>NC_090444.1:1102858814-1103483814 GCF_031143425.1 Pleurodeles waltl | reverse complement strand
TCACTCAAATTGTATCACATAATATTTGCAACATTACATTACGTGAACTTAATTTATCTGAGTGTGAGCAGCTTCCTATCTGGAAACAAAATGCTTTATAGGATAGGGCACAATAAAATTAGTAATACTTAATTACTAGTACTCACCAAGCCCTGCAACCTGGATGCCCAGCAGGTTTAGCAGGTCCCTCTCCCAGTACAGGATATTGTCCCAGTGGTGCATCAGCTGTTTCTTGGTGCACCAAACCCCAGTATGTCAGTGGACACAATGGCGTACCCTCCCCCACAGCAGCTGATGCTCATGCAGGCTGTACCCACTCCTGAGCAAGTTAGGGGATATTTGGGGAAAGTTTTGAAGGGACAAAAAAGTAACAGAAAATAAAATAAAGAGGCACAAACGTAAAATACACTAAAACAAATACACATACTAAGGAAATAAAACAGGGGAGGATAAGTTGGATAAAGTAGGTATAGCTAAGATATATTGAAAATTTGTTCCAGCATCATGCAGAGAATAGGCAAAACAAGATGGCTGCATGCTTGCTACTTACTCCAGTCAGTGAGAACAGACAGCTTACACAACTCTGCCCATTCGTACATAGGCAGGTGGAGTTCACAGAGTGTTTTTTCACTCCACGGAATTCCGTGTAGCAGAACGCCATGAACTCTACCCACCCCTAAAAGAAATATGCCAATTGTTGATGTGCCAATCAAATTATTTTTAGGGGAGAGATCATTTGCACTTTATCACTAGTCAGCAATGGTAAAGTTCTCAAAGTCCTAAGGCCAACAGGAAGAAATCATCAAAAAATGTGAGGCAAACAGGCAACATTTTGGGGGAAGACCACACTGAGGCTGTCGGGTTTCTGAAATTATTGAAGCATCATACTTCTCTGATGTAATTGTAGCACAGGAAGCAGAATTAATTGCCCTGACAAAAGCATGTTGTTTAGTCAATGAATTGAGTGTTATGATTTTCATACACAGCCAATATGGATTTGGAGTAATACATGACTTTGGAGAATTATGGTCTCAAAGGGGTGTTAATGACTTCCTTTGATACACCAGTAAGCAACAAAGAAATCTTTAGACACCTGTTAGAAGCCATAGAGCAACCTAGAGAGATATTGGGGCATATTTTTCTTGCGCCCCTTGTTCCCCCCCATGCCACCATGTGAATTTTCAATTCTAGTCCTACAAAGCACCCAAAGGCCCATTGTAAGCAATTGAAGTCTCCTTTTAACACCTGCTCTGAGAAGACATTAAATGTGCTGAAAAAATGGCTCAAGGAAATCTCTTAGATTTCTTTGCAACATTTTTTGCCCCGCCAACAGGGGAATGTCCCCTTTGAAAACATTATGCCTGGTGCAGGCATAATGTAGCGCAAAGGGTTACAAAGTGGCGCAGTGCATGCATTGCACCAATTTGTAAATATGGCACAATGTTTTTGGCCCTGTTGAGCCACATTTGCATAAAAAACAACTACGCAAATGTGACGCAAGAAGGCGCTAGGAGCTCCTAAATATGCCCCATTGTTTGTAGAGTGCATTGCTCATATAGTTAGGGATGACATGGTCGACATGGGTAATCTCTGTGCCAATCAGATTGCGAAATACAATGCTCTTGAAACTGTAACCTATTAAATCAAATGAGTAAAACAAGAATCAGAACCATGTGAACTTGGTACAAAAGTTGACAAATCAGATAATGTGAATTGTTTTTTGGTGATAACTGAACTCAGAGAAATGCAAGAGAAGGTACTAAATGAATTAAAGATGTGGAATGAAAGGGCAGGTTGAAAGAGGGAGTATAACAATGTTTGCGTAACTCCAGATCATTCCAAATTCACTGTTTCAGGGTATAGTCACATTCCTACATGGGCAAATGTGCTTAGGTAGAAACAATATTGTCAGTATCTTTATAAATTACTGGTACAACACAAAATTTTAAAGTGTAGCTGAAGATTTATTCTAAAGTTGCATTAATTGCCAGATACTTAACCAAGGAAAACACACATTAGTTACTATGAGCCAATAAGACAAATCTGAAGGACCATTTACTAGACTTCAGGCAGACTTCATAAAGATGCCTGGCTACAATGAGTTCGGATATATTCCTATGATTGGATTCTTGTTTTTTAAATGGTGTGAGGCATATCCGAATACAAAATTAGTACCAAGGTTTGGCATACCTGCTTGTATTGAGATGGACAGAGGACCTAATTTTAAAAGTAAAGTCCTAATTCTATTATGCATACTGACAAACTGAGCAAAGGTTCCACTTCAGTTACCAACCAGAAGCATTATGTGTAGTTGAGAAGATGAATGGCACTATTAAATGTAAGCTCGCAAATTTGTGTGCCTCTACAACTTTTAAGTGGCCAGATGCTCGTCTTCTTGATCTGATGAGCATTAGAAGAACTCCAAACAAAAAAGGCTAAACTTCTGCCTCACAAAATCCTCGTGGCCAGTGCTATGCGGATCCCAAACACCATCAGCAGCATTTATATCAACTACTGATAACATCATATTGGATTACTGTAAAGGTATGGCTGATGTGGTGAAACCTGTCTTCATCAGGTGGATTTAGCAATACAGTCAACTAAAGAAGTTCAGTGCCTCACACTGTAACCAGAGGATTGAGCTCTTTTAAAGAAACATGTCTGTAAGTATTGCTTCAAACCACAGTGGAAGGGGCTACATTTATCATATCTGTGCCTTAAACTCCTGACAATTGTGCTGGAATTTAACAGTGGATCCATGAAGGTTGCCATGCAGAGTGAAGACTGCAGCAGAAGAAGTGATGTATACAACCAATGATTTACAGTGTGAAGCTTGAGTTTGCTGCGGTGACCAGTGGGGGCGGGAAAGATTCTGTTGAAGGTCTGAGCTGTTAGTTTGAACATCAGCAAATTGAAAATCAAGACGAAATGATGTTGCAAAGCTAGGAACTACAAGAATAATCAGAGACTAAACTACCAATTCGTAAAAAAAAGGAAAGGTAAAAAACTCAAACGCCGCTAAATGAAAGTAGTTTACTGTCAGCCAAGTTGACGATAATGAACAAAGCATGGGGCCACCTGAGTGTGAAGAAAATTCAGCAGTAGTTACAAGAGAGTTTAGAAATTAAAGGTGTATCTAAGAAACTTGTTCTGAAACTGTGATTAAAAACTACTTAGCCTATATTCGTGGGAACAACAAAATATTGCACTGCATGACGCAGACCAGAATCTGTCACAGAAGAACCAGAAACAGAGATTAGTGAAACTGAATCACATGTAGCTAAGAGACTAATAAAAAAAGGGTGCCAAATAGAGAACGTGTTAATCACCAGAGCAGACTAATTAAGAATCAATTTATACAGTGGTGTAAGGGTGTTTTGATTGTTTAGGGATGGGTAAGGGTATAATGTGGGAAGGATGCTTTAAGGGTCTAGGAATGGATAAGGACATAGGTGGTAAGGGTGTTTATAGGGTTTAGGAGTAGCTAACAAAGAAGGATGGCAACTGTGTTTTTAGGGGGTAGGTAAGGGTATAGGGTAATGAGGTTACAAAATGTGGGCGTTGGAGGAGTCTAAACCACCAATTTGTCCAACAAAAAAAGAAAATATTTATGTTTGCATTAATTAAAAAATGTGCATGTGTACACTCATTTAAAATTAACAAATATGGGTTTCACTTACCTTATAATGCTTACAATTTGTTGTAAAGTCATGCATGGTAAGGGGCATTGCATGATAAAAGATTCATGTTAAAGGCATGTGTGATAAATGTATGTGTTGTAATCATGTACAACCAAAGAACTACTTTGAACTTTTATTGAGTCCTGATTAATTTTGAATTTAAATTTTTAATATGCAAGAAATAATTGATTTTGTTATACATATTAGGCACCTAGACTAAAAAAATATGATTTATGAATCATATGAACTGAAAATAAAGAACTTGGTTATTTTGATTTTGTACCTATTCAATTTATTGTACTGTTTTTCACACCCTTTTTACCTTTTTATTCAATAGTAGAATAAGGCACACAGCAGATACTATAACATTTTTAGGATAATTGCTTTGATGATGATATAAATAATTCTAGTTGGTTTAATGTTGTGCTTATGTGTCCTGGTTGGATACAATTCTGCTAAACAAAGTGACTTAACTTCCATCCCTAGTAAACTAGAACACATGGGGTTAACAAATAGGGATAGATCCATGGGAAGTTATAAGGATAATATTTACTCAAATCTGTTAGGGGAGGATGATAAGATAATCAGTTTTAAAGGTTGTTATGTGTGCACATATCTTCCATCCTCAGCTAAAGAAGGTGCCCCGTATTTCTACTTGTCTTTGCCATACAACCTATCATGTAATGTTTTCTGATGTTAAAACCCCATGCACATGACTCCTGTCTTAGTTAAGAGAGGAGACATCCCCACCACCCCAATGGCCATGCCCAGGATACTTATGTTCCCTGGGCATGGCTATTGGGCATAGTGCCATGTAGAAGGGCCAAAGTTAGGCCCCCCCATAGCACTTACATTTTTGTCATATACACACACACACCTCTACTTACCAGTGATGGGGTCCCCCCATCCTTAGGTGTCTTCTTGATGTGTGTGGGGGTGGGTTGGGGTGTCCCTGGGGCCAGGGAGACCACCTGTGGGATTTTTCCATGGTCTGTGACCATGGAAGTAGGCCCATAGGTCCCCTAACGCCTGCCCATACCCAGACGTTAAATAATGTCTCTCAGCAAGCTTAGCACCAGTATTTAAGGCCCCATCCCCCATGCATGATTGTAGCACGGGGATAAATATGGCGCAAGGGCATACCGTCGTTTTCTGCATTGGAACGCCTAGCCTGCATCTCATTGATGCACCATAGGTTTCTACGTCCAGAAAATTATGTTAACTCCATTACTTTTGGCGCTAGACGTGTCTAGCACCAAAATATGAACATGGAGTTAGGTTTGCACTGAATTAGTGTAAAAAAATGACGCTAATTCAGCCAAACCAAGTATAAATATGCTGCATAGTTTGAAATTCTAACAAGATTATTATGATGTTTTAATATATTTCTGGCTAAGATTAAACTAAACCTTTGTCAGGCCTCATCGCCACCTTTGGTAAAATAGCTACTGAATCATGATGTTTATTCTGTATTTATATTTCTCACTTGACACTGTATACAGCAAAATGAGCACTTCTTATTTTGTATGACATATTGTTTTCAAAGAACTTAATGCAGGAAGCCTGTTGCCACTTTCCAGTGCTCTGCCTGCTAGCAGACTTATTTGTATTAATTCACAAGAGTTTTCTTTTGTTTATGTAACTATTTTCTTCCGACGCTTCTGGATGGCATTAGATGTATTTAAATGATTCTTGGTTACTGCATTATTTCATGTTTGTTAGCCTTTATGGTAACTAACCTCTATGTCCCTTTATTGATTTGAAGAGATTGCTGCGGTATTGGCACTCTTCTATTTTTCCTGTTTTGCACTTTAAATTCTTTACAGACCTCCATTGTTTTTCATACAATTGTGATCTTGAAGTCCTTTTAAGTCAGTCCTTTATTATTGATACTGTTTTTAATCTTGTCTCTAGGGACACATCACCTCAATGTTTTTGAGATTAACATCGTCCCTGACACCTGCAAAACCAGGCATGATAATGTAGATTATCTATGTGATAATGCACCTGCACACTCATAACAGGATTTGACATCATGGCCTCTGTGACATTCATTATAGTGAAAGCCTTTTTATGAGGGACACAAAATCAAACAGATATGAAGAGTGATAACAGATTTAGAGCCTGATTTAGATCTTGGTGGTAACTGTCCCACCATTGCTTTTCCATCTGAAACCCATCCACCACCTTCATTGTCCACCCACCCTGTTTAGATGTCAGGTAGGAGCATAGGTGAAATACTGCCGATGATCTGCTGTCACCGCCACAAATCTCTATTTGCATTTAACAGCACCATAGCCTAAAGCAGCTGGCAGTGGGACGCCAGCCCCTTTTACCACTGAGCCAATCATGATGTACAATCTTGCAAATGCAACTGTCGCAGCTAAACCTCCACACCAGAGTTGGTAGATTCGGAAGTATAAAAAGACGAAACTCACCTTTTTTACACTTTCCAGAATTCCTCCCACCATGAACCCAGTCATACTAGTCCTGCCATTGCTACTGCTCGAGGACCTAGATAGAAATCAACCCCTTCATTGCCTGAATAGAAGGTAAGTTATGATCATACCTGTCATCCTCTGAATAGTTGGTGTACAGTAGCACTGGTCTTGTGTATGTCTAAATATGTTTGGCAAACAATGCCATAATGATGTGCAATGCTCATGTGTGTAATATTGCACTTAGAAAATGTCACAGCAATGATAAAGATGCGCGAGCAGAGGAAGGCAGCCGAGGATTCCCTGGAGCCTGGGGGCGGGGCAGTGAGCCCTTTATTTTGAACTAAACGCGCCCGCTTCGCAGGACGCGCGAGCAGAGGAAGGCAGCCGAGGATTCCCTGGAGCCTGGGGGCGGGGCAGTGAGCCCTTTATTTTGAACTAAACGCTCCCGTTTCGCGGGACGCGCGAGCAGAGGAAGGCAGCCGAGGATTCCCTGGAGCCTGGGGGCGGGGCAGTGAGCCCTTTATTTTGAACTAAACGCGCCCGCTTCGCGGGACGCACGTGGGACGCACGTGGGACGCGCCCGGGCAAAGCCCGGGCCAAGGGCGGGCCCGTCCTTTGCCCGTCAGTGCCCGGAAGAGGCTGGGCTGGGCCACCCCCCTTGGTTTTCCCTTCCTAATTCTTTGTTTACGCATCTCATAAGAGTGTAGTGAGTGCCTTTTTTTTCCTTTTCTTTCTGCCCTACCTATCTTACTTCCTTTGCCAAGCATGGGGAAGCGTAAGGCGCGCACCAGTCCTGATGCTGCAGGTGCTAAATCCAAAAACCTAAAACTTAATCGAGTAGCGCAAGCCCACTCAAACTGCGTCTCAAGAGAAATTGACAATTTAATTGAGGAGGTGGAATCTATTCTTAAGGAAAAGGAGAGCAAGGCCTGCAAGAGACTGAAATCTGGGACTTTACTCCCGTTCCTAACAGTAGGCCCAAACCTTTCTACTGATCCCCAGCCCTTGAATTCCCCTGTGCAAGTCTCTGTATCACCTAGTCAGTTGGGTTTGCCTAAACCTTTGACTCCCCTAGGTCTATTGGACAACTTAGAACCCACTTCTTATGATCTCATTCTCAGTGGCATCCCTTGCGCTAATCGCTTTTCTATTTTAGACCAGGCTGACTCGGTGGGTGCCAATCCCTGTGATTCTTTAGGAGAAGACGTACTAACAATAGTCTCTACCTTAAAACGTGAAGTCGGGGAGCTAAAGGGTATATTGTTTGAGGTCCTCAATCTCCTAAAAAAAATTTATTCACCTCCTCAACGTACTGCGATTCCTGTGCCGGTACAATCTTCTTGTCCTTTGGGCCCGGTTGCACTGCCTGTTATTTCTTCAACAAGTGAGGTCCACAACAAGGGCCCCACTAATAAGCCAGGCCATAGGATCCACCCGGCCACCATGGCAGTACGTTCAGTTCCCTCCTCTTTTGACTTTGGTCAAGTTGTGGCCCCTTCTATTCACGTGGCTAACTCTAATTGTATTTATTTGTGCAATGTTCCTCCTCTTACATCCTATATCAGAGAAGATACCTCCTCCCTTGTCAACAAGGTTGTATATTGGATTCGTCATACCAGGGGCTGTGCTTCTATCATTCATTCTGATATTGTTTTTGCTTCTCGAGTACGTGGTTGTCCCGGTGGCCATGATACCATCAAAATTAACCTCACTAACCCCGAATTAGTTAGGGGACTTTTGCAGATGGAAGCTCGCAATACGCTAAAAACTGATTTTGATATACATTTCCGCGAACGCCTGCCTGCTATTGGCCACGAGATCTTGCCTGCACATCCTCTTAGGCCCAAGGGAAGCCCCTGCAGTGTTCCAGTTCCTGCCCCTAAGTCTGGCTTGTTGCCTTTCCCGGTTGATGGGGCTGCTTTGGCTCATAATCCTAAACATAGTGGTACTCAAGACCCCGCCAATATAGGGGATACATCCGATATTGATTGACTACTCTTCCCTAATCACTGCATAACTTGTGTTCCACTTGTACTGTCTCAAAGACCTTTAATCAGCCCAGGTGGTCCTAACCCAAGTGCTTCTTTCTGTACTCCTATAGTTCATTCTAAACTAATTATGGATTCTGATTTTGGTACGCTCACTTGTAATACTCCAACTTCTGAAGGGTATTTGCTGTCCTGGAATGTGGCGGGTATTAAGAGCAAACTGCCTGATCCGGAGTGGGGGGCTTTTGTGGAATCTTACTCTATCTGTATGTTCCAGGAAACTTGGGCAATGGGTGGTATGTATAGGCAAGGTTATCGTTCTTTTATAAAAAAGGCAATTCAATCCCCCAGGGGAAGGGCAGTTGGGGGTCTATGTATCTGGGTCAAGATGTCTGAGAGGGTCAGGGTCAAGGAAATTCCTGTTGATTCGTGTGATATTTTAGCCATAGTAATACAGCCTAGGTCTAGTACCCCTGTGCTGTGTATTAACATCTACAACCGTCCAGGCGCCATTAACCAGCAGTCTGATACCATTTATCGCGTGCATAATGTTTTGTCAGAATTCCATTCTAAATACCGAGTCATCATTGCTGGTGATCTTAACGCCCAAATTGAGTTTGGCTCAGCTTTTGCTGAGTCCACTCAGGATGAGGACGTAGTGTGGAACATTCCCCCACTCCAACTTCATCCTACGCCACTTTCTCCTTCCCCTAGGGTGTCTCAGATAATAGACCTTGCACTTACTTACGGCCTCCGTTTTGGAAATGGCCGATTTCCAAATGATAACCCTGCTAGGCCCACTTTTTTTAGAGGTAATTATAGTAGCTGCTTGGATTATGTCATCTTGGACTTACGAGTTTGGCACTTTATAACTAATGTAGAGGTGGGTCTTCCTCGTACCAGTGACCACGCCCCCCTGCAAATTGCATATAACGTAGCCCTGTTTGACCTACCCACTGGTTTGCCTGGCCGAAGTGTTCTGTCAAAACTTTCCACTAATAAGCTTTCGGTAAAGTGGCCCTCTTTTCTGAAATCCGACTTACTGAACCATAAGCTTGACATTATGATGTCCCGTCACCAACTTTTTGAGGTCTCCATTGCACTGTGCCAGCCCGAAATGCCGCCCTTCACCCTAAAAGAAACAGAGATGGCAATTTGCGCTCAAAGATCTGGTAGGGCCCCTGGCCAAGATGGTATTCCCTCTGATCTGTACAAATCAGACCTATCTGTGTGGACCCCTTATATAAACAGGGTATCAAACATCGCCATGACATCTCGATCCTATCCACTCTCGTGGAAGATGGCGATTATTGTCCCTGTTCATAAAAAAGGAGACAAGAGCTCCCCTGGGAATTATAGGCCTATTAGTCTATTAGACAACTTGCAGAAAATCTTCTCGTACCAGTTGCTAACTAGATTAAAACAATGGATAATGAAAAACCAGGTCTTAAGCCATCTCCAGGCAGGATTTAGGGACAAGATCAGCACTATCGATCAGATCTTCCGATTTACCACCATCAAGTGGAAGACGGTAGACGCAGACAAAGGCCACTTATTTGTGGCCTTTGTTGACTTGAAGTCTGCGTTTGACCTGGTCCCGCGTGCCAAGCTTTGGGAGGTCCTTAGTACTACCGGTGTTCCGGGTTCCATGATTAATATTATTAAGGATCTTTATTCTGATAATTGTGCTAAAGTCCGCTGGGGTACCATTGGCGATTTAACCCCTGCTTTCCCAACTACACGGGGCGTGAGGCAAGGCTGTGTTTTGGCGCCCACCTTATTTCTTTTGTTTATTAATGCCTGTTTGCCATATCTCTTAGACTGTCAAAGTGACGCCCCTAGCCTGGGCGGGCAGAAGATCCCCTGTCTTCTGTTTGCAGATGATACCCTCTTGCTATCACGTACTGCCATGGGCCTTTCTAGGCTGCTCTCCAGATTTCTGGAGTTTTGCACTGATCATGGGTTATCAATTAATTCAGCAAAAACAAAATACATGGTTTTTGGAGATAGTAGAAAAAAAATAAAGAGGCCTGTATATTTAGATGATGTCCCTTTGGAAAGGGTGGGCACCTTTGATTATCTTGGTATCAAAGTGGAAGATTCACATCTTTGGCATGCCCAGCGCCATAAATCTTTATTATGCCTGAAGCAGAGGGCAGGTGGAATTGTCAGATTTGCCTCTAGTTCCCCGAAATTTGCAATATCTCCTGCACTGGAAATATACAAAGTTCAAGCTAGGGGGGCCGCCCTATATGGAGCCGAACTTTGGGGCCATTGTAATTTGGCGAATCTGGCTAGCGCGGAAAACCAGTTTTTAAAAATGATGCTAAAAGTTCCATCGAGTACCCCATCCTTGCCCATTCACTTGGACCTAAATCTTTTCTCAATCTCACAGATTGCTGCCCTAAGGCCCCTGCTGTTTTGGATTCAGCTGTGGACAACTGATGCCCTAACCCCTTTTCGGTGTGGCCTCTTAAATGTGGTGGGCCGTGATTTTAGTATCAAACCTAAATGGTGTGTATTCGTTGAACAATCTTTTTCCCGTCTGGGGTTAGGTTCCTATTGGCATGATCCTATTTCTATTCCTAAAAATGCTGCACAGCTGTTAAAGGATGCTTATTGGCATAATGTTCAGGTTGGGCAATTTGCTGGTTCGATCCCATTGTCCATGTCCGACAATTTTTTACTTGTCAAATGCCATTACAAATTTGAGCCCTTTTTGGATGCAAAGTTATCTCCATTTGCTTGTGCCCTCTTTATTAGGTTTAGGATTGGGTCCTTCCCCCTGTGTTGCCTTACATACAAATGGTCCAGTTCAACTAATAGATCTAAAGGTTGCCCGATGGGTTGTAAAGATGCAGAAACTGTTTCACACGTTTTTTTCCACTGTCAAGTATATCACAAACAAAGAGCACTTTGGCTTATCCCGCTTCTTAAACAATTAGGAGCTAGATCCTGTCTCCATACTGAGAGAATTTTAAAAAGCGACTCGTCCGTCAAGATAGCTCTACCAGTGGCAAGTTTTCTCGAGTCTATCTGGAGGTTGAGATTAGCAAGTTTAAGGGATAAAATGGTGTAGTTACTGTTTAGTCCTATTTATGTATATTTTTCCAATTTGGATGTATGATTGTAGCTTTTCTCTGTACAGGACATGGATTTTGGCTTGATTCCTTATGGATTATTTATAGACCTATGGAACTGTTCCCTTATTTTATGAGAATTTTTAAATGAAAATCAGGGAAAGGGGAAAATTCTTATATTATTATGATATCCGAGTTCAGCAATTTCAAGGAGCAAGAGTGGGGAACTAATTTTTAAATTTTTAGACTTATCTATTTATATTTATCAAATTGGATGTGTGATTGCTCCACAGTATACAGATATTGGTGTATTATATTTTTAACTAGTGCTGATCCATGGAACTATTTTCATTTTTGAGTATTGCCTTTTACTATATTAAGTGATGTTTATCTGACTGCTTATTTCTTGTTTGTTTCTTAACAACCTGTCTTGCCCCTTTTTTAACTGTACTTTTACCTATGTTTTTATTACCTTCGTGTTTTTAGAAGTCCTTTCTTTCTTTGTTGTGTATTGTACTTTAATGGTTTGTTTTTACTCACCGAAATAAAGTTAAATGAATGAATGATAAAGATGAATGTGTGTGTCCACACAGGTGTGTGCAATAAATCCCAAATAAAATCAGAATCATTAACTGAAACAGTACACCCAATAAGAACTACTCTATTCCATGATAATGTAGAAATGCTTACGTCTAAACTACAAACATGGCAGAGATGTATAAAGGCCCCCTTGGTGTGTGCAATATATCACAAATATTAGATGTCCCTTAACTGTAAAGTGCCACATCCCCTGTGTTATGCATATGTGCATGTTATTGATACATCATAAAAAACAACACACATGCATTCTCCAGTCACACTATGAACGCTTGCACCAAAATGAACATGCCCATCACAAATTTACAATAACTGACATCCACAAACGTTTCTGGTAACTGTCACAAATGAGAGTAAGTGCTTGGCACACACATTAGCAGAAATAACATTATCAGCAAACAATTAGTCACATTCATTAAATAATGCTAGGGTATAGGTATTTTCAAAATAAAAATGTTTTATTGAAATGAGATAACTTTCTCAGAAGTAAATGAAATAAAACTGTACGTAAAAAAACAAAGTCACTAGGCCAGTAGTCCACAGTGTGGGTGCATGCCCACAACCTGCCTCCTAATGTCACTGCCAAAATAAGCCTGCTCTGGAAGGGGCATCTATGGGGCATAGAGCAGGCACCTAAATGATGGCACAGGGTCTATAAATTTGGGAGGGGCTAGGATGTGGAAAGGGTGGAAAGATGTTCGGGAGGGGTGGATTTACATTTGGGAGGGGTGAGGTGGGATGTGAAAGGAGTGAATTGGATGAGGAAGGGGTTCAAAGATATTTGGGAGGGGTGGTTTGGGATCTGAATGGGTCAGTGCTGGAAAAAAATAAAGGTCCTCCTTTGGAAAATGGGGTGAATAATTGTTAGGGAGTTTGGGTTGGGAAGCAGAGGGAGGGGACTGTTTTTCATGTGTCTGTTGAATGTGTGGGTGCCTGAGGGCCTAATGTATCTGCTGTATGTTTTGATTTGTGTTCCTTACTGGGTGTCTGTTGAGTGGGCGAGTGTGGGTGTTTGTGTTCAGTATGTGTGTGTGTGTGAATGTGTCTGATAAGGAGGTGGTGTGTGTTGTTGTGGTATCTGTGGGTGTGCTTGTGGTGTGTGTGGGTGCTGGTATAGTGGTGGATATGGTTTATGCAGGTGTGCTGGTGGTGAGGTTGGATGTCTGTGTAATAGTGAGTGTGGAGTCTGCAGGTGTGCTGGTGGTAGGTGTGTGTGCTTGTGTATTGGTGGGTGTTGTACCTCTGGGTATGCTTGAGGTGGTTGTGGTGGTGGCATGTGTGGTGTCTTCATGTGTGTATCTGTGTTTCTTGCTCTGTCAGTTAAAGGATGTGCTGCTTGTGGTTATTGTAATGGGTGCCTGAAATTGTTTAAGTGTACTTGGGATAGGGCTGAGTGGAAGGAATTTGGATTGGAAATGAGTGGGAGTATAGGCATGAGGTTGGGGTGAGTGGAAGGTTGCACACAAAGAGGAGGCCAGACTCTGGTATGACCCTTGTAGGCCAGACAGGGCACCATGAATGCCATCCAATTAAGCCAGCACCCCGGTATTCTGACTGGCCAGCCCTTGGATGACATTCAGTAATGGGGTCTGGCCTACAGTGATCGTACTTCAAAGATCAACTTCCACCTGCTTGAGAGCAGCCTGGGGCTTTTAGGCAGGGGGTGAGATGCCTGCAGCAACGCGGATATCACTTCTCTTAGGGGAGGCTACCACCAACTGAGGGGGAGCAAGAGGGAGGGTGAAGATAGAAATGTGGGTGGCAGAGAATGAACAGGTGTAGCGGTCATTCCATCGTGGCCTCTATGCCAATCCGTTCACCCTTCATGCCACTGGCTCCCTCATAGTCCTTGGTGTCCACACCGGAGCTAAAGTGGCTAGCTTCCTCCACGCCAGTGTTCCAACTGTCACTCTCGCCTTGCCTAAACGGTGCTGAAAAGACAGATGCAACAGTTTGAGGGTATCTGTTCAAACACAATTGGACATGAACTTTGATCACACAACATTTGCTCAAAGTCTAGAAATTTCCCATGCTAGTTTATATATGATATATGCCTTTGTCTCTTATCCACTTGTAGTCCCCTCCATGACAAAGAGCTTTGACAGCATGAGTAAACGCATAGGCCTTGAGACATTTCTAACCCACTGCAGTACAGACCTAAAATATATTCTCATATCCTAACGAATCATGTGTTGGGCTTAAAATTGACTTCTCAAGATAGGGATACCACAACATCCATGTGATGTAATCTTCCTTCTACAAATGTCCCAATAAGTATCGCATTTCTCATCATCATTGATTTCTCAACTGGACAGAACAAAGAACAACACAATGTTGTTTTGGGAATGTGTAAGTCTCTCACCAAGGTAGACACATTATTGTCTGTTTCAATCAATACAGTTCGGCATAAAATGTCATTTAGTTTCACACACACTAGCTTACATGCACATTTGTGAAGGACTAAGTTGTCATGCCAACCTGCTACTGTCCACACAAACTGAATCGAAATTTGCTGTGCAATCAGGTTTCAAACATGTTCTAGATAAGGAAGGATGCCACTGTACGCTGTACAGTCCTGTGTCATAGCACCAACTTACCAATGTCAAGTCTGATATATCAACTGCATCATAAGGGTGCAGTTTGCCATGTGACCAGTAATAGGGCCTAGATGACCAAATTTGTAACGGAGCATCCCACCTGACCTAATTAAATGAGCATTTTTGGTCCAACTGTCCCTCCTGACATAGAAATTATGTAGCTACCCCTTTGTTCACATGCAACCATGTGTCTGCTCAAAACAGTAATTGGCTTGTGATGAGGAATCTAGTTACAACTGTCAGCACAAAGCAGTACACCAGACACAGCATCAGCCACTGTCTGATAAACTTACACCTCCAGAAATCCTCATGTGCATTGGATGTATGTCAACCATCATGTTGATGTCATATAACATTGATGGAAATTATAAAAGGTTAAACAACAAAAGTGTCTACAGACAATAACTTGCTCCCTTGATGCTGTTGTGGGCCCTCAACTGCCCATCAAGCTTTGGGTAGGCCACTGTTAGGACGCGGGCCAATAGGGGGGTGCACCCGCTTAGATCGTTGGGAGGACTGGCTTCTGCAGACTTGTGCTGCACCGCATATGCACCCCAAGGGTCCACACCTGCTAAGCAATGGCTTTCCATATTTCCCTATTTTAATCGGTGTTGACCTGTATGGAAGATAGAAAACAACAGGAAGAGACGTTTTAAGAGATTTGTTATGTCTGTAGTGCTGTACCATTGCTCATATGCATTCACCAAACAGTAACTCCACCTTTTCCTAAAACATTTGGAGGCTGATTTAAGAGCCCCTAACGCCACATTAACGTAATTTTGTTTTTAGCTAATGTGGCCCAACGAGGCCAAAATTGCTGCTATAGGCATAATGTATGTAAAGGTGACATTTCTCCTTTAGCGGGGCCAAAAAATGGTGCAAAGCAATCTAAAAGATTTCTTTACCTCATTTATTTCAGCACTTTTAATTTAATGCCTGCTCAGAACAGGCGGTAAAAGGAGGCATGGCATTGTTTTCAATGGGCTTCAATGGGCTGTGCAGGATTAGCATCAACATTGTTGACACTAATCCTGCAAAGCTCCAAACTAGCGTCAAAAATGTTGATGCTAGTTCCCCTAAATACCGCCATGGTGCGCCATATCTTGGATACAGTGCACACATGGTGGCGTTAGGGAGGTGCTATGGGGCACTAGAAAAGTGGTGTTGCACTGGGTGCAGAGCCAGTTTTCTTAAATCAGAGACTTAGGGGGTCATTCTGACCTTGGCGGTCCATGACCGCCATGGCGGAGTGCGGCGGAAGCACCGCCAACAGGCTGGCGGTGCTTCCTTGGCGATTCTGACCGCGGCGGTAAAGCCGCGGTCGGAAAAGGGGAGCCGCCGGTTTCCCACCAGTTTCCCGCTGGCCCAGGGAACCCGCCATGGCGGCGCTGCTTGCAGCACCGCCATGGGGATTCCAACCCCCTTACCGCCAGCCTGTTTCTGGCGGTGTACACCGCCGGAACCAGGATGGCGGGAACGGGTGCCATGGGGCCTCTGGGGGCCCCTGCACTGCCCATGTCACTGGCATGGGCAGTGCAGGGGCCCCCTAACAGGGCCTCACAAAGATTTTCACTGTCTGCTTAGCAGACAGTGAAAATCGCGACGGGTGCCACTGCACCCGTCGCACCCCTTCAACTCCGCCGGCTCCATTCCGAGCTGGCTTCATTGTTGAAGGGGCTTTCCCGCTGGGCCGGCCGGCGGTCTTCTGGCGGTCGCCCGCCGGCCTAGCGGGAAAGCCGGAATGACCACCGCGGTCTTTTGACCGCGGTGCGGTCTTTCGGCGGGAACCGCTTGGTGGGCGGCGACCGCCGACTGCCGCGGTCAGAATGACCGCCTTAGAGTTTCCTACAAAATACTGATTTACAGTGATCGTTTGAAAACCCTCAACACGGTCTCTCTCCTCATGTTTCCAATTCAGGCCTAAAACATAATTTAGGCCAGGGCTATGAAACAATTCCTGTTGGTGAGACCCACTCTTGATTACTCACAGTCATTGTGAGCTACTAAAGGCTAAACAACCTGTACAATCCTTGCACATAACCCCATACTTAGCTACATTGGTTTCGGGTCTAAACTCCTAAAAGTCAGAACCCATGATATACATGAGTTATATACAGTGACTAGGGGCGGTATGGAAGGGCAGCTATGGTCAGTGAGAGCAGGGATTTGAGGGATGTATGAACATGTGTGTGCAGGATTGGTACATACTTGTGTGGATGATTGAGAGCCTGTGTCATTTGAACTTGCAGCACAAGAAATAGGTTTCCCTATGTGTAGCACCATGACATGCATAAAACCATACAGGGCATTCTATTCTACAATATGGACTGTAATCCCACTTGACAGAACAGCGTCAGACAACTTCACACCTTTAAAACATTTTCTGGCACTTAACATCACTATCATTTTGATATCAGCAGTATGTTGTCACTGATACTACTGGTACACTGTCTAAAGGTCACTGGTAGTAAGTGGCCTACAGTTTGTCAGAGGAAACTGGAATTGTGAGTTACAGATAATACAGCTTCTCATTTAAAGGAAACTTAAATGTTTTAGGCACAGACATTTCTAACAGTGGCAAATATCATTCTGTCCCCAGAAAAATCTAAAACAAAAAGAGACAAATTAGGCTGTGGACAAAAAAGGAACCAGTAAGTTAGTCAAACATTTCCCAATCAGTCATGTACCTGTTCTTCTGGTGTCCCATGGAGCTGGCTGTACAGGGACAGGACCTCCCCGGCAAGGAGCTCCTGCTCCTCAATGCTGAAGGGAGCAGCTCTGTCACTTGCTTTGCCCGGCATCCTGTCTCCCAATGGTAAGTAACAGCAGCAAAAAATTAGGAGGTTGTGTTGGCTGCAGTGTTAGGAGGCAAGTGAGATTTATTCAATAAGCTGCATATAAGTACATAGTGGACACGATCCGTGACAGAGACGGACACAGACATTGGCTTTCGTGTGTAGCCATCACATACGTTAGCCTATGGCAGGGGCAGCCATAAGTTAGCCAATTTCCTGATGGCAAAGGCAGGCATCCAACATTTTAGGGTGTAAATCTGTGCATTTTTAATTGTTGTTAAGTCACCAGCACTCAAAATGGAGGCTAGTGTACTTACAAATATCAGATACAAATGACACTGCTTTTGGCAATTTATGACACATCAAAAGTGAACTGTGACTGTGTTTGACATCAGTGGTGCTGAGGGGGAAGTAATACCTCCATTGATGGGATTTGGAAAAAAATATATAAATGCATTATTGCACATAATAAAACAAATAAACAGGGAAAAGGTGTTTTATGAACATGGCCATTTTTTGTTAACATTTTCTGTGCATATATGTCACAATGAGATTCATAATCGTGCAAATATATCAGATGGAGTTGATGATCAAGGTATGGTGTGAGCAGTTAAGTTGATATTTTCATTTCCATACATGCAGACATTTGAACCCAGGCATGGATAGGAGACGTCAGCCTCAGATGTGATTAAAAGGTTTCCGCTAAATAGGCAAACTCTCCTGGATATGTGTCACCAGCTGGAGCCTCATCTCCTGCCTCATAATATGAATTCAACAGCAATAACACCAATAGTGAAAATCATGGTAGTACTTCATGTTGTGGCCATTGGCTCTTTTCAATATACTGTGGCAGTATCTGGGGGCATGTCTCAACCAACGTTTAGTGTAGTGCCCTAAGAAGTCTTTTCTTCACTGCTGAGACACATCAACAGCTACCTCCAGTTCCCATAACAACAGGTTTTTGCCACTGTGAAGGGAGAATTTTATGCATTGATTGGACTACCACATGTGGTTGGAGCAATAGAGGGCAAGCATATTTCCTTGGTGCCACCACGTACAAGGGAACAGCTCTACCTCAATTGGAAGAACTTCCATTCCAACAATGTGCAAGTTACCTGCTTACTGGACTTGTACATCTCAAGTGTGTGTGCCCAGTTTCCTTGGTCAACACATCATTCTTTTGTACTATGGATCAGCACCATATGCCACAACTTGGACCTTGGAGGGCCTGCCTTGTTGGTAAGTACACTATGGGGGTCATTCTTACTTTGGCGGGCGGCGGAGGCCGCCCGCCAAAGTAACCCCGTCAGAACACCGCACCGCGGTCGAAAGACCGCTGCGGTGATTCTGAGATTTGCCCTGGGCTGGCGGGCGGCCGCCAAAAGGCCGCCCGCCAGCCCAGGGCAAATCAACCTTCCCACGAGGACGACGGCTCAGAATTGAGCCGGCGTAGTGGGAAGGTGCGACGGGTGCAGTGGCACCCGTTGCGTATTTCAGTGTCTGCATAGCAGACACTGAAATACTTTGCGGGGCCCTCTTACGGGGGCCCCTGCAGTGCCCATGCCATTGGCATGGGCACTGCAGGGGCCCCCAGGGGCCCCGCGGCACCCCCTACCGCCATCCTGTTCATGGCAGGTTTCCCGCCATGAACAGGATGGCGGTAGGGGGTGTCTGAATCCCCATGGCGGCGGAGCGCGCTCCGCCGCCATGGAGGATTCAGAAGGGCAGCGGTAAACCGGCGGGTGACCGCCGGTTTACCCTTTCTGACCGCGGCTGAACCGCCGCGCTCAGAATGCCCTTCGGAGCACCGCCGGTCTGTCGGCGGTGCTCCCGTGGCCGGTGACCCTGGCGGTCACCGGCCGCCAGGGTCAGAATCAGGCCCTATGACTTGTGTATCTTTTGCCAGAATCCTAATTTACGAAGGGACAATGGTTGCTATGATATTAATCTGTTGATATGTTGCTTCCATGTAGGAGACTCAGAGTATCCTACCCGACCATGGTTGTTGTCACCACTGAGGACTCCAACAACGCCAGAGGATGTCCGCTTCAATGAGGCCCATGGGAAACATGAAGGCCAGTGGAGCAGGCTTTTGGGGTCCTCAAGGCCAGGTTTAGGTGCCTCACCAAGGCCAGTGGAGCCTTCCTCTACTCAGCTGATAAGATGTGCCGAGTCATGGTTGCCTGCTGCATGCTCTACAATATTGCCCTATTTTGTGGAGTCAAGTTTACAAATGTCTGTTTTGTCTAGGGTGTTTTAGCATTCTAAACAGACATTGCAACTTACCAAACTCCACTACACCAGGAGTTCCAGTCAAGTCTTCGGGATATAGGATCTGCAGACCTTCTCCTCCAAGGGAAAGTGTTGTAATGGGGGGCTAGGAGAACCACCACCAGTCTTCTGGGCTTCCTGGTGATGCTTGGAGGCTAGGGAATGCACACTCCCCCGCAGGTCATTCCACCTCTTCCTTATCTCCTCCTGTGTACGTGGACTGTTAGATACAGCATTCACTCTGTCAACTATTCTGGCCCACATTTGCCTTTTCTGAGATTTGGTTGTATTTTGTGCTCCAAATAATTGTGGCTCTACTCTAATGATTTCATCCACCATGATAGACAGCTTCCCTCAGTGAAACAGGAATTTTTCCTCCCTGCCAGTGTGAATTATTTTCTAAACAAATCTAGTGGCCAAAAAAATGAAGGAAGCTGTGAGAAAGTAAAACTAACAAATAACACAGATGGAGAGAACACAGAAAAAAAACGGTCTCCTGTGTTGTAAATTTGACTGTCTGTCTGGTCTTCTGCCGTGTGATGCATTGGAGCCCGCTGTGTTGGTTGCAAGATGCAGCTTGCGCAATGGAGTGGACTCCATCCTGCTGGTGTTCAGCTCATCCTCACTACATTTACAAATAGCCGGCTGAACACTGCCAACATGACAGTCTTTTTGGGCCCACCACCAACCAAGCTTGGTGGTGACACCATTGAGATCTAAATCAGGCCCTTAGTCATACTATAAATCATTTGTTAGTGGGATTATACTAATTTTAGGAATTCTGATGAGATCTCAGGTTATGAAAGGTACCCCAGAAGCTTTTTCTTTACATTTACCATCTTTCTCAGCCATGTGAGAATAAAGTCTCATATTCTGAGTACAACATGTGCTTCTAACAGCAGCAGCAGTTTTAGGACTTTATCTGTTAGTATGTTGTCCACATTTTCCTGAATCCAGCAGTCTCAGCAGTTATCAACCAACAGCAGCATTTTCTGATAGTGGCTGTGTTACCAACCTTGTTTGCTCCAGCTTTATAAAGAGATGTCTCAAATTAAAAGTATCAGAACCTTCTCACTGATGCATGTGTATCCTACATCAAGGAAGGCATGATATTGGATGAAGATAGATTGACGGAAGAGAGGGCTACACAAGATCCAGTTGGATGAATTTGTTTTCCTTATTCGTCTGCAGATTTTGAACAATGACTGTGGATTTGCATATAGAAGACGTCCACATGATATTGGACTCCTCTTACTTGAATCTGAAATTACAGTTTTCACAATATGAGGATTAATAAAAATAAACTGACGACCTCTTCAGTTTGTCTTTGGGGAGTAGTGCAGTCTTTTTAAGAAAATAAACAAGTTTCCTATTAGGAAGACAGTCCATTGGTGAAGGTTGTTGGCTGATAGATTTAGCAGCCATAAGAATAAGCAGAACTCACACAGAAATTCACACTTATAATTATCGCAGTATTCAATAAAAATAATATTTTTTACATTTTTTAGCAATGGTTTTATTTTTACTTCTCATCACTGATCAAGTTATGCCCTGTAAGAAACTAAAAACTCTCCTATTCTCTGCCTAATATTTATATTCTTCAATTGAATCCATCACCTGGCATCTTATGTTAGATGTTATGAATTATAAAATTAATAATCAAACAAAACAATCAGTTATGGTTTTTCTTTAAGTCCGTATGGCAGGGAGTGTTGACTGAGTGTTGACAAATCAGTTTGGTGTTCAGTGGAAACTGGGTGTGATGGATAAATTTCATTTCACAACTGAAATGTCTTTACCCCTATATTGTTCTCTTAAACACATAGGTCTCATTCACAAAGATAGCTGTAAATCTGAAAGCTCAGATTTACACCTGTATGTGAGTGTAGATTTTTGTTTTTCTAGAAATCACAAACATTCCCAGGAATGCAGATGGATAGTTCATGGAAAGTTCATGGAAAGCAGCACCGGATGCAGGTTTTCAAATGCATTCCTGGGATTATCATGTAAGGTTCCTGGCAGCTGCTATTCCTGCTGTGCATCAGTGATATTTTAAGATATGGGTAAAATGGGCTCTGGCTCAGGGCCCCTGCCTTTCCGGACATCTACCGATAGAGCCAGAACTGTTCTGCAGAGAGTCTTGCCAGAGGCATAACTTGGTCAGTGAGATTAGGGGGTGTGAGCTTCATATTTTCCAACAACCACATATAAGGGGTCATTGCAAGTCTGGTGGTCACTTGACCACCAGACTCACGGAAGCAGTCAAACCACCGCCAATGTAGCGGTCCGAGCAACACATTATGACCACAGTGGTTGTACCGCGGTCGTACCACCAGCACTGCCAGGATCAGATTTACCAGCGGTCTGGCAGTTGCAGCGGTCCTAATCTGCCAGGGCAGCGCTGCAAACAGCACTGCCCTGTGGATTACAACCTTGTTCTCTGCCAGCGATTTCATGGTGGTAACACGCCATGAAAAGAGGTGCAGGAGGCCCTAGGGGAGTCCCTCCCCTACCCCTCCACGGCCCATGCACTTGCATCAGAAGTACAGGTGTCCCACTGGCCAGCATCATTGCAATTGTTATTGTCTGTTTGCAGACAGTGAACATTGTCAGGGTGCTGGTGCACCATGCATCCTACAGCATTGTTACTGGCTCGATTATGAGCCAGAGACAATGCTGTAGGGCAGTGGTTCCCAAACTGTGATTTGGGGTCCCCTAGGGGTCCGCGGAGCCTCTTCAAGGGTTCTGCGACTGCTTAGAAAATTAAATAATAATAACAGATTAGGCCCCCGGCTCTCAGTAATGATTTAGGGGGGTCAATAAATTCTAATAATGATTCAGGGGGTCCCTGGGTTCTGGTAATGACAAAGCGGGGGTCTACAAAAGTCAAAAGGTTGGGAACCACTGCTGTAGGATGTGTCCTGCTAGGCCAGTGACGGAAACTCAGGTTTCCGTCCGCTGACTTAGCAGGAAACTCTTAATGAACCTGGCAGGGATGTAGCCACTATTGCGGCAACCACCCAATCGGAAGTTCGATGGATAGCCTTAACCGCCTGCCGAACTCATAATGATGCCCATATTGTTATAACACATTATGCAACAAAGTGGTCTAAGGGGCAGTGGAAAGAGGGAGGGCTGTTGATTGGTGGGAGTACTAAGAGAAAAAACTTAGGGCCAGATTTAAGAAGGCCTAGTGACTTCTTGTGCCTCATTAGCATATTGTTTATGCTAATGTGGCTCAAGGAGGCAATTTGTGCAATGTCATATTGACAAAGTGGCACAATGGATGCTGTGAGAAAACAGGGCTGTTTGTAGAGGCTCCCTAACTTTTTGCCCCCATTTCCACTTTTTGCTGGTGTTTTCCTGACTCTAATGGTGCCCTGGGTACTGCTAACCAGTCCCAGGCCCTGTGCTATGTGTAAAATCAATATGCAAATTAGGCTAATTATAATTCGCTAAGTCAACCTACCTATAAGTCCCTAGTATATGGTAGGGCATGTAGGTTTAGGGACCACAGCATAGGTAGTGCACCCATATGTGCACTGCTGAGGTGCCCAGTGTCATTTTAAAGGCAGGCCTACCTTGCTGGCTGCTTTCAAATTAAAGTTATATGCAAATTCGACTTTGGAATTAAAAGTAGTTCCGAAGTCTTAAACTACCTTATGTTTACATATAAGTTACCCCTAAGGTGTGCCCTATGTGTCCCTAGGGCTGGGTGCCATGCAACTATAAGCAGGGACCTTATAAAAATAGTTTTATAAGCCCTGGTGAGGTAAAACAGCCAAATTTGATTTCCCTCATTGTAGTGAATCGCCTCCATAGGCTAGAATGGGGAGACTTTATTTTAATTTTAAAAGTCCCCTTAAGTGACAGATACGAAGAGTTTGGTATCACATTAATTGTTATAATAAATACCACAACTTCCAGTTGTTGGATTTAATATAACTTGTTCAGGTAAAGAGTTTTAAACTTTACCTGAAAAGTTGCCAACTTCAGCCCTGCATTGTTTTTGCTGCTGTGCTCTGATTTGCCAGCCTCTGGCAGCCTGGCCAGGCTGCCTTGATGAGGTGTAAAGTAGCCTGGCTTCACACAAAGAGATGTGCCTGTGGGAGGTGATCTCCCCTCAACAGATGGTGAGGCAGGAAGGGGGAGGGCTGCCAAATTGGTCTTCAAAGGCAGAGAAGGACATTTGGAGCAACCCAGCAACATCCCCACATCCTGCAACCCCAGACAACTAGGTTCCCCCTTGATTAGATTAGGAGAGGAGTGTGTTTAGGATTTTTAGCCACACCAGTGGGTGGGCACAGCCAGATGTAACCTCCAAAAATCACTTTCAGCCATGATGGATGTTTGAAGAATGTTGCTCCCTGGGATTGATTTTTGCCACACTTCCCAGGAAGTGGTCATCACAGGGGGAAGGACCCTGCACCTGATTGGAGAACCAGGACCCCCCCTGTTTTTCACCCAGGAGCAAGGATAAAACTGGCAGACCTGCACCCACACCTCAGATCCCCATCAGATTCCAACAAGGAAGAACCACAGGAGAAGAAGGACTGCCCTGCTGGACCCCTGGCCTGCACCTGGAACCTGCACTCAGAAGGACTGCACCAGCTGCACACTTGGGCTTCACCACAAGAAGGACTTTGCCTGGCTTCAACTGGTTCAAGGAGGGACTCCCTGTTTGCTACAGGTGAACAATTGCTAACCAGAGTCCCCTGCACCAGCTCCTGAAGAAATCAACCAGCTGACCACTGTCCAGTAGCCAAAAAGGACTTTGCGCCAGGTACATTCTGGGAGTTGTAGTCCACACCCCCAAGGATCATCTCAGAGCTTCTGGAGCCTTGGGGTGAGCTGTGGACCCAACAAGAACCTTAAAGGAACATCTGGAAGAAGATCCAGAAGTTTGGAGAACTTTGGAGAACTTTTGAAAAAAAGCTCCATAAAGGGACTAACCTGCCGCAGCAACTCTAGCCGGCTTGCCTCAACTGCGACACAGCCTGACTTGCAGGTTCATCCCGGTGAAGAAGATCTCCAAAAAAGAGACTAAGTCCGAACGTAGAAAGTTGACCGGGACTTCCCAGCCAGCGTATCCGAGGAGGGATCCAAGGACGTTGGATCAAGATCCAGTTTGTCCCGGTCGAAGGATTTTAACCTAAAAAAAATGACTACGTCCGAAGTAAAAATCTCCACGAGGGCTCCCGTGACGCGTATCCGGAGAAGAGTTCCAGGAGGTCAGATTGAACTGGCAGGTTCATCCGGCTGAAGAAAATCTTCAGAAAAACTACTAAGTCTGAAGGTAAACTTTTGTACCGAGACCTTCCGCGGGCTGTAGCCAAACCGGGCACCATCGGTGTCGGCCTTAAACTTTTACTTTGCCACGGTCGAGGTGCGACCAGATGACCAGATTGGCGCTTTTTGTTTCTAAGCGCTAGAAAACAATAATTCTTTAAAAATTCATATCTCCGGTTCCCCTTATCCTATTTTATTCATTTTTGTGTCATTTTAAAGATAAAAATATAATCTATTTTTATGAATTGGTTGTGGATTTTTAAACTGTTTCCTGTGTTTTATTTAATTACTGTTTTGTGATATTTGAATGCTTTAGACTCTGGGGGTCATTCTGACCCCGGCGGGCGGCGGTTGCCGCCTGCCTGGAGGGAACCGCCATTCGGCCGCCCCGCGGTCAAAAGACCGCTGGGGCCATTCCAACTTTCCCGCTGGGCCGGCGGGCGCTACCTAAGGTAGCGCCCACCGGCCCAGCGAGAAAGGGGCCTGCAACACAGAAGCCGGCTCCGAATGGAGACGGCGGTGTTGCAGGTGTGCGACGGGTGCAGTTGCACCCGTCGAGCTTTTCACTGTCTGCTAGGCAAACAGTGAAAAGCAGGCTGGGGCCCTGTTAGGGGGCCCCTGCACTGCCCATGCCATTGGCATGGGCAGTGCAGGGGCCCCCAGGGGCCCCAGGTCACCCGTTCCTGCCATCCTGTTCCTGGCGGTAAAAACCGCCAGAAACAGGCTGGCGGGAAGGGGGTCAGAATCCCCATGCGCCGCCATGGCGGATTCGCCCAGCCGGGGGACATCCGGCGGGAAACCGCCGGACCCGGTGGGCAAGGAAGCACCGCCAGCCTGTTGGCGGTGCTTCCGACACCCGCAGCCCTGGCGGTCTATGACCACCAGGATCGGAATGAGGGCCTCTGTCTCCTAAGTTAAGCCTTGTCGCTCGTTGCCAAGCTACCAAGGGTTGAGCTGGGTTTAATTTACTGAGATCTAACTGGACCTAAGTGGAGGTTAGTGGCCTATTGCTAAGTGTAGGTACTTACCTGCCCTTACCAATAACCCATTTTCCAACAGATGCATTGAGCCCCTTTGTGACCAATGCATTGTTCCACTTTGCAGCCCCTTGCGCCACATTACGCCTGCGTCATTCGGAGGCCCACAAAAATGATGCAGTGAAAACTTCAAGGTTTGACTGTGCTATTTTTGGCATCATTTTTAAGGCCTTCTAAAGGTAAGGCATGTTAGAAAGCGGATTATTTGTAAGGGCAGGTAAGTACCCACACATAGCAATTGGCCACAAAGCCCCACTAGGGCAATTCAGGGTCTCAATAAATTAACCCCAGTTCAACCCTTGGTAGCTTGGCAATGAGCAGTTAGGCTTAATTTAGGAGACAGGTGTGTAAAGCATTTAAAAATCACAAAACAGTGAAAAAGTTAAACACACAGCACAATAAAAATCCAATACCAATTTATGACAATAGATTGTATTTTCATCTATAAAATGACACTTAAATAACAAAACTCCAATAAAGTGAACAGGAGATATGAATTTTTAAAAAATAAATGTTTTTCAGCACATAGAAACTAAAAGCGCTAATCTGGACATCTGGTCGCATTTGACTGGGGCAAAGTCAAATTTTGAGGCCAAACGCGATGGAGCCCTGCTCAGCTACAGTGAGCGAGAGGCCTCGGTTAAAGTTTTATCTTTTTACTTAGTCTTTTTCTTGAAGATTTTCTGGATGGGGAAAAAGTCACCTGCTGAAGCCGACCTCCCTGGAGCCCTTTTGGGATACGTGTCGCTGGAGGCCTCGGTCAAGGATTCCACATTCGGACTTTGATTATTTTTTGTCTGGGACTGAAGCAGACCTCCCTGGAGCCCTCCTTGGATCTACTGCTTGGGAAGCCTTTGTCAACTTTATAAGTAAGACTTAGAAACTTTATTTGGAGCTTTTTCTTTCCCCCATCAGACAACCAGCCTCAGCAAGCCGGTTTCGATGCAACATTGTCGGATTGCCTTTCCATGAGCCCCCGTTAAAATCCTGGAAGTCTTGGGCTCCAGAGCTTTTCAGCAGGACAAACCTGAAAGTCAGGCCAAGTCGCAGTCGTCGTAAGCCGGCTTGACTCAGGAAGTCCGGTCGGTCCATTTATGAAGCTTTTTTCCAAAGTTGCTGCAAACTTCTCCAAACTTCTGGATCTTCTTCCAGAAGTTATTTTAAGGTTCTTTAAGTGTCCCAAACTCACCCCAAGGTTCCAGAACCTGAGTTGCTCCTTGGGGGCTTGGACTCCAACTCAGAGAATTCACCTGGTTCAAATCCAAAAATGACCACAGGTTTGTCAATTTCTTCGGAGCTGGATGTACGGGACTCTAATCAGCTATTTTCTACTTGTAGCATCTGGGGGAGGGGTGTCCCTCCTTGAAGTAGTATTAGACAGACAAAGCCCTTTTCTTTGTGAAGCCCAATTCTGCAGCTGATGCAGTCCTTCTGAGTGCAGTGATCAGGTGCAAGGAAGGGATCCAGCAAGCAGTCCTTCTTCTTCTTTTGTTCCAGTAGAGATCTGAGGTGGGGTGCAACTCTTCCAATTTTATCCTTGCTCCTTGGCGTGGAAAGCAGGGGAGCCTCTTGACCAATCATGTTTAGGCCACCATCCTCTTGAGTGACTAGTTCCTGGGAAATGTGGCAACAATCAATCCCAGGGAGCAACATTCCTCCAAAATCCAAGATGGCAAAGATGTAGTCTTAGAGGTTAGCTCTGGCTGAGCCCACCCACTGGTGTGGCTAAGTTTCCCTTAACACACCCCTTCCTTGTTCTAATCATGGGTCACCTGGCTGTCGGAGTTTGCAGGAAATGGGGGAGGATCAGTGGCTGTCCGAAATGTCCTTCTCTCCCTTGAAGACCAGTTTTGCTGCTCTCCCCATCCTGTTCTACCATTTGCTGAGGCAGATCTCCTCCAACCAAATGCTTCCTATGTTTCAGCATAGACCGCTTCACACCTCATCAAGGCAGCCTGGCTGCGGCTGCCAGAGGCTGACCCATCAGAAAAGAGCCCTACAGGGCTGAAGTTGCCAACTTTTAGTAAGAGTTCTAAAACTCTTTTAAGGTAAAAGTTATATTAAATTCAACAGTGGCAAGTTGGTTGATTTATTATAACTTTTAATTTGATACAAAAATGATATATTTAGCTCCTTCCTATGGAAAATAAGTTCTAACTTTGTACGGGTGTACTCTAATGGGAGATAAAGGCGCTCCGGGTAATGAGGTGATAATCTGATGAAAATAACTTCTTAAATGGTGCACCCTTGATGGGCCCCACCCCTGAGCCCTAGAATGTGTGCTAAAAGCACCACTAAATTTTAACCACAAGAGGCACTCATGAAATCATTCAACACAATTTAAAAAATATTTTAGAAAGGAAAATACTATATAGTCAGCATTCAATAATTCAAAACAAATTTCAATATATTTCTGGAAAAGAAATACATTTCAGTGTACATTTCAATATCCTATAGTTCGAAATCAATAACCAAGTCCATTCCAATGTAGATTGAAGAAGATTGTCCTGGGTTGCTCCAGTCTTATTGTCAAAAGTCAAAATCCAAATGTGTCCAATAGATATTCAATGATGTTCTCCATACATATCATATGATTATATCATCAATGCTACTTAGGCCTGACATCCAACCTTACAGCCAACACGTGTTTCGTCTGGGGATTTCCCAATGACTTTGTCAGGGCTGCAATAATATAAATGCCTGTTAATAAAATCTGAGTCTATTGACTCTGATTGAACAAAGATATATGAAGAACCACCACCAGTTCACCCAGAGGTGGGATAGATAATCCAAAACATGCAACCTTAAGCATGTTAGTATCACAAGTGAAAAATATAACACCATTGATTTGTGAATTCTGTACATCTTGGAGTAATCTGAGAGCATAGTATCAGTGCACGAGCGTAGAGATCAGTGAATTATTATCAATGTGCAAGAACTAAATCTCACCATGTCACTCATCTACCACATTCATATGGTGACCCTAAGGCATAATAGCCCCCTTGCTGTCCCAGTGTTTGGAAGTGAGCCCATGCTCTTACCTAGATATTGCAAATACCGTGATTTTACGATGGCTTACAAATATATAAGGGAAGATATTCCTCGTCGGTAAGCCCACAAATATGCCGCTTACCAAGCACGTCTATTCTGATGTTGGGCTCTTCTGTCAAGTAAGTATAAGAAATGCCTGCTAAGTAACTTCATCAAAAATGAAACATCCCATTCACAACCATAACACGTTTCCTGAGACCACACACCTAATGGTCACTGAGCACTATACTGGTTAATGACACATGTCTGCAGACACGCCCTTTCAATGTAAATGTTAAGTGTACAATTATATTATCAAACACCATGCCTTACCTGCATATCTCACCCGTTTATAAGCATACTAAGAAAATACTTGTGTAAGATGCCGTATCGGAAGGCAGCTGAAACATATACCTGCAACAATTGTTAAAAGTGTGAAAAGTTCCTATTGTCGGCACCAACCACACAAACAATATTATTGCCACAAAGAAAATCTAAACGCGCATCATGCTCGATGTGTAATCGCCTAAATAGCTCACCCGAATTTAGAAACTTCCCCGAACACGAGTTTGCGTCGGGTTTCCAGCTGGTTGTGTTCGTCCCAAGTGGCGTCTCCCCACTTCAAACATGAAAGACGTGCTAAACGCTCGTCCATACACTTAAAGATCACGTTGCTAACCACGAGATTAGTCATGCAAGAAAAAACAGGACTGTATTTCTGGCGGCCATCTTGAAAGTAACAGACATGAAGTATCACTTATGCAAAGATCCACTTAAAAGAAATACTTAGCATATCTAAGCCAACTGCGCGATAGAAAGAGGAACCGGAATCCGTGTTATTTAATGAAATAGAAAATTGTGCAAGGGATTAATGAATAATGTGAAAAAGACCCCATTGGAAATTGATATTCAATGTTAGTTCCGGCATATTAAAAGAATGAGTGATGTGCAGCAATAATTTCGAATTCAGGGGTTAAATAAATCACATATGTATAGAGCAAGAAAAGTTTTCATTATACAAAATAACAAGATCATACTGTAAATTTATCCATAATAATGATACATATTCGACGTATTTAACTTAAATTGTGAATCTTACAACTCCTATTCATGTATGTATTTCCCATGAAAAAAGTACACGTAAGTATGTGTCATGTGCATTTATACATATCATATTCATATAATACATTTTGAGTCATCATACAAAGATGTCTGTAGCAAATGGATTTGAACCATCCAGTCCATGCGATAAGGTTGAATATTTTGATACACTAAAGGTGCTCTTATCCATTAAGGTGCTGTCCATATACATACTCCTCCTAGTCACCAAGAAAATATTCAAGTTCCCTATCAGTATTGAGACCTGTTTCCACCGCTCTCAAACGTAATATCCATAATGCCTCTTTTCTCCTTAAGGCCAACTCCCTATTACCTCCCCTTGGATCCAATTCTATATGATCAACACCAAAGAATTCAAAGGATTTGTGAGGTCCTTGCAACTCACAAGACATTCTATGTGCTATTAATTGATATCTGTAATCTTCATGTGCAAGTGCCCTCGCATGCTCTCCTATCCTCATTGTTAATGGACGAATTGTGCTCCCAATATAATAAAGCTTGCATTTGCATAAAATAGCATAAATCACAAAGGAGGTGCCACAGTTTATGTGTGTTCTGATCCTGAATGTCTTACCCGAATTATCTGTAAATTCCATTCTCTTTCGGCTTGCCCATTTACAGAGGCCGCAATGCCCACAGTTATAAAAACCTATTGTGCGGGCAGAGAGCCAATCCTTATAGTATGTTTTACGGGATAGCTTGGACTTAACATACATCTCAAAGATTTACATCTCCGGTACGTGATTTCCGGTTTGGTGCCAATGATATCTTTTAAAGTGTCATCTAGTGTCAAAATGTGCCAATGTTTATGAATAAACTTTCGCAACAATCTTGAGTTCTCTGTGTAGTCTGTTAACAATCTGACTTTTTCATGCCCACTCCGACTTACATTTTTCTTAGGCTTCAATGTATCCTCCCTATGGATATGCCGAATTCTGTGTTTTGCATTACTAATAATATGTCTTCCTATGGAAAATAAGACTTTATTATTATTTATTATTTTAAAATAATGTCTCTCCATGTTAGCCTATGGAGTTTATTCACTATAATGAGGAAATACACCTTTAGCTATTTTCCCTCACCAGGGCTTATATAACATCTTTTATAAACTCCTTGCTTATAGTTACACTGCACCCAGCCCGGGGGGCACTTAGGGCATACCTTAGGGGTTACATATGTAAAAATAAGGTAGCTTAGGACTTTGGAAGGTAAGTAAAATACCCCACCCCAGAGCCCAGGAAACAGGAGTAAAGTACAGCAAGTTTCCTCAGAACACACTACAAGTTGTGATGAAGAATTATGCAAGAACCAAGCAAGACTGCAAGCAACCAACAATGGATTCCTGGACCTGAAGACCTGTGGAGAGAGGAGACCAAGTCCAGAAATAGAAGAAGAGTCCAGGAAGAACAGAAGCCACTGCCCACCTGGAAGAAGGTGAAAAAGTGGATTCCCCCGTTGGAAGAAAAGTACAGAAATACACCAAAGAAGATAGCTGCGGGTTCCTGCTTGGGGAAAGAGATGGCCCACATCGAGTTGTTGGATGCAGGCTGTTTGCATCACTGGATTCCACCAACATGCCTTGGTTCACGCAAGTACGTGTTTTGCATCAAAGAGGAGCTGCCCAGACCCAGGAGGGACCTGGGGGTCTCAACTCAGACTGGGAAGACAGAGGGGGGCTCTCAGCACTTCAGAGAGCCTTCAGAAGACCAGGCAGTGCCCACGAGAGTCCCAGAACACGGGGACAAAGGAGATGCAATGTTTGGTCGTAGCAACACTACACTGGAGGATCCCACACCACCAGAAAACAACTCAGAGAGCTGTGCATCACAGGATGGAGTGCTGGGGGAACTAGGCTACTCTGTGCAAGAAGAACTTTTGGAAGAACTGCATAGGAGCTCAAGGAGCTGCAGAAGACACAGTGAATAGGGGTACTGTCGCTGCACGGGGAGACAAGCTCTTACCGCCACCAAATTCAGACAGCTGGATCTTTGGACAGTCTGGGTCATTTCAGTCCACCACCTGTGCTCCAGGGATCATGCTCGTTGACAGGAGAGGAGTCCCAGAGTACTGGTTGTCGTAACATAGAGGTGCCTGCTGAAGCAGGGAAGTGAATCTGTCACTCTACAGGAGATTCCTTCGGTTCTTGTGGTGCAGGGTGAAGACAGGCAGTCCTCAGAGCATGCGCACTTTGGAAACAGTTGCAATTGCTGGCTAGAGCTGGAGTTGAAGCTGTAGGTCACAGGAGTCTTCCTGGATACTCTGTTGCAGTTACAGTGGTCCTGGAGCAGTCCGAAGCTGAAGGTCAGAAGCTGAAGCAGAGGATGCAGAGGAGTCCTGGAGGAATCTTGCAAACCGAATCTGAGGAAACATCCAGAGGAGAGACCCTAAATAGCCCTGAGAGGGGGATTGGCTACCTACCAGGTATGTACCTATCAGGAGGGGTCACTGACATCACCTGCTGCCACTGGCCACACAGAGGTCTCCAGAGGGTCCCCACACCTTGGAATCCAAGATGGCTAATGCCAGGGACACTCTGGAGGGACTCTGGGCACCACCTCTGGCGTGGTGATGGGCAGTTGAGTGGTCACTCCCCTTTCCTTTGTCCAGTTTCATGCCAGAGCAGGGACTGGGGGTCCCTAAACCAGTGTAGACTGGATTAGGCAAGGAGAGTACCACTCCAATACCTGTAACAACTATTTCCAATGAGAGAGGGTGTAACACCCCTCTCCTAAAGGAAATGCATTGTTCTATCTTCCTGGGATTGAGCTGTTCAATCCCCAGGAGGGCAGAAACCTGTCCCTGAGGAGGCAGCAGCTGGGGCTACAGTGGAAACCTCAGAGAGCTGGTTTGGAAATACTGGGGGTACATGGGGGAGCCCCCAGGGTGCATGGAATTTGCCCCCCAATACCAGATTTGGATTGGGGGGTTCAATTCCATAATCTTAGACACCTCACATGGTCAAATTCGGAGTTACCATTGTGAAGCTACATATAGGTATTGACATACATGTAGTGCATGCTTATAATGGTGTCTCCGCACTCACAAAGTAGGGGAATTGGCCCTGGATAACATGGGGGCACCTATGATACTGCAAAGGTGCCCTTACACACAGTAACTTTGCACCTAGCCTTCAGGAAATGAAGGTTAGATATAGAGGTGACTTACAAGTTACCTGGTGCAGTGAAAAATGTCTGTGAAATAGTGTGTGAACTATTTCACTCAGGCTGCATGGGCAGACCTGATGAAAGGTTTGTATGAGCTCCTTATGGGTGGCAATAGAAATTCTGCAGCCCATAAGGCTCTCCTAGAACCCCAATGCCCTGGGTACCTAGGTACCATATACTAGGGACGAATGAGGGGGGCAATGTGCCAATCAGAATTGGAATATGGAGTCACTAAACTATAGCAAAAAATTTGGTACACAGAGATAGCAGAAGCACTGTTTCTGGTTAGCAGAACTCCAGTGACACAGTCAAGCATATGAACAACACACAGAGGCCACAAACTATGAGCACTGGGGTCCTGGCTAGCAGGATCCCAGTTAGACAGTAAAAGCACACTGACAAACTCTGACAAACAGGCCGAAAATGGGGGTAACCATGCTAGAAAGAGGCTACTTTCTCACACTGCCACTAAAGAAAAAGGGCAGAGGTCCAGCACTAACATTTTAGTCAGCTTCCCATTTTACAAACATTCTTTTGAGTGGTTGCGTTTGTTGGGCCCCTACTACCTAAATATGCCCACTGTAGTAGCTGGGATTCATTTTCTTTTGTGGGGCCACTGAAGCAGCCGATTTCCATACAGAATCTGGAGGTGGTAGACTCAGGTGAGATTTATGGGCACCTTCCTACACAAAAAGAATCCTGGGAAGCATATTTCTCTTTCTATGTGTGCTGCCGAAAAAGGACAAAAAAAAGAGAAATAAAGATATTTATCCTTGTTATGCCTCCTCTGGGAAGGTGTAAGGTTTTGACACATTACCAGATTTACAAGTTCTTGTAAATCGGGGAATGTAAAGTCCAGGGAAGTTGCATGGGAACACCCACGCACTGCCCCTGGATGCCTTCCCAGGGCAGAGTACTAAATTATGTAATATATAGGGACCAGGGAGGATAAGTTGGAGAAGCTTAGTGGCAGCTCAAATGAAGAAGATTCACTGCAGCAATAAATTGGTCACGTGCAGTGATGGAAATTATCACTTACTGTTCGGTGACTATGTTGTGTTCCATCCCTAAAAACATATATGAGCAATAATCACTTTGTATTGACTAAATGGGAATGTAACCGAATTTAGATCTATTTAGTGTTAAATCTGGCCCTGGGACTTTCTGAGCATTTTGCTACATTCTGTTCCATCAATATACATTTATGGAAGAAATACTCTATTGTATACATTTACAAAGTATACAAAGAATTTAGAGATAATTGCCCTCAATTCATTCTAGGAACATCACAAATAAACTTCCACTATCCCCAACATGGCCACCACAGGGGTCCTTCAAAGCTGAGAAGTGATCACAATCTTTCCATGCAGCACATGAAGCAACATAATTCAGTGACATTGCAGCGATCTGGAATACTTTTGGGTCCCTCGCTCAGATTTCCTTTTAAGACAAACACTATTTCTTCTTATTCACAAAAGAAAGGGAAGACAGCTTCTAAATTAATAATGAGAACACCATCTCTCAAATAAGACATTGCATATATTAAGGCAGGAGTTTGCATTGATGACCACACAATTTTGATGGAATTATAAGATATGCTAGTTTGGACACTGGTATCGACCGGTTTTGTAGTAATGAGCCATAAATACTTATTGAGAGTACAAACATAACATTAATCAGGGGAGACGGCTACCAGACTCAAATATTAGGGCCTGAGATTGAGGGTGGCAGATGGGTTACTCCATCACAAACATGACTGATATCCGGTCCACCGTATTATGATTGCCATAGGCTATAATGGGATTGAAATACGGCAGGTGGGATATCTGTCACATTTGTGACAGAGTAGCCCCCTCCACCAGCCTCTGGATCAGGCCCCTAATCATGGATATCATTGGATCGTAATAAGGTGGACAGAATATCTGTCACATTTGTGATGGGATATTCCCCTCCCTCAAGACCTAAATCAGGCCCTAAGTCTTGATCTAGAATGGTTTAACTAATTTTGACTACAGGTTACACATCGACCCCCCCAGCCCATACTATAATCACAATGAGGCATATTTATACTATGTTGGTGCTGAATTTGTGTCATTTTTGTTACGCAAATCCAGTGCAAACTTAACTCCAGATTTATATTTTGGTGCTACACCCATCTAGCATCAAAATATTGGAGTTAACATCATTTCTTGGATGAGTGAAACCTCTTTGCATCAATGTGATGCAAGGTAGGCATTCCTGTCCAAAAAATGACTCTAGGCCCCTAGTGCCTTATTTATCCTCCTGTGCAAAAATGGTACACGGGGGTAGGCGGGCCTAAACCCTGCTTAGCGCCATTATTTAACACCTGGGTCAGGGCAGGCATTAGAGGACCTGTGGACCCATTTCCATGGTCAAACACAATGGAAAGAGCCCACAGGCGCCCAACCCAAGCCCAGGAACACCCCGCCCACACCAGAGGGACACCAGAGGATGGGGGACCCATCCCAGGTAAGTATGGTAAGTAGAGGTAAGTATTTAAAAAACATTTTGAAGTGCCATTGGAGACTCTGAAATGGGCCCCCTTACATGGCACTGGGTGCAATGGCCATGCCCAGGGGACCCTTGCACCCTGTGCTGGCCATTGGGGTAGTGAACATGACTCCTGTCTTTAATGAGACATGAGTCATGTGGTATGGATGGTTCTGAATCAAGAAATGACGCTAGGTTGGTTAAAAGCATTTTAATTGCCTCTAACCATCCTAGTGTCATTTTTTGAGGCAAAACCCCCTTCCTCCGTACCATCACCCCCACCTAACGAACATCATTTTCCCAGCGCTAGCCCACCCTTTTCACCAGCTTGAGGGATTCTATAAATTTGGTGCCCGGCTGGTGCTCTGGAATGATGCAAGCCGGCACTATACATTTTGATGCAAAACTGTGTTTGCATATTTTTGCATCCACAAATATAAATATAGGCCTATATGTGATTACATATTTACTGGATTTTCACAGATTATGAGTACTGCCATCATCCAGGTCGCCCTCAATTGCCATTTATAATCAATCTAGTTTGCAAACTGGTATACACAAGTAATACCATCCCAATACTACATCCTAAAGGTATGGATATGTCAGTAATCAGGAGAGGCAAACACCCAACTCGAATCCAAGTTTTAATCTATAACAAGTTAACTAATTTTGATTAGTGGCACTATACTGGCAATCTGAATCATACTTTAACTTCTATATGTAACTACTTTCATTTTTTTACATTTCTGAATGACTGATGTATCATGGCCTCCTAAATAGAAAGGTGTCATGAAATATGATATATGAGTCTTGACTATTCAACTTTTAGTGATGGTTTATTGTTGATCTGTTTACCATCATCCACACTCTGCCTATACCTAATTATACATTGAAGTAGAGGAATGAACCGTAGTGCACTTTAGCACCAGCACCTACTGCACACTGGTCAAACAACATATTGGTCACCTGTGATTTTATTTGGACAAACCTTCAGTTCCCAGGAGTTACACCCATAGAGTACCTGGGTGAGAATAGTGGACACAGACTTCCACAGTTTTCTGTAGAAGGATTGCATGTATTGTGGGCATCCAACTGACAATGAGATGCTGATTGGTGAATTATTACTGTTATACCTGTCAGCCTTAGGGCGGTCTTACCCCAAATGTTTTACCTCATATTTTTTCTGTTCTTTTTATTGATCTTAGGAATCTGAGCACTTTACCACTGCCAACTAGTGCTAAAAAGATTGTGCTTCTCCCCTAAAATATAGTTTGATTGATGTATCCCCAGTTGGCACATTTAATTTACCTATAGGTCCCTAGTACACTGCACTACATGTACCCAAAGCCTGTAAATGAAATGCTACTAGCGGGACTTAAGCACTACTTTAGCCACCCACTAAAGTAGCCCATAATCATGTCTCAGGCCTGCCATTGCAGAGACTATGGCCCTGATTTATACCTTTTGGTGCAAAACTGCACTAACGCAGTTTTGCATGAAAAAGTTTAGCACCGGCTTGCACCATTTCTGAGCACCAGCCGGGCACCATATTTATGGAACGGTGCAAGCCAGTGCAAATGGTAGGCTAGTGTAAAACAAATTACGTTAGTCTGTTGGGGCTGGCAGTATGGAAGAAGGGGGTTTTGCACCAAAAAATGGTGTTAGGCAGGCTAGAGTAAAAAAAATTACTCTAACCAGCCTAGCATCGTTTTCTGATGTAAACCCATCCATCCCTCATGCCTCCTGTCTTAGAAAAGACAGGAGTCATGCCCACCACCACAATGGCCAGCACAGGGGACCAGGGTCCCCTGGGCTTGGCCATTGCACCCATTTCAGGGCCCCCACTGGCACTTATTACTTACCTGTACTTACCTATACTTACCTGGGATGGAGTCCCCCATCCTCCACTGTCCCTCTGGTGTGGGTGGGGGTGCCCCTGGGGCCTGAGGAGGGCACCTGTGGGCTTATTCCATGATGTTCCACCATGGAAATAGGCCCACAGGTCTTCTAAGGCCTGCCCTGACCCTGGCGTTAAATAATGATGCAAAGCAAGCTTTGCGCCACTATTTGACCCCTCCTCCCCCGTGCGTGATTTTAGCACAGGGGGATAAATATGGCACCAAGGCCATAGAGTCATTTTTTGCACAGGAATGTCTACTCATTGACCCAAAGAAGGTTTCCACGTCAAAAAATTACTTTAACGCTACAACTTTGGCGCTAGAAGAGTCTAGCACCAAAGTATAAATATGGCGTTAGTTTTGCACCAAATTTGCGTAACAAAAATTACGCAAATCCAGAGTAAAACAAGTAGAAATATGCCTCTATGTGTGCAGTGTTACACTGCCATGTTGACTTGACATTTAAAACCTCCTGCCAAGCCTTAAACTTCCCTTTTATTACGTATAGGTCACCCCTAAGGTTGGCCCTGTGTAGCCCATAGGGCAAGGTGCCATGGAACTAAAAAGTAGAACATGTACCTTCAAGTTTTATGTGTCCCGGTATTGAAAAACTCCCAAAGTCGTTTTTCACTACTGTGAGGCATACCCCTCTCATAGGTTGACATTAGGGATTCCTTATTACATTTATTAAGCTGTAACTTTTAATTGAAAAGGAGTAGCTATATCATGTTTAGTACCCATAGAACTGTAATTACAAATCCCCTTTAATGGTAAAGTCAGATTTATTATTGCAATTTTGAGGAAAAAAAATGTAGTAAGTTAATAAGGCAACACGGGGTTGGGCCCATAGATTGTGAGTCAGGATTGGATACTCTAAAGTAAAAAACAAAAAGAAAGCCTAACTCACATCAGTTTTTAACATAAATCTTTTGCACACAGGGTCAAGTAAATACATTTGTGTGAGAACTTTTTTAGTTTGTTTCTGTTATTATTACTTGTTTTCAGAGAGTTGTCTTTTAATTGCTGATTAAACATTGTCATAAGAATAGGGTACTGAAAACTAAGCTAAAGTCAAACTAAATCTAGAGATCAGGAAGGACACTTCATAATCAAGATGTATATGGGGACCTGAAAAGTGCATTCATGGAGTGGGTTCCCAAATGCATTTGGCTGATGCATTAAAAGGAGGACGCAATATAGAAACTCTGCCATAGGAATGGGCTTAACCACACAAGTCAACTTTAGTTTGAAAATCCAGATAATTGAAAAGGCACAACAGGACACTAACAAAGTGGGTCACTTTGCTGATTATCATGAAATTGTCCACTAGTCTTGTGTCCAGAGGACAACCCAGATTAATTGGGGTTTGAAATGTGTCAATGAGTGTACATCTAGAGAGTCTGCTTTTCCCAAAAAAAGCTTTGGCATTTAGGGAACTCACTCCCTGAAGTGCACTTTATGGGCCCCTACATACATCTTGATTATGACATGCTCTTCCTGGCCTCTAGATTTGAAGAATGGACTAATAAGACATTTGAGAGTTGGATCCTCCAAGCATTTTGGTTTTAAAAAATTAAAAAATAAGGACTGTGAGAGGATATAATTGAATGTTTACCCTTCATACTATGGGTACAGTTGAAATGTTTTGTTTATAACGTTGACTAAACCATATGGGCTAATAGCTCTCTGTTAGAAAAGTGGGCTTGAAAAAAATGTAATAGCCAAATGTTGATATGTTTTCTGTTTGGCTTTGTTTTCTATTTCCTGTTCTTATGATAATGTTTGATCAAGAATTTAAAAAGAAACTCTCTGAAAATAAGTAATAATAACAGAAACAAACAATGTGCTCAGGCCAATTCATTTACAGGACCACATGTACAAAAGATTTATGTGCAAATTGATGTGAGTTAAGCTTTCTTTTTAATTTGTATTTTTTTAAAGTTAGCCTTTTTCTGCTCCTTGTTCTGTGTGCCTGCACCCTGTCTCCAATAAATGCCTGGTGACAACTGGTTTCCTGCATTCCCTCCAGACAGCCTCACACAAAGACAGGGTAAGTGTGACTGAGTGGCATCTGCATGTTGATGGGCCATCCTGGGCAGGATGGGAGGGAGGAGCTGGCACTTATATTTGAACAGGCAGTGTCCTGCTTCCACACTAAGGAATGCTTAACCCCCTGTAGTGAGCCAAGGCAGGAAGAAAGGACCTCTGTGCACTTTAAGGACCCTTCTTTGAAGTCACCCCCACTTCAAAGGCACAATTTGGTATAAATACTGGACCTCTGACCCTAATAAATGTGTACACTTCTGGACTTGTGAAGAAGGAAGAAGGACTGCTATGTTGCTACAAGAACTGCCACCCTGGATTGCTGCTCTGGAGGAACTGCTTTTCTGCTGTGCTGTCCTGCTTCCCTCTGCCCTACTGAGGAAGGATTGGACCCATCTCACTTGAACCCAGAGTAACTCTAAGGGCTTGCTCATTTACCTCCTATTCTGAATTCTCAGGGACCTCAAAGACTTCACTCACCTCTGCTGCCTTGCCAAGTGGTGCCAATCAAGTCCTGGGCTCTTGAAAATGGATTATGCAGCCTTTTCTACCAAAAACCTATGCATTGCCATCACTGTTCCAGTTTCATCTGCCGCATCTCTCCTTAATATCGATGCATCATCACAGACGCTGAAGATGAGGACATCCCAGTACTGACTGTGCTGCTCGGGATCACTGCATCGCTGTCAGCCCTGATGCACTGTCTTTACATCACTGGCTGTGCAGCCTGACAAAGTTGTATCACTATCCTCGTCAAGGGTTGCTGACGACACACTCTTGATTGCGTAGGGCAATGAACGCCAACCCTCCCCCCTGCTCCTCACATCCGATCGTCCATGTCGACACAACCCTCCATATACGGTACTTTTTCAGCAGGACAAGGTTAATCCCTGTAGCCACCCGTACTCCAATGCAGTCGGCCTAAACTCTTAACTTTGCCCAGTCTAGCACAATCAGATAGCCCTGGTTGGCGTTTTATGCTTATAAGCACTACAGTTTTGTTTATTCTTTAAATATTCACATCTCAACCTCTACTTATTGGATTTTTTCATTTTGGTGGTGCTTTAATCATAGAAATGTAATCTGTTTTTCTAACTTGGTGTGCAGCCTTTTGTTGTGTTTTCACTGTGTTATTGTTTTAAGTGTTGTGCAAATACTTTACACATTGCCTCTTAAGTTAAGCTTGCCTGCTCTGTGCTAAACTACTACAGGGTGAGCACGGTTGATTTATAGAATATAAATGACTTACCCTGACTAGGATTGTGGACAGGGTGCATACCTCTATAAACTAGAAACCCAATTTCTAACAATGACTATGCAACAACTATTAAAGTTATTGTTTGTGATCTTAATCCTTTCCTTTGGAAACCTATAAATTGATTTGATCAAAACCTGTCAATGGGTTTGGTGAATGATCCTTTTCTTCCTTACACTTAAGAAGTGGTAAGGGATGATATAGTAAATGTTATGGCTAGGCCCTGAAGAAAGCCTAGTGATGTGTATTGTAGACCAGAGGGGATAAAACATGTTGACCAAGAAGGGTGAATGAATGAGGAACCCTAATAGATATGTTCATCCCCACTGCATGAGGCTAATAAATACAACCAGCCCAATCCCTCTGCACCAATGCTAAAAGCGTGTATCCTTATCATATATTATAATCCAGGAGTCCATTTTCCAAAGATCTCAGGATGAGTCTACCTTGCACTTATAGTGTGCTGGTGAAAGATGTCTCTAAAATGTCAACAAGCGTAAGAGGTATCTTTATTTTTTAGGACTATCTCCAAAAGGTTGAATGTGAATTCCTTGTGACTAATGACTGGCTCAGAAGAGGAAGAGGAAAGGATACATACGTTTCTAGGAATAATCCTTTCAAATTTTTGAAAGAGCCCCCCTTGTCTTTTTTGTGAATAAACTCATTTATACTTTAAGTAAAAACAACAGTTAAAAGCACAACATAATTATATAACAAACAGACTCACGCCAATAAATAATTCTTATACTATGGTTTTTTTAAACTAATTTCAAATGGTTTTTAAACATGTGTTAAGGTTTTATAATCAGTCCCAGTTATTGTGTGTGCTGTGTTCATCGTAAACCATAATTGGTGATTTTCATAGTTTTACGAGTTTGCTGAACAATAATTAACTTTTACCTGTGTTTTTATAATTACATTTAGATGATTTGATTTTCTTATGAGGTACTTCATTCTCCTTCAATGTGCTTTTCAATGGCCTTGTTTGTGTGCTACATGAGTTTGTCAAAGGGACTGTTCTTCATCCATATTCTGCACCCAACCCATTGTAGGCAGCTAACCCTTTAACCATGTGCAGTGTGGGTTGGCCGTAGAGTCTGGCCTGCAGCCAAGCCCTGAGCTTAACCAACCATGGGAGATCACCCTCACCGCCTTCAGATTTATGCAGCAGGTGTTGGCCACTGGGCATGGACTTTGACCAAACTCTGTGTCAAGCTGTGGTCAAAAAGAAATGGAGGAGGGAGGTCTCAAAAGTGACATTTTCCATTTTAACTCCCATAGAACTATTTGCTCCTTAATACAAACAAAGCAGCAGAATATAATTACACCAAAGTTACCATGAAAGTAGAACTTTGCTCAAGGAAGTACATTAGCTTGGCTAGGTGTAAATCTATCCAGTAGGTTTATAGAAATCAGCATTCAAAACAAAAGTTTTTCACTTGTGAATGAAGAGGTTACATTTTAGAGATATCAGGATTGTTAGTCTGAGGATCCTCTACAGATTTACAAATCCTCCAGGATTCACAAATCCAATTAAAATAATAGGAGGCACAACAATGGTCTCCTGTTCATTGTGGATTCACAAATCTCAATGAGGATTTATGAATCCACCACAGTCCCCTCTGCAGGTATCGCTAAAAACCTTCGGGAAATACAAAATAGGGACATGAAAGGGCATGGTAAGATGACACTGACCAACAGGCCCATGTGTGGAAGTGGGGGCGGAGGGGTAGGAGAAACCCCTGGCATTAAGTTTATGCTAAATATTTTTTATCATGGGTTTAGCATATCTTGTGCCACATTTGCAAACCCCAGGGCCTCTCATGGGTTTCAGATTTGTGAATCCTGAATGAAAAGGTTTCTGAAAAAGAATTTGCTTCCGTACAGCTATGACAGGCCAACCCATAGTGACAGCAGTCTTCAGTTATGTGTAAGAGGAACTGAGCACCAACCCAGGCTCTGTAGCATACACTGATGCATACAGTTGAAGGCCATGTATCCCGGCAAATGGCCACCCACAATGAAATGGGTCTGTTCAAAATCCAGCCCTGCAGCCAATCCCTATTGTGTCTGTCCAAATTCCATTTGCAGTGTGTGTTGTCTTTTAGCAGAGGGTTGAATGCAGGGTTGCTTGAATTGTAAGCCAATCCGCACTGTGTACAGCCAAGGGTCATGTGGCAGATAGTCAAGTCCTGCAACCAACCCCCACAAGTAGGGGATGCTCATCTGAGGCAAGTTGGTTATGGTGGTGTGACACCAACCCCTGGAACAACCAGTGACAGGCTCTGCGCTATTGGGGTTGGCCATCTGAAATGGATTGGACACAAGACCTTTCTCTAAGCCTGTCCGAAGGCCATGTTTTACAAGGTTGGCCACCCACGGGTGGTTGGGCACAAGTCATGTGTTGGCCAAAAATAGGAGTTTAGGCACAGTAACAGTTGGATGTAGTATATGATCGAAAATCCCATGACCCTTACTGAAAACTCCGCAGGTTGAAGTGACATTGTCAGCTTTGGTTATAAAACCTTAATATACATTTTATAAAGCCACTACGATTCATTGGAAGAAAACACAGTTAAAGAGGTGTTGTAGTTATAAAAATGAAACTTAAAGATACTTACATTTGTCACTTATGGTTAACAAAACTAACAATAACTCAAACCCTTGTCATCCATGTCTTATGATTTTACATATGACATGGCATTTCAAATGGCATCATTGATGACATTTCAAAAAGCATAATTGACAGCATTGTCTGTGAAAGTATCTCTCCTGGCATCTAAGATACAGCTGTATGCAGCAGCAAACAACAATCTTTCTCAGTCCCCATTACTTCTTAAAGAACAACCTTTTAACATTACATAATTTAGGCCCTCATCCTGACCATGGTGGCCTTTTGACAGCCAGGGTTAATATGGCAGTACAACCGTCAACAGCCTGGCGGTGGTTACTTCCACATTATGAGTGTTGCAAGTTGCCCGCTGCCAACCCGCCACATCTCCACTCATACCACCATGGCGGTATGAACCACTGGGCCAGAGATGTACATCTCCGATCTGGCGGTCCACAGCAGACCACCCACAGCATTATGAGCCGGCCTATCGCCATGGTTTCCGCGGTGGTAGCACCGCCACGAAAACCGTAGCAGTAGAGCTACCGGTGACAGGGAACTCCTTCTCTGTCACCGGTAGACGGCTTCCTCATCCACCCAGAAAGCACCTGACCCCTACACACATAATTCCCCCCACCTGCCACCCCCTACTGTCACAGCAATCCCCTCCCTAATCCTCCTACTTTCACAATGCCCCCACCCCCCTACTGTCACAGCACCCCCTCCCTGCGTACATACACACATGCACCCACAAGCACCATGCATACACCCATTCACTGCCACTCCCATACACCCATTCACTAATACTCATCCACACATGCATTCCTCGCACTCATCCATACACGCATTCACTCACACATACTCACACGCATTCATTCACTCATACTCACATGCATTCGGGCATGCATACACACATATATCCAAACACGCATACTCACATGTATACACACTGACATGCAGACACACACTCACTTCAACATTCATCCACACACTTACTCATGCACATACAACCACTCATAAATCACAACACTCGTAGTTGCATTTACAACCACACACACACAGTCAGACACACATGCAAACACCACACACGCACACACAACACCACCCACCCTCCCACCCTCTCCCCTGTTGGACGCCTGACTTACCTTGACCGGCAGTGAAGTCCTCCGGCAGGGAACAGGAAGGGGCTCTGCTACCACCAGCAGAACCCCACCAGAAGGATACCGCCAGGCTGTATTATTAGTCTTAATACAGCTGGTGATGTCCTTCCGGCGGGGCGGTGCAGGTGGTAGCACCACCAGGCATCACCGCCCGCCAGCATGGCTACTGCCAGATATCTGCCCTAAATGTGGCAGAAATCCATCAGTAACCATATTGTGGTGGGCGGATGACTGCCAGCCCTGGCGGTCTTCTCGCATATGTGGCTTTGGCGGTCTCAGTTTGAGACCGCCAAAGTCATAATGAGTGGCTTAATAATTTATAAATAACTTAATATAATAAATTTAAATTCATTGCAGGAAACATTCTACTTCATACCACCTAAACTCCCTTTGTCAACATGCTCACAAACACATCACGGTTCCTGGGAAACAAACTAGTCCTCTGAACATGATCCATTATTATTTCCTTGATTGCATTTTTCTATATATATGTCCATATCCAATCCAGCCTATAATAGAAGGAGGGACAATCATTTAATGTTTAAAAGAATATGATAATATGTCAATAATATAAACTATACTACTATGAAATGGGTCTTTTTATGCATCTTATCAAACATGTTTCTTTCAGAAGTAATAGAGGTAGGGTGGGATTGTTGCAGGATTGCTGTTTGGTTATTGTGCAGGGCTCAACGCCATATTTAATGGGGGGTGGCAGTTCATAAACACTTTGATGTAGATTTACCTAAAGACAGGCCTTCTAGACAACTACTGATGCATGCAGTTAAAGGTTTTGCTCAGTAGAGATTGACCACAATTGGAGGGCTGGGTGCAAGGCCTTTTCATAGATCAGGCCATGAGGCCAAAACAGCTGCTCATGGATGCTGGCCATGTGTAGTGGGCTTTGGTCACCCATGAAAAGTTTTACATGGTAGAAATGATGTTATCAGCGATGTTACCATTGATTTCAGCAATGATAATGAATTGATTCTGATAATGATCAATATCTACCACACCTTCAGTGTAACCTCTGGCCCCTCAAAAGTTAACTTCAATTCCCATTCCTATGCAAGCCAACCCTTAGGATGGTCCACCACTGGGGGACGTTTTGTAGCATGCTGCATATCCTTTCTTATTACTTGCCTGATGACAGTCATAACACAACCCAGAAGCCTTCTTTGAGGCCCACCCTCCTGAGAAGACTTTAGGGACCCTTTAGAGAACTCCTTATTTTTATCTTCCTCTTTGCTCACCTCTTTCCTCTGCTGGGAAGCCTGTAAACCCTGTTTGTGGACACCTACCTTTTCAGGTATCCTGGATCTGACCCATTTGTCATCTATCTTTCCCAGCTCTCTGGGAGAAGACAAATCAGAATCTATTAGATGCAATTTCTCTGCCATGTGTCCACCTTGTTGCTGTGGATCCAGCCTTCTAGTGCTCTGACTGAACCTTCCACAAAGTCTGGATTTGACTAGGCTTCGGGGGAGTTCACGAAGTGACAAAAAAACTCTGCTGAGCAAATTTTTAGTGTTGGGTGTTTGTGCCACGCTGAGTGGCACCACGCGCAGTGCAAGAGGGCACAGCTTCTTTTCTGTTGCTTGAGAAAAGTAGCAACCATCTGTGACTACCCGCGCTGAGAAATCTCACTGGGAGACTTTCCTTGTTCTCCCTCTCCAACTTTACTTTGATGAGCATGAACAAGGTAAAACTCCACTCCACTAGGCAGAGTTTTTTGGAACTTTGTGCTCTCAGCGGAGTGCTGAGTGGGAAAACAATCCACAAACTCCGTGAGTGGAGCGGAGTTCACCACCCACCCCTAGTTTTGCCCTTTCCGGGTCCCTAAATTTCAGTCTGTATTCTTCAATGGTGAGTCCAACCCCTTCTATAAGACTGTCCTTCATATGTGTGTAAGACTCACTCACTTCCTCAGGAAGGGTCAGAAGCCTGTCTCTGCCCTTAACTGGGAATAACTCCCAAAGTAGAGAGCCCCAGTGATGAAATAATACCTTCCTCATTCTACAAGCCATCTCAAAGGCTAAAAACCTTTTGTCAATGTCATCGTCATCTCCATCCATGTGGCTAGAGACAATCCCTTTGCGAATTTTTGGGTCAAAAGATTCCTCCTTCTCCTTGTTATTGCTGCCACTACTTTTAGGCCTAACGCCCAACTTAGCCCTCCTTTCCTCTAGGGCTAGTTTCCCATCCTCGAGTTCAGGTTTTTTCCCCTTCTAGGAAATTAAATCCAACTCTTCCTCTAGGAGTCCTACCCTCTTTCCGTTGGCGGGTCTACTAGAGTGACTTCTGTCACTTCCCGCAAGTGACAGGAGTCTAGTGAGGAGTGTGGAGTCATGGTCCTCACCTCCTTCATTATCTGGGGCAAGAGCATCTTCCTCCACCTCTACAGGTTCACCTTCTGAGGAAGAAACCTCCTTCTTTACCCTCTCTTCTTCATAGAGGTCGAGGGCTTTCTCTAGCTCCTCCTTTTTGGTTGTAGTTCTATAGCCAATGCCTCTAGCTTAGCACAGAGCTGTGAGGTCAATGATTCTGAGGACTGGCAAGAGAGACAAGTGGATACACCTGTCAGCCTCCATTGTGATTTTTAACCTATGAGTTGGGATCGTATTAAAAATTTGGAAAAAACCTTTTAGCAAAAATGTCCTAACTAACTAGACCTATTTGATTGTCTAATGGAAAGGAAGTCTATCCAGAGCAGTTACAAGCCAATTAGGAAAATCAAAAACATTTTCCAAACATAATTGTTAATCCCACCGCTGAAAAACCAATGGAGGAAAGTGGAGTATTATGTGGTGAGGGGGTGAGTCCTCACCATGTAATACTCTCACAACACCCCAGAGGTGGTCCTTGGATTCACACTAGAAAATCCTTAGCTCAGTCCTGGTAGTATGGCAAAGAGCAGTCAGGCTTTACTTAAAGGAACATGTGTTAATCATTAGTGATGCGCGGAGCGCAAAGAGTTCTACTGCACAGAATTCCACTGAGTTGGGTAAAAGCTCCATGGAATTCTGTGGAGTTCCACATGCGGAGGAGTGCCACCTGCCCTAACACCCTGGTGCTGAATGTGCTTGATAGAAGGGCTAAGCAGTGCTTCCGAAATTGGGCTCATTCAGGCCAGGGTATGCTGAAAAAGCTGCGAAAGCCGCCATTTTAGGCTTCTTCTGCTGACACAGCCCACTAGACTAGAGCCACACATGCACACTTCCCTTCACCAACTGCCCTCCTTCACAAACTTGCTACGGAGTGCCAAGCAACTCCCTGTCTTGCACCAGCCATGCAATTGCTTCATTCACACTTACACACAGCTTCAGAGTGCCCTTTCTTTAGGACCCAACACTAGCAGCAGCAAACCAGCTCACCATCAGCAGCCTGGTATTTTCACAGAGTGCCTAGCTTTGGTTGCCACTGGGCTCCAAGGCACTCTCTCAGGCCACACTCATCTCTGTCTGGCAGGGGCTGTCGCACTACCACTTAGCAGCTGATACTCCCCCGTTCTCAAGCTCTACCTGCTGGCCTCAGCACTGTACCCCATAACACCATTTCCTTTCCCAAGGACTATGGGAAGACAGGTTCTTTTTTTCCAAACACAGACCCCCCCCCCCCTCATATGCAAATACTGTCCATGCCCAGTGCCGGCCCCATGTTCACAATGGAAGAGAAAGCAAAATGAGAACTTACCTGGGACCCCGTTGCCAGCGGCCTGGCTGTCTACCTTCCTCTGCCCCCTGCTTCCGGACTGCTGAGGAGAGTGAAAGGAGGGAGGCATGGATTTGGTGCTGGTACTGGTACAGTCCCACACCAGCAGCAAGCAGCAGCTCCATGGCAACACCTGGCCGCCCCCAATGTCTTCTTTGCACCGAGTGTGCCCTTCATCCCATTTATGGGCCACACAGCATTATGTTGCCCATAACCGGGCTGCAGTGTGCATGTGGTGAGCTCCACTCTGCTGCTGGGGCTAGTGGAGTTTTTGGCTGAACTCAGCTAGTGCAAAAAACTCCATTAACCCCGCCAGCAGAGCAGAGCTCACTACCCACCCCTATTAAGTATTTCACAGCACAAACATGGACAATAAGTAATTGACACAACTCAAAAGAAATCCAATACCAATTTATAAAAATAGAGCCTATTTTTGTATAAAAAATAAACATAATTGGATACGTGTAGGAAAGTACCATCTTGCCTGGCATGTTACCCCCATTTATATTGTATGTATGTTTGTTTTTGCCTATGTCACTGGGATCCTGCTAGCCAGGACCCCAGTGCTCATAATGTATGCCCTGTATGTGTTCCCTGTGTGGTGCCTAACTGTAGTACTGAGGCTCTGCTAATCAGAACCTCAGTGTTTATGCTCTCTCTGCTTTTAAAATTGTCTCTGCAGGCTAGTGACTAATTTTACCAATTCTGATTGGCACACTGGAACACCCTTATAATTCCCTAGTATATGGTACCTAGGTACCCAGGGTATTGGGGTTCCAGGAGATCCCTATGGGCTGCAGTATTTCTTTCTCCACCCATAGGGAGCTCGGACAATTCTTACACAGGACTGCCACTGCAGCTTGAGTGAAATGGGGAACGTCCTCTACGCCGACTCTTTAATAACGAAGTCCTGGTTAACAAAAGCGGAACAATGCTTTCTTTAACTACGACTTCGTTATTTTGTGCCTAAACCACGTATGTCCTGAACAATGAACATGCGTGGTTAAGGTACAAACAAGGGAGTCGGCTGAGGAGGACGACGCGGATGATGACGCAACGACTCAGGTAAGTGGGGGGGGCTGAGGGTTTAGGTTTTGGTGCGGGTGGGGGGTCGGGTGTTAGGCTTTGGGGTGGGGTGGAGGGTCGGGGTTTTAGGTTTTGGGGTGGGGAGTTTTAGGGTGGGATTTTAGATTTTGGGGTGGGGTTGGGGGCGGGGCGTTTTAGGTTTTGGGGCGGGGTGGGGGGTCGGGGGGTTTTAGATTTTGGGGCAGGGTTGGGGGGTGGGGCGTTTTAGGTTTTGGGGCGGGGTGGGGGGTTAGGGGGTTTTAGGTTTTGGGGCGGGGGCAGGCGGTCGGGGGTATTAGGTTTTGGGGTGGGGTTGGGTGGTGGGGGGTTTTAGGCTTTAGGGTGGGGTTGGGGGGGTGGGGCGTTTTAGGTTTTGGGGCGGGGGTGGGGGGTCGGGGTTTTAGGTTTTGGGGCGGGGTTGGGGGGACGGGCGTTTTAGGTTTTGGGGTGGGGGGTCGGGGTTTTTAGATTTTGGGGCAGGGGTGGGGGGTCAGGGGTTTTAGGTTTTGGGGTGGGGTTGGGGGGTGGGGTGTTTTAGGTTTTGGGGTGGGATTGGGGGCGGGCGTTTTAGGTTTTGGGGTGGGGGTCAGGGGGTTTTAGGTTTTATGGGCGGGGGTAGGGGGTTGGGGGGTTTTAGGTTTTGGGGTGGGGTTGGGGGGTCGGGGTGATGCATGCAGGATCAATGGGTGCCTGTTACTAATGCTTTTACCAGGAATGCCTTTACAACAAAATATCGTTGTTAAGGCATTCGTGGTAAAGGCATTAGTGGTAACAACGAGGGCAGTATTCCGACCTCGTTGTTCAGGCACTTGTTGTTGCGGCAGGCGACGTTCCAACATACAACCGAGTGAAATAACATCCACGTTATTTCATAGCCATTTTACACTGCACTTAAGTAACTTATAAGTCACCTATATGTCTAACCCTCAGTTAGTGAAGGTTAGGTGCAAAGTTACTTAGTGTGTGGGCCCCCTGGCACTAGCCAAGGTGCCCCCACATTGTTCAGGGCAAATTCCCTGGACTTTGTGAGTGCGGGAACACCATTACACGCTTGCACTACATATAGGTCAATACCTATATGTAGCGTCACAATGGTAACTCCGAACATGGCCATGTAAGATGTCTATGATCATGGAATTGTCACCCCAATACCATTCTAGTATTGGGGGGGAAATTCCATGCATCACGGGTCTCCAGCATAGAGCCCGGGTACTGCCACACTAACTTTCTGGGGTTTCCTCTGCAGCTACCACTGCTGCCAACCCCTCAGACAGGTTTCTGCCCCCCTGGGGCCTGGGAAGGCAGGTCCAAGGAAGGCAGAACAAAGGATTTCCTCTGAGAGAGGGTGTTCCACCCTCTCCCTTTGGAAATAGGTGTGAAGGGCCTGGGAGGAGTAGCCTCTCCTGGCCTCTGGAAATGTTTCACAGATGGTGCCCTCCTTGCATAAGCCAGTCTACACTGGTTCAGGGATCCCCCCAGCCCTGTTCTGGCGCAAAACTGGACAAAGGAAAGGGGAGTGACCACTCCCATGACCAGCACCTCCCAGGGGAGGTGCCCACAGCTCCTCCAGTGTGTCCCAGACCTCTGCCATCTTGGATGCAGAGGTGTGAGGGCACAATGGACAGCTCTAAGTGGCCAGTGCCAGCGGGTGACGTCAGAGACCCCTCCTGATAGGTGCTTACCTTTCTCTGTAGCCAATCCTCCTCTGTGGGCTATTTAGGGTCTCTCCTGTGGGTATCTCACCAGATAACAAATGCAAGAGCTCACCAGAGTTCCTCTGCACTTCCCTCCTTGACTTCTGCCAAGGATCGCCCGCCGACTGCTCCAGGACGCCTGCAAAACCGCAACAAAGTAGCAAGAGGACTACCAGCAACATCGTAGCGCCTCATCCTGCCGGCTTTCTCGGCTGTCTGCCTTCACTCTGCACTGGAAGCCAAGAAGAAATCTCCAGTGGGTCGACGGAATCTTCCCCCTGCCAACGCAGGCACCAAACTTCTGCATCACCGGCCCTCTGGGTCCCCTCTCATCCTGACAAGCGAGGCTCCTGGAACACAGGAGCTGGGTCCAAGTATCTTCGACAGTCCAGTGGCCCTTCTGTCCCAATTTGGTGGAGGTAAGTCCTTGCTTCCCCACGCCAGGCAGTAATCCTGTGTACTGCGTGAACTGCAGCTGCTAGGGCTTCTGTGCACTCTTGCAAGATTTACTTCATGCACAGCCGAGCCCAGGTCCCCAGCACTCCGTCCTGCATTGCCCAACTCGCTGAGTTGGACTCCGACGTCGTGGGACCCTCCTTTGTTGTTCTGAGTCACACGTCGTCATCAGATCTTCTAAGTGCCTGTTCCAGTGCTTCTGCGGGTGATGCCTGCTTCTGCATTGGCTCTCTGTGTTGCTGAGTGCCCCCTCTGTCTCCTCCTCCAAGAGGCGACCTCCTGGTCCTTCCTGGGCCCTGGCAGCACCCAAAATCCTCAACTGTAACTCTTGCAGCTAGCAAGGGTTACTTGCGGTCTTTCTGCGTGGAAACAACTCTGCATCATCCAGCACGCCGTGGGACATCGTCTGACCGAAGGAGAAGTTTCTGGCACCTTCCGTTGTTGCAGAATCCTTGGCTTCTTCCATCCAGAGGCAGCCCTTTTGCACCTTCATCTGGGGTTTAGTGGGCTCCTGCCCCCCCTGGACACTTGCGTGACTCTTGGGCTTGGTCCCCTTCCTTTACATGTCCTCAGGTCCAGGAATCCATCTTCAGTGTTTTGCAGTCAGTTGTTGTCCTTGCAGAATCCCCTATCTTGACTTTACTGTCTTTCTAGGGTAGTAGGGTAAATTGATTCCTACTTTTTAGGGTCTTGGGGTTGGGTATCTCGGATATTCTTAGTGTTTTCTTACACTCCCAGTGACCCTTTACACACTACACTAGGCCAGGGGTCCATTTGTGGTTCGCATTACACTTTTGGAGTATATGGTTTCTGTTGCCCCTAGGCCTATTGTCTCCTATTGCATTCTTTTGTGTTCTACATTGTTTGCACTACTTTTCTAACTGTTACCTGATTTTGGTTTGTGTATGTATATTTTGTGTATATTTCTTACCTCCTAAGGGAGTATATCCTCTGAGATACTTTTGGCATATTGTCACTAAAATAAAGTACCTTTATTTTTAGTAACTCTTATTATTGCGTTTTCTTATGATATAGTGCTAAGTGATATAAGTGGTATAGTAGGAGCTTTGCATGTCTCATAGTTCAGCCTAAGCTGCTCTGCTATAGCTACCTCTATCAGCCTAAGCTGCTAGAACACCTCTAATCTACTAATGAGGGATAACTGGACCTGGCACAAGGTGTAAGTACCACAAGGTACCCACTATAAGCCAGGCCAGCCTCCTACATTGGTGGTGCAGCGGTGGGATAAGTACTTGTATCTGCTTTACCACTTTGTCATTGGTGCTGTTCATGAGAAAAACATATACCAAATACTTCAAGATACACACGTTGAACAAAACAGTTTAACTTTCCTTTTCTAAAAACTTTCTTAAAAGTTTCTAAAAAGTTTCAGAAAACTTTCTAAGGTTTTCAAAAAGTTTGAAAATGTTTTTTCTTTGTGCGTTCAAAAGTTCCAAAAACGTGTTCTCTCTCTGTCCTAAACCTTTTCTATTATGTCTGCATTAGAACTTACTCCCACAGTTGTTCAGGCAATCAATGAGAGTTTAAACTTTAATAGTTTGAGGGGTCTCTTCATAGAAAGAGGTTTAAGCATTGGCAAGAATCCTACCAAAGACTTCCTCTTTAGCCTTCCCCTGGAAAATGACCAGAACCAGTCTGGCCCATCCCAGGAACAGGAGGTAGAAGAGGGGGGTACCCAGCCAGACTCAGAGGAGCCCCCTGAGGATGCTGGGGAGGGTTCTTCCAAAGACCTGCCAGCTAGCAGGCCACCTAGTGACACTGATAGTGGGAGGGGGTCACACATTAGTAGGGCACCTTTCACTCCTAAAGGCCAGGTTACTAGGGTCCGGACAGTTAGGGACAGGTCTCTCTCTGTCAATTCCCATATTTCCTCTGTGTCTCACAATTCCCAAGCCTCCCTCCCTGAGGATAACTTAATGGAAAGGTAACTCAGAAAGCTGAGGTTGGAGGAGGCAAGGCTGACGCTTAAACAGCAGCAGCTGGCCTTAGACAGGGAATCTCTGGATGTAGAGAGGGAAAGGCAGAGATTGGGGTTAGTTCCCCATGGTGGCAGCAGCAGTGTTTTTGATGGCAATCCTGTTAGAGAGCAAGATTCCAGAAACCTGCATACGATAGTCCCCCCTTACAAGGAGAGGGATGACATTAACAAGTGGTTTGCTGCACCTAAGAGGGCCTGCATGGTACAGTTGGTCCCTCAAAGACAGTGGACTGCTATCTTGTGGCTATCTTTCACTGGTAAGGGTAGGGATAGCCTCCTTACTGTCAGAGAAAGTGATGCTAATAACTACAAAGTTTTGAAGGATGCACTCTTGGGTGGATTTGGCGTAACCACTGAACAATACAGGATTAAGTTCAGAGACACCAGAACAGAGTCCTCTCAAGACTGGACAGACTTTGTAGACTGTTCAGTGAAGGCCTTGGAGGGTTGGTTACATGGCAGTAAGGTGATTGACTATGAAAGCCTGTATAATCTAATCCTGAGAGAGCATATTTTGAACAATTGTGTGTTTGATTTGTTGCACCAGTATTTGGTAGACTCAGATCTGATCTCTCCCCAAGAATTGGAAAAGAAGGCAGACAAATGGGTCTGAACAAGAGTGAACAGAAACGTTCATACAGGGGGTGACAAGGATGGCAAGAAGAAGGATCTTCCATCAAGGGTGGGGACAAAGATACAAAACATTCTGAGTCTTCATCAGGCCCACAAAAATCCTCTGGGGGTGGTGAGTCCAAATCCTCTTCTCACAATCAGAAAAAGCCTTGGTGTTATTTATGTAAAGTAAAAGGCCATTGGTCAAGTGATTCCAATTGTCCAAAGAAAAACACAAAATCTCCCACCACCACTACCCCAACTGCAACCTCTAGTGCCCCTAGTAATAGCAGTGGTGGTGGAAAGTCTACTACAAATAGCCAATCCAAGGGTGTAGCTGGGCTCACTATTGGCAGTGTAGTTGGGGTTGGTCTTGTTAGGGAGACCACAGAGGCTGTTTTAATCTCTGATGGTGGCATTGACTTTGCCACCTTGGTTGCTTGTCCCGTAATATGGGTAAGTACAAGCAACTACCCCTAATCAACAGTGTTGAGGTTGAGGCCCACAGGGACATAGGAGCCAGTGTAACTATGGCTATGGTTATAGAGAAACTGGTTCACCCTGACCAACACCTACTTGGTCAGTAGTACCAAGTGACTGATGCTCACAATAACACACTTAGCCACCCCCTGGCTGTTATGAATCTCAACTGAGGGGGCATTACTGGTCCAAAGAAAGTTGTGGTAGCCACTCACTGAATTACCTGTAGATTGCTTAACAGGCAATGATTTGGAGACATCAGCTTGGGCTTAAGTGGAGTCGGGGGCTCATGCAGCAATGCTGGGCATTCCTGGGCATATTTTTGCTTTGACAAGGGCTCAGGCCAAAAAGCAAAAAGGACAGGGAAACTTGGATCCTGGAACAATGGACCACGTGCTCCCAAAAGCTAGGGGTAGAAAGGGTAAATCCTTACCCACTATCCCTCCCTCTCCAGAAGATTCCCCTTTTGAGGAAGAGGAATCCTCTCCCTGTGTAGAACCTACACCAGATGAGCTGGCAGCAGACACTGCTGAGCTTTTGGGTGCAGGGGGGCCTGCTAGGGAAGAGCTGAGTGTGGCACAGCAGACCTGTCCCACACTAGAGGGTTTAAGACAGCAAGCTGTCAAGCAGCAGAATGGGGATGTCAGTGATAGCCATAAGGTATATTGGGAAGACAACCTCTTGTATAATGAGTCAAGGGACCATAAACCTGGAGCTACCAGGAGATTGGTCATTCCCTTGCAATACAGAGGCACATGATATTCCCTTGGCTGGGCATTTGGGCCAAAGTAAAACTTGGGACAGGCTTGTTCCCCTTTTCACTGGCTTCATATGTCAGAGGACACAAAAGAGTTTTGTCGCTCTTGTGTGACCTGCCAAGCCAGTAGCAAGACTGGTGGCACTCCAAAGCCCCCCTTAATTCCGCTTCCTGTGGTTGTGGTGCCCTTTGAAAGGGTAGGGGTAGACATAGTTGGCCCCCTTAACCCTCCAACAGCTTCAGGCAATAGGTCCATCCTTGTGGTAGTGGACCATGCCACTAGGTATCCTGAAGCCATCCCCTTAAGGTCCACTGCAGCTCCTGCAGTGGCAAAGGCCCTCCTGGGAATCTTTTCCAGAGTGGACTTCCCTAAGGAAGTGGTGTCATACAGAGGTAGTAACTTCATGTCTGTATACCTCAAAGCAATGTGTTTGGATTGTGGTGTAACATACAAGTTCACTACTCCTTATCATCCACAAACAAATGCTCTGGTTGAGAGGTTCAATGAAACTCTCAAAGGTATGATAATGGGACTCCCTGAAAAACTCAGAAGGAGATGGGATGTCCTGTTACCTTGCCTCCTTTTTGCTTACAGGAAGGTACCCCAAAAAGGAGTGGGCTTTAGCCCTTTTGAACTCCTCTTTGGGCACCCTGTGAGAGGTCCCCTTGCTCTTGTTAAGGAGGGTTGGGAAAAACCTTTAAAAGCTCCTAAACAGGACATTGTGGACTATGTACTTGGCCAAAGATCAAGAATGGCTGAGTATATGATAAAGGCCAGTAAAATCCTTCAGGCCAGCCAGGAGCTGCAAAAGCAATGGCATGACCAGAAGGCTTTCCTGACTCAGTACCACCCAGGACAGAAGGTGTGGGTATTGGGGCCTGTGGCCCCAAGAACACTCCAGGACAAATGGAGTGGACCCCATCGAATTGTTGAGAAAAAGGGTGAGGTTACCTATTTGGTAGACCTTAGCACTGCCAGGAGTCCCCTTAGGGTGCTCCATGTCAACCGCCTGAAACCCTACTATGACAGGGCTAATCTCACCCTGCTCATGGCAACTGATGAGGGACAGGAAGAAGAGAGTGACCCTCTCCCTGATCTCTTCTCCACCACTGAAGCTGATGGCTTAGTGGAGGGAGTGGTACTGGCAGATTGTCTTACTGCTGAGCAGAAAGATAACTGTGTAAATCTTTTAAGTCAGTTTTCTGAACTCTTCTCACTGATACCAGGTACCACTACTTGGTGTGAGCATACAATCGACAGTTTACCTGTCAAAAGTAAGATTTATAGGCAGCCTGACCATGTCAGGGACTGCATTAAACAGGAGTTTCAGAAAATGTTAGACTTAGGAGTAACTGAGCCTTCAGTAAGCCCATGGGCTAACCCAGTGGTGCTTGTCCCTAAACCTCACAGTAAGGATGGTAAAAGAGAGATGAGGTTTTGCGTTGAGTACAGAGGGCTCAACCAAGTAACCAAGACAGATGCTCACCCTATATCCAGGGCAGATGAGATGATTGATACACTGGCTTCTGCCAAGTATCTGAGCACTTTTGACTTAACTGCAGGGTATTGCCAGATTAAGTTATCAGAAGATGCAAAACCTAAAACTGCATTCTCAACCATTGGAGGGCACTATCAGTTCATTGTGATGCCCTTTGGTCTGAAGAATGCACCTGACACTTTTCAAAGGTTGGTGAACACAGTCCTGCAAGGGTTGGAAGCTCTTAGTGAAGCATATCTGGATGATATAGCTGTCTTTAGCTCCACCTGGGATGATCACCTGGTCCACCTGTGGAAAGTTTTGGAGGCCCTGAAAAAGGCAGGCCTCACTATCAAGGCCTCAAAGTGCCAGATAGAGCAGGGGAAAGTGGTTTATCTGGGCCACCTGGTAGATGGGGAACAGATCGTACCACTGCAGGGGAAGATTCAGACGATTATGGAATGGGCTCCCCCTACAACTCAAACCCATGTGAGAGCCTTTTTAGGCTTCACAGGGTACTATAGGAGGTTTATTAAGAATTATGGCTCCATTGCAGCTCCTCTTAATGACCTCACTAGTAAAAAAGATGCCTAAAAAGGTATTGTGGACAGCTTGCTGTCAAAAAGCTTTTGTTGAGCTCAAACAGGCCATGTGCTCTGCACCTGTCCTAAAAAGCCCTTGCTACTACAAAAAGTTCATAGTCCAGACTGATGCTTCTGAATTGGGGGTTGGGGCAGTGCTATCACACCCTAATACTGAGGGCCAGGATCAGCCTGTTGCTTTTATCAGCAGGAGTTTCACCCCAAGAGAAAAGTGTTGGTCTGCCATAGAGAGGGAGGCCTTTGCTGTGGTCTAGGCACTGAAAAAGTTGAGACCATACCTGTTTGGTACTCACTTTATTGTTCAGACGGACCACAAACCTCTACTTTGGCTAAAACAAATGAAAGGTGAAAACCCTACATTGTTGAGGTGGTCCATATGCCTACAGGGAATGGACTATACAGTGGAACATAGACCTGGGAGTACCCACTCCAATGCAGATGGACTCTCCAGATATTTCCACTTAGACAATGAAGACTCATCTGGGCAAGGTTAGCCTTATTGAACCTCGTTTGGGGGGGTTGTTTAGGAAAGTACCATCTTGCTTGGCATGTTACCCCCATTTTTACTGTATGTATGTTTGTTTTTGCCTGTGTCACTGGGATCCTGCTAGCCAGGACCCCAGTGCTCATAAAGTATGCCCTGCATGTGTTCCCTGTGTGGTGCCTAACCGTATCACTGAGGCTCTGCTAATCATAACCTCAGTGTTTATGCTCTCTCTGCTTTAAAAATTGTCACTGCAGGCTAGTGACTAATTTTACCAATTCTGATTGGCACACTGGAACATCCTTGTAATTCCCTAGTATATGGTACCAGGAGATCCCTGTGGGCTGCTGCATTTCTTTTGCCACCGAAAGGGAGCTCAGACAATTCTTACACAGGACTGCCACTGCAGCATGGATGAAATAACGTCCACGTTATTTCACAGCCATTTTACAATGCACTTAAGTAACTTATAAGTCACCTATTTTGGTTTGTGTGTGCATATTTTGTGTATATTACTTACCTCCTAAGAGAGTATATCCTCTGAGATACTTTGGCATATTGTCACTAAAATAAAGTACCTTTATTTTTAGTAACTCTGAGTATTGTGTTTTCTTATGATATAGTGCTAGGTGATATAAGTGGAATAGTAGGAGCATTGCATGTCTCCTAGTTCAGCCTAAGCTGCTATGCTATAGCTACCTCTATCATCCTAAGCTGCTAGAACACTACTAATCTACTAATAAGGGATAACTGGACCTGGCACAAGGTGTAAGTACCACAAGGTACCCTCTATAAGCCAGGCCAGCCTCCTACAATAAGTACAACGAGAGTTATAGATTTCAGAAGCAATATTAAATCTCAGCAGAACTGGCACTTAAACATTGAAGTCTATGGGAGAAATATAACTGATTGCAAAAATGAAGGTAGAAAGCAAGGTGCGTGGAACCTTTTGGGGGTTAAGGCTGTGCAGGCCATTGGTCCAGTTCATGGCAGTCTGTGTAGTTTGACCTAGCCCATTGAGCCCATGGAGTCCAGGTGCAAAGTTGTACTGGCTGTTCGTGGTCCTGAACATGACTCACGTTTGAGTCAGTGATAGGAACCCACTGGTAACAAACGACAACTTGAAGGTCGAGCTGCGGTGAACCCACGCAGGTTTAAGGTTGTGCAAGTCCTGGGAATAGGCCACAGCAGTCAGTTCACTTCTACCTGGTCCATGGGTCCTGGTCCAGCAGAGTTATCCTGGCTGTCCGTGTTGCTGAACGGGATCGCACTGATGCTGGTTTTTCGGCTTACATGATGTCGGTAACAAATGGATGCACAATCTCAGTTGGTGCTGGTTTGTAGATGTCTGATGCAGGTTGCATGCTGTGCCCTGCACCTGCAATCTCGAGTGAAGTGGTTAGTTACTGGGCTGGCCACCAACAAGCCCTGGCAGCACTAATGGTGCAGAAATCCTTGAGAAACTTCCCAGGGTCTGAGGGAGCAATGTAGCAGCCTGAGGTTTAAAGGCAGGCTGGACTACAACTCCCAGAAGACACTGGACCACCTGGTTTTCAATTATGCCATGGCAGGCCCAATGACCGGTGAAGATTCGGAATCTGCAGATGTCTTTACATGCAGTTTGCAGGAGACTACTGCCACTAATCCAAGGGAGACTGAAGGTGCTTCTGGCTTCCACAGAGGTCCTTCTGATCTGGACTGTTGAGTTTTAGCCAAGGATGAGAGTCGATCATGCAGTTCCCAGTCTGTTACCTCAGGGACAGAGTATCCCTCTTTTGCCTTGTTGCAGTGGGAAGAGACTAGTTGCCTTTGATTCAGAGCTCCTCCTGGTCCTTCTTTTAAGTTGGTTTATCAGATCGGAGATTCCGATGTCAGCGGTATCCCTTAAATCCTGTATTCGGGGGAGTTAGTGGCCTGGAGACTAGTGGCCAATGGGCAGCTAGTTTCAACAGCTAATCCGCCCATGAGGTGACCACATCTGGTGGGACAGGTCCCCTTTAGCTACCCAGAAGCCTCTTTTCTTCCACTCCTAAGATGGCAGAAATCAACATTTAGTGCACAAACCAGGCTGCTCACCCTAGCGGTGTGGTCAGCCTACTAAGGGTGTGCACAGTCCTGCATGCCTAATTTCCCATCTGTTCACAAGCAAATGTGCTTGGGGCAGAAGGAGAGCTGTTTCCTCCACTTGGAGACAGCACAGATGGCTATCAGGATAGGTGAAGCCTTTGACCCTCAGTGCCCTGAAGGCTCTATGTGAGAAAGTAGCCTCTTTTTAGCCTTGTTACCCCCACTTTTGGCCTGTTTGTGAGTATATGTCAGGGTGTTTTCACTGTCTCACTGCGACCCTGCTACCCAGGGTCCAGTGCTCATACTGAAAACCCTATGTTGTCAGTATGTTTGTTATGTGTCACTGGGACCCTGCTAAGCAGGACCCCAGTGCTCATAGGTTTGTGGCCTATATGTATGTATTCCCTGTGTGATGCCTAACTGTCTCACTGAGGCTCTGCTAACCAGAACCTCAGTGGTTATGCTCTCTCTGCTTTCAAAATTGTCACTAACAGGCTAGTGACCAATTTCACCAATTCACATTGGCATACTGGTACACCCATATAATTCCCTAGTATATGGTACTGAGGTACCCAGGGTATTGGGGTTCCAGGAGATCACGATGGGCTGCAGCATTTCTTTTGCCACCCATAGGGATATCTGACAATTCTTACACAGGCCTGCCAGTGCAGCCTGAGTGAAATAACGTCCACGTTATTTCACAGCCATTTACCACTGCACTTAAGTAACTTATAAGTCACCTATGTGTCTAACCTTCACCTGGTGAAGGTTGCGTGCAAAGTTACTTAGTGTGTGGGCACCCTGGAAATAGCCAAGGTGCCCCCACATTGTTCAGGGCAAATTCCCCGGACTTTGTGAGTGTGGGGACACCATTTCACGCGCGCACTATACATAGGTCACTACCTATGTATAGCGTCACAATGGTAACTCCGAGCATGACCATGTAACATGATCCCCCGGGTCTCTAGCACAGAACCCGGGTACTGCCAAACTTCCTTTTCAGGGTTTGTACTGCAGCCCTGCTGCTGCCAACCCCTCAGACAGGTTTCTGCCCCCCTGGGGTCCAGGGAGCCCTGTCCCAGGAAGGCAGAACAAAGGATTTCCTCTGAGAGAGGGTGTGACACCCTCTCCCTTTGGAAATAGGTGTGATGGCTGGGGAGGAGTAGCCTCCCCCAGCCTCTGGAAATGCTTTGATGGGCACAGATGCTGCCCATCTCTGCATAAGCCAGTCTACACTGGTTCAGGGATCCCCCAGCCCTGCTCTGGCGCGAAACTGGACAAAGGAAAGGGGAGTGACCACTCCCCTGACCTGCACCTCCCAGGGGAGGTGCCCAGAGCTCCTCCAGTGTGCCCCAGACCTCTGCCTTCTTGGAAACAGAGGTGTTGCTGGCGCACTGGACTGCTCTGAGTGGCCAGTACCATCAGGTGACGTCAGAGACTCCTTTTGATAGGCTCTTACCTTTCTTACTAGTCTATCCTCCTTCCTAGGTAGCCAAACCTGCTTTTCTGGCTATTTAGGGTCTCTGCTTAGGGGAATTCTTCAGATACCGAATGCAAGAGCTCACCAGAGTTCCTCTGCATCTCCCTCTTCACCTTCTGCCAAAGGATCGACCACTGACTGCTCAGGACGCCTGCAAAACCAAAACAAAGTAGCAAAGACGACTACTGCAACGTTGTATCGCTCCATCCTGCCGGCTTTCTCGACTGTTTCCTGGTGGTGCATGCTCTGGGGGTACCCTGCCTCCTTTCTGCACCAGGAGCTCTGAGGAAATCTCCCGTGGGTCGACGGAATCTTCCCCCTGCAACCGCAGGCAACAAAAGACTGCATCACCGGTCCTCTGGGTCCCCTCTCAGCATGACGAGCGTGGTCCCTGGAACTCAGCAACTCTGTCCAAGTGACTCCCACAGTCCAGTGACTCTTCAGTCCAAGTTTGGTGGAGGTAAGTCCTTGCCTCCCCACGCTAGACTGCATTGCTGGGTACCGCGTGATTTGCAGCTGCTCTGGCTCCTGTGCACTCTTCCAGGATTTCCTTCGTGCACAGCCAAGCCTGGGTCCCCAACACTCTAACCTGCAGTGCTTAACCTTCTGAGTTGTCCTCCAGCGTCGTGGAACTCCCTTTTCTGACTTCGGGTGGACTCCAGTTCACTCCTCTTCCAAGTGCCTGTTCCAGTACTTCTACGGGTGCTGCCTGCTTCTGTGAGGGCTCCCTGACTTGCTGGGCGCCCCCTCTGTCTCCTCATCCAATTGGCTTGGGGTGGGCTATTTTTCCAACCCTCACTGTTTTCTTACAGTCCCAGCGACCCTCTACAAGCTCACATAGGTTTGGGGTCCATTCGTGGTTCGCATTCCACTTTTGGAGTATATGGTTTGTGTTGCCCCTATACCTATGTGCTCCTATTGCAATATATTGTAACTTTACACTGCTTGCATTACTTCTTTTTGCTATTACTGCATATTTTTGGTATTGTGTACATATATCTTGTGTATATTTGGCATCCTCATACTGAGGGTACTCACTGAGATACTTTTGGCATATTGTCATAAAAATAAAGTACCTTTATTTTTAGTATATCTGGGTATTGTGTTTTCTTATGATATTGTGCATATGACACCAGTGGTATAGTAGGAGCTTTGCATGTCTCCTAGTTCAGCCTAAGCTGCTCTGCTATAGCTACCTTCTATCAGCCTAAGCTGCTAGAAACACCTCTTCCACACTAATAAGGGATAACTGGACCTGGTTCAGAGTGTAAGTACCCCTTGGTACCCACTACAAGCCAGGCCAGCCTCCTACACTCTATTCACTAGCCCGGCTGGGGGAAGGAGGTGTGACCTCCTTCCTGCCTGGGCCTTTGTTCCTGACCTCTGGGAGCACAAACAACGGAAATAAAACATACCTTTCCCGCTGACTCCTGACATCTCGTTCATCGCTCCTCTTCTTGTGGTGTTCCAGCATTCACTGGCACACCAGCACAGGCTCCCCAGCTATCCTGGTGCTGCTTTCATGCTAAACCTAGCATGAAAGCATCGTCAGGATTGGTCTGAGTGGCTTGGACTGCTGCAAAGACACAACCCAGGGGCCTGTGCAGTTTGTGTACCAACCGGGTTGAAGAAACCTAAGTGCTCATTTGTGTTTGACCGGCCTAAGACGGCTGGCCAAAAACACATGCACATGTATGTGCAATCTCTCCTCATCCCTCCTTCCACCTCCTGTGGGTCAGCCCCGCACCTCCTTGCACTGCTGGCTTACCCAACAGATGAAATATAAAATGATAATAAGCTATATCCAGGGGGGCGACGCCCCTCCGCCATTGCAAAGGAGCCGCCCCTGTCTGCACTTTAAAGATAATGCACCCTGCCTCCTGGGTGTTAGAGGCCTTCCTTAGGTGTGTCTGACATATATATAAGGCAGTGCATGGGACTGTGCCACTCTTGGTGAGGGCACAGTTTAACTTGAGCAGTTTGCCCCACTCTGGAAGTCTGTAATGGCAGGCCTTCCACTAGCAATTTTGGTCCTGGGGACCCTTTTCCACCTACGCCCTGGGTATCATTTACTAGGGCCTTATATGGGGGTAAAGTTTTGCCAATCAGGAATGTACCCTGTCAACATAATTTAGCTAGGCCCCAAGCACTGGGGCCTAGCTAGGAGGCATACACATTAGCACTGGGGATAAAAAGTGGGGGCTGACCATACATAAAGTGACACTTTCCTATAAGACCTCCTTCCTTGTCCAGGGGCTGCTGGCACCCTTGCCCAGAGACCTCCTGCCAACATTGCTCCTCTCAGGAAGAAAATAACACTGTAATAATGTTTGTTGTTCCATGTTCCAAGCAGCAGAACTCAGAATGCGCAGTATTTTCACCATGCAAATTACATAGCAAAATTTATGAGGCAAAAAGTGCATCTTTACCATTCTTGCTGTAATACTAGTTGGAAGCATGGCCCATATATTCTACACCCTGAACAATGAGATTTTCACTTATGGACAACGGCTGCATCAGTATTGACCTACTGCCTCATTTCGTCCAACACCCACCAAAATGGGTAATCCCTTTCAATATATCCTGCTCCAATTCGATATTCTCATTCTGCCTCCCCAAACATAGGGAAAATGAGTGACGCAACACTAATAATGCCTTCACAAATATAGGAAAAATGAGTGACACAACACTAATCCAAGCTTTTCCTCTCCATCATGTAGGTGTTTGAAATAAATATACATCTAATGAACCCTTTGTGGACAGAATGAGTAAGTTTAACATTCTTGAGCCTTAAGAACCAGCCAATCCACTCCCAGTTATTTCAAGTCTATCCAGAAATATATTTATTATGTTGAATATCACAACAGATGGGTAGGCAAATCATAATTGGAACTGTCTTGAAGAAGCCGCCACCCACGTGTAATGCCATAACCATGAATTGCCAGCTGTAAAAACAATAATGCGCATTCAAGCGACTGCTTTTGTTTTCCCGTTTTTCTAATTACTCATACTAACTGTCGTGGTGCTTGTAATTGAGATTGAAGACGGCAATACAGATTGCAGTGCTTTCATGGTGTATGAGGACATTCAATATTTGCAGTTGTGTACTGCTTTTATGAAGCACCCTTGTACGGTCATAAAGGTGGAAGCAGGCCTTTATTTTACTTTTGTGCCAATCTGTGTTGATAATTGAAAAGTGGAGAGGCTATGAAGCGCGCGGCTAGCAGGAAATATGCAATATAAGGCATCCCTGGCACCGTACCAATCTGTTAAGAGCTATTAGTCTTCAGTCCACAGTCGCTCGTTTTGTTATGTTTTGAAAAATAGCTTGTGTTGAGTCTAAGGGCAGACATTTTGCTCTTAAAGGCGAAAGCGGGCCAAGCTACAGCACTAGGTAACTATTTGCACAGAACAAATACGTGCGCCAGTAACAATGGCAATATAAAAGCACAGACAGTGACAAGAACAGCTGGAAAGTTCCGTCGCTGCAGAGCACAGTAAGCTGCACTAGATATGAAATGCCGCAGTCAGACGGAAGCGTGTTTGTTTTTGACAGAGCATCAATGCACGAAGGGAGCAACGAAAAGATTCTGTTATAATTCAATGCAGTTCGCTGAAGTCTGCATCAAAGGACAACCATGTCTGAAAGGTGCTCGAAAGAGAAAGCATTGTGCTGCTTCACCTTGGGTTCAGTAAAGAAAGGCACATATGACCGTCTTGTCATCGGTTACAGAGGTTTTTTTTTCTAACGAATACCCGACATAAAGTCGTATTTTAAAATGGTGAATGTTCGCACATGAGGAGGAGCAGACAAATATTAATTAATTTTGGATAACACCTATATTAGGGGGCTGACAGCGTTTAATTTGTGCTTGTAGTTTCCGGTGCTGAGCACCGGCACTTATTTTTGAGGGCCGGGGCTTATTCTTCTGCCTCAAGCATTTGCTGAGAGCAAAAGACACATATGTGAAAGACGGAGGGATGGAAAAACGAAAAAGTGTCACAAAGGGAGAAAGTAGAAAGCTGCAAGAATGAGCTGAAGGGACAGGGATTGGCTTTATATGTACTGACGAGGCCCGAAATGGCTTCAGGATTACACCGCTTCAGTATTCCGTGTTCAAACACTTAGGGGCATATTTATACTCTGTTTGCACCGAATTAGCGTCATTTTTTTAAACTCTAATTCAGTGCAAAACTAACTCCATATTTATACTTTGGTGCTAGACCCGTCTAGCGCCAAATTTATGGAGTTAAAGTCATTTTCTGGAAGTGGAGACCTACCTTGCCTTAATGAGATGCAAGGTATGCGTTCCTGTGCAAAAAATGACTCTATGGCCTTAATGCCATATTTAGGGGCATATTTATACTCTGCGGCATATTTATACTCTGTTTGCAACGAATTAGTGTAATTTTTTTTACTCTAATTCGGTGCAAAACTAACTCCACATTTATACTTTGGTGCTAGACCCATCTAGCACCAAGGCCCCAATTTATACTTTTTGTGTGCCGCATTAACGTAATTTTTTGACGCAAAAGTGGCACAAATTACAAAATATTGGCCCTTATTTATACTTTTTGATGCAAAACTGCACTAATCAGTTTTGCACCAAAAAGTTTAGCACCAGCTTGCACCATTTCTGTGCACCAGCCGGGCACCATATTTATAGAATGGTGCAAGCCGGTGCAAAGGGTAGGCTAGAGTAAAAAAATGACTTTAGTCGGGTGGGGCTGGCAGTATAGAAGAAGAGGGTTTAGCACCAAAAAATGACTTTAGGCAGGTTAGAGTAAAACAAATTACTCTAACCAGATTAGCATCATTTTATGGTGATAAACCTACCATGCCACATGACTCCTGCTTTAGGAAAGGCAGGAGTCACTCCCACCACCCCAATGGCCAGCACAGAGGACAAGGGTCTCCTGAGCATGGCCATTGCACCCTGTGCCATGTATGGGGGCTCATTTCAGGGCCCCATATGGCACTTTCAAAAATCAAATGCAATCTTACCTGTACTTACCTGAGATGGGGTCCCCCATCCTCTGCAGCCCCTCTGGTGTGGGTGGGGGTGCCCCTGGGGCCTGGGGAGGGCACCTGTGGGCTTATTTCATGGTGTTCCACCATGGAAATAGGCCCACAGGTCCCCTAATGCCTGCCCTGACCCAGGTTTTAAAAAATGGGGCAAAGCAAGCTTTGCCCCATTTTTTTGACCCCCTCCTCCTTCCCTTGCACCATTTTTGCATGGGAGTATAAATATAGAGTTAAGGCCATAGAGTCATTTTTTGCACAGGAACCTACCTTGCATCCCATCAAGGCAAAGTAGGTTTCCACTTCCAAAAAATTACTTTAACTCCATAAATTTGGCGCTAAATGGGTCTAGCACCAAAGTATAAATATGGGGTTAGTTTTGCACCAAATTGGAGTAAACAAAAGTGACGCTAATTCAATGCAAACAGAGTATAAATATGCCCCTTAGCAGAAAACAAATTATGCTAATCTGGTTAGAGTCATTTATTTTGACTCTAACCTGCCTAACGTCGTTTTTTTTTACGCTAGCCTACCCTTTGCACCGGCTTGCACTATTCCATAAATATGGTGCCCAGCTGGTGCTAAAAAATGGTGCAAGCCGGTGAAAAACTTTTTGGTGCAAAACTGCGTTAGTGCAGTTTTGCACCAAAAAGTATAAATAAGGCCCTTAATTGCTGCAGCTGCAAATTTAAGAGGAGGGCTTTGGGCACTGGCACCTTTTTACTTACAAATTAAGCACCGGGTGCTGATATCGTCTTTGAAAGTATAGAGTTATAATGCTTGTCCTGAATTTTAGGGCGCAAGCGAAGTGAGTGAGCTACACCTCTTCCAGCAGCGTTTGGGAGGGGGAACCCCCGAGAAAATTAAAACAAGCATTCACATAGCCAATAGGTCTCGCTTTTGGGACATCATAAGTGTTTAGCCATGCAACACTTTATCCTGGGTGCTGTGCTGCTAGGGATTGAATAGCTATACAATTACTACAAAGTTGGTCATGCAGTCTGATTCAGGAATACATGCTGCCTGTGCTGCGTGTTTTTTATTCTTGGAGGCATTTCAGAATTAAAAGAAACAAGGGGGGTGAGGGAGGGGGTTGTGGGGAGGACTGAAAGCAACAAGGGAGGGTGGGAGAGAATTGAAAGCAATGGTGGAAGGGTGAGGGGGATTGAAAGCAGTGATGGGAGTATGGGAGGGATTGTAAAACAGTGATAGGAGGGTAAGAAGGTTTGAAAACATGGGGCCAGATGTAGCAACCCGTTTGCGAGTCGCATACGTGGGTTTGGCATGCAGAAATGCATATTGCGAGTCGTTACCGACTCCCAATATGCATTTCCGACTCGCAAATAGGAAGGGGTGTTCCCTTCCTATGTGCGAGTCGCTGTGGGATGCAATACCATTTGCGACCGCGTAAGCGGTCGCAAATGGCATCGCAGTTACCATCCACTTCAAGTGGATGGTAACCCACTCGCAAATTGGAAGGGGTCCCCATGGGACCCCTTCCAGTTTGTGACTGGACCCCAAAATATTTTTTGAGGGCAGGGAGTGGTCCAAGGGACCACTCCCTGCCCTGAAAAAATACCGAAACAAAAGAATTCGGTTTTTTTGCAGTGCAGCTCGTTTTCCTGTCAGGAAAACGGGCTACACTTAAAAAAAAAAAAAATGCTTTATTTAAAAGCAGGTCGCGAACATGGAGGTCTGCTGACGTCAGCAGGCCTCCATGTTAGCGAGTGCCCATACTCGCTATGGGGCCGCAATTTGCGACCCACCTCATGAATATTCATGAGGTGGGTCATTGCGACCCCATAGCGAGTTGCAGTCGGTGTCTGAGACACTGTACTGCATTGGGAATTGCGACTTGCAATTTGCGAGTCGCTCCGACTCGCAAATTGCAAGTCGCAATTCCCAACTTTCGTACATCTGGCCCATGGTTCCAAAAAACAAATGGTTCAAGCCAGCAGCAGATCACGCGTGCCATCAGAGCAATCTCATGATTCGCAGATAGTGCGCTAGCAGTTAGGGTGGGTATATATTATCAAAGACAAATGCAATGCGACATATACATTTTTAAAATGTCAAGGACTACTTATGAAAATCCTCACGCCATACTGTGAATACCAAATGTTAATATTTATCTAGAGCAGTGGTTCCCAAACTTTTGACTTCTGTGGACCCCTACTTTTTCAATACTGGAACCTGGGGACACCCACTGAATGATTATTGGAAACTGGGGACACCCACTAAGTCATTAGTGAAAGCTGGGGACCTAATCTGTTAATATTATTTAATTTTCTAAGCAGTTGCAGACCCACTGAGGAGGCTTTGTGGCTCCCTAGCTGATAAAACTATCATAGTCAAATTGAATTAAAACAAGCAAATGTGAATTACAAACCATAAAGCCAATGGTAAACAATGGGCTGAAGGCATTCCCAGGGTAGTTTTCTGAATGTCCCCAAGATGTTTTTAACAAACCAGACAGCAGCTTCAAACTAAAAAGGGTGTGGAAGACAGAAGTAGAAAAAAAGGCCAGGAGGGTGAAAAAAATAGCAGTGGAGGTGGGAGATAAGAGATAAGTGAGTCGGAGGGAGTGAAGAGAATTATATACTGAGAAGGAAAAAAGCCAAAAGCAGAAAACTAAAAGCTTAAAGTTGCAATATAACAAAGGCTCCAAAATAAACAAGCCTTTGCAATGCAATGGGACTTGCATTGCTCGAGTTAGAGCTATTAGCATTTTTAGTTCCTAACTGGACTTTTCTTGTCACACAAACTGAAAATAAAAAGTAAAACAGTTGACATAAGCGAGCCAATACAAAGCGCCGCCATGAACACGAAGAGAGAGACAAAAGGAAAAAGAAGTTTGATCCCAGTCAAAGTTATCAGCAAACGTGCAATTATCCATGTAACAGAGTTGATGGTCAAGGCGGTAACCACACTGCCCTAATGAGTGACAAACGTAAAGCAGTTACCAATTAAAACAAAGGATAGTATTTTTGAAAGGCAAGCCCAGGAACGAGTGATAGAAATGGGCATGCGGTGGGCGTGATTAAAAGACCAGATACATACCAACACGTTGGAAAAGCAGCGCTTGCGCGCTTCTGTGCTCAACCTAAAAAGTCCTCACAACCGGAAAACATGTATTACTAGATTCAGTGCTAGTGCTATAGATACTTTATTACAAATGGGGCAGCACCCTGTAGATGGTCTCAAGTTGATGGCAGATACAGTTAAAACATTCATACTTCTAGGAAGTTTGCCATCACACAGCAACCTGAAAGCAAATAGCACGAGAAGTAACGGGCATATTCCAGAAGAGAAAAAAATGCAAGTACCCCTCAACCCTCCTCCATATTGCCTGTGGTCCTAGTTGGCACATAATTGCGTTCAAAGCCTAACATGTGGCAATATAAGAGTGTTTTCCTCAAAAAGCTCATTCGCTTTTGACCCTAAATAATTTGTGCTGTACGCATATTTATTAACACATAAAAAATAAGTAGTGGAATAGCGTGTGACATTTACAGAGCAGTTTTAGCGAGGCTCCAATTAACGTGTACTCGAATCACTGGAAGTGATCCTTCCTGCACCACTACAACACACGCAGTTCAATTTTAAATAGGCCTGAAGCCCGAGCCCCCAGTACAAAGATTAGAGATGAGATTTGAGTTAGTCCTGCTTTTACATTAAAAAAAAAATCACCCACCGCTCACTGCCATGCATACATTTAATATAACAAAACGGATCCCATGATGTAAGCCATTAGGACAAACACATGAAAGGTTCAGAGGCCAGCGGTGTTAACGGCAGCCCACTTTACCAACCAATCAACTGCAAATGCCTCCGAATCATACATGCCCAAGGGTTAACAGGATCTTTGCAGCATTTAAAACGTCTGTGTCGCATTTCTGTTCTAGATTGTGCAGACACATCAGCTGACTAAGAAACACTGCTTTAGGATTCATCCATAAACAGATCTGATGGCAAAAATATTTTCTTGAGAAATACTATGCTTAAAAAGACCCGAAACAAATAAATTAGCTACTCTATTGCATGGATGTGAATTCACCGAAATGCCAGGGGTAGCGGAAGTGACACCACACACGTCTTGACCTCCAATTTCACTCATACACAGGCTTATACATGCATATTAATTCACACTTACATACAGTCTCTCTCTTACATGAACACACTCTCACCCGAAAGCACACACACAACATAAATTTAAAAGCATTTTTTTTACTCACCTCAGCTGTCTTCGAAGGGCATATTCCAGCTAATTGTACTGCATTTTTATTACACTAATAGTAAATAATGCTATTATTCACTATCACTGTAATAAAAATTTGACAGAAAGCAAAGAGAGTGGATCCCCAACTGACGTCCATAAGAACGAGCTAAATTTGCCATCTCTGAGTCCGGGGGTTGCAAAAACAGTGCCAGGAGTAGCATAGGACTAGCAAGGGGTCACAGCTGTGACCACTGGTGACCCCTAAATGACGTCTATGCTTTATTGTACAACAGGAACATGAGATCATGTGATTCAAAGCACCCAAGGCCGAAGAAGGTATGCATTTAATATCCTACAAATCAAGCCTTTGAGAGTTAAGTGTGTCAACTCCCCAATTTCCTTCAAAATACTCGATCCTAGATAGCAGGGGACTCAGAGCCAGAGAACATCAAACACGTCCTTGTATCCAGGCCACTTAGTGCTGCAAACCACCAGGATTTTGATTGAGCAAGCCTTGCCCTTGGTGAAAAGTAGTTATGGGTGCAGCCTTCTAAATACCAAAATATCTGATCCAAGTTCAAGACCTGTTGAGGTTTGAATTGACTAATAAAATCCCAAGCTGTTCTGAGAAAGTTACTCGTAAGTGTCTTTTGAATTTGGCTACTGTGCATGTCTCCACTGATGCCAAAAGATTACCTGATGTCAAGCTACAACATAGAGAAGAAAGGTTGTAGGAGATGAAAAATTAAGGATGCTGCAGAATGCTCTTCCTGTTTACATAATGACGCACGTGAGAGAAACAAACAAAAAACATGAAGTAAAGTCCAGTTATTGTGGGTTACTATCTCAGCTGCAGCACTGCGAGGCACTATGGGGGTCATTCCGACCCTGGTGGTCATGGACTGCCAGGGCCGGGGTTGGAGGAAGCACCGCCAACAGGCTGGTGGTGCTTCTGGGGCTATTCTGACTGCGGCGGTAAAGCCGCGATCAGAAAAGGGAAGCCGGCGGTTTCCTGCCGGCTTCCCGCTGCCCCAGGGAATCCTCCACGGCGGCGCTGCAAGCAGCGCCACTTTGGGGATTCCGACCCCCTTCCCTCCAGCCTGGTTCTGGCGGTTTTCACCGTCAGAACCTGGCTGGCGGGAACGGGTGTCGTGGGGCCCCTGGGGGCCCTTGCAGTGCCCATGCCACTGGCATGGGCACTGCAGGGGCCCCCTAACAGGGCCCCACATTGATTTTCAGTGTCTGCTTGGCAGACACTGAAAATCGCGATGGGTGCAACTGCACCCGTCGCACACCAGCAACTCCGCCGGCTCCATTCGGAGCCGGCTTCCTCGTTGCTGGTGCTTTCCCGCTGGGCGGGCGGGCGGCCTTTTGGCGGTCGCCCGCCCGCCCAGCGGGAAAGTCAGAATTACCGCGGTGGTCATTTGACCGCGCAGCGGTATTCTGGCGGGGGAACTTTGGCGGGCAGCCTCTGCCGCCCGCCAAAGTTAGAATGACCCCCTATGTGCTCCTGGCTTCAGTCTATCACTGGGAGTAGTTATGCCCATTTCCGAAGTCTCTGCTCCCTTTTGAAAGTATCTTCTCTTGTTAGTATGTTCTCAGTTCCTCCCGTACCTGCGCTGCTCTTCCTGCTAAACCCAGCTGCACACGGGATGGTTGCAGAAGTAAGCAGGAATGAGAGGGCGGATCGATCCTATCTGCTAGACTGTCTTTTCCAATCCTGATTTTCTAGATCCCCGGCCTATTTTAGACACGCTATTTTAGAGACTAACAAAAGTGATGGCCTTGTTAACCCCCAAAAGTGCCTTTTGTTTCAAATAAACATAATTTATAATCCACTGTGAAAAGTTCATGTTGACTGTTTTTTGGTGTGAAATCAATCTTAGATTGTAAGCAAAACAACGTGCGGACGGAAAATAAAAAGGAACAAAATGAACCATTCCAAAAACATAGGCTGACCATGCAGCAACTAAAAAATAGTCTGCACAGCAACGAAAATAACGAAAAGTGAAAAAAGACGCGTAATGGGTCACTATTCTGTAGGCGTAAACAAGACAACAAAAGGAGGGACAACAATCTCATACTAGCCTCATAAACACATGCTTTTTAAACAACACCCAAACAAACCAATCAACAACGATGGGCAGGATGTTAACTTTTAAAGTGAATACAGTATGTCTCCAAGACAGTGGATGCGCACTACTTAGGCTCGACCTAAGAATGGGGTCAAATAGTGCATACAAATTCACAATTTCACATACATTTGCTTAAAAAAGCAAAATACACTCATGACATATTCAAATAATTTCATGGTGTGCCAAGCCAATGAAGACTTATGCTCCCAAGTAGTTGGTTCCAAATAAAAAATGGGCCCGGGGACAGGGGGTTGGCATCTCCCTTATGAGGAAAGCTAGTTCTTCATACCAAGGGTGGTGGGCCTCTTTGAAGCCCCCTGCTTTGTAATGCAGATTTGCAGGTCATCCTGTTTGGAGGTATGTGTTAACACCTCTGCCAGAGCTGGCTTTGTTCCTGACAGCCCAGATCATAGGCTCTAACCCTTGGGGTCAGAAACCTGTCTGTTGGTGGCAGGCTAGTTAAACTACTTAGTCAGCACACGGGTAGATTGTAGGTTTTATAGATGGCACCTCTAAGCTGCACTCCGGGTACATGTATTAATAAATCCATCACTGGAATCAGTGAGGGTTTATTAATATGAGATGTTTGATATCAAACATCCCTATTTTTATTGAAGCCATCCTGTAGCTGGGGCACACGTATTGACCAATGTCCAAGTAAGTGCACTTAAAATGGCTTCCCGGATTACTTAGCTATGCCTAAGAATCAACAAAGGCATCGCAGGGGCGTATCTGGTCTTGCAGATATGTCCATGCATGTAATATACGGCAACCTGCCTTAGGGTTGTAGGGCCTGCTGATGGGATGAGTCAAATATATTGCAAGCAGTGTTAGGGGACATGGCACACAGGCTGTGCGCCATGTTGTGTTTTCACTTCTAGCTCCACCAGACACGCAGCATGCAGTAGCAGTCTGTATGAGCTTGGTTCTGGATCCCTTAGAGTGGCACAAACTTTGCTACAGCTCTTTGGGAGCCCTCTTTGCTACCCCTGCCCTAGGTACCAGAGGCACCATTTACTAGGGATTCATGGCCCAGTGTATCAAAGGGTTTTACCCATTCAGGGACATATTTATACTGTGTTTCCACCGAATTAGCGTCATTTTTGTTTTTACTCTAATTCAGAGCAAAACTAACTCCATATTTATACTTTGATGCTGGACCTGTCTAGCACCAAATTTATGGAGGTAAAGTCATTTTTTGGATGTGGAAACCTACCTTGCCTTAGTGAGATGCAAGGTAGGCATTCCCGTGCAAATAATGACTCTATGGCCTTAAGGCTGAGAGGTCAAACAATGGTGCAAAGCTTGCTTTGCCCCATTTGTTAACTCCTTGGTCAGGGCAGGCGTTAGGGGACCTGTGGGCCAATTTCCATGGTGGAACACCATGGAATAAGTCCACAGGTGTCCTCCCTAGGACCTAGGGACACCCCTACCCACACCAGAGGGACAGAGGAGGATAGGGAACCCCATCCTAGGTAAGTACAGGTAAGTGTTTTATTTTATTTTTTAAAGTGCCATGGGGGGCCCTGAAACGGGCCTCCCTACATGGCACAGGGTGCAATGGCCATGCCAAGGGGACCCTGGTCCTCTGTGCTGGCCATTGGGGTGGTGGGCATGACTCCTGTCATGTGGTATGGATGGTTTTGGGTCCGAAAATGACTCTAAGCAGGTTAGAGTCATTGTATTTACTCTAACCTGCCTAACGTAAGTTTTTGGTGCAAAACCCTCTTTTTCCATACCGCCAGCCCCACCCGACTAGCATCATTTTTTTTTAATCTAGTCTACCCTTTGCACCGGCTTGCACCATTCCATAAATATGGTTCCCGGTTGGTGCACAGAAGTGGTGCAAGCTGGTGCTAAACTTTTGGTGCAAAACTGCGTTAGTGCAGTTTTGCCCCCAAAAGTATAAATCAGGGCCTGAGTGTCTATGGTAAAAAGTGTTTGCTCATATGGACTTTAAAGGGATGCTAAGGGCCTGGCCACTTGGGGATCAAGTGCCATGTGTCCTGTTTTGGGAAAGGGACACTGGCACTGGGGGGCTAGTTTGCAAGAACCCAGTGCACTTCAGTCAAAGTTGCATCAAAAAACAGGCAAAAAGTGGAGGGACTACTGCAATGAAAACCCAGCTCCAGGAGGTTGTGAGCAGATAGTTGGTTGGTTGGAAAAGTCCAATCAATAAAGATTTCCTTAAATTATGAGCTTAACTTGTCACATCTGCAGTGCTTCAAAGACAGAAGACAAATGTCAGGCTATTTCTTCTGACAAATTGCTGCAGGATTTTGTTTACTTTTCTTTCTCTGGCTCACTGCAGTGATCTATGTGACAATTTGTCATCAGTACAGGGAAAGTGAAAGGAAAGACTATAGTTTTTTCCAACACACAATAAAATGTAAACACCTGTAAATGAACTGCATGCATTCAGCAAATAGGAAAGCAAAAATGAAGCACATTTGTTTGTAATTCTGAAGTGAACTGGAAACAGGGATTTTAATAAAAACAAATAAAGACACTTTACTTAGTGAAACATAAATGACAAATATTCACAAAAACACGATTTCCACAACTTATCATTTGTGTGCTATAAGTAAAACTGTTCGTCTGTACAAAGTTAGTGCCCGTTTCAATTGAAACTGTGCTGTCGGTAAATGACAATGTGCTACCCCTTGATGCTTTAGTTGCAAACAAATATTTCCCCTCTTCATATCCCTTAAAGGTTGGTGGGTCAGGAAAGATTATCATTCTAAAATGGGGATCATGATTCTAAAAAGTGTAAAAACTACTGATCTAGAGTCTTCTGGTCAGCTGAATGTTTATTCTGGCATAGAGCTTGTTGCACTAGCCCAGCTTGTGGGCTTGAGTTCCATGACTATTGGTGGGAAGCCATTTGAAGATCTTCTTGTGCATCATGAGTGCGACGAATCAAGAAATGGAAACTGCATTCAATTAGCCAGTATTGGTGAGTTGATTGTTGATGACTATTTTGAGGTTCTTTCTATGTGCTGCTCGGAGGGTTGTGGGTCCGAGTTGAGCAGGTCACCAGGTATAGTCGTTGGATAAGATGTCTTTGCTGAAGATTACTACTTCTGTCCTGTCTGTGCTGAGCTTGAGGCAGTTGGTTTTCATTCTCCTGGTAACCTCAGTCATAGAAACAGAGAAACTAGTCCCTGTTTTTGGCATTTTGCCAAAGAGAAAGAGTTTGAGATGGGTGCCATCAGTGTAGTATTTGATTTTGATTCCATGAGCATGGATAATGGTGGTGTGTGTGGTCATGTAGATGTTAAACAGGGTTAGGCTGAGTGAGGATCCTTGTGCAATACTGTAGATGAAGCTAATGACATCCAAAGTGAAGGAGCCAGGCTGACAAACTGAGTGTGACATGTTAAAGAAGAGTAAATCTAGTGAAGTGTGGGTCATTGGATGACTACTTCATGCAAGTGCTGGATGTGGATGGAATGAAATGGGAGATGGTGTTGAAGGCTGCACAGAGATCTAGTAGGATGAGAGCTATGGTGTCACCTCTGTGCATGATTAATTAGTGTGTCATCTGTTGGGCCTGAATCCAGATAAGTTGTGTAGAGGAAGTGGTTGTCATTGAGGTGGGTGGCTAGGAGTTTGTTTGACATCTTTTCTGTGATGTTTGCTAGGTATGGTAGCAGGAAAATAAGCCAGTAGTCGGCTAGCATCTTCAGGTATGCTGAGGGTTTTTTACAAGGGGAACAACTGTGTCATTTTCCAGGTGCCTGAGTAGGTGGCTGTGATGAAGGAGTCATTCAAATTTGGGATGAGGCTGCGCTGATGGGGCCCAGTCTATTAATAAACACTTGGTGAGCCTAGGGGACTGATGGTGCTCCAGATTGTATGGACTGCTGTTTCTTGCCTGGTGATGGTGGACCAGGTGTCCAGTTTTGTCATATGAGTGTTGATCGAGGTGGGCAGATAGGCTGCAAGAGTGGAAGGCTCAAAGTTGCCACTGATGCTGGTAATCTTGTTACTGAAGAATGAAGACAGCCATGCGCAGAGGTTCTTATTGAGATGAGAGCTTCCTGCTGGAGAGGTGGAGTCTTTCATTATGGCAAAGATTTATTTGGCACTGTTGGTGCTCCTTTCAATGCAATTGTGGCTCTTTTTTGCTGATAGTTGTGTTTGAGTGTAGATTTGTAGGTGCTCTTCTTGGTGTCATTCAGGCTCTATCTCCATATGTGTTCAAGTTCCTTGCAGTGGTGTTTGGTGAGCATGAGCTCTTTCAGGTACCAGCTTGCTTGTGGTCTGATTATCACGGCTCTATTGTCTTTGAGAGGAGCCAGTGTGTCTGTGCAGGAGGCGATCCAGGTGTTAAAGTTGGAGATGGCTTTGGGGAGGTTGTTGTTATGCCAAAGCTGGTGGTGTACCAGTTCAGAAGACCAGAATGCTTCTGAGATCTTTTTCCAGTGCAGTTGTAATAACTTGGTAAAGGTATTTTTGTTGTATGTAACTTAAGCTGGTAAAGGTGGGGATCAGTAGCTGTCAGGAGGTATGTGTAGGGACTTCCACTCAATGGGACAGGTCCTTGAGGAGGTTGGATGTGTTGGGATCAATGAGGTAGTTGAAGTCGCTGACAAGGATAAAGCCTCTAAGGATAGTATTTGTGAAATAAGGTGTCCTTTTCTACACAAAACAAATGCTGCCTGTAACACAGGCAACCTTGTTTCATGGTCCAAATGTGCCTGCATTGGCACTAGGCTGCTTTTTGTGCACCAGCACAGGCAGAGGACAGGAATGTGCCATATCTTGATAGATGTGGTACATTTTTGCTCTCTCACTTTCATGCAGCGCAGCACAACAAGCTGCCTTGATGCATTGTGCTGCTTGAAAGAATGATAAATATGGTCCACAATTTCAGTTATTTCACTCATTCTCACTTTGTATCTGTCACTGACTTTTACTTACTCTCTTTCACTCTTGCACATGCTCACCCATATAGGCATACCTTCATAAATACAGCTACTTGCCTCACCCATAAACACATTCTTACCTGCAAGCACTCAGACAACATGCTTTTAACTCTTTCTTTGTAATTACCTCAGCTGCCAGCAGAGGTTTTATTCCTTCACTTGGTGCCCTATTTATTGATAATAATGAAAAATAAACTACAGTTCACTATTAGTTTCATAAAAATGCAGAAAACAAGGGAGGGCAAGCCCCTCCACCCATAAGTGTTAGCTGCCCAGTGCTCTTGCCACTGATTTTGTTAGCTCTGAGGCCAGGAGTCATAAAGGCAGTCCCTGGAGTCACAAAGGACCAGCTAGGGGTTACAACTGTAATAATGTTTGCTTACCAGTACCACTATCAGCAGTTCATGGTATTAGGACATATCACAGCACCACTACCACCAACCTTACTAACAGGGACAGACTCTAAAGGGCCCTGGGAGAAGATGAAGGGAAAACATCTCACCTAATAAAACTTCATGGGTGCCTAGTAAAATAGCTCAGCTTGACAGGCAGTAACATCTCAAGCTGTCTGCTCCATAAGCTTAGAGGCGGTGTGGGGGTTCTGGTACTGAACTAGGTTGCTTTGGTCTGGGCCTCCCATAATTGCTGTTACAGGAGGATCGGTGACCAGACATTCTAGGCATCAGCACAGCCAGTGTTTTAGATGTGTGCCTCATTTACCAGAGACACTCATCCTGACAAGATATTTGTCTCTTTATAGCAGGCTAAACAGTGTCCTCCCTGCTGACAAAAGAAGGAGGAGACTCTTCAACCACATACATTATTTTTGTACCTAGTGCATAGTGACCTAGTTATCCATTTTGCTGCGCCTGCTGTGGAATAATGTAGTAGAGCCTAATTTTGAGAATCTTGTCCCCAGCCAGTCTTAACCTGACTATCATTGTCTGTTGGCTGACTGGGTGTATGAGTCTTCCATGTGTGCCTTGTCTTTATGGACAATGTATGTCTTTTGAAAAGGCAAAGCATGCAAAAAGTGAACAGGTAGGCTACTAACAGGCCCTCCCCTCCAGACACCTCTATGTGGAGAATCAGGGCTGCTGTGACTTCACAGCTGATTGGACCCAGAGCTGAGGCCTCACTTATGCAGTTGCATCTGATGTTTGCCACCTGGATTCCTCTCTTTTAGTCGGCAATTGTGGTTGAAGGTAATCAGTGCATCACATTAGCATCTTATGTTAAGAAATCATAGCTGATAACATATCCCATATGTGTGAGTGACAGGCTGAGGTGTGCACAGGAGATAGTTTTATAGGCTTTACTGGACTCTCTAGGTCAGATCCAGCATCAGCCTTTAGGCTGTAAAGCCAGAACAAGCAGAAAGTGACAAACATGACTGGAAAGGACTTGGCAGCTCACCACGACATCTGCTCTGTGTCAAGCACAAATAGTACTCTTTGCACTGTGCAAGGGGGAACTCCACACTCAAGCTCTTTCCAAGATCCGGTTCAAAGAATCCTCACATGGAGCAACCCTTGCTGTTCTGTTACTAGGCAACAAAGGAGACTCTGATAATGCATCTTGACTCTAACATGAGTCTTCTGTCAGGATTTGACCCAAGATAACTCAACAAATATACTTCATTCCTGAATGTCTGGTCCACCACTTATTATTAAAGTAGTGAAACTTAAAGTAGCTCTACAAATGTACCTCAATATTGAATTGCATTTTCCCTTCTACTCTTGTGTCATACATGCCCTACAACCCTTCTACCCCACCTCAATCTTGACCTGATGCCACTTCTATTATTAGAAACCTGGGCACCAAAATCTCCACCAGTACACCTCAGTCTTCTCGATGGTGCCAAAATGGACTTGAGTTCACAGGTCTATCACTCCTATCCCTGTGTTTCAGGAAAGGAATCAATCCTTGTCAGCACCTATCCTAACAAGTACTTTCCCATCTAGATCTGTGGCCCGGTATTGAGTTCAGGTCCAGCTAGAATCATCTATCAGGTTTCATCATTGACACAAGTGGATTCCTTAGTTCTAGCATTGATGTCTGGTAATAACAGTCTCTATTAGCAAATCAATATGTCATTTTTGTCCAGGAACTGTTTTGTTTGACTCCCTCTTTTGTCTTGGATGGCAACCTCTCAAAACTCCTGGGGAAGGTCAGCCTCATTATGCTGATCTTGGCTTTATGGATTTTACCCTGCGTTCATCTTAAGATGCAAAATGTCTTAGTTTGCCACCAAGGTATGTGCAACATCACTGGAGGTCTGAGCAGGCAACAGAGCAGGAGCAGATGTGAGGAAGGAAGCAGCACAGACATCAGTTCCTTAACATGTTTGCATAAGTCCATTGCTTAATTTGGATTGTACATGACTCTTTATCACTACGGTATGGAGCTAGGAGATGAATTTGGAGTTAGTGTGAGGGCTCTCTCATGTAGAAATAAAAATGGAATAAAATATATATTGTCATATATTTTATTCAAAAGTATCCCATTGCAATCCATTCTCCATTTACTTAAGACATTTCTAAAAATGTCTCCTGTGAATTCAGTTTTTGTAACAGAACTAGGCATCTTCACACTTCATACTTTTGTATTTCCACATGTTGCTGGCAATTGGGATAATATAGTTACAGGACACACTTTCATTTGGATCTAACATAGTTTTCATCACTATCCTCCACATGACTATTCCATTTTCATATCCCACTGTCACAAATTAATACAATAATTTGGTGGATACCTGACCATTCCTTAGAGGAAGATACTCCACCCCAACCTGCTCCTATCCTCTTTAAATAGGCTATAACCTGATGGTGGTTATGACATTCACTGTGCATGCCTATTTTATACACTGAAGCATTGAGGCACACAGTCTGCCCGTGACAAACACATACGCAGACTGGGGGCAAAAACATTTTTTTCACCAGCTTTGTGGATCTGCAGAATATGCAGTTCAGCAGCCCTGATAAAAAAGAGAATGCATGCTCCCGCTAGTTTTAAATCTTAGCTTTACTGGGTGGGCCAGGGCCCAGGGGATTGGCATGGTCATTTTAATGGGGAAAAGGGCATGTCAACTGACTCCCTTAGCATTTTGTAGGCCCCTGGGGACCCCACCCCAATCCCTGGGGTGGATTTTTTTAAAATGGGCTGGTGGGCACATGGACCCTCTCCCAGGTCCTTGTAATCCCCCTGGGTCCAAATCCCCAGCAGCAGAGTTTTTAGCTTTGGAGAGGGGGCACAGAGCACCCCTCCCCAAGTCTCACAAAGTCCCCATGCCCTGAAGTCAGAATAACTCATGCACTCACCAATCACCGCTAATTACCTCACATATTAAATGTTTTATAACATCATTGATAATATCACTGCAACATTTGCAAAATACATAACTGATGACAACACTGTACATGATGGGGGTGTGAGTTGTAGTTACTTTAGGGCATGAGTTGTAGCTGCTTGAGACATATATAACTTGTGAAATTCAGTGGTTCTGTTCGGTCTGAGCTGCGTAGTTATAAAAGGGTCTGTCTTTCCATAGCAAATGTCATTTTTGGTATTCTAATGACTTTGGCACTGTTTGATGAATCTTGATGAAACTTTGCAAAAAAGTGCTCCTTTTTGCCTACTTTCTTCATGAAAAGTGTTCAGGTGATCTGTCAAGTAGTGGCTGAAAAAAATGGGTCCTCCAAACACAAATTACTATGCAATTTCTATAGACACTTTTGGAATGCCTTACAGACAAAACCGATGAATAGAATAACACTATATTAGAAATTGGGTCTCTAGTTGGTGGAGGTATGCACCTTGTCGAAGAAGGGCCCACAATCCTAGTCAGGGTAAGTCAGTTACACATAATAAATTATCCTGTGCTTTCCCTCTGATAAAGTTTTTGTGCAACAGTAAAACAGTGTAAATACCACACACAAAGATAGCACACCTGGTTAGAAGAATGCAGCTTAATTTAATGAATAAAACAAGATCAAAATGACAAAAAATAGAAGTCAAGATATAATTTTTTTAAAGATGCAATATAGTGCTTAAAAGTATAAAATGCAAACCACAGCTATCGGTTTGCGTTTGACCGGGAAAATGTCCAGAGTTCAAGCCACCGGTGATGGTGCACAGGTGGACTTAAGAACCCAAATAAGGCCTGCTGAGTAACAGTAACTAGACTCTTGATGCAGCATGAGATGTGTTGATGATCCCCATGCAAATAAGGTGTTGTGCCGGATTTTGCCACACAACTGTTGCAATGCGTTGGTTCAGAGTGTGATGTGCTGGTTTGGGGTGTGGTGGTGTTGAATGTGATGCATCCAATCTGAAGTGATGATGCATCAATCTTCAGCACCACAAAAGAATGATGGACCGAGTGCTGAAAGTTTTCAAACACTGACTTTAATCCATTATTCTTTTGCTCACCATGCTACCCCAGTTTGGACCCAGCCGTATGCAAATGAATCTTGACCCTGTTCCCCAGGGGAACAGTCCAGCCCGAACTGCCAGGCCAGGTCCTCCCTGGACCAGAAACACGCAACATGGAAGCGGTTTAAGGATATTTCCCTTCATCACTCAGGCTAGTTTGAATCCAGTGGCACAGTGAGCACAAGACCCATGTTTGGGCATACCCTTCCCACTTAGGGCAACTTTAGCACCACAAAAGGATGTGGGACGCATAGTCACAGATCTGGGTTTAATCTAATGTTCTTTTGCTCATCATTCCAGCCCACGTTCAACCCAGCCATATGCAAATCAGTCTTCACCCTGTTCCCCAGGGGAACAGTAGTGCCCGTACTGCCAGGCCAGGTCCTCCTTTGACCAGTAACAAGCATCCAGGGATCGGGTTCAGGATATCACCCTCCATCAACTAGGCAAGTTTGAATACAGTGGCACAGTGAGCACGAGACCCACATCTGGGCATACCCTTCCCACTTAGGGCTACTTTAGCACAACAAAAGGATGATGGACGGAGTGCTAAACCTTTTCAAATACCCACCCCCAGTCACAGATCTGGGTTTAATCCATCATTCTTTTGTTTACCATGCCTCCCCAGTTTGGACCCAGCCATATGCAAATCAGTCTTGACCCTGTTCCCCATGGGAACAGTCCAGCTGGAATTGACAGGCCAGGTCCTCCCTGGACCAGAAACAAGCATCCTGGGACCGGTTCCAGGATATCACCCTTTCATCAGCCAGGCTAGCTTGAATTTAGTGGCACAGTGAGCATGGGACCAACGTCTGGGCATACTGTTGTATGATGGAACAACAAACTCCAAAACAATGCATGCATTTACAACACATGCATAATGACCTAGATTAAACCTCAGAAGTCCCAACAACGCAAGCCTGAACCACACAAATATTGTACTGTAATGTAAACTACCTAAACAACGCAAACAAATAACATGCATACCTTAACCACGAATATTACTACAACAGACATAGAAAATGGAGGAAATATATGTATATTTTTTAAAAATTTTGGCATTTTCAAAAATACTGAAAACACAGCACTGCAAAATTATATTTATAATAGGAAAAAATCACTAAAATGTATTTAGCAAATAAAATACCATACTTAATAACGAGGTTCTTATTATCATGTTACAAAATTACTCCTACTATTTCTTCAGAAGCCTAGAAGTATTTTTTCTCAGTAATAGCTGACATTCTGTGGCTGAAATGCATAAAAATCACTTTCTGAAAAGTTAAAAATAAATATATGTTCTGTCATAAATTTGATTTTGATTAAAAAAGCTTTCAAAAACATACTGTGTATTAAATTATGGTGCACCACTAGAAAAACTTCTATATAAACTGCTGTCCACCTTTTTGTGCTCAGTGTCACACTGCACACGTTAGTGACAAGATGTGAGCTTCCTAGCAGAAAAAAAGATACATTTTTTCTATAGACAGCACTGCCATCTAGCAACAGAAAAGGGTAAATAAGTAGGAATATTTACTCACAAGCAAACCAAATTCAATAAAAAAAGTAGTCTATTCTTTAAAAAAAAAATTTCAACAGACTTAAATCAATCACTTATGAGGTGACTCAATATCTAGTATACAGCACCTCAGCATTTAAAAGTAAATAATAAAACAATGTAAATAACCACGGTAATTTTATAAAGATCTTAATGGAGGATAGCTTTATAAAAACTGATGAATGACTAGGGGGCAAAGTTATTGTTACAACTCCACTGGGATCTTATCTCAGAGTAGGGGACTGGTACGCAAAATCACTAAACCTACTCAACTAGGTACTTACCTCAGGAAAGGTGATGCACAGTGACTGGGGATCAAAATAACCATTGTTAATCGACCAGGTACTTACCTGAGGATAGATACTGGACAGTGACTGGGCAGAACAGAAAAATTACTATTCTTACTCCACTGGGTATCTACCTGAAAGCAGGTCCTGGACAGTGACTGGGAGGCAAAACTACTTTTCTTACTCCGCTGAGTACTTACCTCAAGGCAGGTGCTGGACAGTGACTTGGGGCAAAATTACTATTCTCAGTCCACTGGGTACTTACCTCATGGCAGGTGCTGGACAGTGAGTAGGGTGCAAAAATAATATTCTCACTCCACTTGGTGCTTACCTCAGGACAGGTGCTGGACAGTGAGTATGGGGCAAAATTACTATTTTAACTCCACCAGGTACTTACCTCAGGGCAGGTGCTCAATGAGATGGCCAAGAGGAGAGGGCACTAAATGGTGGCTATTTTTTTCAGTTTTAAATGGACAGAGGTCGCTTCTTCAGAGAGATGTCCTAAGGAATGTGTGAGATTTGTGGTCTTTTTCAAGGGTCATTACTATCATTACACATACAGTGACACTGGGGTCATGAGTGGGAGCAGTCAATGTGCTCAATTTATTGGGTGAAAAAGAGAAATGGAGCCCATTTTCCTTGCAAGCACTAAATCTCAGGACACACTTGCAGGGCAAGGGGCCCAAGCAACAGAGGCTAGAAATGGGGCTTATATTGTTTTTTTCTTTTTTTACACAAAGGTGCAAACAGCCCGCTTAAGGCCTAGCAGTGATGCCCGAGTGGAGTGAGCAGAGGAGATGGGGCTATAGGTATCATTGGTGCTGGTGGTGAAGTGGTACCAAGGCCCAGTAGTATGAAGAGACAACTGAACCCCAATGTTGGTGTGTAAATATCCTTTCCTGCATTCATTAGGGCCCTGTGCAGTCTTGCTGTGCTACTTTGCTTTGAGCCTCAAAGCAATGACCCAAATAAGGGAGGAAAATCAAAGAAGACACCTTAGTTTGGAGAGAGTGGGAAGCGAGTGCTTTATGATGGGGGCCAATGATGTTTTATGATGGGGGCCCATGATGTTTTTAACAAAGGATAAAATCAGCCCACTTCATGAGGAAGTAGATACTATTAGTGAAGCAGATGCAGTGACACTGGGGTGCAGGGGTGTGAGAGGCCCAGTACATCACAGTTATGCAATTACAGCTCAAAATGTGCATGGTGGCTCATTTCCCTTGTTACCATTATGAAAGAGGACACCCTCCTTGCAAAGAGGGGGGCAACAAGTAAAAGCTACGGTTTTTCTGAAAGGGAGCCTGTTTGAAGACTGGAGTGAGGATCAGGCATTATGGGGAAAATCTGAAAGTGGCACAGGAGACAGCCTGCAACAATTCACAAGTCATAGCTATCGCTGGTGTGCCAGGTGCAGTTGCACTGGGACTCAAAATCTAAGGGGCTTACATCACCACAAATATAGGGATCAAACTTTTGCAGCCAGTTTCTGTTTTTTGTTCTTGTAGGAGTCTCACATTTAATGTGGATTATGGCATATAGAAAAAGTATTCACAAAATGAATCTGACATGCCTCTCCTCTTGCACTAAGCTGCGTCCCTCCTCCCCCCCAATACTTGCCATAAAGTGTTGGAGGGGGACTTGACTTCAAAACAGTTAACTTGAGGGGAAGTGGACTCAGCCTAAGAAAGACCTATGATAGAGAAGTAGGAAATTTCTTGCAATTGATCCTACACTTTTGTTGGCAATAAACTGTCTTTACTAAGCCAACTATTCAGGAGTTTGCTGTGGGATGATGAGTCAGTTGGGTAGCCCTCTAAAGTGGAGCAGGGAGTCAGAAATGGGTATTTGCTGAATATCAGATGTTACAATGCCAGTCTTTACTCAGCATGCCTTTACTTTGCTTATGAGAAAACAGGACTGATTGCAGAAGCCCCCTCACTTTTTGTCCCCATTTTGTAACTCATACTGGTGGTTTCTGATGGATTGTGCCCTGGGCACTGCTAACCAGTCCCACGGCTAGTGCTCTGTTTAAAATGATATATGCAAACTAGGCATACTTATAATTGGCTCTGACAACCTACCTAAAAGTCCCTAGTATGTGGTAGGGCATGTAGGTCTAGGGACTCCAGTGGAGTTAGGGCACATGGATGTACTGCTATGGTGTCTGGTGCTATTTTAAAGGCAGGCCTCCCTTGCTTGCTACTTTAAAAAAATACAATTAATCCTAATTTTGACTTTGGAATTAAAAGTACTTTCAAAGTCCTAAACATACTAAACATACTAAACATATAAGCCACCCCTAGTGTCTGACCTAGGTGCCTCCAGGGTTGGGTGCAGTCTAAACATAAATTGGGACATTACGAAAGATGTTTTTGAAACCCTGGTGAAGGAAAAACTGCCAAATTTGTTTTCCTCAATCTAGTACATTTGCTCCTCTGGCTAACATTGGGAGGCTTTCTTTAATAAAAATAAAGTCTCATTTCTGCTAGGAAAGACCTAAATGTAGCATGCTTAATGTCAGATTACTAGTTAAAATAAATCCAACAACTTTCCAATGTTAGATTTATTATAACTAATATAGGGAAACAAAGCATGACCATGTTTCTGCGATTGGAACGTTTTGCTTTTAAGCACTAGAAAGTACCTTTTTACACTTAGGCCCTCATGACAACTTCGGTGGTCTTACAGAAAGACTGCCGAAGCTGAGTTTCCGTCCGCTGGCCCAGCGGAAAAGTGACATCAACATTGCAGCCGGCTCATAATAGAGCCGGTGGCAATGTTGATGTGCAGCCGGTGCAGCAGCACCCATCGCGCATTTCACTGCCCGAAATTCTCGCAGTGAAATGCGCAATAGGGCTGTGCCTTGGGGCCCCTGTGCCTGGGGGCCAAATGCATGGACAGTGCAGGGGCCCCCAGGGGCGCCCCGAGACCCCCTTACTGCCAGCCTTTCCATGGTGGTGTTAACCACCATAGACAGGCTGGCAGTGGGGATTATGACCGCCTGGCGGAAGCCTGGCAGTATAGTGGAGGGGCCGGCGGTATGGCCGTGGCTAATGAGCCACGGTCATAATAGACTGGCGGTACACCGCCAGCCTGTTGGCGGTGTTACCGCCAATGTACCGCCGGCCGACAGGGTCCTAATGAGGCCCTTACTCTTTAAAAATTCATTTCTTGGGTTTCCTAACATTGGATTTTTATCATTATGCTGTAATTTTAAAGTGTGTTGTGTGTTACTTATTTACTGTTTTGTTAATATTAAATGCTTTACTCACCTGTATCCTTAGTTAAGCCTCAATGCTCATGGGCCACACTACCAAGGGTTGAGCATGGATTCATTTATTGAGACCTTGACTGGACCTAATGTGAGATTGTGGCCTTTTACTAAGCGTACGTACCTATCTGCCTTTTCTAACAATCCATCTTCAAACCCTCACAACCCCTACACCTTAAACTTACTTTTACCTCCCTTTACCTCTACTCACTCAACACTAAAATCACACTTATTGCCTTTACCTTTACCCACCTCTTAACCCTGAATTCCCCCTTTACCTCTACTTGAACCGTTACTTTTTTTAGATATCATTAAAATAATGTTACTTAAAAATATATATACTTGCCTGCAGAGTAAAGTATTGTGTGGTAAAGGATATGGGGTAAAGTTAAAAGTCCATTACCTGCATGGTACTTACCCTGTGTTTTAATGCCTTCTCTATGAAGGTCATACGGAGTAATACAATAGAGTGCGTTCAGCTTCTGACCAGTTACTTGCTCCTAAACAAAATGTGTGTTTATAACAAAACTCCTGAAAATGTTTCACAGATTTGACAGATAGCTTTGATTGTTTAATGGTGCTAGTCTTTATTTCACACATTGTCATCCATATATAGGATAACTTACAGGGCCAGGTATGTCAATAAATCATTTGTGCTGAAATATAGTGCTTAAAACACCTTTGAATTACTATTCTTCTAACATCTTGCCAAATCTATTCTTGAGAATCAACCACTCTACTGTGATAGATAACCGAGACAACAAACTTTCAAAATTTACTTAGATAGCTTCTTGAAGAGACAACTTTGCGAAATGTATTTATTCTGCAGATCTCACTTCCTAAATGATATAGCCCTACTATAAAGATTCTTATGAAGGATGGCCTCTTTCAAACTTCTAGGAGCCTAAAAGAGCCCAGGGTTGAGTTCTGTGTGTGTTTTTGGGCACCTGGAATTAACCAGACTAATTTCAGCCTAACAGCCCTCTTTATCGGAGTATGTAAAGGATGAAGTGAGATTGTGTTAAGTTGTGAATAAGCCTAAAAAATTGGACAATTTTCATTCCTTTCACCAGAGTGTACTGCCAAATGCTTGAAACAAAGTGGACCTCTTTAGTATGGTCATAATCATTACGAAAGATGTTTTTGAAACCCTGGTGAAGGAAAAACTGCCAAATTTGTTTTCCTCAATCTAGTACATTTGCTCCTCTGGCTAACATTGGGAGGCTTTCTTTAATAAAAATAAAGTCTCATTTCTGCTAGGAAAGACCTAAATGTAGCATGCTTAATGTCAGATTACTAGTTAAAATAAATCCAACAACTTTCCAATGTTAGATTTATTATAACTAATATAGGGAAACAAAGCATGACCATGTTTCTGCGATTGGAACGTTTTGCTTTTAAGCACTAGAAAGTACCTTTTTACACTTAGGCCCTCATGACAACTTCGGTGGTCTTACAGAAAGACTGCCGAAGCTGAGTTTCCGTCCGCTGGCCCAGCGGAAAAGTGACATCAACATTGCAGCCGGCTCATAATAGAGCCGGTGGCAATGTTGATGTGCAGCCGGTGCAGCAGCACCCATCGCGCATTTCACTGCCCGAAATTCTCGCAGTGAAATGCGCAATAGGGCTGTGCCTTGGGGCCCCTGTGCCTGGGGGCCAAATGCATGGACAGTGCAGGGGCCCCCAGGGGCGCCCCGAGACCCCCTTACTGCCAGCCTTTCCATGGTGGTGTTAACCGCCATAGACAGGCTGGCAGTGGGGATTATGACCGCCTGGCGGAAGCCTGGCAGTATAGTGGAGGGGCCGGCGGTATGGCCGTGGCTAATGAGCCACGGTCATAATAGACTGGCGGTACACCGCCAGCCTGTTGGCGGTGTTACCGCCAATGTACCGCCGGCCGACAGGGTCCTAATGAGGCCCTTACTCTTTAAAAATTCATTTCTTGGGTTTCCTAACATTGGATTTTTATCATTATGCTGTAATTTTAAAGTGTGTTGTGTGTTACTTATTTACTGTTTTGTTAATATTAAATGCTTTACACACCTGTATCCTTAGTTAAGCCTCAATGCTCATGGGCCACACTACCAAGGGTTGAGCAAGGATTCATTTATTGAGACCTTGACTGGACCTAATGTGAGATTGTGGCCTTTTACTAAGCGTACGTACCTATCTGCCTTTTCTAACAATCCATCTTCAAACCCTCACAACCCCTACACCTTAAACTTACTTTTACCTCCCTTTACCTCTACTCACTCAACACTAAAATCACCCTTATTGCCTTTACCTTTACCCACCTCTTAACCCTGAATTCCCCCTTTACCTCTACTTGAACCGTTACCTTTTTTAGATATCATTAAAATAATGTTACTTAAAAATATATATACTTGCCTGCAGAGTAAAGTATTGTGTGGTAAAGGATATGGGGTAAAGTTAAAAGTCCATTACCTGCATGGTACTTACCCTGTGTTTTAATGCCTTCTCTATGAAGGTCATACGGAGTAATACAATAGAGTGCGTTCAGCTTCTGACCAGTTACTTGCTCCTAAACAAAATGTGTGTTTATAACAAAACTCCTGAAAATGTTTCACAGATTTGACAGATAGCTTTGATTGTTTAATGGTGCTAGTCTTTATTTCACACATTGTCATCCATATATAGGATAACTTACAGGGCCAGGTATGTCAATAAATCATTTGTGCTGAAATATAGTGCTTAAAACACCTTTGAATTACTATTCTTCTAACATCTTGCCAAATCTATTCTTGAGAATCAACCACTCTACTGTGATAGATAACCGAGACAACAAACTTTCAAAATTTACTTAGATAGCTTCTTGAAGAGACAACTTTGCGAAATGTATTTATTCTGCAGATCTCACTTCCTAAATGATATAGCCCTACTATAAAGATTCTTATGAAGGATGGCCTCTTTCAAACTTCTAGGAGCCTAAAAGAGCCCAGGGTTGAGTTCTGTGTGTGTTTTTGGGCACCTGGAATTAACCAGACTAATTTCAGCCTAACAGCCCTCTTTATCGGAGTATGTAAAGGATGAACTGAGATTGTGTTAAGTTGTGAATAAGCCTAAAAAATTGGACAATTTTCATTCCTTTCACCAGAGTGTACTGCCAAATGCTTGAAACAAAGTGGACCTCTTTAGTATGGTCATAATCAATATCTAAACTTTGACATTCAAGTCTTCTATACGCAATATACTGCAAACCCCTGCTTTATGATAACACAGTTTCCTTGTTTCAGTAGTAGGAACTTCACAGCTCATAAAGTAATCACTGAATTATAATCAAAAGTTGAGCTAGGTTATCACTGATGCAACAATGTGGGATATGTAGATTATAGTGTTGCATAAAATTCAGTAAAAAAGATGTTGTGCTTGTCATTTCTAATATTGTTAATAATCATTTTTGTAATACCAAAATACGCATCCCCATGCATTATCCGATTGAATGCCATTTTGCCTTCACCCTTTCTGCTTTCAGAACTTCGTTTTTGTTGGCTTTAGTATTGTGTCCACTTTAACACTGTTAAACATTGTTAATGTTTTTGTGGTGTCTCCTTTAAACATTGTAAAATTGGATCACATCCAATCGGCATGATTAATTTATTTTACATCCCTAGTAAAATGGTACTGCATTTACCCTGGGCCTGGAAATTGAGGCCCAGATTTATACTTCTTCACGCAAAACTGCACTAACACAGTTTTGCGTGAAAAAGTATACCACCGGCTAGTGCCATTCTAAGATGCCGGTCGGGTGTCATATTAATGGAATGACAGTAGCCGGCGGTAAGGCCCGGCTAGCATCATGATAACGGATGCTAGCTAGGTGGGACGTGTTAGTAAAACAGGTGTTTGTGCGTCAAATGATGATGATAGTATGGTCAGAGGCATAAAAATAACTCTAACCAAACTAGCGTCATTTTTTTAATGTAAAACCCCCATTGACATGACTCCTGTCTTAGTAAATACAGGAGTCATGCCCACCATCCCAATGTCCATGCCCAGGGGACATGTGTCCACTGGGCATGGCCATTGGGCTCAGTGACATGTAGGGGGGGCCCAAGTTAGCCCCCGTGGCACTTTAAAAAAAATATAAAATACATGCTTACCTTACTTACCTGGGGTGGGGTCCCCCATCCTGTGGTGTCCCTCTGGTGTGGGAGGGGGTGTCCCTGTGGCTAGGGAAGGGCACCTGTGGGCCCATTCCATGTTCTCTGACCATGGAACTAGGCCCACAGGTCCCCTTATGCCTGCTCTGACCCAGGCGTTAAATAATGGCGCTAAGCAAGCTCATCACCATTATTTATGGCCCCCTTGCCCCTGTGCGTGATTTTAGCAAGGGGGATAAATATGGCGCTAAGGCCATATCATCATTTTTTGCACAAGAATGCCTACCTTGCATTTCATTGATGCAAGGTAGTTTCCCGCAAGCAAAAAATTACTTTAATTCAAAAACTTTGTCGCTAGACAGGTTTAGCGCCAAAGTATAAATATGTATTTAGGTTTGTGACGAATTTGCCAGAAAAAAATGATGCAAATTCAGCACAAAATGAGTATAAATCTGGGCCTAGATGTTACTAGTAGACCTACAACACTTATTGTGCCACCTATTTAATTAGACCTTTAAATTAGGGTTCAGACCTACAGTCTGTGTGATGTTTTAAATAAGCGCAGTCACAAAACTCTGATTCGCTGGTGGAGTTTTCAGAATCCGGACATTTTCATCTACACGGAGTAGCGCCGAGTCCCCGAATGACCCTATCTGGTGCAGAGTGGTATTCTTTGTTTCCATTCATGCTTCACACAAGATTTGTTTTAGGCTCTTGCGAGTGAGCACCATTATATTTTCAGATTGCAAGCGAGTGACATTTTCCACCGGCTCATGCAGTTTCTGGCAATGATGGTGTGATCATGAGGTTCAACGATCACGACGATCATGAGGCAGGTCGCAATTTGCAAACCATTTGGGAATGGCCACGCTAATAGGGATGGTGGTTTGCTGGGGTCAGCAGACCACTACCTCTGTGACTGTTTTTTAAATAAAGCAGTTTTTTTTTTTCAAAAAAGAAAACTAGATGCATTAAAAAAATTAAAATTTTGCTTTTCAGTTTCATTTTTTCAGAGTAGGCAGTGGTCCGTGGGACTACTGCCTGCTCTGAAAAAATTTTGGCACTCCCATTCACAAGGGGAAGGCGTCCCTTGGTGCCCCTTCCAGTTTGTGAATGTGTTGCCACCAATTTGATTTGTAATTGGTGGTAACTGTGATTGTTTTGTAACCCCATTCACAGTAACAAAACAATCATACGTGGGCCTGGGAGTCACTATCAGGAAGGGACGCCTTGGGAATGCCCCTTTCTAATAGTGAGTCGCAATCCCCATTTTGCCAGTCGGAAACAGGTTAGTGACTCACAAAATAGGAATGGTTCATGCTGCAAGGCCACTTTGCAGTTGCAAAAGGCTAATTTCACTGTTTACGACAGCAAAATAGCTTTGTACATCTGGCCCATGATTACAACACATGCCTCAGAAAACCACTGGCTGGCTGCAAGAGGCGGCATAACATAAAAAAAATTGAGTGTTTTTTTCTGGTAAAGGATTTCCTAAAAAATTAAACAACACAGACACTTTTCGTGGAAAAAAAAGAAAACCTCTGTTTAATGAGTAAAGCATCATCCACTATGGAGAAAAAACATTTTATTCTTGTTATGCTAAATGACTGGAAGCATGCTAGCTAGCGCATCTAGTACACTCCAAATTTGCTATTCTCTGCAGGCTGCAGCTGAGACAGCTGAAATGGACAACAAATTATCTTTGATTCCAATGGCCTTGCTCTTCTCCAAATGTTTTTCAATTCTACCCTGACTACAAGAGGCAGAATATGATTACATGTCACGCACGTCATGTATAACATATGGATAATAAATATCCTGTCTGGCTTAAGTAGACATGGGAAAAATTATGCATTGCAGTACAAGGAAGTCAACAGGATATATAGATTTTTTGGGGCACGTTCATCACAGAGTTTCCCATCCGCAGAAGGTGAAGTCACAGACAGTTAGAGGCATATTTATACTTTTTCACGCAAAACTACTCTAAATCAGCTTTGTGTCAATAAACGTAGGGCCATATTTATACTTTTTGACGCAAAACTGCGCTAACGCAGTTTTGCGTCAAAAAAATTAGTGCCGGCTAACGCCATTCTGAAGCGCCATGCGAGCGCCGTATTTAATCAATGACGTTAGCCGGCGTTAGCCGCCGGCGCTGCCTGGTGTGCGTGGAAAAAAACGACGTACACCAGGCAGCGCGGCGTAGGGGGATATGGAGCTTGGGCGTCAAAAAATGGGGCAAGTCAGGCTGAGGCAAATTTTTCGCCTCAACCCGATTTGCGCCATTTTTTTCGACTCCCAACCCCCATAGAAATGACTCCTGTCTTAGCAAAGACAGGAGTCATGCCCCCTTGCCCACTTGGACTTCTGTCCCCTGGGCATGGTCATTGGGCATAGTGGCATGTAGGGGGGCACAAATCAGGCCCCCCTATGCCACAAAAAAAATAAAAATAAAATACTTACCAGAACTTACCTTAATGTCCCTGGGATGGGTCCCTCCAGCCTTGGGTGTCCTCCAGGGGTGGGCAAGGGTGACAGGGGGTGTCCCTGGGGGCATGGGAGGGCACCTCTGGGCTCCTTCTGAGCCCACAGGTCCCTTAACGCCTGCCTTTTCCAGGCGCTAAAAAACAGCGTAAAAGCGGGCGTACGTCATTTTTTTTGACCCGCCCACTCCCGGGCGTGAATTTTGCCCGGGAGTGTAAATACGGCGCACATGCCTCGGAGTCAATTTTTTAGACGGGAACGCCTACCTTGCATCTCATTAACGCAAAGTAGGTGTCCACGCAAAAAAATGACTCAAACTCCATGGACTTTGGCACTAGACGCGTCTAACGCCAAAGAATAAATATGGAGTTCGTTTTGCGTCGGAATTGCGTCAAAAAAAACGACGCAATTCCGGCGCAAACAGAGTATAAATATGCCCCTTAGTGCCTGCTAGAGCCAATCCTGAGTGAAAAGCTGGGTGCCATATTTATGGAATAGCACAAGCTGGCGCTAAGGATTGGCTAGCATCAAAAGAAAAGACACTAGTTCAGGGGGTGGTGGTAGGGGAAAATGGCGTTTGGGGCCATAAATGACACTAGGTTAACGTCAATATATATGGCGTAAACCAGCTTAGCATCATATCTTGAAGCAATTGCACCGAAAAATGACTCCTGTCTTAGTAAAGACAGGAGTCGTGCCCACCACTCCAATGGCCATGGACAGGGGACCAGTGTCCTCTGGGCATGGCCATTAGACCCAGTGCCATGCAGGGGGCCCCCAACGGCAAAGAAGAAAAATGTTGATACTTACCTATACTTACCCAGTATGTGCTCCCCCATCCTTTGGTGTCCTTCTGGTGTGGGTGAGGGTGTTGCTGGGGCTTGGGGTGGGCATTAGTGGGGCCCATTCCATGATGTTTGGCCATGGAAATGGGTCCACAGTTCCCCTATTGCCTGGTCTGACCTAGGAATTAAATAATGGTGCTAAGCAAGCTTAGCAGCATTATTTAACTCCACTACTCCATGCGTGTCTTTTTTGCGCCAGAGTATAAATATGGCTTTAGGGGGTTAATGTCATTTTTAGGACAGGAATGCCTACCTTGCATCTCATTGACGCAAGGTGGATTCATGCATCCTAGAAATGGCATTCACTCCTATATTTTGATGCTAGATGAGTTTAAGGTCAAACTATAAATATGGAGTTAAGTTTTTGCTGTGTTAGCTTCAACAATTTTGATACTAACATGGTGAAATCCAAGTATAAATAAGCAACTTAATCCCACTTTGCTTCTAAGCCCCACCCTCAAACACAAATTATTTAAATTTAAATCAAATACATTCACTTGACAGTAAGCAAAGGAAATGGAATTTGAGATTGGGACTAATTTAGTTTGGCTGAAGGGGTACTCCATCACAGACGTGAGAGACATCCAATCCACCATATTACACTTCGTAATATGGCAGATGAGATATCCATCACATTTGTGAAGGAGTAACCCTTTCCACCAAACCCTTTCAAAGACTTCTGCCAAACTCTTTCAATCAGGCCCTTAGTCTGGTGCAGCAGGGTAAGGTGTAGGGAAAAGTCTGAGTAGGCATGTCAGAGGTTTAGACTGACTTATGTAAGGAGGGCACCATCTGTGCCCTTCAAAGTATTTCTAGAGGATCTAGGAGGCTACCCCTCCCAAGCCTGTAACACCTACAGGAAGGAAATGCTTTGTTCTGCCTTCCTTGTACTGAGCTGCTCAGACCCCAGGACGACAGAACCCTGTCTGTGAGGTGGCAACAGCTGTAGCTGCAGTGTAAGCCTCAGAGAGCTGGTTTGGCAGTAATGGGGGTGCATGGTGGAGCCCCAAGGATGCATGGAATCGGTTCCCCAATTCCAGATTTAGAATGGGGGGACAATTCCATGATCTTGGACACCTTACATGGCCATATTCGGAGTTACCATTGTGAAGCTACATATAGGTATTGACCTATATGTAGTGCACGCGTGTAATGGCGTCCCCACACTCAGGAACTATGGGGATTTGGCCCTGGACAGCGTGGGGCCACCTTTGCTAGGACAAGGGTGCCCTCACAGTTAGTAACTGTGCACTTAGCCTTCAGTAAATGAAGGTTAGACATATAGGTGACTTATAAGTTACTTAGGTGCAGTGCAAATGACTGTGAAATAGCGTGTGCATTATTTCACGCAGGCTGCAATGGCAGGCCTGTGTAAGGGTTTGTCTGAGCTCCCTATGGGTGGCAAAAGAAATGCTGCAGCCCATATGGATCTCCTGGAACCCCAATGCCCTGGGTACCTAGGTACCATATACTAGGGACTTATAAGGGGGATCCAGTATGCCAATTGAATTTGGTAAATAGAGTCACTAGCCTATAGTTACAAATTTGGAAGCAGAGTGAGCATAAACTCAGGTTCTGATTAGCAGAGCCTCAGTGACACAGTTAGGCACTACACAGGCAAACACATTAGGCCACAAACTATGAGCACTGGGGTCCTGGCTAGCAGGATCCCAGTGAGACAGGCAAAAGACACTGACATATAGGTTTTTATCTATGAGCACTGGGGTCCTGGCTAGTGGAATCCCAGTGACACAGTAAAAACGCACTGACACACACTTACAAATAGGCCAAAAGAGGGGGTAACCATACTAGAAAGAGGCTACTTTCTCACACCATGCACATACGGGGTTTAGACCGCCAGATACCCCATAGCACTGCAGACTGCCTGGCCACTGGGATACTTCCCAGCCCACCCTCAATGCGCCTGCCACTGGAGGATGGCCATGTGGAGCTCGCAGCTGGAAGGTTCTGAGTGGTACAGGTGACAGCCAGAGGTTGATGCCACACCCATATTTTAGCTTAGCATATGCCTGAGGCCTGTGCCCTTTTACCCAGTTATGTATCTAATTTCACTTATTCATTTTATTCAGCCTGCTTTTCAGCTGGGCTGTTTTATTTTCTAATCAGCTGTGATTCTGCTAAAGTGTTTTATTATTTTTGTGTCGGACATTTCACTATGTACTTCTGCCCAACACTGTCAAGAATGGTACATTATAATCCATTTAGTATTGTCACCAAAAGTGTGTGTAAACAGTCCAACACTTAGGTAATGCTTACGTCAGGCCTATTTTACAGAACATAAACACGTTTCTTATAAAAACATCATATAGGCCAGGAAAAGGGAAGGAGGCCATTCTGGCCAGGATACCCATCCACACTCTATGTCACTTCACTGCTGACCTCAGCCCGGTCTCAACAAACAGCCAAGGAGACGGCAGGCAGACCCCTGTTCCCAGGTAATGGGGTGAGTGCTCCTCTCATGGGCTAAGTACGGACAGAGTGGGCTTTCACTGCTATGGTCTCTCTATAAGCTAGGTGTTAGGTAGGATTCCTTTCCACATGTTTATTCCAATATGCTTGGGTTGTTTATTTTTCTCTCACTGATCATAACAATCTTAATCTTGCTATGTCGCATTGCCCTAATAATTGCAGCTCATATGTTTTATTGCAGATTTCAGCCTTTTCAAGAAATGTATTGAAAACTATCCTGCATCTCTTCTTTGGCCTATGTGTGTGCATGAGACCTTTACTAACGAGAGAAAGGGGTGAATTTTATCGACCACTGACAGGTCACTGAGTGTAATGCTTCAGGGTGCCACAAATCAACTTTGCTTTCTATGTTTGGGTGACGTGTGAAGGAGGCTGGCCTGGCTTATGGTGGGTACCTTGTGGTACTTACACCTTGTGCCAGGTCCAGTTATCCCTTATTAGTAGATTAGAGGTGTTCTAGCAGCTTAGGCTGATAGAGGTAGCAATAGCAGAGCAGCTTAGGCTGAACTAGGAGACATACAAAGCTCCTACTATACCACTTATATCACTTAGTACTACATTATAAAAAAACACAACACTCAGAGTTACTAAAAATAAAAGTACTTTATTTTAGTGACAAATGGCAAAAGTATCTCAGAGGATATACACCCTTAGGAGATAAGTAATATACACAAAATATACACACAAACCAAAATCAGGTAAGTAAAACACTTAGAAAAGTAGTGCAAACACTGTAGAACACAATAGAATGCAATAGGAGACAATAGGCCTAGATGCAACACAAACCATGTACTCCAAAAGTGGAATGCGAACCACGAATGGACCCCAGGCCTAGTGTAGTGTGTAGAGGGTCACTAGGAGTATCAGAAAACACTAAGGGTATCCAAGATACCTCACCCCAAGACCCTGAAAAGTAGGAGTAAAGTTACCCTACTACCCCAGAAAGACAGTAAAGTCGAGTTAGGGAATTCTGCAAAGGCAACAACTGACAACAAAACAATGAAGACGGATTGCTGGACCTGAGGACCTGCAAAGGAAGGGGACCAAGTTCAAGAGTCCGGGGGGGCAGGAGCCCACTAAACCCCGGATGAAGGGGCAAAGGGGCTGCCTTTGGGTGAAAGAAGCTAAAGGTTCTGCAACAACGGAAAGTGCCAGAAACTTCTCCTTTGGTCAGAAGATGTCCAACGGCGTGCTGGAGGATGCAGAGTTTTTTCCACGCAGAAAGACCACAAACAATCCTTGCTAGCTGCAAGAGTCACGATTAAAGGTTTTGGGTGCTGCCAGGGCCCAGGAACGACCAGGAGGTAGCCCCTTGGATGAGGAGACAGACGGGGTACTCAGCAATACAGAGAGCCCACGCAGAAGCAGGTAGCCCTCGCAGAAGCACCTGAACAGGCATTCAGAAGATCTGAGCATGACGGTCAACTCAGGACAACAAAAGAGGGTCCCACGAAGTCGGAGTCAAACTCAGCGAGTTCGGCAATGCAGGACGGAGTGCTGGGGACCTGGGATAGGCTGTGCACGAAGGAAGTCTTGTAAAAGTGCACAGAAGCGCTAGCAGCTGCAGTTCACGCAGTACACAGGATTACTAACTGGCTTGGGGAGGAAAGGACTTACTTCTACCAAATTTGGACAGAAGGGCCACTGGACTGTTGGGGACACTTGGATCCAGCTCCTGTGTTCCAGGGACCACGCTCGTCAAGATGAGAGGGGACCCAGAGGACCGGTGGTACAGAAGTTTGGTGCCTCCTTTGGCAGGGGGAAGATTCTGTCGACCCACTGGAGATTTCTTCTTGGCTTCCAGTTCAGGGTGAAGGCAGACAGCCCTCAGAGCATGTACCACCAGGAAACAGTTGAGAAAGCCAGCAGGATGAGGCGCTACAATGTTGGTGGTAGTCTTCTTGCTACTTTGTTGTGGTTTTGCAGGTGTCCTGGAGCAGTCAGCGGTGGATGCTTAGCAGAAGTCGAAGAGAGAAGTGCAGAGGAACTCTGGTGAGCTCTTGTATTTGTTATCTGGTGAGAAAACCACAGGAGAGGAGGATTGGCTACAGAGAAAGGTAAGCACCTATCAGGAGGGGTCTCTGACGTCACCTGCTGGCACTGGCCACTCAGAGGTGTCCATTGTGCTCTCACACCTCTGCATACAAGATGGCATAGGTCTGGGACATACTGGAGGAGCTCTTGGCACCTCCCCTTGGGAGGTGCTGGTCAGGGGAGTGGTCACTCCCCTTTCCTTTGTCCAGTTTCACAACAGAGCAGGGCTGGGGGGATCCCTGGACCGGTGCAGACTGGCTTATGCAAGGAGGGCACCATCTGTGCCCTTCAAAGCATTTCCAGAGGCCAGGAGAGGCTACTCCTCTCAGGCCCTTCAAACCTATTTCCAAAGGGAGATGGTGCACACCCTCTCTCAGAGGCAATACTTTGTTCTGCCTTCCTGGGACTGCGCTGCTCAAGCCATCGGGCAGAAACCTGTCTGAGTGTTGGCAGAAGCTGTAGCTGCAGAGAAAACCCCAGAGAGTTAGTTTAGCAGTACCCGGGCTCTATGCTGGAGCCCTGGGGATGCATGGAATTGTCCCCCCAATACCAGATCGGTATTGGGGTGACAATTCCATGATCATAGACATCTTACATGGCCATGTTCGGAGTTACCATTGTGACGCTACATATAGGTCATATAGGTATTGACTTAGATGTTGTGCACGCGTGTAATGGTGTCCCCACACTCACAAAGTCCTGGGAAATTGCCCTGAACAATGTGGGGGCACCTTGGCTAGTGCCAGGGTGCCCTCACACTAAGTAACTTTGCACCTAACCTTCACTAAGTGAGGGTTAGACATATAGGTGACTTATAAGTTACTTAAGTGCAGTGTAAAATGGGTGTGAAATAACGTGGACGTTATTTCACTCAGGCTGCAGTGGCAGTCCTGTGTAAGAATTGTCTGAGCTCCCTATGGATGTCAAAAGAAATGCTGCAGCCCATAGGGATCTCCTGGAACCCCAATACCCTAGGTACCTAGATGACACATATCAAACACACTGACAAATAGGGTTTCCACTATGAGCACTGGGGTCGTGGTTAGCAGGATCCTAGTGAGACAGTAAAAAACACCCTGACATCTACTCACAAACTGGTCAAATGTGGGGGTAACAAGGCTAGAAAGAGGCTACCTTTCTACAACGTGATGCTAGCTAGCCGAAAGGGCTGGGCTGACAGCTGCCATATGGTGTGAAATTAACTCAGTCACCCACAAGTGATGGTGCTGACTCCCCAAAACCAACAGTCTTGTTTAAAAAAGGAGAGTCATATGACATGGTGCACAACATTGGCAAGGCACTAATTATACAGGTCCCCTGAGTATCTCTGTCTCATAAACACTAAAGGTACTCTAAGTACCATAATATGGTGATGTCTATGATCTTAGTGAAAACTCCTTCTCAGTTGGATAGGGAGCACCTGTCTAGGCTGTAGGTTGTTAAAGCTTGATCCTTAAAATGATTCCCCCATTGGTGTTCCCAACTCTGATACATATTATTTTAAAATTGGCACAACCAGTATATATCCCAGAGAACTGTAGACAACGTGTCCCACAGATTCTTTTAGCTAATGGACTAATAAATAAGGGTGAGAATGTCACGTTCATCGTTGAAGCTCATAATGTATACAGTACAGAAATATTTTACTCATGGGTCACCTTTCCAGCAATCATTGCAGACTCAAAAAACATTTCACATGTATAGAATAGCAAATGTGCCACAGCGATTCAGGGCATACCAATATTTAGAAATACCTTTAAATTATCAAGAACACCAAGATTGGTTCAATGCACCTTCCCACATGTAATACAACCAATTTGATTATAACCTTTAAGTAACGAGGGACCAACTTGGCCAACACTGGCCACATATACACCACATCCCAATGTGCAAGCTATGCAAGTAGCTGAAGTAAGCACATTATAAAATGATCTAGTGCGATACATAGATGCTTAATACAATTTGTAATATAGACTTTAAACATCACCCCTGCGAGGGCTGCTCCAGTTATAAATCAATTGGCCATTACAAGAGTAATACCACAAACTGTCCATTCAATAATGTGAAAAGCACCCACTAAGCGGGAGGAGATGCCGTTCTGGAATGTGCAAAAACAAACCAACTACAAGCAGTGTTTCCCCATTAGGGACCCAAAGATAAACATAGAATTCTCACAGTGTGCTTGCTGTTTGGAATGGTTCCCTCAATAGAGATTGTGCCACTTGGGGCACAGTCTTTGCCGCAATATACACCGCTGCACATGGTACACTGACACTTGCGAAATTATCAGAAGTGTTAAAACAAATCAACATGAACACTGGGAGGCCCTAGCTCTTGTCTTTGGGATGAAACTAATGCACAATTTTGACACAGTGTCCTTGATTATTAGTAATAGTAATATTACAGGGGAAGCAGCAGCACTGGTGATTCACCACAGCTCTGAGAGGTTCCTCAGTGGGATCAGGAGAGTAAGTTATGAAAGAATATTCCTGAAACTTATACTAGTATAGTTCAGGATAGTCTGGGGTCAGAGCAACTAAACTACAGAGTACTTCCACTAAGGATAGTACTAAGCAAGCACAAGAGAACTCTAAAACACACTGGGATAAACAAAAAAAACAAACAAAGATAGAAGAAGCTGCCAAACCGTAAAAAAACCTGATACATACCAATATATTGACAGTCACCCATCTCATTCCTTTCAGGACACAACAGAAAAATGGAGTGACAGAGGAGGGTGTTCAAAACACCAAAGCGACTATGTGAAGCCGAAAAAGGACTCACAATGTTCTTCAGAAGCTTTTCGCAAAAAAGGAAAAGAAACTTCTACAGCAAAAGTCCCAATTTTAAAAGAAAAAGATGGCAGCAATATCTGTTAAAGATGGTGCTCACATTGAGAACATTGTTGAAGAACAGGACATGGGCAATGACTCTGGCAGACAGCACGACAGCATGTCAGTGGTCATGATATGTCACCGGAGTCTTTAAGATTTTCTGGATGTGAAACTGACTAACGACTTCAAAACAGTGGCCGGGCATGTCTACCCACTCATTACAAATTAAACTTTCCAACTCAGTAATACATAGAGCACGCTATTGAAGTTATGTCCAGGAGAACATTAACAGTAAATTATGACATTGTATTGGTAGAAAAATATTGGCCATCTGAATTTTTCTGCGTGACCCCACAAGGGAAAGATGTCATTTTGCCTTCTTTCTCGGACCTGGATTTAGATGTAGCAAAGAATGCCTAAGCTGCAGATTAGGATTTGGCACAGGCTCCTGCACTGTATTGCAACAACGTAGGATGGGATAAAAAAAGCACCTGAGATAAAGATCCAAACACAACTTGAGTACCAGGGAGTAACAGAATCCTGTGTCTCTGCAATGAACAACCCATTATTCTCTACAGCAAAACCTGAACATTCATATTGAATGGTCTAAGATTATTAACATTTAAACAGTCACACAAACACACACATTTTCAATCCAAAATGCACACAACATAGCACTTATTAACCCCTTTGCTGCCAGGTCTTTTCCCCCTCAGATCCCAGGCCTTTTTTTTGGCTATTTGGGGCAGGGCGTGCTTAGGCCCTCATAACATTTTGTCCACATAAGCTACCCACGCCAAATTTGCGTCCTTTTTTACCAACATCCAAGGGATTCTAGAGGTACCCAGACTTTGTGGTTCTCCTGAAGAAGACCAAGAAATTAGCCAAAATACAGTGAAAATTTCGTTTTTTTTACATTTGAAATAAGGGCTGGAGAAGAAGGCTTGTGTTTTTTTCCCTGAAATTGGCATCAACAAAGGGTTTGCAGTGCTAAAATCACCGGCTTCCCAGCTTTCAGGAACAGGCAGACTTGAATCAGAAAACTCAATTTTTCAACACAATTTTGGCATTTTACTGGGGCATACCCCATTTTTACGATTTTTAGTGCCTTCAGCCTCCTTTCAGTCAGTGACAGGAATGGGTGTGAAACCAATGCTGGATCCCAGAAACCTAAACATTTATAGAAAGTAGACAAAATTCTGAATTCAGCAATGGGTAATTTTTGTAGATCCTACAAGGGTTTCCTACAGAAAATAACAACTGAAATAAAAAAAATATTGAAATTGAGCTGAAAAAAACAGCCATTTTTCTCTACGTTTTACTCTGTAACTTTGTCCTACGATGTCAGATTTTTTTAAAGCAATATACTGTTACATCTGCTGGACTCTTCAGGTTACGGGGATATATAGGGCTTGTAGGTTCATCAAGAACCCTAGGTACCCAGAGTCAATAAATGAGCTGCACCTTGCAGTGAGTTTTCATTCTATACCAGGTATACAGCAATTCATTTGCTGAAATATAAAGAGTGAAAAATAGGTATCAAGAAAACCTTTGTATTTCCAAAATGGGCACAAGATAAGGTGTTGAGGAGCAGTGGTTATTTGCACATCTTTGAATTCCGGGGTTCCCATACTAGCATGCGAATTACAGGGTATTTCTCAATAGACGTCTTTTTTTTTAAACATTCTCTTATCTTTGGAAGGAAAAAATTTAGAGAGAGACAAGGGGCAATAACACTTGTTTTGCTATTCTATGTTCCCCCAAGTCTCCCGATAAAAATGGTACCTCACTTGTGTGGGTAGGCCTAGTGCCCGCAACAGGAAATGTACCAAAACACAAAGTGGACACATCACATTTTCTCAAAGAAAACAGAGGCATTTTTTGCAAAGTGCCTACCTGTGGATTTTGGCCTCTAGCTCAGCCGCCACCTAGGGAAACCTACCAAACCCGTGCATTTTTTAAAACTATAAACCTAGGGGAATCCAAGGAGGGGTGACTTGTTGGGCTCTCACCAGGTTCTCTTACCCAGAATCCTTTGCAAACCTCAAAATGTGGCTAAAAAAACACTTTTTCCTCAAATTTCGGTGACAGAAAGTTCTGGAATCTGAGAGGAGCCACAAATTTCCTTCCACCCAGTGCTCCCCCAAGTCTCCTGATAAAAATGGTACCTCACTTGTGTGGGTAGGCCTTGTGCTCGCAACAGGAAATGCCCCAAAATACTATCTGGACACATCAAAATTATCAACTAGAAAACTACCTGACTTTGCGGTGGAAGTTCCTGCGTTTTTAGTCCTGGGCTCAGCAGCCATCTAGGGAAACCTACCAAACCCAGACATTTCTGAAAACTAGACACCCAAGGGAGTCAAGGGAAGTGTGACTTGCGTGGATCCCCAAATATTTTCTTACCAAGAATGCTCAGCAAACCTCAAATTTAGCTACAAAATCAAATTTTTCCCACATTTATGTGTGGGATCACTGCACCGGGACGAATTTCCTACCACCCAACGTTCCCCTCAGTCTCCTGGTAAAAATGATACCTCACTTGTGTAGGCGGGCCAAATGTTTGTGACAGGGAAGAGCCAAAAACACATCAAAATTGAGGGGGAACCAAAGTGGGTCCAAAAGGGCAGTTTGAAAAAAAACATTTTTAGGCTGACAAGTGCAGCAGAAATTTTATCGGTATAGATGAGACAATGCTGGGTGGTAGAAATTTTGTGGATTACTGCAGATTCCGGAAGGTTCCATCACAAAAATGTGGGAAAAAATGTGTGTTTTCCAGCAAAGTTGCAGGTTTGCAGGGCATTGTGGGTAAGGAAATGGTGTGGGGTGCATGTGAAGCACACCACCCTGTAATCAACTAGATGTTTAGTTTTCAGATGTGTCTAGGTCTTGTGGATTTTTCTACATGGCAGCGTCCCAAAGTAAAAAAAGTGCAGCCCTCACCATTCCAAGTGGGACGATTTTGAGAGTTACCAAGCTCTCATGGCCCAAATGTGAAACAAAAAACAAAAATAATCAAATGCCCTCTTGCTTGCCATGGGATAAGATGTTTTAGTGTGTGGGGAGAGCTGAAAGACTGTTAGCCCTTTCAGTTCGGGTGGGGGCATAACGAGGCCCATACTGGTAGCCACCACCCCAGTATTTTCTTTTTTTTTTTTTTTATTCCCTGGCATCTAGTAGACTTTCTGTACCCCCAGGATGTGGATCGGGGGTAATTGCCCAATCTGCCCACTGGTGGGCAGAACAACTCATTTATTGAACAAAAATCTTCCCTGGTCTCTGGTGGGCTTTCTGCCCCCTTTGGGGGCAGATGGGCCTTCCAAAATAGGTCAATCTGCCCCCAAGGGGGGCAGTTATGGCCAAAAGTAATGTGCCCCCATGGGGAGAGACCCTTGCCCAAGGGGCTTCCCCCTCTAAACAAATCACACACACACCAATCCATGGTATCTAGAGGTTTCTTCGTAGGCTGATGGGCAGAAATGACCTAAATACAATTTGCCCCCCAGGGGAGCAACCCTTGTCTAAGGGGTCGCTCCCCATAAATAAAAACATAAAGTAAATTAAAAATATATATATATATCCCTGGTGCAATTATATTAGGCCGATCTGCCTCCGGGGGGGGGGGGGGGGGCAGAAAAGGCCTAAAAATATTTTGCCTCCTCCGGGGGGTGGTCCATCAAAGCAGATCAAACAGTATGTCCTTTGTTGTGATATCTGCCAACAAATTAAGAGGTCCACCATCAAACACCACCACATACACCCCTCTTGGTGTCCAACAAACCACTACAATGTGTGTAGCTGGACCATTGTGATCCCTTACAACCTGATGGTGCATACAAATACATCTTAGTCACTGTTGACTCATGTTCTAGATTCCTATGGGTAGGGCCACAATGATCAGCTGACGTTCAAACATTTATTAAAGATTTTCAAGTCTTCATAGAACATATGCAATAGCAGCATTCTACTCTGACCAGGGTCCTGTCTCTGCCTCCAGGTCATTCAGGGACACCATGGGAACAATGGGCGTTGAAATCCATTACGCCTCACCATACCACCCAGAGGGCTCTTCGGTCATAGAGAGGAAAAACCAAAGCTTAAAGCAATTGTTAACTGTGAGGGTATTAGGTTCTGGTCGTAGCTGGCTTCACCACCTATATGGGGTCCAGAAAGCACTAAATAATCTGCCTGGAATGTCCTTGAGAGGACTTATCCCTTATGAGGACTTATTTGGGATACTTATGTATGTCCCAGATCTTGATGGCCCTGTGTCTGGTGGAGTCCTAGACCACAAGAATTCCTGGGTAGCTCCCTAGCCTCTCTCATTACCAAGCGTGATATTCCCCTTCAAGCACTCAACAATGATTCTGCAAGTAACAATGCTACAATTGAGTCCCTGAGCTTGGAGAGAGAGGAGAATTAACTTTTGTTACTTCCTGTCACCACTTCACTGACAAGAAACATCCAAAACATAAATCTCTACTATTCTAATTCAACACAAACGGATCATATCATTTATTATGAGCCACCACCATTGGGTTTATCTACCAGTTCGACACTGGCTCCTGTTTTTCAACAGACTGCTTCTGGTTATTTTGTCTACATTGACGACTTTTTTTCAAATTCCTCTGCATCCTCAACTGCACCTGTCTCAAGAACACGTAACCTTTACAACTGGATTAAAAACTGTTATTTGGTTTGTGCATGGTACTATCTCTGGATACTTCTGGCATTGCTTGCTTTCCTCCATTGGATTGGGTTTCTAATTGTTTTCCTTTTACTGATGAATGGTCACTATCTTTCTGAACACTCTGTTGTTAAACTGGTGGATGAGGTTTTAACACCTTACCTTTAGTCCCGATAGGGTCTGAAGAAACTTGTCCCCTGTGAACAGTTCAGCTGTTCCGATTCCCTATGGGATTGTTTGAGATAAAATACCATATGATATATTTTGATCTACTAAGTTCATTAAAATTCCATGCCTTCAAAATTTCTATGAATTATATTATTACACCTAGGGTTGTTCCTCATGAGTGGGATGTTAAAATAATGGATGCCATGCTTTCTGGGCTTGAGTATTTTAATGTATTTGAAAGTGAAGATGTATATATGAACATAGCAACTTAAGGGGAAATGCTCTGTTACCATCATTATGGACATTACTTTCTGCACCAAATCTAGTACCCCAAGATCAGTTTTTAATTACACATAATGGGAACATTGTCTGATTCCACCAGTCGGGAGTTCCAAAACATATGTAGAAAAGTTTGCAGATTTTAGTGGGCATGATGCTAAGAATTCAGAGTCGCATTACTTTAAATACCTCCTTCTAAGATGATAAAGATATTGCTAACTGATTCAAAATACTCTATTTGGTTTCCTTTGTTTCTCAGACGGTGTATGGGGAACACAAGACTGGCAAATACATGGTAGAGAAGCTTCATTTAGATCAAGCCTTATACCTTTGCAACTTATATTTTTAAATGATACAGTTCAGCAAACGACTTGCCTGGGGTTAGCAAAAATAAAAGAACTGAGGCCCGTATTTATACTTTTTTTGCGCCGCATTTGCGTACTTTTTTTACTCAAAAACGGCGCAAACTTGCAAAATGCCATGGTATTTTGTAGGTTTGCGCCGTTTTGCCTAAAAAAGCGGCGCAAATGCGGCGCTAAAAAAAGTATAAATACGGGCCTGAATGCGCCCAGTACCCTGACACCAGCTAAATTTAACAATTGGCAGACACTTTAAACATCAGTAAAGAGCAGCTCACTAGTTGGGTACAGAATGGTACCTTTAATCACTCACTGGGTAGTTATTGTGGCCAGTGGACATAAATGGTTATCAGGCACGTTTTGTAAATTCAACATGGGGTTTCAGAGAAAGACGACTGGGCCCTTGTTACTTCACAGCTCAACACTCAGGTATGATTACAATATACAGTGTGGGAAAGGTTTGCCCACGGTGGTTACGTTCTTCCACATTAGCAGCTGTCAAAAAACACCTTAGTCTCCTTTCAAAGACTTACAAGATTTCTTGTTAGGTCCTAGAAAGCCACACTCAACACATTTTTGAATGCTATAAATAATGAAATTTGGAAGCTTTCATAAATGGGAGCTGCCACACGTTTAAAGTAGATTGATAAAGTAAACATGGAAAAAGGCTCTAGCCATTGTCGATATTGTTATTGGCACATTGTCCATGTGCATTTACACACTAAATAACATTGGCCTTCAATATGACATTGGCAGTAAATCCCACTTACCTCCATGCTGACTGCCGCCAACATACTGCTGCCGCCGCGGATATCCGTTCACCATATTATGACACACACACACCAATCCATCACTATTCAGCCACAAATATGCTACACCAAAGGTCAGTGATAAACTGGCGGTATCAAAACCCACACTTTTATGCCAACAGAACTACGCCCACCACAGTATGACCCATGAATTACCACGGCGGACATTCAACTATGGGAAACCATTGGTGGTACATACCGCCGCGCTCAAAATACACACACACATACAAAGCAACACCACATTAGACAATTCCAACCACACACACCTGACACCCATACACACACCACACCACTATAAAACACACATCCACATTACCCACAACCCTTTACGACTACAAACCATTGGCACGAGATAGACACCACTACCACAGACAAGAACAGAGACACATACCACCATCACCTATACAGCACTCACGCACCCCACATCACACACCCCAACACATTATGCTACACACCCTCACCCACAATACACACACAACACCCATGGCACCACAACAACACCCCAGATTATCTGAGGAGGATCTAAGGGTCATGGTGGAGGAAATCATCCAGGTAGAGCCACAGCTATTTGGAGTACAGGTGCATCAGATATCAATTGCTAGGAAGATGGAGCTATGGCGGAGGATCGTGGACAGGGTCAGCGCCGTGGGACAGAACCCAAGAACCAGGGATGACATCAGGAAGAGGTGGAATGACCTATGGGGGACGTTGCGTTTCATTGCAGCAAGACACCAGCTCGCAGTACAGAGAACTGGCGGAGGACCCCCACCTCTTCCCCCACAACTAACAACATGGGGTGAACAACTCTTGGCAATCATGCATCCTGACGGCCTGGCAGGAGTAGCAGGAGGACTGGACTCTGGTAAGTCAACTCTTTACTACTTTCATCCCCTACCTGCATACCATCACATACCCCCACACTCACCCTCACTCCCATCACTCCACCACCTCCCACACACCCCACCATCACATCTCACTCATCCCAATGCCAAGCCCTGCATGCCATACCATTGCATGGACACCACTCACAGCCCTGCACGGACACCAAGAGAGAATCAGCTAGCCCACCACATAACTCACACAAGGCAACGCTGCCAGGGCAATAACAGCCAAAGAGGGCAACCCACCCATACACAAAATATCACGCACAGAAACAATAACACTGCATTTACATCCCCACAAGTATCCCAGCCAATGTCACCGGAGAAGAGGTGCCAGCAACATCCAGTCCCCCCACAGAAGAGGCCCACAGTGATGAAGCAACTCTGCTTGCCTCGATCTGGATGTCCAACCTGGCCCATCAGGGACCTCTGGACAGTCTGTTACCCAGACACAGTCACACACCACCACAGAGCCTCCCCCCTCAGGAAACACCACCACAGCATCCATCCAGAGTGCCCATACCTCTGTCCTCAGGACACGCCAATCAGCAGTGTGTCCACCACTACAGGGACCCCAGGGCACACCACAAACCCAAGACATCAGGGACCTTGGGTCAGTGGCAGTGGGCACACTGTTCAGGGGACAGAGGCACAGGACAACAGGGAAGCTGGGAGGACTGCTGTGCGCCAGGGGGAGGACAGGCCCAGGGAACCGACTGTCCAGGAGGCACTCACTGAGATCCTGGGAGCATCCCAACAGTCCCAGGATACGCTGGGCCAGATCCTGGACATTGTGCAGGAGAACAGGCGGCTGCAGGATGGACAGTACCAGGGGATCAGGGAGGACTTGAAGGCCATTAACGCCACCCTGGTCTCCTTTGCAGGGGTGCTGGCAGACATGGCCAATATTATGAGGGAGTCAGTGTCACAACAGCAGGCCCCTGTCACTAGCCAGACTACTGAACAGCCCTCCATCTCCGCTGCTAGTGGACAGGAGGCTCTGCCACAGGACCAACAGGCAACCAGCACCCCTCCCCCTGCAGAAGGAGAACCACCCTGCAAACGTTCCTTGCGATCCAGGCAGAAGCCAGAGACTATTGCCAAGGCCCCCCACCAGGAAATAGGAATCTCCTGATTGTCACCCTTGTGTCCCACTCTGTCAACCTGTCCACCTTGAATTGCCATTGCTCCCCTTCCTATGGCCCCTTGGACACTGCACCTGTGCAACAAATAGGCTGGAACTATACCCTGGACTTTCCTCCATCATCACCCGAGCCCATTGCACTTCGCCCTTCTCTTTATAGCACTGCAATAAACACACTTTGCAAAAATACAAGTATTGAGTATGTCAAATGATTTCAGTATGTATTCATTTAACCGGTTCTGTGCCCAGGACGTAATGGTTACGTCCTGAGGCACAGTGCTGCTGTGCCCAGGACTTAACCATTACGTCCTGGTCACAGAGCCCAGAGGGAGCGCTAGTGCTCCCTCTGGGGAGTTCCTCCCCACCCCCCCAAGTCAGGGATGGAAGGGGAAGCCCTTCCCCTTCCACCCCTGACCCCCCACCCCCCTGTGATGTCAGCGCGTGAATGCACGTTTACAATCACAGAGCATCGTGCAGGAAGCTCAGTTTCCAGCGCGATCGAAGGAGAAATGCTTTGCATATCTCTTTCGATCACATGGGGGAGGCCCGGAGAGGCTTCAAAGGGAAGGAAATGTATTTCCTTCCCTTTGAAGTCTCTCCAAGAGTTTCAAAAGCCTGATTGCTTGGAATCTGGCTTTTGAAATGCCCACTAGACACCAGGGATGTTTTTTTTGGGCAGAAACCTCTAGGCACCAGGGATAAAAAAAAAATATGTTTTTTTTTTGTTTTGTTTTTTGTTTAAGGTGTGGGGAGCGACCCCTTAGGCAAGGGTCTCTCCCATAGGGGGCAAATTTATTTTAGGCCATTTCTGTCCCCCATTGGGGCAGATCAGCCTATTTTAATTAGGCCGATCTGCCCCCAAGGGGGGCAGAAACCACTAGGCACCGGGGATTTTTGTTGTTGTTGTTGTTTTACAGATGGGGAGCGTCCCCTTAGGCAAGGGTCGCTCCCCTGGAGGGGCAAATTGTATTTAGGCCATTTCTGCCCAGTTTGGGGCAGATCGGCCAATTTTAGGTCAATCTGCCCCCAAGGGGGCCAGAAACCACTAGGCACCAGGGATCTTATTTTTGCGCTGTCACGCAAGGGGAGCGACCTTGTAGGCAAGGGTCGCTCCCCAGGGGGGGGGGGCAAATTTATTTTAGGACATTTCTGCCCCCCCTTGGGGCAGATCAGCCTATTGTTATTAGGCCGATCTGCCCCCAGGGGGGAAGAAACCTCTAGGCGCCAGGGCAATTGTTTTTTTTTTGTTTTTTTTTTTTAGAGATGGGGAGCGACCCCTTAGGCAAGGATCGCTCCCCTGGAGGGGCTAATTGTATTTAGGCCATTTCTGCCTGCTTTGGGGCAGATCGGCCGATTTTAGGTCAATCTGCCCCCAAGGGGGGCAGAAACCACTAGGCAACAGGGATTTTTTTTTTGCGCCGTCACGCAAGGGGAGCGACCCCGTAGGCAAGGGTCGCTCCTCGGGGGGGCATGGGGGCAAATTTATTTTAGGCCATTTCTGCCCCCCCTGGGGCCGGCTGAGCTAGAGGCCAAAATCCAAAGGTAGGCACTTTTGAAAAAATACCTCAGTTTTCTGTGAAAAAATGTGATGTGTCCACGTTGTGTTTTGGGCCCTTTCTTTTCGTGCGCTAGGCCCACCCACACAAGTGAGGTACCATTTTTATTGGGAGACTTAGGGGAACGCTGGGTGGAAGGACATTTGTGTCTCCTCTCAGATTCCAGAACTTTCTGTCACCGAAATGAGAGGAAAACGTGTTTTTTTGGCCAAATTATGAGGTTTGCAAAGGATTCTGGGTAACAGAACCTGGTCACAGCCCCACAAGTCACCCCATCTTGGATTCCCCTAGGTGTCTAGTTGTCAGAAATGTGCTGCTTTGCTAGGTTTTCCCATGTGCCGGCTGAGCTAGAGGCCAAAATCCACAGGTAGGCACTGTTTTCTGTGAAAAAATGTGATGTGTCCATGTTGTGTTTTGGGCCATTTTCTTTTGTGGGCGCTAGGCCTACCCGCACAAGTGAGGTACCATTTGTATCGGGAGACTTGGTGGAACGCTGGGTGGAAGGAAATTTGTGGCTTCTCTCAGATTCCAGAACTTTCTGTCACCGAAATATGAGGAAAATGTATTTTTTTAGCCACATTTTGAGGTTTGCAAAGGATTATGGGTAACAGAACCTCGTCAGAGCCCCACAAGTCAACCCATCTTGGATTCCCCTAGGTCTCTAGTTTTAAAAAATGCACAGGTTTGGTAGGTTTCCCTAGGTGCCGGCTGAGCTAGAGGCCTAAATTGACAGGTAGGCACTTTGCAAAAAACACCTCTGTTTTCTTTAAAAAAATGTGATGTGTCCACGTTGCGTTTTGGGGCATTTCCTGTTGCGGGCGCTAGGCCTACCCACACAAGTGAGGTATAATTTTTATCGGGAGACTTGGGGAAACGCTGGGTGGAAGGAAATGTGTGGCTCCTCAGATTCCAGAACTTTCTGTCACCGAAATGTGAGGAAAATGTGTTTTTTTAGCCCAATTTTGAGGTTTGCAAAGGATTCTGGGTAACAGAACCTGGTCAGAGCCCCACAAGTCACCCCATCTTGGATTCCCCTAGGTCTCTAGTTTTATAAAATGCACAGGTTTGGTAGGTTTCCCTAGGTGCTGGCTGAGCTAGGGGCCAAAATCTACAGGTAGGCACTTTGCAAAAAACACCTCTGTTTTCTTTAAAAAAATATGATGTGTCCACGTTGCGTTTTGGGGCATTTCCTGTTGCGGGCGCTATGCCTACCCACACAAGTGAGGTACCATTTTTATCGGGAGACTTGGGGAAATGCTGGGTGGAAGGAAATTTGTGGCTCCTCTCAGATTCCAGAACTTTCTGTCACCGAAATGTGTGGAAAATTTGTTTATTTAGCCAAATTTTGAGGTTGGCAAAAGATTCTGGGTAACAGAACATGGTGAGAGCCCCACAAGTCACCCTATCTTAGATTCCTCTAGGTCTCTAGTTTTCAAAAATGCACAGGTTTGGTAGGTTTCCCTATGTGCCGGCTGAGCTAGGGGCCAAAATCTACAGGTAGGCACTTTGCAAAAAACACCTCTGTTTTCTGTAAAAATAAAAATGGGATGTGTCCACGTTGTGTTTTGGGCCATTTCTTTTCGTGGGCGCTAGGCCTACCCACACAAGTGAGGTATCATTTTTATCGGGAGACTTGGGGGAATATAGAATAGCAAAACAAGTGTTATTGCCCCTTGTCTTTCTCTAAATTTTTTCCTTCCAAATATGAGATAGTGTGTAAAAAAGACATCTATTTGAGAAATGCCCTGTGATTCACATGCTAGTATGGGCACCCCAGGATTCAGAGATGTGCAAATAACCACTGCTCCTCAACACCTTATATTGTGCCCATTTTGGAAATACAAAGGTTTTCTTGATAGCTATTTTTTACTCTTTATATTTCAGCAAATTAATTGCTGTATACCGGTATAGAATGAAAACCCACTGCAGGGTGCAGGTCATTTATTGTCTCTGGGTACCTAGAGTTCTTGATGAACCTACAAGCCCTATATATCCCCACAACCAGAAGAGTCCAGCAGACGTAACGGTATATTGCTTTAAAAAATCTGACATTGCAGGAAAAAGTTACAGAGTAAAACGTACAGAAAAATTGCAGATTTTTTCACCTCAATTTCAATATTTTTTTGTTCAGTTGTTATTTTCTGTAGGAAACCCTTGTAGGATCTACACAAATTACCCCTTGCTGAATTCAGAATTTTGTCTACTTGTCAGAAATGTTGCGGTTTCTGGGATCCAGCATTGGTTTCATGCCCATTTCTGTCACTGACTGGAAGGAGGCTGAAAGCACAAAAAATCATAAAAATGGGGTATGTCTCAGTAAAATGCCAAAATTGTGTTGAAAAATTGGGTTTTCTGATTCAAGTCTGCCTGTTCCTGAAAGCTGGGAAGCTGGTGATATTAGCACCGCAAACCCTTTGTTGATGCCATTTTCAGGGGAAAAACCACAAGCCTTCTTCTGCAGCCCCTTTTTCCCATTTTTTTGAGAAAAAAAAATGTCACTGTATTTTCGGCTAATTTCTTGGCCTCCTTGTGGGGAATCCCACAAAGTCTGGGTACCTCTAGAATCCCTAGGATGTTGGAAAAAAAGGACGCAAAGTTGGCGTCGGTAGCTTATGTGAACAGAAAGTTATGAGAGCCTAAGCACTAACTGCCCCAAATAGCCAAAAAAAGGCTCGGCACAGGAGAGGGAAAAGGCCTGGCAGCGAAGGGGTTAACAAGGTTTAAACAATGCAATACAACTGTACAGTAATGTTTACATAGGAAAGACCTGTATTTGGCTGCAGTGAACACACCAGGAGCCATAATAGGGCACCAACATCTGCAAAAAGAGTTGCCAAAGGGTACAGTGAGTGGGCACAGAAGTGGGAAATGTCAGTCTGCCAGTTACAATGTGAAACAAAAAACTGTCAATAAAACGTGAAGTTACACTGTCTTACCTGTGTGTCATTGGAAGTATTGATGTATTACTCTAGTTTTGTTGTCCTCATCCTCATCCTCTGCCTCTTCATCTTCACTGTCCACAGAGTCCACTTCTGCCACACGGCCATCTCCAGCCTCCTCCTCCTACAGAAAAGGCACAAGGCGTCTCAAGGCAAGGTTATGCAACATGCAGCATGCCACGATTATCTGGCAGACCTTCTTGGGTGAGTGGCAAAGGGATCCACCTGTCAGATGGAGGCACCGAAACCTGGCCTTCAGGAGGCCAAATGTACGTTCAATAATCCTTCTTGTTTACCCATGTGCCTCATTATAACGTTCCTCTGCCCTTGTCCTGAAATTCCTCACAGGGGTCAGTAGCCAAGATAGGCTGAGGTAACCTGAGTCACCTGAGTCACCTGCAAATATTGAGGTACAAATATTAACCACACACTATCCCTTATGACCCACACCATACTCATACGCCAACATCCACTGAGTGGGAACCAGGGCTCACCTATTAGCCACACCCTATGCCTCTGGAGTTGGGCCATCACATTTGGGATGCTGCTATTCCTCAGGATAAAGGCATCATGCACCGACCCAGGATACTCAAGTGAAAACTTTTTCAATTTCTGAAGACCTGTTCATTTTACCGGGGGGGTGGGGGACAAATGCAATATGTGTTCATCCATCGCCCCAATGATGTTGGGGATATGTCCCATTGCATAGAAGTCAGCCTTCACTGTGGCCAAATCCTCCTGAAAACAATGTAGGTGCAAATATGTTTAGTCAGGGCAGCCAACACTCTTGTCAGCACTATTGAGAACATTGGCTGTGACATTCCTGCTGCCAAGCCCACTGTCACTTGGAAAGAGCCAGTTGCCAAAAACTGGAGTGAGGATAGAACTTGCACAAGAGGGGGGATCCCAGTGGGGTGACGCATAGCAGATACCAGGTCAGGCTCCAATTGGGCACACAGCTCCGTGATTGTGGCTCTGTCAAGTCTGTAGGTGAGGATAATGTGCCTGTCCTCCAGTGTTGCCAAGTCCACCAGGGGTCTGTACATGGGGAGATGTCTCCATCTCCTATTCATCCACAGCTGTTGCAGTCTAAGGGACAAAAGAGTGATGAGCCTATCATAAACTCTACTTTGTAGCCACCACAGATCAATGCATGATATTAATTTGAAGTGTATTAGTGGCATATGTCCTGAATTTACAATAGTGATCTGTGACGCAGTTATGATCCATGTACCCCCCCCCCCGAAATGGCGTCCGCCTATCCTGTATGGAGGGACATGTGGAAGTGAGGTAATTCAGTTGATGTTGTGCGCCGTAGCGGGAGGCGGTCTGGATTCGCCGTGCAACTCCTCATTGGATAATATTGGGCCCTATGGGGTACAGTGGCCAGTGGTGATGTACACCGGCGGTGACGGTATGCACTGCCACAGACGTCACCATCATTTTCTATCTGTTTACTCACTTGCTACCCAACCTTCAACAATTAAGGAACTACACTGCATGTGCTGCTGTGACATGTGTCTGGAACCGACCATGGCCCGTGTGAGTGGGGAAAGGGCCCCTGCCTTCACTTCAGAGGAGTTGGAGAGACTAGTGGATGGGGTCTTACCCCAGTACCAACTGCTGTATGGGCCTACAGACCAACAGGTGAGTACACTGTGAGCACAGTGCATGGGGCATGAATACATGGAGTGCTGTGTGTGAAGAACCTCGTGTAAGGGGTGGTTGGTGGATGGGCCCTAGGCAGCGTGCAGCATGTATGCTGGGCAATGTATGTGGGTAAGGGGATGGGAAGGGCTATGGTGGGCCATGAGTGTAACAGTCAGGATGGTCTAACTAATACCTTTCCCTGTGTATATTTCCTCTGCAGGTCAGTGCCCATCAAAAGAAGGGTATATGGCGTGCCATCGCCAAGGACGTGCGGACCCTGTGAGACGCTGGGCAAGGAAGACGGCGGAGGACCAGCTGGGGATGGCTTCCCAACAAAGAAGGGGTGCCTGTCGAACCCTGACCCCCTGATGGCCCACATAATGGCGGTGGCCTATCTGGAGCTGGATGGGGGCTTGAGGGCATCACAGCAGCCACAAGGGGGTGAGTACAGTGCCCATCATTACTACTTACGCATGGTGGGGTGGTATCCGAGTGGGGGATGTCTGTCTGTGGGTGCACCAAAGCCAGGCCTGACTTCGCAGAGTAGGTTCCATGTGGGGCATGGATCTCATGTGAAATTCCTCCAACCTAGCTAGCAGGTATCCACTACTGGGCAGGACTGTGTGGGTCGCAGGTATGCTGCAGTTGGCGGTATGTGTCCCCACCATGCCCTGGTGACTATCATTGTTACTGGTGGTGCATTGCATAGTCCGTGGGGCTGTTCCCTGTATGTGAGGGTGCTGTGTACGCCAACAGTGGTGTAGGTGCAGCCATTGACCCAGTGTATCATTTGTGCCTCCCCCCCATTTAGTTTTGTCATCCTGTCCTTATGTGCATTAGCATCATCTGGGAGAGGAGCAGAGGCACGAGCGAGGGAGGGAGCTGCATCCCGCAGGACCCAGGAAGCAGAGTCCACCAACGGTGAGGGTACCAGTGGGACGGAGGGCGAGGGGAACACCCCGGCGGAGACAGGAGGGGACAGTTCTGACACCGATACCTCCTCTGATGTAAGCTCCTTGTTGGTGGCAGACACCTCTGTTCCCACCCCATCTACAGATACATCCGCCACCCCCCGTACCAGCTCCGCCCTCCCAGCAGCCCCTCATCTAGTTGCCCGTGCCCGCTCACCCAGGATAGTGGGCATCTCCTTCGCCCAAGGCATCCCAGGCCCTGCCCCAGTTAGCCCTGCTGCCCTGAGTGAGGAGGCTATTGACCTCCTGTGATCCATCTGGATGGCATCAAAACCACTATGAATGCCATTCAGTGGCTGGCAGCCCAAATGCAACAGACCACTGCATTTCTGGAGGGCATTCACACCAGCTTGGCGGCCCAACAGAGATCAATCCAGGCTCTGGCCTCTTCTCTGATGGCAGCCATTGTCCCTGATTCTACCCTCCAACTTCCACTACCCAATCCTATTCCCTACAACCCTAACGTATCCCAAGCACACAGGCAGACAAACATGCACACAGGACAACACACAACAGTGGCATAGGCAAACACAGGCACCACACATCATCCCACAGGCACTCACACAAGCACCATCCAGATGCAGACATACCAACATCCACTGCCTCCACTGTGGCACCCTCCTCCTCCTCCTCCACCTCCCTCCCAGTTGCGTCAACACCCACACCTGCATTCACTGCATCCTCATCCACTACCTCCATCACCAGCACACCTATCAGAGCACCCACCTCAGTGGCAGTCACCACCCCAACATCCATGCACATGTCCCCTGTGTCCTCTCCCACTGTGTCTCTCCCCCCCAAGGTACACAAACGCAAGTACACAGACACCCAACAGCCTATCACCTCACAGCAGCATCCAGCTCATGCACCTGCACCCAAACACAGCAGACAGACACCTCCTACAATCATTCCCTCTTCCTCCACTCCCAAACCTTCTCCCTCTTCCCACCCCAATGTACCTAGGAAGCTTTTCCTCCCCGCCGTTGACCTCTTCCCTACCCCTGCCCCCGTCCTTCACATCTGGCCAGGGTGGGTAAAACCCAGGCAAGCACCTCAGCCACCCAGTCCACAGGCCCAGTAGTGTCCACAGCAACTTGTGGTGGGAAAGGATCCCGGGCACGAGGCAGCCACACGGAAAGGGTGCCTGCCCCAAGTGCTGCCATGAAGGGCACGGATCCACTCCCAGCTGCTGAAAGGAAGGGCAAGGAGCCAGCCCCAGCTGCTTAAAGGAAAGGCAAGGAGCCACCCCTAGCTGCTGAAAGGAAGGGCAAGGAGCCACCCCCAGCTGCTGAAAGGAAGGGCAAAGTGCCACCCCCGGATGCTGCAAGGAAGGCCAAGGAGCAATCCCCAGCTGCTGCCAGGAAGGGCAAGGGGCCTGCACCAACAGGCAGAAAGGACAAGGGGCCTGGTGCTGGGAGTCAGTTGGAGCCCCCACCACCAACCATGGAGGTGCAGCCATCCAAGGCTGCAGGGGATGGGCTGGAACCTCTCCCCACCACCACAAGCAGCAGCACCGCCACCAGCACCACCACCAGCAGTGGGCAGGCGTCCGAGGCTGCAGGGGATTGGGCTGGAGCCTCCCCCACCACTAGCAGCAACACCGCCACCAGCACCACCACTCACAGTGGGCAGCCGTCCGAGGCTACAGGGGATAAGCTGGAGCCTCCCCCCAATACCACCAGCAGCAGCAACACTGCCATCAGCACCACCACCAGCAGTGATCAGCTGTCCGAGGCTGCTGGGGATGGGCTGCCCACCACCAGCTGCAGCATCAGCAGCACTACCACTGAGCAGGCCTCACCGCCAGCAGACAGTCTGTAGTCCTGCCTCCATGGGCTGTTGTGTGGCCTGCCCCCTGCAAATCCTGTGAGTATGACACCCAGCTGAGAGACTGTGACCATGCACTCCCCAAGATATGCATCGCAGGGCATGATGCCCCCTCCAGAACCAGTGGGTATGGCACCCACTCACCCCATCCTCTCCAGGATGAAGATCACAGGGCACGATGCCCCCCTCCAGAACCAGTGGTAAAGACACCCACTCACTGCATCCTCTCCAGGATGAAGATCACAAGGCACGATGCCCCCTCCAGAACCAGTGGGTATGGCACCCACTCACCCCATCTTCTCCAGGATGAAGATCACAGGGCACAATTTCCCCTCTAGAACAAGTGGTAAAGACACCCACTTACCCCATCCTCTCCAGGATGAAGATCACAGGGCATGATGCCCCCTCCAGAACCAGTGGTAAAGACACCCACTCACCCCATCCTCTCCAGGATGAAGATCCCATGGCATGTTGCCCCCCCCAGAACCAGTAGGGGATTCACCCACTCGAGAGACTGTGGCCTTGCACTACCCAGGACCAAGCACAGGGCATGTTGCCCCCACCAGAGCCAGTGGGCAAGTCACCCACTTGAGGGACTGTGGCCTTGCACTCCCCAGGACCAAGCACAGAGCATGTTGCCTCCTCCAGAGCCAGTGGGGAAGTCACCCACTTGAGAGACTGTGGCCTTGCACTCCCAGGACCAAGCACAGGGCATGTTGCCCCCTCTACGACCAGTGGTGTTGTTCCATCGCTGGCTGAGGTGCCCCTCCTTCTCCGTCCCCCTGAGGTGCCTGCCTATTTTCGAACTGATGCCCCTGCAGTGTTCTTTCCATGTTGTTGCAGGAGTAAAGTGGGGCCTTGGACTTTGTAATGTGGCCCTGTGGCCCATGCACATTGAGGACTCTGCAGTGTCCCTTGTTTGTACATATGTATATACTTTTCGATTGCATTTTCGTATTTCTACTTTATTTATTTTATTAGACTCACTTACATCTATTCGAGTTGTCCTTGCTTTATTCCTGAGGTGTACGGGGTATGTCTGTTCTGTTATTGCATCTGCTTGTGCGTATGGTGTTGGGGGTGAGGGTGTTGCGTGTTGTGTTTGTGTGTCACTCTCTTTTTCTTCCCTCCCTCCCCTGTGTGCTAGGTGGCTGTACTCACCGTGGTCGTCTTCGCCGTCGTTGGTGTTTGTGGTGGAGCAGGATGTAGAAAAGCATTGGGAAGATCTGCAGTTCGGGCTCCATGGTGGCGTGGTTCTTCTGTGAATTTCCAAAGGTGAGTCTTTTCCCTTCTGAGGTCTGTTTCCACCAGGCTTTTGATGTCGTTGGTACCGCCCCGGAAAAGGTGGTGGATTGGGCTGTCATAATACAGTGGGCGGAACATTGGCTTCCACCTGGCTGTTGGCGGCAACCGCTGTGGTGCCTGTTGATTCTGCCCTGGCAGCCAGTGTGGTAAAGTGGCAGTCTGTCTGAGCTCTTTCTGCCATGGTCATAATTTGGCAGTAGTTAGCGGTATTACCTCCACTTTATCACCGACCGCCAGGGTTGTAATGAGGGTCATTGTGTCTTCTGCAATAGACTGCATTCGAAATGATATGTCATTGTACCATCATGGACAGAGTCAGCTTTGCTGCATTATGCTGTTGGGTTGCATACTGCAGGGTCTTAGAAGTGGCTGGGTGCCCTGGCAGCACATTAACTCTACTAGACAAGATCAGATAATGGCTAAGAAAGAAGTCAGTTACATCATGGTAAATATAGAGAATATTGAAAAGTTGCCTTTTACTGTAGCAGAAATTACATGGACAGGTTGGCTAATACACAGGGTGATTAGTCTGCCCATTTCAACATTTCAGTTCACCAAGCATTTGAAACATTGTGCATTTGGCAGATTTGAGCAGCGTACAACTACGTCCACCAGGTGTGGGAGTTACCTTTCAATTATAAATGTCTAAATGGCGAAGTAGAGGTCTTTCTTAGAAGAAGCGAATTTAAGACTGCTGTTAGTCATTCTATGATTTGTAAGCAGGTGTCCTTGCATGGCACTTGTAAAGCGCCTGTAGCGAACTTGGCTTGCTATCTGAAGGGTAATCCTGTCTCTTTGGCTCACCTAGTATTTCAGATACTTTCAAAGGGACGTTATGCGATGCTGAATGATGTAGGGTATTGTGGGATGGTTCTCACCTTTCCGAAAGTGGTCTTGAATGATGTGGGTAAGCTACACCCTAAACAACCATTCATAAATATCTCAACAAGGGAGAGAGAAGCTTTGGAAACCTTGGCCAGGGATGAGACCATCTGACAAGGGAGGAGCCTTGGACATACTTGATACAGAAGTGTACAGACAAGAATACTTATGCTTGTTGAGCGACAAGTCCTATCACCATCCTATCCAGTGAGATCCCACAGAGAGTTTACAACTACTGATACGCTCCATGACTGAAGAAGCAGAAATAAATAAGTGGATCACCCATAAGGAGGCAGAAAGTTTGGGGCCTGGCTATCGATTTACCCATTATTTTTACTGTCTCCCTAAGATCCATAAAAGGGTCCAGCCGCCCCACCCTGGATGTCCTATTGTCTCCAGTATCGGTTCATTGTTGGAACCCTTGTCAACGTTCTGTGATGTCTTCCTCCTATCTATTGTACAGGCTACACCAACTTTTCTGAAGGACAGTAGGGATGTTCTGAATATCATTGATCACTTCAAAATGGAAGGTCCAGTGGATGCCTCGATCAGTCTTGATTTTGACATGCTTTACACCAACATACCCCAAGAGACTACATTGACTGCTGTGGAGGAAATGCTGAGTAAGAGATTGGAATTCGGCCACACCCATCCATTTCATTATGGAATATGTCACACTAGCACTGACGAATAACTTTTTTTAGTTTGAGGACCAGCTGTACCACCAGATACACAGCACATCAATCGGCAATACTTTTGCTCTAAGTCTGGCTTGCTTTTATATGTTCAAATTTGAGAACCAGTTCATCCTGGATCAGTGACAGAACATCAAACTGTGGCAACGTTACATTGATGAAATCTTGATTATCTGGAATGGCAACATGCAGAATGTACCACAGTTTGTTTCTTGGATTAATGGCCTGTACAAATTCTTGAAATACACTGCTTCTGTCTCTGATAAGTAAATTTAGTTCTTGGATCTTTTAATCACCATCAATCGGGGTAATTTGATGATCAAGTCTTATCATAAGAAAACAGACCACAATAACTTACTTCTCTTTGACGGCCAACACCCGCTGGCACTTAGGAATAATTGCCATATGGACAGTTCCTTGGCCTGAGATGTAATTGCAGTGAAGTGTCAACATTTGAGGATCAGGCTGATGACCAGAGGCAGAAGCTAGTAGGTCGACACTATACCAGACAGATTGTGAACACTGCAAGAAAGAGAGCTTGGAACAATCATAGGGAGGCCCTTTTGGCCACCGAAGAGAAACCTGAAGACAATCAACTTACATGTGTCCCCACCTTCACACCCCTATCCAATTAAGTCAGGAAGATCATCAACAAACAGTGGTCCATCCTAAGGAGTGAGGGTGATGATGTTTCAAAACCCCTAATCACCTTTAAAATGGACAAGGAACATTAAGGATATAGTGGTACATACTCGTCCAAGACCAAAAACATCTGTACCAGACTCAGCGCAGACAAGACTTTGGAGGCCTCCCCCTGACAGGCACATCACCTACGGGGTTGCTGTAATGTCTGTCTCCTCACTAGGAATTTAGATTCTGTAGACTTGGGTCAGGCAGGGGCATCTCACCTAAAAAGGCATACCAACTGTAACACCCATAACTGTATTTATTTGGTCCAATGCCCCTGCAGCCTGCGTTAGGTGGGTAAGACCGTGAGACCGGTGAAAATCTGGATCAATGAGAACAGCAGAAACATCAGGTGCAGACGTGTCACTACCAAACTGAGTGTGCATTTCATTGAAAAACAACATACCCCTGATGATTTATGGTGGATTGTTCTTGAGCCAAATATCATCTCTAATACAGCCACACTACATCTATTAGAGAGCGAACAGAGATAGGTGTTTAAACACACACACCACAGACCTGAATGTTGAGCATTCATGGTTTACATGCTTCCGATGAACAGGGACAGCTCTTGGGGATATATCTTTTATTGAGGGGGTGTGCTTTAATTGCAGATACAAAGAGCTAATTAATTCCCCTTTACATTTTTTAAGCCTAATGGATATATTGTCTCTCTATATATATATATATATATATATATATATATATATATATATATATATATATTTCCTCAGTTAGGTGAACATATTTTTGTACCTTAATTTATGCAATAAGATCCCCCTTACTACCTCTCCCATTGACCATCATTTGGCTTTAACTACCTATAGCTTAAGTCAGTATGGAATTCCTTTTCCATTCATATTAGTGCCAGAAAGTGAGTATCTATTGATCTCTCTCCATTGAGAAAACATATTTTTAGTGGGTGGAGGTGTATTCGGTGGTGCTGACCTTTTGGCTACCAGTGGTCTCTGGTCTACATTCAGCTAGTATCAATAATATATATATCTCTGTTTATTTAAACTTAATTGTGGCCCACCCCTGTGGTTAGTGGTGAGTTTGGAACTATATTTGTTCTCTGAGAAGAACAGTGCATGATAATCCATCTAGTATTGTTGCCACGAGAGTAGGTAACCAGTTCGACACTTAGGCACATGCTCATGTGAGGCCTATTTCACAGAACATAAACATGTTTCTTATAAAAAATATCACAATGGCCAGGGAAAAGGAGGGAAGTAAATCCGATCAGGATACTCATCTACACTGTATGTCATTTTATTGCTGACCTCTGCCCTTTCTCTACACCAGCCAAGGGGACGGCTGGCAGACCCTGTTCTCAGGTAAAAGGGGTAGGTGCTCCTCTCATGGACTAACTACGAACAGATTGGCCTATCACTGCTAGGCTTTCACTAGAAGCTAGGTGTTAGGTAGGATTCCTTTCTACATGTTTATTCCAATATGCTTGGGTTCTTTATTTTTTTCTCACTGATTCTAACAAACCTAATCTTGCTATGTCTCATTCCCCTAACAATTGAGCTCACATATTTCATCGTAGATTGCAGTCTTTTCAATAAATGTATTGAAAACTATCCTGTATCTCTCCTTTGGCCTAAGTGTGTTTATGAGACCACTGCTAATGAGGGAAAGGGGTGAGATTTTTTGACCCTGACTTCTCTGAGAGGTCACTGATTGTCATGCATCAGGCTGCCACAAATCACCTTTGCTTTCTATATTTGGGTGAGGTGCTGCTAGGTAGCCAAAAGGGTTGAGCCGATAGCTGCCTAGATGGTGTGGGATTGACTCAGTCACCCACAAGCAGTGGTGCTGCCGCCCTGAATCCAGCAGTCTCATTCTCATAACAAGAGTCCTACAATAGGGAGGGGACGTGGCAGCTTGGATCCTTCCATCCACTCCCCTGAATGCACTACAAAAACTGCCGGGCCTCGGGGAGTAACTGCTAGTGAGTGGAAGACTACAATTGAGGTCTGGGGTGCCATATTTGATCTGTTGCTGGGCCACTGTGGACTACTTCCACTGAATGCTGACTGTAATAGAGGCCTCACGTGATCACTGCTGAGTGCCTCCAATCTGGAGTGTGGCAGGCCAGGTCCATACACTGTAGGACAAAACAACAACCCACATTCAACAGGGCTTCAGCCATTAACTCAAGACAGAAGCTCTCCCTCCAAAAACATGCTAGCAGATCATTTGGATTGTTGATGTACCCCTTCCCTCCTGTTACTGACTGGTCCAGCATCCATGAGGCCCTACCAAACAACGCTTTCACCTACATCAGCTATCCCAAAACAGGCTCAATGGCCCTCCCCCTTCACTGCGCATATTACTTGCACACCATGGATTGTACACCTTGGGGACCGCATAGACATTGGACCAGCCCTCTTTTGGGCAGTGAATACTGGGAACCCCTGTGGAGGCCTGGCTGTGACGTGCCCTCCGGATGTCTTTTCTACCTCCTTACTATGTGATTGCATCTGATTTTCCAGCATAAATTACCTGGAACTGTTATGTAGAGCCCAGAGACCTTGATGGAAGCTGGGTTGTTAGATGGGGGTTCAATGGTATGGGAGATTTGTCTTCCTCTTGTCTGGCAGGCACAGTGATCAGCCCCTTCCCCTGCAGTCCAAATTGTTGCCTCCACCTGGGGTGACTATCGGCTGCTGACTGCTTGTGCTGCCATAGGGCAAGGAGGTTGGTGCAGCTGGACCACCTGGCCTGGCCCGGTTGTGAACCTTTCTTAACCTCTGCACCACTCCTTGTATCACAATGTTACCATACTGTGGAGCCTGATACCTCTAGGTGTGCTGCTTGTGCTGCACTGGGGCAAGCAGGCCTGCTCGCATATACTTCACCTCTACATCTCCCTACTTGCCTACAGCTGAAAATGGGCCATGGTAAACCCCCTCCACAAGTGACAGCACAGACCAAAATGGACCAATACACTGTGGTGACATCAGACACAAGGGGGAGCAAAGGGGACCTTCCCCTAACACCCAGCCACCAGTAGACTTACAAGCAGTCCTCAAGGCAATTCAAGACTCTATGGAGGCGGTAGAGGCTAAGGGCAATGGTGTCTGAACCAACCTAACTCTCCTGCATTACAATCTACGTAAGGTTGCCGAATGGGTGACGGAAGCTGAAACATGGATCTCAACGAAGGAGACAAAATGGCAACTCTCAAACATCAAGTATCGAAACTGATGTTGCTGCATTAGAAAAAAGGGCAGACAATGCTGAAAACCTCACCAGGCGTAACAATTTGTGCCTTATCACCCTCCCAGAGGAGACCAAGGGGTGTAAGATGAACGATCTTCTGGAAGATTGGATCCACTCTTGGATACTGGCTGACAAACCATTGCGCTGCTTTTTAGTTGAGAGAGCCCGCCATGCCCTCATCAAGAAACCTCCTCCTGGGGCACCTCCTCGTCCAGTTATAGTGTGCACCCTGAACTTCTGAGACTGCATCACAATCCTACGTGAGGCTGGGACCCACCAAGACCTTTGTCATCCCAATGCCAAGATCCTAATCGTTCCAGACTATTCCAGAGTGGTCCAGCAGAGGTGACGTTCCTTTGAAGAAGTCAAACAGGAGCTCTGCGCTCTTAACATCCACTACATGCTTCTGTTCCCCGCCCAACTTAAGGTCATTTTTAACTCCTCCACTTACTTCATTGATAATCCTGAACGGGCCTGGGAGTGGCCAATGAAGCAGCAACCACTGCAGTCCCCAGGAATGACTAACCAGCTGGGGAGTCCACATCTGTCGCTTCCTACCTGAGGGCCTCACAGGAAACGTCCTCGATCCAGAAAGGTGGAGCTGGACCCAGGCAGACAGTGGTCCTCAGTAAGTCCACCTCCAATCAGGGGGAATCCAAACCAGGTAGGTCTGAACGTGACCCTCACCGATACCTCACTCCTGTTTGCATGCATGCCCGATCCTCTGAACTGACCCTCCCCTTGCCGCTGTGGCCAGAAGGTGACCACTCTATAACATAGACTTCTGCACAGACTAACAACTCTGGCGCAATGGAAACCGCCACTGTGGGACTCCTTGAGCACGGGGTACGCAGTTTGTTCTTTTTACTTACAACTGCTGTTGAACATTGTATTCCTTTCTGTGGGCGGCAGTAAATACAGCCCAGTTTTTCACCACCAAGTTTGTTGTTTTCCTAGGGTGACAGATGCTTCAGGGAAGTAAGTATGGGGTGGAGGGGATTTAGGGGGTTGTGTTATGTTTTTTAGAATTGTTGTTTTCCTGTTTGTTTTTTCCTTTCCAGGTAATCATTAGAGCAAGCTCTTTACTGTTTTCATTTGTCTCTCTGGGCTCAACTCTGGGGCACTTTGCTTCACTGGCCTTCATCATTCTGGGACCCGACTCCATCACACCTTATCTAGCAGTCCTCCCTAATGATTAAGATAATTTCTTGGAATGTAAAAAATCTTCTAGACCTCATCAAGAGGTCAGTGGTACTGCGTTATGTTACGCGATACAAACCAGTAAATTCAGAACCTAACTATAATGTCAATGTAACCTTTGTTTTTTCACACTTACCTAAAGTGGCTTTCAGCTAACCCTTAATCCATTGGTCTGTTGTTGTGTCATCAACATTTTCTTCTGCGTACTATACCATACAGCATTGTCCCATTAAAAACTTCAGTCTGAGTGACCGCATTCTTTTGTTTCACAAAGAGAACATACCCACAGAGCGTTCCTTCCGTCACAGGGACTACTATGAAGTTGTGTGATTTTTTAAAACAAAAATACCTTTTTTTTAGTTTCTTTTTTAGGTTGAGCATAGCAGCGCGCAAGCACTGCTTTTCTGACGTGTTGGTATGTATCTGGGCTTTTAACAAAGCCCACCTCTCGCCCATCACTACCACTTGTTCGTGGGCTTGCCCTTCAAAAATCCTTTGATGACACTGGTAAATGGTTTACGTTTGTCCCTCCTTGGGGAGGTTTCCTTACCGCCTTGGCCATCGCCCCTGGTAAATGGCTAATTGCACTTTTTTGGATAAGTTTGACTGCGAGCGAACTTCTTTTTCCTTTTGTGTGTCTCTTCACACTGATGCTCATGGCGGCCGTGGCTCTTTGAATCCTCTCGCTTATGTGAAACTGTTTTACGTTTCATTTAAAATTTATGTGGCAAGAAAAGTCCGGTTAGGAGTTTACAACGCTAATAACTCTAATTCGAGCAAATGCGAAACCCATTGCATTGCAAATGCTTGTTATATATTAGAGAGGACCCAGCAGTTCCCACAATAAATGTTCTTTAAAAAAGACTATGGCAAACAAAGCAAGAAAAGCTAGCAGCCAATGCCACACCTGCTAGAGGGCAATTTACGAGTAGTTTGTCTATGCATTGTCAGGAATTTCTCTGGCTGAGCTGGGCAACATTAAATAGTGTTAGTATGTTTGCTTTGTTTTACTCTGTGTATCTCTTCCAACGGTGCCGCGTTAGTCTGCGAGGCTGCGGGCAACGGAAACACATCAATCGTTCGAAACAATTGGCTGTGCTTGTCACATAAAAGCTGATTTCAGACCCATACTCCCGGCTCGCCTGATAATTGAGGGTCCCTCAGGAAAGCATCTTGAGTTTTTGATTGTGGTGCAAATTGATGTTTTTTTTGGCATCGTGTTAGTGCATATGCCTGGAGTTATAGAAAACTGAAATCTGCAGTAGACATAGCGACGGTGAAATGTTGCGATAACAGACACAATGGAGCAGCCAACAGTATATGTATTACATATATTTTCTAAGAAATAATTTACGGCTACACGCAAAGCTAAGATCTCTCACCAAGAACAGGGGTAGAGTTCACACCTGTGCATGCATTCTGCCAGCCTTCTCTGTCTTTTTGTATATCTGTAATTCCATGCAGTGTGTCGGCGCTGGGGGCACTCTAGTTTGCCGTCCTGGCAGGTTTTATACTGCAGCGGCAGCAGTATGGCCTGCAGTCTTTAGAAGCTCTTCACCATGGCGACCTTACCGTCACCTTGTAGCGCAGCCTGATGCCCCGCACATTTGGATGTTAGCCCACCATCTGGACATGCGTCTACCACAGTGCTCATTCCCAGTCCTGGGCACTACTCCGTGCCTAATGATGCTCATTAGTGTTGCTGCCTCCTGCCCTCTCACTCATCACTAAAATTCTTATATTTTTTCAGTCAACAGCCCATGGAAAAAAAGTAAATTGATTCGGCTCTCTAACATTGAACTGTGGCGACGTCATTTTGTTTCACGATCTAAACAGAAGAAGCGTATTCTTTATGGTCAGCTTAGCATAACAACAGAACAAACATTTGCCAACCACATTGGTACTGAGTTTCGACCTTGGTGTATACAATCGAGTTTCTCTGCTCCATGAGAGAAAGTAGAGTGCAAAAATATAGTTTGTGAAACATAGATTTAATTCTATATAGTCTACACAAACTTCGAGGTGTTAGCAAAATCACTAGGGGCCAGATGTAGCAAAGTTTTGTGAGTCGCAAATGGGCCGATTCGCTATTTGCGACAGTGCAAAATCGGAAATGGGATGCAAAAACCCAATTTCCGACTTGCAAAAAGCGATGGGACCCGTTTGCGAGTCGCATCAGTTGCGACCCCATTTTGCGACCCGCAAATTGCAAGTCGCAATTTGCGAGTCGCAAACCTTATGCAATTGCAACTCGCAAATTGCGACTAGTCGCAAAAAGCCCATTTTGCACTTGCAATTTACCACTAACTCAGAGCAGGTGGTAACCATAACCAAAGTATAAAAGGAGACCCAGAAGGCATCTGGGTTACTCAACATGGCAGAGATATACCTGATAGCAGTGAGAAGGAGAGTCCACGCAGCCCAGCAGAGGAGGAGGAGGGGCCACAGACAGGAGAAGATAAATAGAACAAGGCAGACACTTTTTCAGCAAACTGAGGATGAGATATACGATAAATACCGCCTTAGCAGCGCAGCCATACTAGAATTAATTGATTTACTGAAACCACAGCTAGAACACCAGACTCTGCGTGGCTGTGCCATCCCTACGCATGTGCAAGTGCTATGCTCACTCCACCTCTTGGCCTCAGGGAGCTATCAGGGGGTAATTGCTGTGGCAGGTGGGGTCTCCCAAAGTTCAGTGTCAAGGTTCCTCAGGGCATTCCTAGATGTCATACTCACACACAGGTATCACTTCATATACCTACCCAGGAATGAGGCAGAAATTAACAGCACCAAGCTGGACTTTTACCGCATTGCCCACTTTCCCCATGTCATAGGGTGTGTAGATGGGACACACATTCAAATATGCCCCCCTGCAAATCTGGAACATCTTTTCCGCAACAGAAAGTGTACCCACTCACTGAATATTCAGGTTGTTTGTGACGCCCATTATGTCATCACGGACATTGTAGCTAAGTTTCCAGGCAGTACCCATGACTCATACATGTTTAGGCATAGTGGGATACATCAACGCCTGGAACGTGGGGAATTTGGAGATGGATACCTCCTAGGTAGAGCTACAGACACCTTGCAGACATACACACAGGTCACTGTGCACAACAATCAGGACTTCCTAACAGTGTACTTTTTGTGCCCAACAGGTGACAGTGCATATGCTCTAAGGCCATGGATCATGACTCCGTTTTTAACACCCAACAATGAATGTGAGAGGCGATACAACAATGCACATAAGAGGACCAGGAACCTTATCGAGCGCACCTTTGGACTCCTGAAAGCAAGATTCAGATGCCTCCACCGCAGTGGAGGTGCCCTCCAGTATACCCCCATTACAGCATTCAAAATTGTGGTAGCATGCGCCATCCTCCACAACATAGCCACCCGACGTGGGCTACCTCTCACCCCTGCAGACCCAGATCCTCATGATGAAGAGCAAGAACAACCACATCGCCATCATGGGGATAGGAGTATAGCTAATCAAGGCAGACTGAGACGGGAACACATCGCAACACAATACTTTGGAAGGTACGTGTCAACTCCAACCATACTCACCTATTGACCAAAAACTCCATTTGTTAAGTGGAACAAAAATAACTATTTTATTAGTGCAGGAATGAAACTATTTACAAGTAATGAATGTCCATGGGCATGAAAATGCACACTAGGCATGTGGCACATTGACGTCATGTGCCACTTCTAATGGTCCAGGGTGATCTCTATGACCTTCTGCCCCTCCTGCCAGCCTGGCTGGTCCCTGGTGCTTCCGTGGTGCTCTGCCTGCTACTCCTGAGCACCCTGCTGTCAGTGACAGAGACACTGCTCACTGTTGAGCCCTCCTCACTGTCCTGGGGTGTTTCCCCTGTGCCCCTAGCCTGCCGATGGATGTGGCCATCCTGTCCAGTCTGTGCAGGAGCTGACGGTCCCTGCACCGCCCACCCTCGGCCTGGGCCAGTAGTCCTCCCGCCAGTTCCCTCATGGCAAGGGCAAGGTCCCCAGTGTTAGTGCAGATCATGTCCATCCTTGAGTTCAGGAGCTGCATGCTGGCATGGTTATTGCGCACGAAGCGGTGCAGCACACCACTAATCCTCCCTAAATTTGATTTTGTAGGCGCTGACCATGCAGCAGATGTGCCTCACTGGTGCTGGGAGGTAGTTGCCCGGATGCAGACTGCAGCCCTGATGTCCTGGACCTGCGACGCCTGCGCAGCGGTGGATGCCCTGTGATTTCACCTGTCTCATCCCTGCCTGTTGCTGGGGCAGCCTCTTGGGATACTGTTGCAGCAGGTGTGGCTACTGCAGGATGCTGTTGACCGTGCAGGTGGGGGTGCTGGCGGGTCCTGAGGTGTCCTCATGGGGCTGGCTGATTGGAGTAGTGGTGGTGTCTTGTTGGAGACCTGTGGGACATGGGGAACAGACTGTCAGTGTCTACTATCTGTTGCACACTTCCTAATAAACATTTGCCTATGAACTGCCTACTTGACTACATTTCCCATAATGCATCATTCTGGCGTTTGATACCCTGAAATGGAGCTATCTTGGATGTGCATGCCCCTGTGTACATGGTGGGTGGGGGTATGGCATTGATAGGGGTACAGGCATGTCACATGGTACTCACCGGTTGATGTGCTGGGCTCTGAGGTGTCCCGGTCCCCAAATCCAGAAACTGCCTCCTGCTCCAAGGTTTCCTCCACCCTTTCTTCCAGGGGTGTGGGTGGTGGCACAGACGATGGTCCCCCTCCTGTGCCTCTCAACTCCCGGAGCCTTTCAGCCACCCTCTCCTTGGTCCGGGAGCGGAGGTCATACCACCTTTTCTTGATTTCATCTATGCTCCTGTGGCTCACCCCCAGGGAATTTATCTTGTCCTGTATGTCCTGCCACAGCTGTTTCTTGGTGGCTTCAGGAACATTGAGGGCTGATTTTCCAAACAAGTCATCATAGTGCTGACAGCATTCGTCTGTCAGCACCTCCAGCTCCCTCTCTGAGAATTTCTGCTTCCTCTTCCTTGGTGTTCCTTCCATGGCAGCTGCTGTTTGTCCTGTGTGTATTTCAGCAGTTTTAAAAGGGTGTGGTCCTCCCTCCTCCCAGGTGTATTAGTAAACTTCCTGGCTGTGATGTCATCATCATGTGCCAGGAAGTGTTTCCAGAGTGTTCTGGAGTGCTTTCTGGAGTGTTCTGCTGCACCTGTAATCAATTAACAAGCTAATCGCAATTTGCGACATCCACTCGCTAATTGCGAGTTCGTTTTTTGCACACTCGCAAAAAGCGACCTCGCAATCGTCAGACTCGCACACTGCGTTGCGAGTCCGGGTGCGAGTCGCAATTTCGGCACGTTTTTTTTGCCTGCATTCCAATTTGCGACTCGCGTTTTGCGAGTCTCACCAACTCGCAAAATCCGAGTCGCAAATTTTTTGTTTGCTACATCTGGCCCTAGGTCTCTGGCCTCAGAAAGCTGGCGCAATGGCTGTTTTCAAAACATATTTATTGCAAGCATTGATCACAAAAGCAAACAAGCATCTGCAATGCAACGGGTCTCGCAGTTCTCCGAGTTAGAGCTATTAGCAGTTGTAAACTCCCAAAAGGACTTTTCTTGCCTCATGATACGGAAAAAAAACGAGCGCAATCGCGCTGCTAAAAAATGGAAATGGAAACGGTCTCACGTTTCACTCGTAGTGAAAGCTATCGGCAAAAGTGCAATTAACTATGTAACAGGGTCGATGTCATGCAACGCGCTCGACTTCTGCCAAGTGAGATCGCACTGTGAAAAAAAGTGAAAAAGTACTCCACAAACTTGATGGAAAACAGTGAGCCTCGTATGTTTTCAGTACTTGGTCACTGCGCTCGAGGAGGTCTAACCACCGGAAAAGGCATGAGGTATGCATGCCTTCCACTAGTGAAAGCAAGGAGATTTTAAAAGGCAAGTCCACAAAACAATGAAATACACTGACGTGACATGGGCGGGGCTCCGAGCCCTTTTCTAAGTACTACAGCATCTCACAAGCGATTTGCAGGCTCGACCCTGAAAAAAGACAAGAAAACATACCATCACCTAAGCGTGGCCATCATGTTTCCAATAGATATTTTATACTTAAAAACATTGAGGGCTGAGATCGTTTTATTGTTGTTGTTTTTTTTTTAATGCCAAGACTTTCATTGGTGGTATGCTTTTTAGGGTTGAGCCTGTGAGCACATGCACTAGCGCATGCGTCTCGCTTGCGAGAGACTGCTATGTTCAGTACAGGCCTTGGAGCCCACCTGTTGCTCACCATTTGTTGGTTTGTGTGGCACTCTTATTTACAGCCTCGTAATTTGCCAAGGCACGTCTGGCATCACTTCCGTTTCTCTATGTGGCGCAGGGATCAAGCACTAATTAATGCAACTCAATTAGTGCCCTTCCGCTGCTCCCAATGTGATCGAGGTACTGTTGTTTTTATATTCGAGTGCTCCGCAAACAGAAGGCTTGTGACTGGCAAAAATTTGACCAGCTGGCACAAACTTGCAAACTTGTATTTTTTAAAGCTAACTTTATTTTATTTTGCCAAGCCTTCTTTTTTCAGTTTCTTCTCATGTTTTCTTTTGTTTTTGCTTGTGGGCGCTGGTGTCTAAGGATGACAATTAACTGCTTCGAGATATGTGAGACCCATTGTATTGCAAATGCTTGTTGTTATTATTATTTGTGACGGCAACAAGAATAAATCACCACCTAATCACTGAAATCACATATAGTTACAATGTCACTCAAAGACTTTATAATAGCAGCTTCAAAAAGGAGACAGGTATTAAATCATCATCTAGTTTGGCACCCGAGATACAGGAACATACATTAGCAGTAGTTATAATTAATACCAAAATAAATAACATAAAAGGAACACTTTGAACCAGCATTGTCACTGAAGAGAAAGGAGCTATTTTTAGACAGTTGTGAAAAATGTGCACATGCTTTTTTGAAGCTACCCAAAGTGAAGGGAGCTAATAGCTTAAGTGGGCTGACACCTTGACTAATGGTGTATTCCGTGGTGGATGGAAGCGAAATTTGAATAACAATTTCACAGATCACCTTTATGTATCCATGTTATGAATCTTCGGGAAAAACAATAGTCGGGCCAGGAAATAAAACCAAACTCAGTGTCCATATAGGATAGGTCTAAGTTAATTTACCCTGGACACGCTTGATAGTAGAATTAGGACAAGGTCAGCATTTTTGCAGGGCGATATTTATATAATATCGAGATTTTGGTAGGCTTTGTGTTTTTTAGAAATTATGTTTTGAAGTCTATGTTTTCACATGTTTCTGAGTTCCTTATCAGGAATTAAGCGATAGCAGAAGCCCCATTTGAGATTTGAAACTCTAGAACACATGCAAATGGACACTAGAGACAACAGCCTGAAACCAATTAACACACGTTGCTAATGAAAAGGACAGCTGGATGCCCACATGTTGCGCACTTATAATATTATATCAGTTTGGCCTTTTTAGATAAATTAATGGGCTTGTATCTCAAAGTGAGAGAATAATTAAGCAATCAAATGTAGACAGTGCGGTTGAAGGAGCAATAATGATGCCTGCATGTGCAGAAGGCAACCTTGCCTTCACCAGAACTGTGAACAAGACACAAATGTGTCTTCTGGCTGGTAAAGCAAGCTTAATTAATGCAAAAAAGTGGAGATAGAGGGCATATTGACGTTCCTGATTTCTGTGTATATTAGATGACAGGGGCACGGCAGTGAAATATCTGTGGGGCTCGTTGGAATTGTTCTGCTACTATATTATGTTACGTTATCTTATCGTATGTTATGTTGTTATGTTATCTGCCATTTGTATAGCACATCACCGCCATTCCTATGACATCATGGCAATTTAATTGTTCACAGTGATTAAAGCCTTGTCCATATGTTTAGATGGATGGGTGTGTGATTATTGCACTACCACTGTAGGAAGTGTTAGGTGAGGTGTCAGAGACCCTGACATATTGTCTGGTTGTGCAGCTGCAAACCTGATGTTGCTAATATGTGTGTAATGTAATAGCGGTTAATGAGAGGGAATAGAGGTAACCGATTGCAGTGCAGTAGCATGTTCAGTGCAGTGTTCCCTTTTGTTTAAGGTGGTGCTGCGACCTCAGTGGGTAGTAAAACAGCAGTATGTTGTGGCTATGGGTCCACCTAGAAGCATCCTTTATGCAATCCAAGGCCATCTGCAGTAAAGGCTCATTGGGGTCCAACTCGAAGCATTGAAAGGCACAACACCCAAAAGACCCTTAGAAGTGTCCATCTACAATGCTAAACCCACACCCCAATGAAAATTCACAACCACCCCTATAAAGGGGCAATGGTGTTAACCCAAAAATTCTGATAAAACACATCAACTTGCAACAGTGAAATTTAGGAGATGAGAATGAGTAGGCATAACTTTTTTAACCTTTGGAACACACGTGGATAGTAGACATGGGAAGGAAAGGTTACAGGGAGAAGTTCAAAGAAGTGAAAAAGAATAGGTAAAGGGCAGCAGCTCTGGCCTTTAGGCCTTTCCAGATCATAATATGGCTAAACTGGAAAAATGACTCATTAACATAGTCTGACTTGGTGAATTGGGTTGGGAGGGGTAAAAACTCACCTTTTTTACTGATTCCACTACAGTTTCTGGCTGAACATGACTGGACAACACCCTTCGCCACTGCTGCCACTGCACCATGGAGAATATACGACCCCCTGTTGCTGGTCACGAAGGTAGGGAACCTGCATTGGCTGTGTACGTTGGGGACAGGGAGTCACAGCACATGAGCTCGGGACCACTGCTGACTTATACTTGTCCCTGTAATTTTTTAAGACTACTGTGACATGCATACGTCTGGGACACAAGCGGGTCAGACACTGGTGCGGACACACTGGTACACAACACATATCGCTCACATGCACAACTGTCATTAAGGCATCAGTATTCATTGGTAAATGAATGCTGGCACCACAAAGACGGTTTATTCACATTTGTCAACTGTGTCCTTGTGTGCAAATTGCACGTGTACTACCTGTACCTGTCATGCTGTGCTTCAAGTTGTGTGTGTGTGAGTCATGGCGTGTATGTATGTATGCAATGTGATTGGCTGGTGAAGTGGGTGCTGTGGTTTTGTGGGCATGTGTGCTCCTTGCATAAGGCATTGGTGTTGTTGTGTATGTTGTGTAGTGTGCTGTGTTGCTGCATGCAACATACAGGCAAGTGTTGTGTGGTGGTCATTTTTGTGATGTGTGTAGTTGTGATGTTGTGTGAGTGTTTTTGTATAGGTGAGTGTGTAGTTGTATTGTTGTTGGGGGACACATATGACAAAGGTACAGTGTGTGTGACTTATCTCTATTCTGGAGCCACTGCCATTGCCCCCTGTCGATTGGATCCCCCAATGTACTCCCTCCATCAGCGGACTGCCACCAGTGCACCGCCTGAAGAACTGTAACATCTAAATACAGCAGGCAGAACACCGTCGACCTGATGGTCTTCTCAGATCCGCCGCTCCAGCGGTTTGACAGTAACACCACCAAAATCTAAATCAAGCCCCTATTTTGATCTCGACAGGAGCTGAAAATGTACATCCTAAATACAACCTGTAGAGCAAATACAAAGAGGCCTGGTCAGAGATGGTGTTATTAACAAAAACCTTTACAAGTTAGTCTGCTGATAATTCAGGAAAATGTGCTGCCATCTTTTCCTTGCTGTAGATCAATGATAATACTACTGAGAGACAGAAATGCATGGAGGGCTACAAACCAAGAGGCATATTTATACCCCATTTGTGCTGAATTAGCATTTTTTTTACGCAAATTCGGAGAAAAACTAACTCCACATTTATATTTTGACTTTTGATGCATGGGTGGGAAGAGGGGCTAAATATTTAACGTCTGGGTCAGACCAGGCATTAACCCCTTCGCTGCCAGGCCTTTTCCCCCTCCTGTGCCAGGCCTTTTTTTGCCTATTTGGAATAGTTCTCGCTTAGGCCCTCATAACTTTTTGTCCACATAAGCTAACCACGCCAAATTTGTGTCCTTTTTTTCCAACATCCTACGGATTCTAGAGGTACCCAGACTTTGTGGGTTCCCCTGAAGGAGGCCAATAAATTAGCCAAAATACAGTGAAAATTTCGTTTTTTTAAAAAAATGGGAAAAAAGGGCTGCAGAAGAAGGCTTGTGGTTTTTTCCCTGAAAATGGCATCAACAAAGGGTTTGAGGTGCTAAAATCACCAGCTTCCCAGCTTTCAGGAACAGGCAAACTTGAATCAGAAAACCAATTTTTTCAACACAATTTTGGCATTTTACTGGAACATACCCCATGTTTACGATCTTCCACCCAGCGTTCCCCCAAGTCTCCCGGTAATAATGGTACCTCACTTGTGTGGGTAGGCATAGTGCCTGCGACAGGAAATGCCCCCAAACACAACGTGGACACATCACATTTTTCTACAGAAAACAGAGGTGTTTTTTGCAAAGTGCCTACTTGTGGATTTTGGCCTCTACTCAGCCGGCACCTAGGGAAACCTACCATACCTGCACATTTTTGAAAACTAGAGACTTAGGGGAATCCAAGACGGGGTGACTTGTGGGGCTCTCACCAGGTTCTGTTACCCAGAATCCTTTGCAAACCTCAAAAAATGTGGCTAAAAAAACGCGTTTTCCTCAAATTTCGGTGACAGAGTTCTGGAATCTGAGAGGAGCCACAAATTTCCTTCCACCCAGCGTTCCCCCAAGTCTCCCGATAAAAATGGTACCTCACTTGTGTGGGTAGGCATAGTGCCCGCGACAGGAAATGCCCCAAAACAAAACGTGGACACATCACATTTTTCCACAGAAAACGAAGGTGTTTTTTGTAAGTGCCTACCTGTGGATTTTGGCCTTTAGCTCAGCCGGCACCTAGGAAAATTTGCCAAACCTGTGCATTTTTGAAAACTAGAGACCTAGGGGAATCCAAGACGGGGTGACTTGTGGGGCTCTCACCAGGTTCTGTTACCCAGAATCCTTTGCAAACCTCAAAATTTGGCTAAAAAAACGCGTTTTCCTCAAATTTCGGTGACAGAGTTCTGAAATCTGAGTGGAGCCACAAACTTCCTTCCATCCAGCAACCCCCCAAGTATCCCGATAAAAATGGTACCTCACTTGTGTGGGTAGGCATAGTGCCTGCGACAGGAAATGCTCCAAAACACAAAGTGGACACATCACATTTTTCTACAGAAAACAGAGGTGTTTTTTGCAAAGTGCCTACTTGTGGATTTTGGCCTCTAGCTCAGCTGGCACCTAGGGAAAACTACAAAATCTGCGCACTTTTGAAAACTAGAGACCTAGGGCAATCCATGACGGGGTGACTTGTGGGGCTCTCACCAGGTTCTGTTACCCAGAATCCTTTGCAAATCTCAAAATTTGACAAAAAAAACACCTTTTCCTCAAATTTCGGTGACAGAGAGTTCTGGAATCTGAGAGGAGCCACAAATTTCCTTCCACCCAGCGTTCCCCCAAGTCTCCCAATAAAAATGGTACCTCACTTGTGTGGTAGGCATAGTGCCTGCGACAGGAAATGCTCCCAAACACAACGTGGACACATTAAATTTTTCTACAGAAAACAGAGGTGTTTTTTGCAAAGTGCTGAGCTGTACATTTTGGCCTCCAGATCAGCCGGCACCAAGGTAAACCTACCAAACCTGCACATTTCTGAAAACTAGACACCAAGGGGAATCCTAGATGGGGTGACTTGTGGGGCTCTCACCAGGTTCTGTTCCCCAGAATCCTTTGCAAACCTCAAAATTTGGCAAAAAAAACACTTTTTCCTCAAATTTCGGTGACAGAAAGTTCTGGAATCTGAGAGGAGCCACAAATTTCCTTCCACCCAGTGTTCCCCCAAGTCTTCTGATAATAATGGTACCTCACTTGTGTGGGTAGGCCCAGTGCCCGCAAAAGGAAATGCCCCAAAACACTATCTGGACACATCAAAATGATCAAATACAAAACTACCTGTTTTTGCGGGGGCACCTGCATTTTTGGTCCTGGGCTCAGCAGCCATACAGGGAAACCTACCAAACCCAGACATTTCTGAAAACTAGACACCCGAGGAAGTCCAGGGAGGTGTGACTCGCGTGGATACCCCAGTGTTTTCTTACCCAGAATCCTCAGCAAACCTCAAATTTAGCTAAAAAAACTAATTATTCCCACATTTCTGTGTGGGATCACCGCACTGGGACATGTTTCCTACCACCCAACGTTCCCCTCAGTCTCCCGGTAAAAATGATACCTCACTTGTGTAGGTGGGCCAAGTGCCTGTGACAGGGAAGAGCCAAAAACATGTCAAAATTGTGGGGGAACCAAAGCGTGTCCAAAAGGGCAGTTTGGAAAAAAAAAAATTGGCTGACAAGTGGGGCAGAATTTCTATCGGTATAGATGAGACAATGCTAGGTGGTAGGAATTTTGTAGATTCCTGCAGATTCTGATAGGTTCCATCACAAAAATGTGGGAAAAATATGTGATTTCCAGGAAAGTTGGAGGTTTTCAGGGCATTGTGGGTAAGAAAATGGTGTGGGGTGCATTTGAAGCACACCACCCTTGACTCACCCAGATGTTTAGTTTTCAGATGTGTCTAGGTCTTGTGGATTTTTCTACATGGCAGCGTCCCAAAGTCCAAAAAGTGCAGCCCTCATCCTTCCAAGTGGGACGACTTTGAGAGCTAGCCAAGCTCTCATGGCCCAAATGTAAAACCAAAACCCCAAATAGTCAAATGTCCACTTGCTTGCCGTGGGATAAGATGTTTTAGTGTGTGGGGGAAAGCTGAAAGACTGTTACCCCCTTCAGTTGGGGTGGGGGCATAACCATGCCCATACTGGTTGGTAGCCACCACCTCACTTTTTTTTTTTTAATTCCCTGGCATTTAGTAGACTTCCTGCCCTTCGGGGTGTGGATCAGGGGTAATTGCCCCATCTGCCCACTGGTGGGCAGAACAACTTTGGCCCCATTTATTTGCAGTGGGGGTATGGCCATACCCCCACTATCTTAATTTGAAAAAAATCCTTCCCTGGTCTCTGGTGGGCTTTCTGCCCCCCTTGGGGGCAGATGGGCCTTCCAAAAATAAGCGGATCTGCCCCCATGGAAGGCAGATATGGCCAACAGTAATGTGCCCCCATGGGGAACGACCCTTTCCCAAGGGGCTTCCCCCCCCAAACAAAACACACCCACTCATTTCTGGTGCCTAAGTGGTTTCTGCCCCACGGAGACAGATCTGCCTAATAGAAATAGGCCGATCTGCCCCCAAGGGGAGCAGAAATGACCTAAAATAAATTTGCCCCTAAAGCGGAGCGACCCTTGCTTATGGGGCCGCTCCCCTTCTGTGAAATTGGCATAAAAAAAAATCCCTGGTGACTAATGGATTCTGCCCCCCTTGGAGGCAGATTGGCCTAATAAAAATAGGCAGCTCTGCCCCCACGGGGGGCAGAAATGGCCTAAAATAAATTTGCCCCCCAGGGGAACGACCCTTGCCAAGAAGACGCTCCCCTTGCGTGAAATTTTAGCAAAAAAACAAAAAATCCTGGTGTCTTGTGGTTTCTGCCCCCCCCCAGGGGCAGATTGACAAAATAAAAATATGCCGATCTGCCCCTTAGGGGGACAGAAATGGCCCAAAGATCATTTTGCCCCCAGGGGAGTGACCCTTGCCTAAGGGGTCGCTCCCCACATATAAAAAAATAAAACAAAACAAAAAAAAAATCCCTGGTGCCTAAAGGTTTCTGCCCCCCCCCCCCGGGGCAGATCAGCCTAATTACAATAGGCTGAACTACCTCCAAGGGGGGCAGAAATGGCCTAAAACAAATGTGCCCCCCCCAGGAGAGCGACCCTTGCCTAAGGGGTCGCTCCCTTCAAGAGAAACTGAATCTGCCCCCGAGTGGAGATTAGCCTAATAGAAAAAGGCCGATCTGCCCCTAATACCTGGTGTCTAGGGTTTTTTTTCCCCCCCCCTAATAATATTAGGCCGATCTGCCGGCAGGGGGGGCAGAAACAGACGTAAAATTATTTGCCCCCCTGGGGAGCGGCCCTTGCCCAAGGGGCCACTCCCCTTATGTGTACATATAAAAAAAACAAAATCCCTGGTGTCTAGTGGGGCAGATAAGCCTAATAAAAATAGGCCGATCTTCCCCCAAGGGGGGGGCAGAAATGGCCTAGAAGAAATTTTGCCTCCAGGGGAGCGACCCTTGCCTAAGGGGTCGCTCCCCACAAATAAAAAACACACAAAAAAATAATAATTCCTGGTGTCTAGGGGGGTTTCTGCCCAGTGGGGGCAGAAACAGCCAAAAAACAAATTGCCCCCCTGGAGAGCGGCCCTTGCCCAAGGGGCCGCTCTCCTTATCAAGTAAATAAAAATAAAAAAAACCCTGGTGTCTAGTGGCATTTTTGTCCCCGATCGCATCGCGATCGGGCAGCAGAAATGCTCAGAGAAGCCTGAGAGAAGAGGAAAGGCTATTCCTCTCCTTTCAGGCTTCTCTGCCCCCTCCACGTGATTGGAGGAGAAAGGAAGAGCATTTCTCCTCCGATTGGGTGCTGGAAGCTGAGCTTCCAGCGCCGGAGGGAAGGCCTCTGATGAGGTCAGCGCGCAAAAGCGAGCTGCCGTCATCAGACGCCACAGGGAGGTTACGTGGGTGCGGGGGTGGAAGGGGAAGCGATTCCCCTTCCATCTCTGCCCAGGGGGAGGGGTGTGCCTGGCCATCGGGGGGAGCGCTAGCGCTCCCCCCCCAGGGACCTATAGCAGGACGAGGTGGTCTCGTCCAAGGCACACAAGGGGTTAAGGAACCTGTGGACCCATTTCCATGGTTAAACATGGGTCCACAGGGGTCCTCCTCAAGCCCATGGAACACCACCACCCACACCAGAGGGACACAGAAGGATGGGGGACCCCATCCCAGGTAAGCATAGGTAAGTAATTTTTATTTTTCATTAAACTGCTATCAGGGGCCTAGCTTGGGGCCCCTGCATGGCACAGGGTGCAATGGCCATGCCCAGGGGATACTGATCCCCTGTGCTGGCGGGCATGACTCCTGTCTTATAGTCATGTAGTATGGGTGTGGTATGGATGGTTTTGTGTCACAAAATGACACTAGCCTAGTTGGAGTCATCTTTTTTTACATTAACCAGCCTAACGGCATTTTTTTGTTGCGAACCCCCCTTCTCCCATACCACCAGCCCCACCCGGCTAATGTCAGTTTTTTTACGCTAGCCCACCCTTTGCACCGGTTTGCGCCATTCCATAAATATGGCACCCGGCTGTTGCTCAGGAATGGCGCAAGCCGGTGCAAAACATTTGGTGCAAAACTGCGTCAGTGCAGTTTTGCACCAAAAAGTATAAATATGCCCCTAAATGCACTGGGAGGGTTGGAAGTGCCAGGCAAGACTCATTAGTTCACCACTGGCAACAGCAGGAAATGTGAAAAAAATAAGAAGCTATGGAACAAAATAAAATATAGCGGTATGAATAGGTCCAATCACAATTCTATACAGATTGGATGTGCCTTCAAGTATGATCCCGGGCAGGACAGGGAGCTGTCATTTACTGTTAGACCACTACAACTTAGAGTACTTATTACAGTCTTACTTTCCCATTTTGTTATGTGTGACTTTCCTGTATCTCTATACTATTTTCAGAATGTTGCTGACCATTATGTTCTGTCATCTATATAATGTTGTGCATGAGAATGTTTGGGTTTGAATGCAACCAAAGTTCCAGAGGAAGGTGTGACCTAATGCTAATGGGCTGTGAGCTAATAAATGTAACTTACAGAAACGTTCCAGTGGTTTGAATTGCTTATATGATTACTACATTAGCTCATCAGAACAGGTTTGTTAATCTCAGCCTGGCGAGCCCTAACATTATGGCTCTTAATATCTAAAGTCTATTTGTGCAGCACGTTAGGCACCCAAAGTGTATCACTCATAATACCTTGTGATAAGTAAAGTGAAAGAAGCATAGCACAACATTATTGAGGCTGATCATGCTGTCTGCTTTCAGACCTCATTGAGGAAATGGTATGACTACTGCTGCCTTCTACAGATGGCCTGTGGTGAAGTTACTCTGCGATCTATAAGCTGCTTCTGCCTGAAATTAAATTCAGCAATGGTGTAGGTTTTTACACCGCTTGACTAGCAGAGGCATAACAAATGCCCCTTCCCCCATGTGGCACAGGGGGCACCAATCCTACAGGGGGCCCCATAACCCTACAGAAGGCCCCAAGTTAGCCCAAAAACAAGGAAAATCTGTGAGATATGGGAGATTCAAGGGCCCCTCTTCACATTTTCAGGGGCCCTATTCTATTGAGTAATGCACTGTTGACATGCATGTGCCTTTTGCAACCAGTTTAAATCAGGATCTACGCATAAGAAAAACTCATGTGTGTGTGTCTTTTGTGAACAAGGTTTGTGCAGTGTCAGGGACAGCAGGAGTTCAGAGAGATTGTCAGTAAACATATGATATGAACACATTTTACAGTATTTATTTCACTGCAACCAGATGATTTAGAGTATGTGAGAAATTGGGTTGTTGTTTGACTGAGCCCTGGTCAAGCAACAGCCACAATCTCCTGTAGGGTGAACCACAAACAGTCACTAAATTAACCTGTGCTTAACTCTGAGTAGCTTGGCACAAAATGCAGTCAGGCTTATATAAGAGGCAATACCTAAGGTATTTATGCAGCACAGAAACAGTAATAAAGTGATAACACAACACAAGAAAAATATCACACAATTTTTAAAAACTTAGAGGCATATTTATACTCCATCAGCGCCGATTGTGCGTCAAAAGTTTTGACGCACAATCAGCGCAAACGTTGCCCCGTATTTAAACTTTGACGCCCGAGTCCGCGGATGACAAAATTCTGCTGCGTGCATCATTTTTTGCCCAAAGTACTGGATGCCATCATTCAACTGACACCCGCCACATCTGCTTCTCTAACACACTGCAGAAGCAGCAGGAAACAAAACAGGGGTTCTACGCAATCAGTGGCTTCCCACACGTTCTTGGTGCAATCGACTGCACACATGTACGCCTTGTGCCACCTGCTGCAACTGAACACCTCTACTGCAACAGGACGCACACACATTCCATCAACGTGCAGGCCATTGTTGATCACCAAGGATTGATCACCAACATCGTGGCAAAATATCCTGGGAGTGTACATGACTCATACATCTTCCGTCACTGCACCATCAATGAACACTTCCAGGATGGACGGTATGGCAATGGACTACTTGTTGGTAAGGACAAAAACCTACTTATATACACTGCACAGCAACCATCTAGGACACAAAACACATACACCACAACAGCAACATGTCAACAGGAACACACTGAGGTCCTGACATCACTAGCCATGTTTCTTAAGTCACCATTGAACCTGTCACACATCGGATTTTACTGTACAGCCTAATGTGAAGACGTCAATGAGAGTGGTTGCCTAAATGTCACCTTGCAAATTGTAAGTGTCCCAATGACATTTGCATTAATACTTTGCATAAGTCTAAAGGTATGGGATGTCCAGGGTACTTTGATATGAACGTGTTAACAACACTTTCAATTTTAACTGTGCATGGAACTATCATCTCACCCCCAGTGAAGACACACGGACACCTGTATCACAAGTCACAATGCTAGGGAGGGCACACTGTACTGAAAATCCCAAAACATACTGCTGACAAACGGTTAGCAGACAAACAGTTGTTCAGCCAAGGAAACAACACAATGCAGATTGTATAGCCTACAATCATAGGATGTCACATTAGTACACAAAAGAGTCACAGACAACACAAGACAACTACTGCCATTAAAGGACTTTTCAATAGTGCCAGCTACATCAACATGATCCCATTCATTTTCTCTTGCAGCTGATCAGGGGTATGGCATCCAGCCATGGATTATGACACCATTTGGCAACCCGAGTACAGCTGCAGAGTGTGCATACAACGAGGCCCATAGGAGGACACGCAGCATTGTCGAGCGGACCTTCGGCATCCTCAAGTCAAGGTTCTGCTGCCTCGACATCACTGGTGGTAGCCTCCTATATTCCCCCGAGATGGTCTGTAGGATCATCCTCACATGTGCAATATTGCACAACATTTGTGTCAGAAGAAACATTCCCTTCCTGGAACCAGAGCCACACATGCCTGAAGAAGAGGAAGAGGAGGATGATGGCCTGCAACAGGAGGGGGAACTACAGAACACAGCTGCTGGTATACGCAGGAGGCAACAGATTGTAAATAATTTCTTCTGAATATGATCACCTTCACCACTTTAGTTAACTAATGTAAATAAACACCTATTATAATCACCATATCATGGTCTGGCTATTCCTTTTTACACACCTTCATCTCTACTTATCAGAATAAGAGTGTTGCCTCATGGAGCATTGCTGAGATACTGAGTAGGACACAGAACATCCCAGAGCTTACGTGATGCCTAACATACAATGGTCACATACACACACACTCTTAATGACATATATCATGTACATATCTCCTTTGAAGGCCAATAGCAGAGGACCACAACTATTTCACACATACATGTTGAAAGCAAGGTCCAACGCAGCATATGGCACACAACTATGACACCATCACTCAATAAGGGGAAAACAAGCCTCATACATGAGGCAGTCAATGTGCTTTGGCATCACTAACAGGAATGTCTGAAAAGACCCTTGATAGCAGTAAGTCCAACTGCATCCAATATATGCAAGGAATATCTGTGACTAGAGTTCCATAGAAGCAGAACATAGACAGCACAAGTGCCACACATAAGACATGCATTGAGCACATGACATTCCATGTACATGTCTGCCCATTTCCGAACTCATCACACACCCATGCACCTGGTCACAACCCACCTGTCGGAAGAGGTCCCTGGAATACTAAGATGTGTACCCTGATAATACCTCCTCTACAAACACAGACCAACATTAGCAAACCAGTGTGCTACACCCTTTACTAAAGTATGCCATTGTCAAATAACATCTGACTGCATGGACGTCAGGTCAATTTATACACTGTCTTCTAGTTTCAAAGCCCTGTTAGCGCATGTAGATTGCTTCCCCTTGTGAAACTGTCTGTTGGCCTTTAGAATGCAAGTCTCACCTACAGGACTGGTGAGAAGCAGATGCAGCCCACACCTGTGAATACCTCCATGCACACCACCCATTACAAAAAGCACTGTCCCTGATGATGCCTGGAACAGCATAGTAGTAGCCATTATGTCAAATACATTGTCAACCAATGATAGTAATTAAGCCGTGTAACACAGCCCTTGGGTTCATTTGTCACCTTCAAAAACACCGGACATACACAGATTGACATGTCAACTGTCTAGTTTGTCCTCCAAACAGTCTCAGTTAGACCAATGATTATGTAACTTGTCCAGTAGCTGGCTCCTGAATCATCTTGCATTCTGTAGGCTGACTGGCAACTGTCTGTGCGTCACACTAAAGTATCCCTGTGTCTACATATGTACCACACTTGCGTTGGCAAACCTGCCATTCATCAGGGGGCTTTGGGCATGGGCTTCTACCATGCATACACAAATACATTGTATAGCATCATCTGCCTTTTAACTGTACCATTTGAGTTAAATCCTCTTGGAAATGCAAAATTCATGGCCCATCCCTTTTCTGGGTTGCATTTATGCATGAATGACAAAGTGTGACAGTGTCCCAGGGTCATAGGCAGGGCTTGGGTACGGTGCTTTCAGCACAACCAGCAACCTCTGATAATGTACATGACTAATACACAAATGTCAGAACCATGACAGTTCACACACAGCATCACAGTGCGCACAACATAGTGATGGGCCATGTGTGCTGAATAGCTGCTAGAATAAACAGCACAGAGGCTATGATGTTCCCAGATGCAGTGGGAAGTGCAGAGGCCAACCTGTGTACAAATGTTGTAATGACACCTGCCGGAACATGACACCTGACACATTATCTCACTCAGCACACCAAGGTTGCCCTGTTGACTGTCTCATTACACGTTGTTAGTGACAGGGTGGGACCATCCACATGTTGGTTCACATGTCCACATCTACTTTACTCACATTGATCAACAAAGGAAACTCAGTAGTTACAGGAATAGCTGTCACTGACTCATGATGAGTCCTGGTCCGAACTGTGACAAATTACATCCCAAAAAATCTACAGGATCATCATTGGACCACACACATGAACAAGACACCTATGTGCAAATGATCACTGGAAATATGTGGACACGTGCTGTCTTGTATGCTGGTCCACCACAGCCACTTGATAGTTGGGGCTTACTTCTATGGCCTCAACTGTGGTGTCATCATACATATGAGATTCACCCTTGTCTGTCTGTGCAAACAACATGGTACCCACTTCCTCAATGCATGTGTATGACTCACTGTGGTATTCATCAACTAGTGCCTAGGAAGCTCTTACCAATACTCTAGGACATAGGATGTAGAAAATGTGGACCTTTGACATGAACATGTGTCTGCCATCCATCTGGTGCCTGCTATGTCACATGTGGTGTCTACGTGACACTAACCCTTGGAAGTATACTTTGCGGGTGTTGTTACATGTATGACTAACACATGCCGTTGATCATTCCAATTTTTACTTGCATCTTAGGGTTGGACACATGGATGTCACATTCATACAACCAAATGTACAATAATGCTTCATGAAATGTACACACTCACCTGGTCAACCAACAAATTAGTTGTCAAAGCACACACTTTGAGCCAAAGGCAATTAGGTATTGTACATATGTTCGTCACATTGCTATCCTCTCCTTATGGCAAACATGCACAATTTGTGCCATACATATATGTGAGCCACACATATGACCATCTATGACGTCAGCCAACTGTAAACATACTGTGAAGGGTATAGTGGATGATGTTCCGCTGCAGTATGATGTCACACATGTGAACATACACCATCAACACCATACTGTCTTCAATTAGCTAATCTCTGATGTGTTCCAAATGTAAAATAACCCAAAAACATGTAAAATTGCCCCAAACTAGTTAATGCACTGTAATTTTGACACGCGGTGTGCGTCATTTTTTGTTGCACAAAACTGTATTTGCATTGTTTTTTTTCACGCACAGGAGTGCGGGTTAATATTCACGTCTGTGCGTCAAAAAAAAAAACGCAAATACAGTTTTGTGCAACAAAAAATTACGCATAACGCAAAAAAGGTGGGACTTTTCATTCAGGAAGTGATGTAATAGGATATCCTGTTTACAGATCATGTACAGTGGGTGTACTTTCACTTTCACTTTGCAGTCTATGATCCTTCTAGACTGTGTGGCTGTGTAGAGAGTGTTGTCCAGAGATTTTGTGCTGTATTTGTCCTGTGTGCTATCTGTAAAGTCCTTTTGTGAAATAATTTCTTTTGTGTATACTGTAGTACTGTGTTTTGTCTACATTTGTTGATTTATCTTGTGTATTTCTTGTTTGTGGGAGTCTGTTGTGGTTAGTGTTAATTTGTGGATATTTGGGCTCTTTTAGTGTTTAGGTTTACTTTTTTTCTGTCTTTTTACCCCTACTTTCACCCATTTACCCTTTCTATTTCTTTTACCCCTATTCCTTCTCTTCAATTAGAAGTATGTCTGGTAGGCCACGTCTTGGTAGGATGGGGGAAGAGGAGTTGGGGGGCTTCATCTGGCTGGTGACACATTTCTTGCCGCTCATGATCCAGGCAGGGTCATACAGGGCTACCCGACAGAGGTGCGCAGAATCCGGTGGGGAAAGGTGCTGCATCACCTGCAGCGTGTGTATGCCAGCCAGAGGAGTGACCACCAGCTGAAGCACCAGTGGGCTGACCTCATCAACAAGGAGCAGGATCTGTTGGACCACCTGGGAATCATGATTGGTGACACTGTTGGTGAGTACGACTATTGTTATTGTGCACAAATGGATGCTCTGTTGTGACATCAGTGGATTAGTGCAATGTCTGCCAGCTAACTTGATGACTGTGTGTAATTTTGGGGACATATAAGGGGATCATTAATGCACTATGGCAAGGATCACAATTGCTAGCTGTCAGGTAGCATGTGCTCAGCAAACTTACAGGTAACTTTACCATGAAGGAAATTGGTGCGGCCTTTCTGTCAGCACAGCTAACAAAATAGGAGCCAATCATGTCTATATAGGGTATTATTGACAGAGAAGTACAGATGTACCAACATTTAGGCCAACTATGTTGACGCAAACTGCTAGACTGACTTTAGAATCACTACATGATGCAGAAAATGAGTGCTGCCTTCACGACAATTCATAATAGCAAAGTGGCTCAAACATTGGTCTCATGTGAGTCTGGTGAGTGTGGAAGGAAAGCGTTCACAGAAGTACTATGAATGTGTGGGATTATTGTGTTTCTTCATCTTTTAGGATAAATGTCAGTTCATGATTTGAATACATTGTGTAAAGGTGTAAGGTGCCCTCAGCTAACATCGTAAGATGTTTGTTGGAATCGGTTGAGCCACAATCTAAATATGGATGGCAGACCAAGTGTATGCACATGGCTTTACATCTCCATGGTTGGTGCAAATCACCATACTTGGGCCACATCAATTGACTATACTGTAACAACAGGATGGCTTACAGGAGTCCCTGCCCCTCCCTCTGTACATTGGGCCTATGTGCACTAAATGTGTCATGGCCACAAGGCATGTTTGACTGGTAATGCAGTCCTCAAGTAACCAGGCGTTGGATGTTTCTCTTGGATGCACATGATGAGACGATTACACTCCATATTTTTCGTACTCACCAATTATGGGGCACGTTTGCAACTACATGATAGTTAGGGCCAATGTATGTGTGTAGATATGTGTGTAACTGTCACAGGAGACCCATGCTATGTACAAGTTGGCCGTGAAATATCAGATGCAGTACCATCATGTCTGAATGGCTGCCATGTCCTTATTCAGCCTACACATTGTAAATGATTCTGAAAATGTTGCACTGTGCACAGATTTTGAGCACATTTCTTCCTTCCATACCTTACAGGTGGACTGGCGCCCTACACTGTGGGAGAGGTGGCGACATTTGAGGACCCCGACCACTACAGTAAGTGTTGATATGTCTGTTATGTGTTGTGTTTGCTGGTTATGGACTCGTTTGAGTTGGACGCATAGCAAGGTGAGATGCTGTGGTCAAGTTTTTCACTTGTTCCATGAGTGGGAATGCAGTTTTCACATGTTTTGAGTTAGCCAATGCGTATCCAATGGTATCATGTAGGGATTGTAGGACATCCCTGTGGGCCCCACTGTGAGTACAGGGGATAGTCATGTGTCTGACACTTGTATCACCAAGAATCGCAATGGAAGTCAGCCCCTATTTAGTCAGCCTGTCAGACCCACATTCTCTAAGATTGGTGGAGCTATTAGCTTCCCAATAGACATCTGCTTCACTATTTATCTACGTAAGTTTGAAACAGTAGGTAGAACCTCCTAGCAGCATGTACTTCCACATGTAGTGCATCAAGTCTGTGGAACCTGAGTGTAATGGCCTAGGTGTGCATGCAATTCATGATTATGGGTGTTCTAGCAACTCTTTGTCTGATGTAAGTGAGGCCTCACTGGAAGTATATGTTGTGTACTAAGTTCTGATTTTCCTGACATGTCTGACCCTATGAGTGCTCTAGGGTTTGTTGACTCCAAAATGTAGATAGACCTTACCTGTGGTGTGTCTGTAGAGACAAACGTGTGTGGATTAGCCTATACACTCCTCGGTGTACATGTTGTTGGCAAATTATAGTTGTATATCCACCGCCCCCCCTCAAACACGGCCATGGGTTTGTGAATGGGGTACCTAGTATTGATGCTACCAGCATGTTACACATACCTGTGAATAAGTGACGGTTTGGTTGCATACTAGTATACACAATCAGGTTTGGCACTTGGTACCATACTGGAAAGTCCAGTTACAACTTGCAGACCATGTGGCTTTAGTTTTGCTTTCCGTACACTGACATTTGTTGCCCAGCTCTTGGTGGAGGATATACAGCATGATTCTTAGATGTTAACTGTCAGAACTCATATTGCAAGTCAAGGCCAGTTGTTACCCATCTTGTGGGTTATGAATGTGCTTTGTGTGATGTGACCTTTGTTGTCTGGCCTGCCATGTACTTCCTCAGGGACATTCGATGCTCTGTATCGTGATATGATCTGTTAGAAGTACAGTAGATGTATTGTCTGAATAACTTGCTGTGCTGTTTCACGCAATGCAGTTACTAATGTGGCATATCTGCATTTGTCTTCACAGCAGCTAACATGACTCCAGACCAGGTCCGTGAATTTCAGCGTCGGGACATGCGATACCAGCACATCCTGCTGGTGGAGTCGGGGTTCCGGAGGATGGCCCGGCGATATCGCCATGAACGTGCCTCCGGGGCATGGCGAGCCTTCCCACAGGGTGGGCCTACTGTGCCCACCACAGCCAACACAGAAACAACCACCAATGAGAGACAGGTGGCCCCACCCACAGCTGCCTTTGTTGAATCTACATCTGCTGGACTTCCTGGCCCCAGCATTGCCACCGGTGCAGGACAGACCTCCTCCTACCCAGACTGCCACTGCTCCAGCTGTTGACCCTGCCGCCTTCAATAGACTTGAAAACAAGATGGACAAAGTGCTGCGCAAAGTGAGCCACCTGAGCCAGGACGTGCGGCACATTAAACGGCGGGTCAAGGATATAAAGAGGACCCTCCGGAGGGCACTATTTGATGAGTTAGTTACCCCCTGAGGAAGCATTCTTCTGTCCAACACAGCATGGTGGTGTATGGTTTCTCACTTCATCAGATTATTCCCTCAGGATGGGCAGAGTATAGTATGATGCAATCATGGTCACTGTGCAGATTTCTCTAACTACATAATATCTGGACAGTTGTATTGACAAGCTACGTTATTTGACAGTAAAGACATTTCAATTATCTACTGCGCAGTTGATATGTCACATTACCCAGAGACAGATTTGTTGTGTAAGTGCTATTTATTGAAAAGTGCTGTAGTGCTATATGTACATTGTCCATGACTGTGAGTCCATTATAGTGATATCTTCCATTGTGATCCGACAAAAGGGTTTACCAAAATGCTTTTGTCATGCTGGGGTTGATGTTTCAGACAGTACAGAGGGACAGACTTAGCCAATGAGTAGGAGAGAGACAATCACTGGGCTGGGTGACAAGATATACAGTGGTTTGCAGAACAGTGCTTGAGTACAGTTGTTGCAAGACTGGCAAAACGCAGGACTTTGGTAATAGTTGGCCATGTGGCAGGGACTAGTGCTTCCGGGTCATTTTCCTTGTGAATGTGATCTGTTCCATGTCTTCTTCTTCTGATGTGTGTATTGCCTCCTCTGTTCTTGTTGTTGTTGGTTGTGAAGGGGCAACACACACCTCAGTGTTAGAAGACGTGGAGTCAGACATCCCGGTCGCTGCTCCCTGTGAAGGTCTTAAGGGCAGTACTGCTGCAAGGAGGGCCTGCTGGTTCTTGAGAATAGCAGCCACATCACGATGGTAGGCAGCCAGGTCGGCCCTGAGGGGTTCAATGTTGCATTTGTGCATGCGTTGACAGGTTTGCTGTTGTAGGTGTTGGGTCAACTGTATTACAGCTGTGCTGATTTCCTTCTGGGTTTTCTGCAGTTCCTGCAAGATAGATGTTAGGGCTTGCATAGCTGCTGCCTGATATGCAGATGACATCATGCACAAATGCACCCCCTCAAGGCTGGCTGCCATATTTTGCATCCCCACCCGCACCTCCTTGGCCAGCTCCCGCTGTACTCCAACTACAGTTCTCTCAAAGCTGGTGCCAGTGTCGTCTGAGTCCTCAGCTGTATTGGAGCTGGCAGGTCTTACAATTGGGGTGGTGGGTGGATCCTCTGCGATGGCTGCTTGTTCTGTGCTCCTCCTTGCGACTGAAGGTGGGGTCTGGAGGGTTACAAGGACCTTTTGGATAGTCTCCTGGGGAATGTTTATCGGCTCATCATCCATGTCATCAGGGAAATCTGGGACAGGCATATCGGCAGGAGATCCATCTTCCTCTGCAATGAAACAGGGTACAATTAGTGTGTCTGTGTTGTGACAATTTTGACGTGACATGCCTGCCTTTTGATGAATTTACTTTGTGATCTTGTTTTGTATTAATATCTGCAGTCCTTCAGATGGGCATTCTTCCAGGCCTATGGCCCACCTGTGTGTCACATGTATGTTATTGAGTTATCAGACTTGTCAGCCTCATCGCCTCTAGGTGTTGATTTTAGCCAAATAGAGAATTGCCACCTTCTTGTCCTACTCGACCCTCCATGTACATCCATTCTCATGGTGAGACCTTTCACTGGCTGTGGGTGTTCTTATGGCCCAGGCAGAACACTTAACAATCTGGACCTGCCCCAAACCCTGATCGTTCACATCGACTTAAATGTAATTGACATGTGGCATATCCTAAGCATGGCAATGTTATGATCTGATATGGATGTTGACATTGTTTATGTGTCCTGCTGATGTTGGGTAATGTGTGTTACATTGGATTGCCCTGATAGTCGTATCAGTGTCCTATTTCGTCCTCTGACTGTGCAGGTGTATTTCAGTGACCAGTTACATGTGTCCCCTCCTCAATGCTGTTGTCTGAGCAGTATGACATTTGTGATGTTGCCTTGTTACCCAGGCACAGGATGGACCCTGACATATGCAGCATGGGTGTGTCCTTAGTGCTGTGTCGCTCATATTGTTGTTTACTTTGGCTGATGTTTGTGACAACTATGGGCATTGACATTTGACAGTACTGGGGCCTTTGTCTTGTTTCAGGAGATTGTTGCAGATGTCATCCTCACCCCCTAATTTAGGTATGTATGTTCCATGGGAAGGTTACTGCCATTGGCTACTTGAGCTGCACACAGATCAGAGGTGGTAGTGGCAACTGTTGTTGCAGTTACATAGCAGTTGTCGGTTTGGCTAGAGGATTGCTAATAGGGCCCTAGTTAACGTAGGAGCTATGTTGGCTGACGAGTGCCAGGATGTAAGTTTGACGTAGTGGCCTTCCCTCCTGTTGTGGCTTTCCCTTTGCTCCATCGTTGGCATGAGAGCATGCCCCCATGGGACTATTGTTGGTGTTGTGTAATGGTGTGCCCCAGGTCTTCTCAGAACGGGCCATGCCCCCCTGCCGTGCCCCTTTACCCATGCCATTCCATGTATTAGATGACATCCATGCATTTAGTTGTCCGTATCTCCCCCCCGGTTGTAGATGACATTATTGTATTATAATTCCCCATGCGACTTACCCTGCATGTGTGTTGTGTCCTGGTAGTCTGCGCTGTCCTGTCCTTGAATCCCTGTGACGATCTCCTCAGGGATGACTGCTGCAACCATCTCCTCCATGGGTTCCAGGGCCTCCTGGTGTGCTGGACTCCCCCCTCCAGTCTGCAGTGCTGCCTTCCTGTTCCTTGCCATCTTTTCCTTGGACCTGCTCTTGCAGTCATGCCAGCGTTTCTTGCACTCGATTACTGTTCTGCGTACTTCAGCCACACTGTTAATCTTGTCGACAATTTGTTGCCATATAGCCTCTCTCCTACTGATTGGCAACTTTGAGGTGACAAACAGTTGGTGCTGGTGTTCCGTCACCTCTTTAACCAGGATTTCCTGCTCCTCTGCACTGAAGCGACACTTTCTTTTCTTCTTAAAAGTGTCCTGGTTCTTGTGTGGGTCCTCCTGGCTGGTTCCTGGTCTGCTGTCATCTTCCTGGGGTCTGTAGTGGCATCTGGGATCCATTTTGACTCTCCTCTGGTGAACTGGCAGTGTTCGCGTTTTTTTTTTACGCTATTGCATCAAAAAACGGCGCATATCCGGTTTGCGGGTCGTAAATCGACCCACAGGCATTTCCGCCGCGTTAACGTCGTTTTCCTTTACGACTTGATGCCACGGTGTGCGTCAAAAATAATGACTCCCACCTGTTGTTTGCGCCGCCGTGCTTCAAAGTATAAATATGACGCCCGCACGGCGCACCAAAATGGCGTTAGCCGACGGTAATATTTTTGACGCAAAACTGCGCCGGCGCAGTTTCGCATCAAAAAGTATAAATATGGGCATTAGAGTACAATGTCATAAATTCTTTGACACCAAAACAACAAAAGACACAATCAGCAGAACGAGAATTATGATGTTTTACATTTTTAAGCAAAAACTAGCACCTATAAATCAAAGCACCAACCGCACACATCTAATCATGTGAGATCAGGATAAAGTATAAAAATATGGCCCACTAGGATGAAGAGCGGTAAGGCTGCAAGAAGTGGATTGGACCCTGTCTGTGCTTACCTTTGGACTCAAAAGAATATTCATGCCTATGGTAAAGTGCAGGTCAGATGCAAGAAGTCGTTTGGACTCTGTCTGGGCTTACCTTTGGACTTAAAAGAATTTTCAAGAAATTTTTTCTTGGAAGTTAAAAAGTTAAAAGTTCAGCGGGACAAGACTGCAGGAGGTAGCGTCGCCATCGAAGAGCCTTGGGTCAAAGCCGAGTTGAAGGCTTCTGTGTTCAGACTGAGGGCCTCCTTTACTACTTTTTGCAAAGAGCAGCACTGCTAGGTTTCTTTCTGCGCTGCACTACGTCAAAATGAAAGGGCAGGAATGTGCTCCATTAATGACATACAGCGCATTCTTGCCCGTTCTGCCTGTGCCGGTGCACAAATTGGTGCTTGTCACCAATGCAGGCACCCTTGCATGATGGTACAAGAGTGTCTGTGTTGTTGGCACAATTGTTTTGTGAAGGAAGGGACACCTTCCTGCATAAAAACAATCAATTAATGGAGGAATTTTCCTCTTTCTATGCGTGCTGCATTATGCATATAGAGAGGAAAAAATAAGGAGAAATAAAGTTTTGAGGTTTACAGATTCATGCAAATCTGAGAATGTGACAAAATCCATGGGTGTTGCGTGGAAAAACCCACCACAACACCCATGGAATGCCTCCTTGATATAAAGTTGGCAACGCAGTGCTTTGAGCTGCCTTGCCTTACTCCATATCTATGACAAAATGCAAAGCCACACAGGGTTGCTATGAGATTGGGTAGATATGAGAGTGAGGGCTGCACCACAACAGCATCATGAAAAGTGACACTCCAGCGGTGCAGGCTACTTGTAAGTGAGGCCCCAGTCTCATTTTTGGAAGTCGAAAATCACTAGTGGGACAAGGCAGGAGTCTCTAGCCAAAAAAAGGTGCAGGAGCTTGCATACCCCTTTAGTGAAGGACCGTTGCATGGGATTTGCTGCTGCAGGGAAAAACATATTATGAGCAGCCACTAATTCAGGCCGACCAGCGATACAACTTGGGCGGATAGATGAGCAGGTTGGTCCCAGTCTTCCGTCGGTTTTAAGAGCAATTTTTAGCCAAAAATGTTCCAAGTCTTTGGTTTTGGATTTTGGCTATGCAGAAACCTTTAACACCCCCAACCAAGGGTCCAGGACTGGTGGGACACCTCATGAGGGTTCAGGACTTACTCAATTTGGGTCCAGGTGGAGGTTCAAGATATTGGAAGCCTTTTATGTCCCTGTGTCTCTGAATAGGAGGCCAATAAACTAGCCCTTGCAGTCCCTCGGGTACTCTTGGGGCCAGATCTCAAACAGCTGGGCTGACCTCTGAGGATTCAAGGCAGGCTCCAGGCTGCAAAGCAGTCCTTCCAGGTAAAGCAAAGCAGTTTTGCATAGCAAACAGCACTGTCACAGCAGTGGGAAGTCCTCTGGAAGTCTTTCTGCAGGTCAGAAAAGTGAACTGAAGAGTGGGTCTGAGGGTACTATTTTCTGTACCCAGTGTCTCCTTTGAAATTTGGGAGAAGTATATAGAAATTTCTTATTTGAAGTGCATGGGATTTCAGGCTCTCCTACCCTGGTTCCAAGCCAGCTGCAGTGACAATGTGGTTGTGACAAGCCTTTAGTTTGAAGGCCGAGCACAGCCTATTCAGTTGCATTTGGGGCTGTGCTCAGCCCCACCCCTCCCCCATCCTGCCAGAAAATGGTCCAGTCAGCCACCCTGACCACTCTATTGTGTGACTGTCTAGGAGGAATTCACAAAGTTTAACTGTCAGTTACACCTAGTCAAGTCAGGAGAGGCTGCAGGCACTAAATGGCCAAGGGCAGGAAAATGCTAACTTTCTGCAAGTGGCATTTTCAGAATTGTTATTCAAAATCTGACTACCAATAAAGACAGTTATTTGTTAAAATTTAATAGAGACCAAACATGAACTTGTTTCTTGATCCCAGTCAAAAGTTAGCAACTATTAAATATAGTACGGCAACCCAAGGTTATCATATATGGGACTGGTAGGTATCACAGTAGTGAAAAATGAATTCCTTTATTTACAATGCACCCTGCCCTAAAGGCTACCTAGGGCCTACCTTATGCTCATGAAACAAAAAGGGAGTTTATAGGCTTGGCAAGTGGTTTATATTGCCAAGTTGAAGTAGCAGTTTACAACTGCATTCAGGCTGCGATGGCAGGCCTGGGACATGCTTGCCTCATTCCTCCTATTTATTCTGAACTCTCACTGTTGGCTCTAGGACTCTGAGCACTTTATCACTGCTGATCAGTGCTAAAGTGCAGGTGCTCTCCCTTCTAAAGTTGGTATGATTGGCTTATACCTAATTGGCATATTTAATTTACCTGTAAGTCCCTTGTACAGTAATATCTCTACACACAGGGCCTGTAAATTAAATGCTACTAGTGGACCTGCAACACTGCTTGCGCCACCCACTGAAGTAGCCTTTCAAACCTGTCTCAGGCCTGCTAGCGCAGGGCCTGCTTGTGCAGTTTTCTGCCACAGGGACCTGCCATCTAAATTTCTTGACAGGCCAGAACTCCCTTTTTACTACATGTCAGTCATCCCTAGGGTAGACCCTAGCTAGCCCTATGGGCAGGTTGCAATGTATGTAGGAGGCAGGACATGTGCCTAGTAGCGAGACCTGTCCTGGTAGTGACAAACAGTCTAATTGGTTTCTCACAGCTGTGAGGGCTGCCTTCTCAGAGGATTGCATTGGAAATGCCCTGCCTTATGTCTAGGGGGTATTGTCTGATTTATAAGGGGTAGCGTAGGCATGTTTGGTATGGTTGTGATGATAGTGAGAAATGCTGCTTACTGGTGTAAGTGGATTTTTTTACTTCTATTACAGAAATGTCACTTCTACAAAATGAGCATTTTTTTGTGCTTATGACTCTGGTGTTCTGCAGCTTGACTCCACTCCACATCTGGGCAGAGTGACAGTTGGGCTTTGTGCATACTTTTCAGACAGCCTGTAACCAGGGAGGGTGGGGGTGTCACAGAGGTGCATCTGCATTTTGAATAGTCTTCCTGGGCTGAGAGAAGGGGAGGCAGGGCACACATGCATCTGTAAAGGCTGTGCCCTGGCCTCACACAAAAGGGTCATTTACCCCCAACTGATGTTTGGAGCCTGTGCTGGAGGAGAGAGGGGGCACTCCCAGAACCAGTTGTAAAAGGTTGGAACCTCCTCTCCCCTTCTTGAGTGTAAGTACAGGTGATTTTTCCCTACAATTTGGAAACATTTTGGAAGTGGACACAGAATACTGCTGGAGGGACTCACGAGGCACTGCCTTGGACTGCTACTCCTATTCTGACCTGTCACTTGCCTGGCCACTTGGAGGAACTGCCACTTGCATGCATCCACCTTGTGCTAGTCTGCTGCTGGGCCCTGCCACCATGTGCTCCAATGTACTTTGTCTCCCAGGGGCTGGGTGCTGTGGCCCTGGACCCCTGCAACAACCTGCCTAGCACCTCGTGAGTGCTTTTCCTGTTGGCTGAGGCACACGAGGAGTGCTTCACCTGAAACACAAAGCGCCTGGAGAGTGCTCTGCAGCATTTATCTGAAGCGCCTTGAGAGCACTTTCTTTCTGTTTGCTTTGCACTTGGAAGTGCTGTGGCCGTAAATCATCCATCACTTTGAAAAGTGTTTTTGCCTTTGATTGCTCTTGCGCTCGTAAGCGTGTCCCATGAAGGGATTCACCACAGCGACCCGTGTACCTTTGGGAAACAGAGCGTGTCGGAATCATGCTCCATCCTGTGCCCCCAGGGCACGAAGAAAAGGGAAATTGGAGCAAGCATGCTCCTAACATGCCCCAGGGGCGAGGTGCGCTCTGAGGAGCACCCCTTGGGCACAAGCAGGCACCCACTCTGGGGCCTGCCCTGTGCTGCGGCCCTGGCGGGCTGTTTTCCGTTGTTTGGAGCAGGGCAGCAAAGGAAGCCTCATTGGAGGCTCCCCGCCCCACTGGGCGCCTCAGCTGTGTCGGTGGATGGGCAGGGGGGAAGGAAGTCTCATTGGAGGCTCCCCCTGTGCCATCAGAGCCCTGATTTTGGCTCCAAGAGACCACTGGTGGGGCAGAAGCCTCACCGGAGGAACCCATCATGAAAAGATAGATACAGAGAAGAGTATTGCAATGTCACAATCTTCATTCAAAAACATTAGACAAGAATAATAGTTTGAATATTTGTGTTGTACAATATAAAGTGCATTTTAAAGTTTAAATGAATAGTAATGTGAATCCTGTGCAAGGGTTTTTAACAAAACAATGTTTGCTTACAATGCAAGTATGCTCCAATCACTGCCAGGGGCACACATAGCAAGTAAGAAACATGGTCCCAGATTGAAGAAGCTCTAGAGCCACATTAATGTCATTTTTTTAATGCTAATGTTGTGTTAATTTTCAAAAATCACTGTGACAGATTTACAAAGAGGCGTGATAATGCTTTGCGCCACTTTGTAACCCCTTCACCACATTATGCCTGCGCCAGGCATAATGTATGCAAGGGGGCGTTCCCCCACTAGGGGGGCCACAAAAATAGCACAAAGTAATCTAAAAGATTTATTTGCCCCATTTTTAGTGCCATTTTTTAACACTGCTTTAAGCAGGCATTAAAAGGAGGCACACCATTTATTAAAATTGGCCTCTATGTACTTTGCAGGACTAGCGCCAGCATTTTTGACCAAATACTGCAAAGCGCCAAATTAGCGTAAAAATTGTTGGGGTTAGTTCCCTAGCCACCACCATAGTGTGCTGTATCTTAAATACGGTGCACACATGGAGGTGTCGGGGGGGCAGGGGGTGCAACAAAAGTGGCGCTGCATCCAATGCAGTGCCACTTTTTTAAATCTTCCCCATGGTTTGTAAAATTATTTGGAACAATGAGAAATGTTGTCAAAGTCTGTCAATGACAGAAACAAAAATTAATTATTTCAGTGGGTAATACTGAAGACTATCCCATACAATATGGAAAAGAATTAGACCCTCATTATGAGACTGGCGGTCATAGGACCGCCATCCTCTCTGTGGCGGTCCTACCGCCGCAGATCTGGTGGTATGGACCACCATATTAGGAGCTGTTGGGCTTGGCAGATGCCAAGCCTCTACAACCCTCCTGGTTTGCCGGTGCGGTCAGCCGGCAAGGAGCACCTCCAACCTGGCGGCAAGCCTCAGCCTGCCATCCGGATTACGAGGTTGCACACTGCCAGGCTTTTCGTGGCAGTCACCCCGCCATGAAAAGCCTGGTGGTCACGCAACCGGAGACAGGAATCTTCATTCCTGTCGCTGACACACACACACATACACACACACATGTCACCACACATGCACACATCTCCCCCACCCGTCCACACACTCACAGGCACCCCCCACCCCTTCATGCATGCATGCATTCACTTACACACCCATTCAGCATATGCATAGATGCACTCAGCCCCCCCACTTACTCACATTCATCAACACATACACCCCCACTCACTCTCACTCATCCATATAGACACCCCCATACACGCACACATACACGCACACACACATACACATACACCCGCAGACGTGCACGCATTCAGCACCCTCTCCCTCCTGCAAACACACACACATGCATCCAAACACACCACAAACCCCCTACCCCCTTTTTGGACGCCCACTTACCTCTTACGTCGAGGAGGATGTCCGGGAGGGAATGGGTCCTGGCGGTCTTCCCTCGCCGCCATCAGCGCGCCAGCAGGACTCCGCCAAGCCGTATTACAGCTTGTAATTTGGAGGGCAGAGTCCTTCTTGCATGGCGGTGCCGGTGAGGGAACCGCCTCTGCAGCTCCGACTGCCAGCACGACTGCTGGCTGCTTTCCGCCTCAATAATGGCAGAAAACAACCAGCACTCGTAATATGTCGGTCATCTGGCGGGTTGGGCTTTGGCGGTCAGTGGAACTGACCGCAAAGTCCAAATGAGGGCCTTAATTTTAATTGATAATGATGATATGAAGGTATGTGTAGATAAATACAATAATATTATGGTTGACAGTTGAGTATTAAAATTGTGGATAATTACATGAATAAAAAAGGTGACAGTTGAGTACTAAAATTGTAATTCAGTAATGTTTATTACAATGAATACAGAAGAACCTTTTCAGAAACACTGGGACATTAAGAAGTTAGAGCCACCAAAGTAGAGCATCAGTCTCATATGACAGACACAAGATCTAGTTCTTTTATGTTTTAAAATGAGGAACAGTTATAGTAATAATATAAATATATATATATTTTTTCACTGAAACAAACAAAGGTTTCAGGGACATTATAAGTAGGAAATAGAATAAGAAAAATTGTAGATATTCACTGAAAAAAACAACGGTTACAGAGACTTTATAGTTAGGTTCTGAATTTACTCACACAAAACCATAGAAATTCACTAGTTAATAGTTAGAGGTATTTCAAGTAACTATATCTCACGCTCTAAGGTACATATAACTCGCATCCCTGCTAGACAGGGCTCTTTCTTCAATAATTTGACTTCTAATGTTTCATTGATATTTGTATTGACGTTATAAAAATTGTCAAGAGTTTTGTAATATTTGGGGTAATTAGCAGTGCATGGAGAGGGTGCAAGTTATAGTTACCTTAGGTTGCGGACATAGCAGAGATTGGCCTTGGGGTTTGGTGGCCCCCCAGGGCCATTATTGGCTCCATGAAGGGGGCTGTGATGCCCTATCCAACAACTGATTTATCCTCAGGGAGATGGTGGTTATGGGGCTGCATGGGACAGTGCGACCCCCCCTTCATTTGTTAAATTTCCCCAAGGAGGTGGCAGGCCCGTGGCTGCAGGGGGGCCATGAGGCCCCCGCATTAATTCATAATTAGCTCTGGGGAGGTGGTAGTCCCCAGGACTTCTGGGAAGGCCATATGGGCCTCTCCTGTTTTAAATAAACACTCTGCCCTGGGGAGGTGGTAGTCCCGAGTTTGCAGGGGGGGCACTTGGGAACCCTGCATTTATTCATATTTAGCACCGGAAGGTGGCTGTCCCCAGGGCTTTGGGAAAGGCCATACGAGCCTCCCCCATTGTAAATAAACAGTTTGCCCCAGGGAGGTGATTGCCCTCGGGGCTAATCAGAGCCTTATGAGGGGGGCCTGTGGGCACCCTCATTTTTCAGTGCCCTTCGGGCCTGGCCAATCCGCGTGCTTCTCACAAAAGAAGCGATGGAGATCGCACTTGTTTTTGTTTTAAATTTTCACTGGATCTGTGGATCAGCCATGGCGAAAATAAAAAATAAAATGATTTTTTGCTTTGGGGTGTCCCTCTGGGTCCGCAGCACCAAAGCTAAGGGATTTGGCAGCCCCTACCCTGCCCCTTTTCCTATTTTCTACCTTTTTTCCTGGGACTCAGCTGCAGCTGAGTCCCAAGATGGCTACCAACCTTTCCTTGTTGAAGTGTTGGCAGTCAATCAGATCTCAGCACGAGATCGGGAGGGTTCGTGGAGCATTTGCATCCTTATATACACAAGTCTGTATTATCTTTAATTTCTCAAAAACTGACACAAAGGCAGCGCTAACTTTTCATCAATCATGCCCATTGTTTTTTGATAGCAGGACTTGTCAAACAGGTCCCGCTGTCAAAAACTGTGGCTTTTATCTCTGTCCCATGCACATGTTTAGGGAACAGCGATGAAATGCTTCAGCAAGCAGGGAGCTGCTTTTGCAAGCAGCTCCCTGTTTTCTGAAACAAAGGCACTGTGAGGTAAGCTTGAGGCTTATCCCGAGGTGCCAGATAGCTCGTAAAGGGAATTTTCTAAATATTAAATTAAATGAGGACTCACTTGCGGGCCCATATAGCCCATAAATGGCTTAACAACAAAAAAAGCAAGCAATAGCTCTGAGCACTCAGGGTTTGAATCCAGTCGGACTCACCTCTCTCTTTTTTTTTCTTTCTTTTTTAAGTAGAAATGATTGTAATTTTTAAAAATGACAGATATTTTTTTAAAAAATTTTGCAGGAATATCTCATTGTAACTATATCATACATCAAAGCCTAAAACACTCTCTATCTCTCTCTCTTTCTTTCTCTCTCTCTTTCAATCAATTTCTCCCACTCCACACCACCTCACTTACGCACCCACTCAAAGACCCACTCAAGACTCACGCACCCACTCAAAGACCCACTCAGAGCCTTGTACACCACTCACAACCCCAGTCAATCAATCAATCAATCAATCAGGAATTTGTTAAGCGCACTACTCACCTATGAGGGTCTTAAGGCACTGAGGTGGGGGGGAGGTGCTGCTACTGCTCAAACAGCCAGGTCTTGAGAAGTTTCCTGAAGGTAAGGAGGTCTTTGGTTTGATGAAGGTGGGTGGGAAGAGTGTTCCACGTCTTGGCGGCGAGGTGCGAGAATAATCTGCCACCGGTTGTAGTTCTACAGACATGTGGGATGGTTGCGAGGGCGAAGTATGCAGAGTGGAGATGCCAGGTCTGAGTGTAGAAGGAGAGACGTCTGCTGAGGTATTCTGGTCCGGTGTTGTGCAGTACTTTGTGTGCGTGGGTCAGGAGTTTGAAGGTAATTCTCTTGTTGACTGGAAGCCAGTGCAGGTCTCTCAGATGGCCGGTGATGTGTCAGTGGCGGGAGATGTCCAGGATGAGGCGTGCAGAGGCGTTCTGGATGCGTTGCAGCCTCTTCTGGAGGTAGGCCATGGCTCCTGCGTAGAGGACATTGCCGTAGTCCAGTTTGCAGCTTACGAGGGCTTGGGTGAGTGTTCTTCTGCTCTGGTGCCCGCCGAGCGGAATGGGGGAGGTGGATTCTCTGGTTCTCCTGGTGAGAAAGGAGATGACCCAGTTCAGGGCTCCGTCGAGGATTCCTGCATTGCTGTGGCGTGAGAATAGGGTGTGGTGGCAGATGGTGTTGAACGCAGCCGAGAGGCCCAGGAGGATGAGGGCCGTGGTTTTGCCATTGTCCAGTATGGTTCTGATGTCGTTGGAGGCAGTGATGTGAGCAGTTTCGGTACTGTGGTTGCTGCAGAATCTGGATTGGGAAGGGTCCAGGGTGCAGTTCTCCTCGAGAAAGCAGGTTAGTCAGACCGTCACACACCCACTCACAGACCCACTCAGACAGTTACACACCCACTCACACACCCACTGAAAGCCTCATGCACCCACTCACAGACCCGCGCACACACTGCAGCACCACTAAAACACTGAAACACCCAGACAGACACTCACACCCCAGATACATCCTCTCACACCTATTCTGACACCCAGAGAGGCTGCAGCCAACTTCCACCACACACGGCCAAAGGCCTTTGCACAGCATGGGGTTGGGTGGTTGGGTGGGTTGGCCGCAGGGTCTGGCTACACGCCAGGTCTTGCGAAGGCCATGCATGGTGCAAGCTTGGGTGCTTATATGGGGTTAACCTAGGGAAACTATAACTCACACCCTCAGCATGCAGTGCTAATTACCCCACACATTACGTCACTCATGACATCTTTGATAATATCATTGATAATATCAATGTAATATTTGCAGTAACATTTTTGACTAAAAAACTGTGCAAGGCGGGGGCTCGAGCTATAGTTACCTTAGGGCACGAGTTATAGTTACTTGAGGTAACTCTAGCTATTACTGGTGAATTTCTAAGGTTTCGTACATTTTAAATGTGAGCCCATCTATAACGTCTCTGTAACCTTTGTTTTTTTAAGTGAATATCTATCTATCTATATATATATATATATATATGTTTTTTATTTTTATTTTAGCATGGCAGCATCATTATTGTCTTTTTGTGAAGACCCTGCAACAGGTATTGCTCGTAGTAGGTTAAAAGAAAGAAGAGGATTATACCATGTTTAAACATTTCAGTGAAGTGTTCAGTTACAAGCTGGACTTGAGGTTTTAAACCTAAAATCTGTGTTAAATAGTGAGCCTAACCAGCATCACACTGTTTGAGAACTATGACTCTCAGCATTAAAGTAGGCTTAGCAGCTAAATTAAAAACAATGCATACCACAGGAAATACAGAACACATAGAGTCATCATCTCAATTACCTCTTTTAGTGATAGTGTGCAAGAAAAGTTCCAAACTGAGGTTTTGTATTGACCATAATACTTTGAACAGATAAATCTGGATTGGTTCCTACCCTTTGCCATGCATAGACAAAATGTAAGTGTCTTTTTGGCAGGGAGAGTGATTGAGAAAAATGGATCTCATGCCAGCAAACCATCGAGTTGATATTGAACTTGAATCAAAGCATTTTAAAAACTTTAAGTCACCAGTGTATACATTTAAATTGTGACAAATGGCTTATGAATTGCTTTCTGCTTCTTCGGCGTTTCAAATGATAATGTACCAAGAGTTAGTTGGTGATTGAAACTGGGCCTCTAGTTGGCAGAGGGATGCACCCTGTCCAAGAAGCGACCACAATCTTAGTCATGGTAAGTCAGTTACACACTATAAATTAACCTCTGCTCACCCTCTGGTAGCTTGACACACAGCAGGCAGGATTAGCTTAGGAGGCTGTGTATAGTATGTGTGCAGCACTTAAAACAGTAAAAACACCGCATAAACAATAGAGCTTAATTTAATGAACAAAACAAGACCAAAACAACAGCAATCTAACAAGTAGAAGTTGAGATGCACATTTTTAAAGAACATCTGCAAATATAGTAGCCCAGTTCTTATACCCAGAGGTAACTTTAAAGTGGGGGAGACTTCAAAGAGAGACCTTTGAAGTGCACATAGTCCCTGTCTTTCCTGCCCTGGTGTGAGAAAGTAGTGTCTTTCTAGCATGGTTACCCCCACTTTTGGCCTGTTTGTGAGTGTGTGTCAGTGTGTTTTGCCTGTCTCACTGGGATCCTGCTAGCCGGACCCCAGTGCTCATAGTTTGTGGCTCTATGTGTATGCCTGTGTAGTGCCTAACTGGGTCACTGAGGCTCTGCTAATCAGAACCTCAGTGCTTATGCTCTCTCTGCTTTCAAATTTGCCACTGTAGGCCAGTGACTTCATTTACCAACTTCTATTGGAATACTGGACTCCCCTTTTACGTCCCTAGTATATGGTACCTAAGTACCCAGGGCATTGGGGTTCCAGGAGATCCATATAGTCTGCACTATTTCTTTTGCCACCCATAGGGAGCTCAGACAAACCCTTACACAGGACTGCCATTGCAGCCTGCCTGAAATAGTGCACACACTATTTCACAACCATTTTCACTGCACTTAAGTAACTTATAAGTCACCTATATGTCTAACCTTCACTTGCTGAAGGTTAGGTGCAAAGTTTTTCAGTGTGAGGGCACCCTTGCACTACCAAAGGTGCCCCCACATAGTTCAGGGCCATTTCCCTGGACTTTGTGAGTGCGGTTACACCATTCCAAGCGTGCACTTCAAATAGGTCAATACCTATATGTGGCTTCACAATGGTAACTCCGAATATGGCCATATAACATGTCAAAGATCATGGAATTGTACTCCCATTTCAAATCTAGTATTGGGGAGCCAATTCCATGCATCCTGGGGGCTCCACCATGAACCCCCAGTACTGCCAAACCAGCTCTCTGAGCCTTCAACTGTAGCTACAGCTGCTGCCACCTCACAGACAGGGTCCTGTCCCCCTGGGTTCTGGGCAGCACAGAACCAGGAATGCAGAACAAAGCATTTCCTCTGAGAGCAGGGTGTTACACCCTCTCCCTTTGGAAATAAGTGCTACAGGCTGGGGTGGCCTCCCCCAGCCGCTGGAAATGCTTTGAAGGGCACAGATGGTGCCCTCCTTGCATAAACCAGTCTACACCAGTTCAGGGACCCCTTCTTCCCTGCTCTGGCGGGAAACTGGACAAAGGAAAGGGGAGTGACCGCTCCCCTGTCCATCACCACCCCAGGGGTGGTGCCCAGAGCTCCTCCAGTGTGTCCCAGACTTTAGCCATCTTACTTTGCAAGGTGTGAGGGCACTCTGGATGGCTCTGAGTGGCCAATGCCAGCAGGTGATGTCAGAGACCCCTCCTAATAGGTCCATACCTGATAAGGAAGCCAATCCCCCTATCAGGGCTATTTAGGGTCTCTCCTGTGGATTCTCTTCAGATTCTGCTTGCAAGTTTCCTTCAGGAATCCTCTGCAACAACTTCAGACTCTTCTGACCTCGGATAAACCGCAGCCTGCTCCAAGAAACGCTGTAACTGCAACAAACAACCTCAGCTCCAAGTCAGCAACTGCAACAGTTTCCATGGTGTACACTCTCTGGGGACTCCCTGTCTTCATCCTGCACCAGAAGAACCAAAGAAATCTCCCGTGGAGTGACGGAGTCACTCCCCTGCTCCAAGCAGGCACCTCCAAGACAACGACCGGTAACCTGGGACTCCTCTCAAAATGACGAGCATGCTCCTAAGGACACAGAGGGAGGACATTTTCGACATAGACTGTCCTGAGGTCCTGCTGACGCAATTTGGAGGACGTAGGACTTTGCCTTCCCCGAGAACGATGGTACCCCTGTGTACTATGTTTTCTTCACCTCCTGAGGCCTCTGTGCAATCTTTCAAAAATTCCTTTGTGCACTGCCTGGCCCAGGTCCCCAGCACTCCACCCTGCAATGCTCAACTTGCTGAGTTTTTCTCCGGTGGCATGGAACATTCTTTTGTTGTGCTGCATCAACCGCATTTTGCACATCTTTTGAACTCAGATCCTGCAGCTTCTGGGGGTGCTGGCTGGCATCCTCAGGGCTCTCTAAAGTGCTGAGAGCCACTTCTTCCTCCTCACACAGAGTTGAGGCCCCCAGGTCCCTCCTGGGTCCATCCAGCGCCATTTTGATGAAAAATGCACTTTTGTCATAGCCAAGGCTTGTTGGTGCCTTCTAACACGAAATCCCATCTGCAACAATCTTCACGCCGTGGGACATCTTTTGCACCATGCAGGAATCCACTTGCATCTTCCTAGGGTGCATTTCTGCAGTCTTCGACTAACTGGGGACTCTTCTTTTGTACCCTCTTCTGGGTTGACAGGGGCTCCTGTCCTTTCTGGAACTTCTTTCAACTTCTGGACTTAGTCCCCTTCCTTTGCAGGTCTTCAGGTCCAATAAGCAGACTTTGCCTGCTGCAAAATCCCAATAACGAGGTGTAGTGTGTCCTAAGGAAACTTGCAATACTTTAGTCCTGCTTTTCTGGGCTCTGGGGTGGGATAATTTACTTACCTTTACTGTATTCTTACTCTCCCAGCGATTCTGCACACACTACACTAGTCTAGGGGGGAATTCGTGATTCACATTCCACTTTTTTAGTATATGGTTTGTGTTGCCCCTAGACCTATTTTCTCCCATTGCATTCTATAGGATTTCCTACTGGTTGCATTGTTCTATGACTATTTACCTGTCCAATTTTGGTGTCTAGTGTATATATTGTGTATAATACCTTCAGAAGAAGTATTGCCTCTAAGATAGTTTTGGTACATTGTCACCCAAATAAATACCTTTATTTTTTTAACACTGAGTATTGTCTTTACTTGTGTATAAGTACTGTGTAACTATAAGTGGTATTGCATGAGCTTTTATGTCTCCTAGTTCAGCCTAAGCTGCTCTGCTATAGCTACCTTTATCAGCCTAAGCTGCTAGAACACTACTAATAAGGGATTTCTGGACCTGGCACAAGGTGTAAGTACCCAAGGTACCCACTACAAATCAGGCCAGCCTCCTACACCTGGCATCAGACTACAGAAGGTCATGCAGTTCTTTGTGTGGGGACAGTTACAGCCCATTCAAAGGCAAGTGTCAGCTCCTTCTTCCATCCTGCCTAGGTTGAGCCATCAGGAAGTTAATAGCCCTTCAGGATCTGGGTGGCCCATCAGGCACACCTAAGCTACCTTTGTGTGTAACTGTCTAGAGGGAATGCAAAAATCCCAGCTGTCACCCACACCAGACATGTATTCAGAGACAGGTAGAGGTAGTAGATGATTAAAGGTAAAAAAATGCAAACTTTCTTAAAGTGTCATTTTCAGGATTACTATTTAAAATACAACTAAACCATCAGTTGTGATTTCGAATTGTGATTCCAGAGACACAAACTTTGGAGGTCCAACCTCTTCCAAATTGGAAATTACACTTATAGGATGTAATAAGGCAATCCCAATGTTAAGCAGTGGGAGAAATGGGCCTTAGAGTGGTGAAAAACATTTTAGGAGTCTTTTACTACCTGGACATGTAAAACTTGTTTTCAAAATGAAAGGTTGGGTCTGGCAAAAGTTTTAACTTGCCATGTCACATGGCAGTTTAAAATTGCACACACAGGATCTATAATTGCAGGCCTGAATCATCTTTAATGGGCTACTGAAGTGGGTGGCAAAATCAGTGCTGCATGTCCACCAGTAGCATTTCATTTACAGGCCATGGGCACAGGTAATGCACATTACTAGGGACGTAAAGAGGTAAATTAAATGTGGCAATTCTGGATAAGCCTCTGCTAGCATGTTTTAAAGAGAAAGCACATGCGCTTTAGCACTGGTTGGCAGTAGTAAAGTGTCTCGAGTCGTAAAGTCAACAAAAAACGAGGTCAGCAAAACAGGAGGTCAGAGGGTGAAAAGTTAGGGAAAACCACACCAAGGATGCCAGCGCTAACAGGGAGTATCAAAAAAGATTCCGTCTTCCAAGATGACATTCTGGTAGCTGGAAAAGACATGCATGACGATAATACAATTTAGGGAAAAATGCCAGAACAATTGCTTACGGCAAGCATTACAGTCAATAAGGAAAGTCTGAATTCAGGAAGAGTGTAATTGAGTACAAGAGACATGACCTATTAGACAGAAAGTGGAAACTAAGGGGCATATTTATACTCTGTTTGAGCTGAAATCGCGTCATTTTATTTTACGCTATTTCAGCGCAAACTTAACTCCATATTTATATTTTGACTATAGTGTTAAAATATTGAAGTTAAAATCATTTTTTGCCTGCAGAAAACTACCTTGCGTCAATGAGATGTAAACTAGGTGTTCCCGGGCAAAAAATGACTCTAAGGCCCTTGCGCCTTATTTATCCTCCCATACAAAAATTGTGCATGGGAGGGAGGCAGGCCTAAATAATGGTGCTAAGCTTGCTTAGCACCATTATTTAATGCCTGGGTCAGAGCAGGCGTTAGGGGACCAGTGGGCTCATTTCTATGGTAGAACACCAAGGAATGTGTCCACAGGTGCCCTCCCCAGGGACACCCCCGCCCACACCAGAGGGACAGCGGAGGATGAAGGACCCTATCCCAGGTAAATACTGGTAAGTATAGGTAAGTAAGATATGGGCACCCATACATGGCACATGGTGCAATGGCTCTGCCCAGGGGACCCTTAACTCTATTCTAGCCATTGGGGTGGTGCTAAAAGAACAGCTGATGGACGGAATGTAGAACAAATCAAACATTCACCCCCAGTCACAGATCTGGGTTTAATCCATCAGTTTTGTTGCTCACCATGCCATTCCTGTATGGACCCAGCCATAAGCAAATCAGTCTTGACCTTGTTCTCCATGGGAACAGTCCAGCCCGAACTGCCAGACCAGGTCCTCCCTGGACCAGAAACAAGCATTCTGGGACTGGTTTTGGGGTATCGCCCCTCTTCAGCCAGGCTAGCTTGAATCCGTTGGCATAGAGAATACGGGACCCACGCCTAGGCCTACATTTTCAACTTGGGGCAACAAATACAAAAATAAGAGTTTGGGTTGGACTGTTGCCATGAGGAGCAGGGTCAAGACTGATTTGCATGTGGCTGGGTCCAAACTGGGGTGGTGTGGTGAGCAAAAAAACGATGGATTAAACCCAGATTTTTGTGACTGGGGGTGAATGTTTGATTTGCTCTGCGTTCCGTCCATCGTCTGTTCTTTTTGCATTTGTTGCCCCAAGTGGGAAGGGTATGCCCACATGTGGGTCCCGTGCTCACTGCGCCACTGGATTCAAGCTAGCCTAGCTGATGAAAGGTGATATCCTGAAACTGGTCCTAGGATGCTTGTTTCTGGTCCAGGGAGGGTCTGGTTTGGCAGCTTGGGCTGAAGTGTTCCCATGAAGAACAGAGTCTAGACTGATTTGCATATTGTTGGGTCCAAACTGGGGTGGCATGGTGAGCAAAAAAATTATGGATTAAACCCAGATCTTTGTGACTGGGGGTGAATGTTTGATTTACTCTACAATCCGTCTATTATCTGTTCTTTTTGCATTGGGGTGGTGGGCATGGCTCCTGCCTTTTCTAAAGCAGAAGTCATGTGGCATGGTAGGTTTAGCACCATAAAATGACGCTAATCTGGTTAGAGTCATCTTTTTTTACTCTAACCAGCCTAGCATCATTGTTTGGTGCTAAACACCCATCTCCCATAACACCACCCAGCTAACATAAAAAAAAATTATGCCAGCCTCCCCTTAGCTCCGAATTGCGCCATTCCATTAATATGGCGCCCGGCTGGCGTCCTGGAATGGCGCAAGCCAGCTCTATACTTTTTGGCACAAACCTGCGTTAGCGCAGGTTTGCATCAAAAAGTATATATCAGGGGCTGAAAGTGGAACTACATCCTTCATGTCTTTATTTCTCTCTGTTTTTCCCCTTTTACAAAGTATTGTTTTTGTGCATGTGCAGGATGGTGTCCCTTTCTGCACAAAAGCAATCCTGCCTGAAATGCAGGCACCCTTGCACCTGCATTGGTGCTAGTCAGCAGTTTGTGTGCCATTGCAGGCAGAGAGCAGGAATGCACCATTTCCTGATAGATTTGGCTCATTCCTGCCCTTTTTCTTTCACACAGTACAGTACAGCAAGGTGCCTTGCTGTGTTGCTTTGTGTGTAAAAGAATGACAAATATGGCCCTTTGTCTCTCCTATTGAGACGCCCCGTGATTTGATTTGCTTTTAAAATTACCACATTACTCATCCTAAAATTATTTTGCCACTCATAAAGACAGAGAACAATCAGATAATCTATTTATGACTATTACCAGATATAAAACAAATTAAGCAAACACAGTTGATCAATACAGAAGCAATTTGAGAAGGAATTAAGGAACACTTCCAAATTCCTATTGGCACTTACAAGGATGAAAAACAATTAGTTAATCTATGACTAATACCAAAAATGAAATAGATTAAGCAAACATAAGTGATCAATACGGAAACAATTAAAGAAGGAATTAAGGACCATAACAGATTCCGAATGAGGTAGTAGCATAGGACTTGTTCTAAAGTGAAAATGCATGATAGAAACATTTAGCACTATTTTGAGCACCACTCCTAGCAGTGATGAATCTAGTCTTCAGGGAACATACCTACTGGTCTTTCCAGGTGATTTTTTAAATATATCTTTATTGCCATTTTCAGAGTGAGACAACAGTAGGTAGGAAAATGGCTGTGTACAAGTGAATCTACCAATCTTTAGTATTATATAATGGTAATGAGGACATGGCAGAAAAAACACGTACATGAGGTCCCTTGATCGGATGGGCTGTCTCAGTAAGAGAAGTGGGTTTGTTATACGATCTGCAACAGGATGCCCATTGGAGAGTGCAATACTCATGATCAGGCACAATAAATAAACACAAAGAACAGTAAATAATCAAACTGGGTAGCTAAAGGCGGTAACTTAGTTTTCAGGCATTGTCCAGATGTTGCAGCAGAAAGGAGAATTTAAGTGGAAGTACGGAACCAATCTTGCAGGTCCGCTAAGGAGCAAACACTCATGAGCTAGCACAGCACAGTAAGCGAGAAGGCAATAACCTGACGAACATTTAGGGAACACAAATGGGAATCATACACGGGTCTTGCAGGACCAGCAGCTACGTGATTGAACAAGAGCTGCGCAATCCCCAGCAGCACCCTTCTCTCGCGCCATTGATCAGGCAATGGCCTCAACTTTCAGCCAGAGCACATATATGTCCCACATGGCAGCAGCTCCTCTCTCCTGATGCACAGGTTGTGTTCTATAACATTGGCCTCAGCAGTCGCCCATCAAACCACCATACGGAGCCAGCAATTGATCGAGGATGGCTAGTTTCAATTAGTGTTTGGTGCATTTTGTACACTTTGTAATGCTCAGGAGACGCAGTAGGGGGTCCGGAGGTAGCTGAACATCTACTATAGCCTTAGAACCCGCCGTAGCGGGCTCTACTGGCCATTAAAGGCCCGCTCCCGCAGCCTTTAATGGCCGGTAGAGCCTGCTATTGAATGTTCTAAGGTTATTAGTACATTCTGCCACTAGAGGGCAGAATGTTCTATCAAATAAAACAAATTCCTCACGAAACCGAGGGGATTAAAATCCCCCCAGGCTCCGTGAGGCTTTGTTCACAGATTATACTGTGAACAAAGAGAACATTGTAATGTTGACGCTCTGGGCTTTTACCAGCGAGTAAAAGCCCGGAGCACTCCATTGTCTGCAATGGAACCCCCAACATTCCAATGTTCTAATATTGCTGAGATATGTTCCATACCTTGCCCCCATATCTGTGCATGCAGGGGACAGTTGAATACCATGCAAAGGAAAGTGGTGTCATGGAACCCACATCTAGGGCACACTGAGGTCACTCCTGAGAACATCTTGTGGAAGCAGTGTGGCGTTAAGTAAGCATGATGCAGGTAGTTGAATTGGGTAAACTTTAGGCAGGGTTTGCGAGATACTTGCTTCACCTACTCAAGCGCCCTACCTCATTGTTTGACCATCAAATCTGTCCTGTGACACACGTCCCATTTGGGTTTGGCATGTAGCGTGAGGTCCGCGCCTGCAATCTGCAAGGTTACATTTAATACTGTGATTGCTCTGCAGCCCACCTCACGGGTCAGTATAGACTGCAACCTGTGATGGAGGGCTGGGGCCTCTCTCTCCACCTGCCAAGTGGACCTGATCGCCAAGACAAGAGCATTGTAAGCTAAAAATTTACCAACTGGAACACCATTGCCATCCTGCAGTTCTTGAAAAGAGCGCAGCATCCCATCAGTGTACAAGCCCACAAACAGGTCACTTCTAATTCCTGCCAAGGCCCTGAGTCATGCCTCTCCTGCAGAGCACACATTGTGGGCATGCTCCAGAGTGGCAATTGTGACGCATACAGGAGTGCACCCAGGTGAAGTTGAATTAATCTATTCCAGCACAACTTTGTGACCCGAGCCAGCCTTTCAGCATCCCAGTCTCCTGGTCTCCGAGGTCAATCCAATATACCTATCCCATCATGCTTGTCACTGATAAGACAACATTCACCCATCAAGTCTCCTTTTATCCACTGCATGGGCCGCTTTAACTGTGAGCTGCAAAATAAAGCTCAAGGTCTGGTACCCTTAAGCCACCCTCCAGGGGACAACATTGGAGTATATCATTAGAGAATCATTTGCATGCTCTCCCGCGTATAAGGTCAGAGAGTAAACGCTGTAGGTCCCTAAAGAAAGCCCTAGTTGGGATCACTAACACTGTTGCAAAGCAATAGAGGAGGCATGGCAAAAGTAACATATTCGCTATGGAGGCCCAACCCACAGATGATAGAGGCAAATGCATCCAGAAGCCTATGGACTGTCGCATTGAAGTCAAGGTTCTGCCGTGACTGCTACGAGGAGATCTCTATCCAGGAGATAGATGTTCATTCCAAAGTAGCGTAACATCTCTGACCACCAAGGGAGATGGCCTGATTCCAGCTCCATCACCTCGACCTGCTCTGTCACGCTCATGGGGAAAAATGCATGACTTTCCCCAATTCACTTGAAGACCCGCAATGTCCTCGAAAAGATCAAGGAGGTTTTAGCGTGCCAGTAGGTCTCTGCCTGGGCTGCCCAAATAAACCAGGACATCATCTGTGTAGAGAAACACTATGTACCATTGGGGCCCCCCTTCACCCCCCGGACTGGGCCTTTCACCTGCAACAAAGCAGCCAGCAGCTCCATGGCTAATGCAAAAATCATGGGGGAAAGGGACCACCCGTTGCATGCCTCTTCCATTATGAAATGGTTGAGAGATCGGACGCCCTATCTAGACTCTGGCCTATGGCACCATATGCAGCAGCTTGACCCACTTCAGAAATTGAGGGCTCACTCAAAAGACTAGCATCAAATATGACCACCCTAGGCTGTCAAATGCTTTTTCAAAGTCCAGGTAGATGGCCACTGGGTTTTCCCTAGACCCTGAAACTGCACCCTTGAGGTAGGACAAGAGGCTCTTGTTATATGAAATAGCCCTATGCGGGATGAACCCGCACTGGTCTGGATTGACCAGGGTGTGGAGCATCAGGAGCAAACTAATGGCCAATGTTTAACTCGTTGTTTTATAATTAATGTTAAGCATTGAGGATAGGGGTGATAGCAGCCCACTTCCAGGAGGTCCCTACCCACCTCGGGCAAAACTACTTTAAGAGTCTCACAGAGGGAGCGAGGAAGCTTGCCTTGCTGATGCACCTCTTGTACCGTGAGTAATCCAGGAGTAAGGGCTGCACTAAACATTGCAGGGAGCCCATCCGTGCCCGGAGTTTTGTAGTGGGCCTCTGACATATAGTGGCCCGCAATTCCTCAAGTTTGCAGCTGTTGTTCAAGTTTATGGGATTGAAGGGGATGAAACCAGGGGAGGGCAAACATGGCAATGTATTGCCAGAGGTGCTCATCAGGAGGGCTGGGAGGAAGATAAAGATGCTTGTAATACTGAGCAAAAGTCTCGCAAATCTCATCTTGGGAGGACACAATGGTGCCCACAGATGTGCGGGTCGCCCCTATAATGGTCCTGGGGACCACTGAACATAGAAGTAATGCCAACATAGGACTTGGCTTACCTCCATCTGCATTCTGACGAGCCATGGGCACTCCATAGTCAATATTATTCAGCTGCCGTGACTCGTCTCCATATTGGTTCCTCAGATGGTGCAGCCATGGCCGAGTCTCAATCACCATCACCGTCTCTCATTCTGCAGCACGGATCCACTCCTCTGTTAGCACACTGCAGAGAAGGGATGCCAGTTCCCCCAGGTTGTCTTAAGACAGTGTCCTCTCATAACCACCTTCATGGCATCCCACTCCACACCCAGGGAGCCTACAGTACCCTCATTCTCCTCAAAGTAGTGGAGCAAATGTGTGCTAACTGTGTCCCTATACACTCTGTCAAGCAGGGCCTCAGTCCTCAGGCGCCAAGTCGGTAAGGTGCCCTGTCAACACCCTATTGGAGGGTCACATTGAGGGGGCTGTGGTCAGACAAAGTCGGGCCCAGGTACTCTGAGTTCTGGACCCAGGGCCAGAGCTCCAAGTTACAAAATAAGTAGTCCAGTCTGGTGTGGACCTGATTCCCTGGGGCCTAATAGGAGTATTCAGAATCATCAAGGTCACCCAGGCACCAAATGTCGTAGAGTTGTGAAGCGGTCGTCCATTCACTGATGTGTTTTGTTGCTTGTATACCCTGAGTCTCAGGGAGTGGGGGCACTGATCCATCTAAGGAGGTACAGTGCACACTATTAAACCACCCCCGTAGACTAGGGGACATGGAATTAAGAAGCAAAGCTGGGGACAGAGTGTGTAAGAAATACCTCTGGAGGGTGTTTGAGGTATAAAGTGAAACAATCTACAGTGGACGCCCATTCAGCAAGCCCTCCGGGAGTACAAACAGTCCTGCTCTGAACAAACGGGACACCTGGGGCAATCCAGATTAGAACCCCCCCTCGCAAACGCAGAACACCCAGTACCAAAGACCTGCCCACTCCACTGTGAAGAAACCTTGTCTAGTTCAATGGCATTAAAGTGTGTTTCCTGTAGGCCTGCCATGTGAATATGCCTCCACCTGAGGTAGGCGTACACCCTCTGATGGCACACAGGGGTGGCCATCCCCCGGATATTTCATGTTAATGCAATATATCTTGTAACCATAGAGCATATATATAATGTCCCCTACACAGAGGCCTAGAAAAGTCATCATAGAACACTAGGAACACGTCTTCTCCCCTATTCTCCCTTACGCCCATTCCAGCTCCTGTTACTAACCAAACAATAAACAAAACTATAACACTCATTCCCTTGGCTTGGACACCAACAGGCATCATGCCACGATATCCCCAAATAGTTAGTCAGTAATTAACACGTAACTGTTGCACTGGTCAGTCTTTATGGAAGTCTTTATGGACCAGGCCTAGAGGCATGCAAGGAAAAGTCCTGGGTGTTCCCTAGCATCACGGGCCCATACAAAAGAACTGATAAGTCCCAAGACTTCATCAGAAGTAATCATGTCCTCCAGTAACTTCCCCCATGAACCTCACACCATCCACCCCTCCCTCCACAGGAGCCAGAGTCAATTTACTCACCAAGACAATCGGTTTCACTGATCCAGAGGTTTTTTCTGAGGGGAACGTACTGTGACAATGGTGGTGTCCCCCTCTGAAGCCACCGACCACAGAACACCCAGCACTGACTACTGATCAATGATGAGCATAAGCACCCAGACACTGTTAGTACCTTGGAGTAATACATCAGCCACCAGCTTTGTACCCTCTTTTGCAGCTTGTTCACTGGTAGGCCATGTTCAGGGCCTGACTGGGGAGCAGCGGTGCTTGGTCCTCCCATCAGACCATCCTTGTAGATCACCACTCTCCTCCACCTCTAATAGGTCCAGAACATCCTTGGATCACAGCCTGGTCCAGGCCTCCTCAGGGGAAGTGAAGAAGCGAGTAGTGTTGTTGAATGGACTCTTGTATCCCTACAAGACTGCTGGATTAGGGGAAGCAGCACCCCTGCTTGGAGGTAACGGAGTCACTCCTGCACCAATTGGCAGCTGGTGGCCCGATCCTTCTGGCTCTCTAGCAGCACCTCACCAAATCCAAATAGTAAAGGTGATTTCTGGCAGCCTAGCACATGGACTATGGAAACCCCTCAGAGAAAATTGTGGTGGAACAAGTCTTAACTTTTTCTCTTAAGTCTCTTACATACACACAGGCAAGAAAGAAGATTCAGGATAGTTTGCAATATATTTAATAAAAAGACTGCAATCTGTGATAACATGCATGAGGTGCAATAATTAGGATAATGATAAGTAACAAAATCAGGTTTGTGAAAATAAGCGATGTAAATATGAACAACTGAAACATATTTACATAACATGAATATGCAAATTCATCCCTAGAGCGTATTTTGTACCCTAAAAAAAAGCAAGGCGTGATAAATGTAATCTTCCCATGCTATGTCCATGAAAAGCGCCCTAATCCTATTACCTTAGGACAGAGTCGGCCTCCAGTCTCAAAATCAGGCTTTGTAGAGACACAAAGGCTGAGGTCTGCTGCAAAGTGACGTGCAGTAAGGATGGAATATCCTGGGCGGAGGCCCCTCTAATTGCCTTGGTCTCACAAGATGTTTTTAAAAGGCACATGTAATCCTCATGCAGACGTCCTCAAGAGCGTATGTACCTAAATGTTAGATTGTGTGTGCAAACTTGTATCAGCAATATCATAACAAAATGCCTGACATGTTCACATTCTGTTCTTGTCCAATGTAAAGCAAAGAACATGATGACATCCCAATACGTACATTACTGATAATGAGCTTTCACGGAATGGCAACTGATTGTGGAATAAAAACATGTCTCCTAAAATGCAAGCAATTCTAAAATGAATAAAATCAAATAATAAAACAGAGCATGTTATCTAGGTAAAAGGGCACAGACCTACAAGCAAAAGCTAAGCTAAGCTCCTGTACCCAGGCAAACTAAAATGGACCTACAAAACCCTCCCCTATTGCGGAAACAAGGGTGCTAAGTCTAAAGTCTAAAAATGCTTTACACAAAAAATCTAAAAGAAATTTAAAATCATTCATAAGAGACATAGGGGGTCATTATGACCCTGGTGGTCAGAGATAATGTGGCGGTAGTACCGCCAACAGGCTGGTGGTACTTACTGCCACATTATGACATTGGCTGGTTGGCTGAAGCTAATCTGCCAATGTACCACTCTGACCGCCATGGTGGTAGCAGCCGCCGGGCTGGAGAAAACAATCTCCAGCCCGGCGGGCGCTATTGTGCCGCCAGCGGTATCATGACCCTGCCTACCGTCATGGTTTTCGTGGCGTTCATAACGCCATGAAAACCATGGCAGTAGGCCCTATCATTGACAGGGAATTCCTTCCCTGTCACTAATAGGAGGCTCCCTCCCTCCAATACTCCCCAGACACCCCCCACCCGCACCCCCCTTCATCCTCGCTTCCTTTCAACCTCCCCATACACACACACACACGCAGACACACTCATCCACACAGTCATACACGCATACATACACACATGAATTCATTCATTCATGCACACATCTGCACACACATCCAAACTTACGCGCAGACATGCATTCACATTTCCATTTATACACGCACTAACACACTTTCATACATGCACTCACACACCTTCATACACACACACAAACAGCACTAAACACACACTCGCATTCACGTACACACTCACACATACATGCACACCCCCCCACACACACACACACAACAACCCACACTCCCCTCCCCTATTGGAAACCCAACTTACTTTTATCCAGGGGGTCTTCCAGCAGGGCATGGGGCGCTGCTACCGCCAGCAGCGCCCACCAGCAGAACACCGCCAGGCCGTATTATTTGTCATAATATGGCTGGCTGCGGTCTACTGGCGTGGTGCTGCTCCCACCATTCGCCAGTATGGCTCCAGCCGGATTTCCACCCTTCTTGTGGCAGAAATCTGGCTGGGGTCATATTATGGCGGACAAAGGGTAGCCGCGGCGACAGTCTTTTGGCGGCCGTCGCCGCAGTGGTAGGCGTTTTTTACCGCCATTGTCATAATGAGGGCCATAATGTCAAAAATGACAAGCAAAGCAGGACGACAGGGAGAATTGAAAGGTAATTTGGAGTCACATTTTACACATTGAGAAAAAGCCATTGGTGAAATCAACAGTAATCATGGTCGTGCAAAAGGTCTCTGAACTCATCAATGGAGATTGAGACCATAAAGGACTCCACTTCGGCAGGTGATAGATGGATCAAAGGATTAACAGAGGGATCCACGGAGTAGAAGTGTGCAGGAACCTCAAATGCATAATGAACTTCGGAGGCGCCACTGTCCGTTGTTCCAAATGTCATTGGAGCCAGGAGATCCACAAGCAGTGGCTCATAAGATGCCTTGTGAATCGGCCTTAGTCTCAAAGGTTGATGTCTGTAAATGAACTCTCATTGAGAACATTAACAGATCCTTGGCCACAGGAGTCACAGGCTGCAAGGCAAGACACACTATTGGTGCGCATTCGAAGGGGCATCAAATGCAGTTGAAACTGGCTGCACACATATTAGGAGTGGTCGGAATATCAATAACCAATCATGCTCCAGCTCTTTCAGCAAGGAGGCACCGAAGTACTATAACATGCAATCACGACACAGGTGAGCTGGTGGTAGCTCCATCACTCCACTTTGCTGAGCTAGGACAGCCACAGTGTACGAAAAACAGCAGTAGCAGTATTCTGCAAATTAATGTCAAATTAACTGGGAATCTGCCAAAGACACTGAAAACAAGTGAATGTATGGCTGAAGACTTGAATTCGGTCTGGAAGGTGCTGACAAATCCAGAACTGACAGCCTTAAAAAAGTGTTGAAAATTCTGCTCACCAATTGTTCACAGTGTCTGGGGAAATTGGTATGTAATAGGGACAGTATTTCAGCTGATGACCTTGCTATCTGGATATTATATGTCGAAGTCAATCTTACTTGTTTTTGAAACAATAGTGTCTTTAGTCGGCTCAGCTTGTCAAAATTTACATTAGAAGTAGCAATGTGGGGCCACACGTTTGCTACTCTAATCTCTTGTGTGGGAGGAAATAAAATATAGCTGCAACAAGTTGCCATTTGAAAAACCAAAATTACATACAAAATACCAGGCTTCATGTCACAGCAGCTTTCATCATTCAGAACCACAAAACTTCCATTCAAAAGTATCTGAAATACTTGACGAATCAAAGGGACGGGAGTACCCTTCAAATGGCATGCCAAGTTCACAGCCTCAGTATTGCAAAGGATATGCAAGGACACCTGCTTACAAATCATAGAATGATTAACAGTAGTCTCACATTCGCTTCCACTAAGAAAGACCTCTGTTTCACCATTCAGACATTTGAAATCGAAAGGCAACTCCTGCACTTTGTGTATGTAACTGTCTCCAAGCCGCTCATATCTGCCTACAGCAAAATGTTATAACAGTTTGTGAAACAAAAAGTGGAAATGGGCACATTTATGACTCCATATATTAACCACACTGCTGAGGGAATTTCTGCCACAGTAATTGGCAACTTTTCCAACTTTTCAATACTAAGCATGATGTAGCTAGCTTCTTTTTTATCCATTATCTGCTGTTGCCTGGACAAATTAAAAGCTGCAAATAATTTGCTACTATTTAGTTGTTTCCAAGGCACTCGGCTATTTTTCAGAACCTTCAATGTCCAAACTAACTGCATGATGGAACACAGATGACTTTGCCCATGTGGTAGAAAGGACATGTCATTCTGAATGATGTTAATCACAATATTATTTACATTGTAGGAATATCTTGCTGGGTATGCTTATGGTGAACGCTGGCCATCAGCATAAGCTTTCACTGCAGTATTAGAAATGGGGTCTCTAGTTGGCAGTCGGTTTACACACTGTCCAAGTACGAACCCTCACTCTAGTCAGGATAAGAGAGATACGCAGCTCAGATAACCCCTGCTTACCCCCTTGGTGGCTTGGCACAAGCAGTCAGGCTTGGCTCAGAAACAATGTGTAAATCATTTGTATATACTACAAGGCAATATAGTGAAAACAATACAAAAGGACACCACACCAGTTTTAGAAAAATATGCAATATTTATCTGTGTAGAACAAGACCAAAACGAGGAAAATACAACATACAATAATAAAGATATGAATTTTGCAAAAATTTGTTAAAAATACAGTTCCTGGCGTTGTGAACAACAAATCCAACAGGTCAGGCCGGCCATGGGAAGTGTCGGGAAGACCCGCAAACAGAATGGGAAAACCAATTTGAGACTTTGGGTTCCGACAAGTAACTTGTGGCTTCCACAAACAGACGGGAAAAAGAGGAATCTGCAGTAAAACTTGAATTGACTGATAAAGATAGGAAAAACACCAGAGAAAGGAGGGAAGAAAGATCTAACAAAAAAGTGGAAGGACGCATACTGAGTCAAAGGAAAGAGCAAATAAAAAATACAAGGAAAGAATAAAGGGAAGAAAAAAATGATGTCAGAATGAACACCTGATGAAGAAAAAAGAGGGGAAAGAAACAAGGAAAGAAATAACCACGTTTTTGTGAATTTGAGAGAAGAGGTAGAAAGAGGAAGAGGAAAATAAAAAAAGGGAGAGGAGTAGAAATAAATAGTTGAAAGAAAGAGCAAATGTGGATTTTAAGAGCTGGAAAGAGGAAAGTGGTGGAGAAAGAAAACATTTAGAGTAAACAGAGTAAAGGAAAGAGCGGAGTGAGATAGGTGAAACAGACCCTCCCAAATAAAGATTAAATTGTCTCCCCCAGTCCTCAACCAGACGTCAGAGTGTGGAACAGCAGGAGGGACTGCAGAACAGCAGGAGGTGCATTAGCAGAGTTGTATGTGAACCCCAATACAGCAATATTGGGGCATTTCAGATCAGGACAGAGCTGTGTCCCGGCCCAGTGCTGGAATAACAGAAAGGCAGTGGGTGAAGAATGAGAAATGGAGAGCCATGTAATTCCTGGTATTGGAATAATGGGGTCCTGCAGGTTAGGGTTGAGGTGCACTGACATAGTTGTATGTGGGCTGCAGTACTGGAATACTAACGGCACACAAGGTCAGAACTGAGGTATGTCAATGGAGCTATGTGTGGAACCTAGCATTGGCATGTCATTGTTGCTGAGTGTTAGCCTGGAGGTGCTCTGGTTAAGCTGCTAGTGGGGCCCAGTATGGGCATGGCATTGCCTTTGAACCACAGAAGCGAGGTGTCCTGAAGGGCATGTGTGTGTGAGCCTTAGTACTGAGAAAAAATGTGCAGTGAATGTTTGAATTGATGGATTCTGGCAGAGCAGTGGCGTTGGATGTTTGACTTGAGGTGCACTGGCTGAGTTGTGTTTTGCTCTTTTGGGTCCAGTATTGGCTTGGCAGTGGGACTGAATATTAGAATTGAGCTGTTGTGATGGAACTTTCTGTGAGCGGAGTCCAAGTATACGAAAGGAAGTGACCTTTCTGGGGTAAAACTGAGGTACACTGATGCAGCGGGGTCTGAGATCCCTGTACTGGAGCAGCAAAGTGTCCTGACTGGAAGAATTGAGGTGCTGTGGCAGACAACGCATGTGGGGTTCCTGGCACTGGCACGGCTGAGGGCTTGGAGTGTGTGAACTGAGGTGCACTGATGGAGTGGCACCCGAGGTCCTAGTACTGGAACAGCAGAGTGTACTGTCTGTAAGAACTGAGGTGCTCTGGCAGACAGCGTGTGTGGGGTTCTGGCACGGGCATGGCTGAGGGGCTTAGAGTGTGTGAACTGAGGTACACTGATGGAGCTGCGCCCAAGGTCCCAGTACTGAAACACCAGTGAGTACTGACCATAAGAAATTAGGTCCTCTCGCAGACAGAGAGTGTGGGATTCGGGCACGGTTGAGGGGCTTGGAGTGTATGAACTGATGTGCACTGATAGAGCGGGCTCAAGGTTCCTGTACTGGAGCAGCAGAGTGTACTGACTGGAAGAATGAGGTGCTCTGACAGACATCACTTACAGGTTTTCTGGCACTGGCACAGCTGAGGGCTCAGAGTGTGTGAACTGAGGTGTACTGCTGGAGCGGCAGAGTGTACTGACTGGAAGAACTGAGGTGCTCTTGCAAACAGAGCATGTGGTGTTCCTGATACTGGCACGGCTGAGGACTCGAAGTGCATGAACTGAGGTGCACTGATAGAGCTGCACCCGAGGTCCCAGTACTGGAGGAGCAGAGTGTACAGACTGCAAAAACTGAGGTATTCTGGAAGACAGTGAGTGTAGGGTTCCTGGCACTGGCACAGCTGAGAGCTTGGAGTGTGTGAACTGAGGTGCACTGATAGAGCTGGGGGTGGGATCCTAGTATGGAGCGGAAGTGGGCACTGTCTCTAAGGATTGCAGAGCCCTGGTAGAGCTGGGTGCCTAGGCTGTAAGCAACAGGCAGGTACACTTGGTATAGAAAATCCAAGTCAAGGAAGGGTGTGAGCCAGGCAGCTGGGAGAGGGTACAGAGAGCCCACAAAGACCAAATGTGACCAAGATAACAGTCTGATTTATAGACTTGTTTACAGCTAAGCTCAGATCAATAATGCTTTTCAAATAAAAAGGGAAGCTCCCTGGACAGGAGCAGGAAACAAAGTGGAAAAATGTCCCCTACAGACCAGATAAATAGGACAAAGCGTAATTACACAGTAGTTGATCCCTGCACCCACACAGAAAAAAGAGGGACAAAGAGGCATGACTGGCCACTAGCAAGCAAGGATTTTTGAATGACACTGAAATGAACAAATTAAGTAACAGGAATGGCACAGGAGAATTATATTGAAAAGTATACAAGAGGTCGTATGCTTACGCTTGACCTAAAAAATGATGGCTTGGGCCTGGTAAGTGGGTATGTTTGCTAGGTTAAATTGGCAGTTTAAAACTGCACCTATAGACACTGCAGTGGCAGGTCTGAGACATGTTTATAGTGCTACTCATGTCGGTGGCACCATCAGTGCTGCAGGCCCACTAGTAGCATTTGATGTACAGGCGCTGGGCACCTCTAGTGCATTTTACTAGGGACTTAATAGTAAATCAAATATTCCAGTCATGGAAAAGCCAATTACCAATACAGTTTACACACAGAACACTTGCACTTTAGCACTGGTCAGCAGTGGTAAAGTGCCCAGAGTATCAAACACTAGCAAAATCAAAGTCCAGCACACAGTCACAACATAGGAAGCAGAAGTAAAATAACAGGGGAGACCACGCCAAGGATGCCAGGTCTAACAGACACATTAACTATTTGGTTGAGTGTTGACAAAAAGTTCTATTACCTATGATAAAACACATCACCAGCAACTTCTGCAGTCCACAAATTGACGATTTAGCCAGTGTGAAGGGCGAGCAGTATGGTAGGACTTGACATACACCTGTGGTTAGAGCAACTCAAGTGGCAAATATTGCCTTGAGGGCATCACACAGAAAACAGGTCAGATACAACCTTCAGAACGTCCATGCTATCAGAGTGCAAGTTGTCTTTGGAAAAGATTTGTCCATCCCAAGTTGGTGTCTATCCCAGGATCAACACCAGTACACTTTGTACTTCAATACAGCAACATATCACAGCAAATGTTACAATGCTGAAATGTACAAATGAAGATGACATGGTGAAGTACCCTGAAACAAAATAACAAGGGGAAATTAAATTTACCACATATTAAATTCTAATCAATTGACAAGTCATGAGGACACACCTACTTAGCACAAGCACAGTTCATCTATGTCAGTGACCACATAACCCAATGTAGGGAAACTCTGATCCACTAACATCTTTGCCTTGAACTTTTCTGCAGTGATCATTCCTAACAAATTACCATCGCAGACAGATATGTACCCTATGGCACAACATGTACTGACAGTGGGCAATCACATCTTGATGTAAGTCAACTCCTTCTTATTCACCACTGTCATCTTCATAGGGCATATCAACATCTGCACCTGGGGCTCATCTCAGTCTCCCTCCTCTGCACATATATGGATGTCTCTCCTGAGGGCGATGTTATGAAGAATGCAGCAGGCAACCATTATGTTCACACCTTATCGGGTGAGCAGAGGAAGGCTCCACCGGTTTTCTATAGGTCCCTAAACCTAGCCTATAGAGCCTAAAAGCCTTCTACACTGGTCTCTGTATTCTTCTATGGGCCTCACTGAAGTGGATATCCCCTGGTTTTGTTGGATTCCTCAGAATTGCCAATAACCACAGTTGGGTAGGATATGCTGCGTCTCCTACATGGAAGCAACGCATCAACAGATCAGTCACATATCAAACCATTGTCCCCTCCTAAACTAGGATTCAGGCAAAAGATCAACAACTTATGTTGTACTTACCAACAACCCAGGCCCTCTCTGGTCCAAGTTGTGACATCTGCATGGGTATATTGATGTTCTGTAGTATGAATTAATCAGGTATTAACCCAGGGAAGAGGGCACACTCAAGATGTATATGTCTGGAGAGCAAACAACTTGAACATTGATGGAATTGAAGTTCTTATGATTGCAGTAGACCTGTTCTCTATTGTGTAGTGGCACCAAGGCAATATGTTTGCCACCTATTGCTCCAACCACATGTGGTATTCAAGCCAAAGCATAACATTCTCCCTTCACAGTGGCCAAATACTATGGACATGAGAATTGGATGTAGCTGTTGGTGTTTTTCACCAGCGAAGCCAGGACATCTTGTAGCACACCACATATTGTTGGCTGGGATATGCCCCCAGATATTGCCACAGTGTATTGAGAGGTGCCAGTGGCTACATAATGCGATGCTGCCATGAGTTTTACTATTGGTGTTATGGCTGTTGGATTCCTATTGTGATGCAGGAGATCAGGCTCCAACTGCTGACACAAATCCAGGATTGTCTGCCTATTTAGATGATATTGCTTGATGATGTCCTTTTCCACCATGGCGGCAAGGTCTGGAAAGGTCAGAAAACCCTGGATCTGTCGTCTCCTACCCATTTTTGGTTTCAGAAATCTGCATGTATGGAACAGAAAAGATCAGGTGAAATGGTTACTCCATACTTTTAATGTCAATACACATCTGAATCATGGGTAACAGTAGAAATTCATTGGGTAATACATATACACACATTGACATTAAATATCTGGTCCACTCAGATCTTGCAAAATACGTATTTAGGATTTTTGGTCATCATGTGCATATAATACACTTGAACTGTATTATTTGCACTTTTCTTTTAAATACTGTCAACTGAGGTAGTACTTCCCCTGCGGTACTGTAGTTGTCAAAGAAAGTTACATTTTATCCTGTCATATCTTGCTAAGGAAAGGGTTGTTCATATCTGACATTTAGAAATGCAGCACCCTCCATTTTCAGTGTTGGTGATGCAAAAACATTTGTAAAATGTGCAGTTCCACACCCTTAAATGGAGGTTGCCTTACCTTGCTGTCAAAACATTGGCTACCCGATGGTTGTCAGCTGAAGTTGACCACACAGCAGGTGGTAAACTTCATGATAGGCCCTGCCATAGGCTAACGTGTGTGCTAGCTACAAACAAAAGCCAATGGCTGTGTCCATCTCCATCACGGATCACATCTGCTGAGTTGTGAATAAACACTCACTTGCCTCCTAACACTGCAGCCATCAAGACCTCCTCATTGTGTGCTGCTGTTACTGACCTCTGGGAACCAGGATGCCAGGCAAAGCAGGTGACAGGGTCCCTGCCTTCTTCTCTGAAGAGCTGGAGCTCCTTGACAGAGTAACCTCTTCCTTTAAGATTCACAGGGTATTGTGGTTCCTTTTTGGTAATGTGGGTGGTGGTGTGCATGGAGTTGACAGAATCATGTAGCTGGGACATATTTTTCCGACCAATGTCTGAAATTTCTGTGCATGTCAATGTCAAGTCACCTGACAGTAAGGTCTGTAATGTGTGTCCATGTAACACACAAATCCTATTTCATCACACAAACAGCAGGCCATTGAATACGAGGGCCAGTAGTATGACTGTCAACATACATCCTCTGTTGACATGCCAGTGAGGTTGAGAGAAAAATGTAGAGGGCCTGGAGTTGTCTGACACTGTACTATCACGTGGGATTCCAGCACATATTGTGTATCAGTTTGCCCTGTATGGTTTAAACTTGTCATGGAGCCACATGTAGGTAGACTTATTTTTCAGGTGTAGCAAGTTCAAATAGCACTGACTCACCATCATCCATCCCAATCTGTTCCATTAGAAATCATACTTGTTCAAACACCCACAAATCTCTGTTCTCATTGACACATAGCAGCCAATATATCTTGTCCTCAGTCACTGTTTGTGATGCAGAACATGGGTTCTGACTCTTGGAAGTTTAGGCAGGAAGCCAAAGTAGCTGCGCATTGTAGCTCTGAGTATGATTATGTGCAAGGATTGTACAGGTTGTTTGGCCATCAGTAGCTAACAATGATTGCGAGTAATCAGGGGTAGCTCTCACAACAGGACTAGTTGCATAGTGCTGGCCAAGACAATATTGCAGGCCTGTTCAGGTAACATGAGAAGCTAAAAAGTATTGACAGTGCACATGAGATCACTGCTAATCAGTATTTCCACTCTGCATATGACAGTTTTATGGCAAAAAACTATTTTATAAATGTATGTGTGAATTTATGAACAGTGATGTCACAGCAGTACTGCCCAACAGTGACACTGAATTGTCTATTGCTGTTTTTTTATTCCATCTATACACGTCAACGCCATCAGACTGCCAAGAAATGTACGCACCCTGGGGGTCCATAAGTGAAGTAGCCTGCACTGTCGGAAGAGGTTAGAGGAACTGCATTGGACTACCAGAAAATCAGCAGAGAGACAAATCAGGAAGTCCTTCCAGGGATCCAAGTGGGTGTGCCGCACCCTAGCCCCCTAATGGCTGACATACTTGTGATGGCTCATCCATAGCTTGATGGGCAGTTGAGGGCCCAACAGAAGCAGCAAGGGGGTAACTAATTTTGTAGATATTGTTGTGGTTTGACCTCTTTACTTTCCAGCTATGTTGGATCCCATCAACTTTGATGTGAAGACACATATCTAAAGCCCATGATGATTTCTGGAGGTGGAAGTTGTTCAGACACTGTCTGATGCTGTGTGTGGTGTATTGCAATGTGCTGCATCATGACACTAGATTCCTCCTTGCAAGGCAAGTACTCTTTTGGGCAAACACATCACTGCATGAAAATAAAGGGATTGACAGAATTTTCACAATGCCCCATGTCCCGATTGGGTTAGGTGTGATGGTACTCCACAAATGAGTGTAGTGAATATAGGCTTCATTACTGGTGACTGGGGCAAACAGCACAATTATGAAGCAGCTGATACGTCAGACTTGATATTGCTAAGTTGGTGCTATACCAAAGTAAGCATATGCATCTGCACCAAACGTTTTGGTATTCTTTGTACAGTGGATAATTCCTTATCTGTTATGTGTTTGAAATCAATTTCTCCAGCAAATTATGATTCTTTATGTGGACAGTAGATGGAGGAATCTGAGTCTTTCACAAATGTTCATGTAAGCCAGTCTGTGATGGTCTATGTGAATTTCTATGCCAAACTGTATTAGCAACAGATAGGAATGTGTCCACATTGGTGAGAGAGTTGTGTGTCCCACAGACATTTGTGTGTCCTTAGTCCTGCCCAGAGGAGAAAATGATGATGGAGAGCAATGCGATACTGAAAGGGACATTTGATGTGGAAGGTAACATCACATAGATGTTGTGGTGTCCCATTTTGGGCAGACAATTTCCATCAAAAAAACTTACGCTTTGAGAGAAGGAAAACAATTATAGTTCTGTACTGCAGTGGTTCAGAGATGTAGCCAGACCTATGTGTTTGCCTATGCTTTTGGAGCCCTTTATTTTGGAGTGAACTAGAAGTGTGTAAGTGACAAAGGCATTTATGATATAGGAGCTGAGAGGGGGGATAATTGAACATGTTGCAAATGTGGGATGCACATTGATGTTCAATTGTATTCTCACAGATACACCATAACTGTTATGTTATGCTATGTTATGTTATGTTCTGGGATCTTGTAAAGCGCATGGCTACCCGTAGGCCTCCCAGCACTAGCCACAGACCATAGAGACACAGACTGAGGTAAAAGCTTTAAAACATCCAAGTTTTGAGTGAACTTTGGAAGGTAAGTTCACGGTTAGTTTGTCGAAGACCAAGCAGAAGAGAATTACACAGTTTGGCTCCGAGATAAGCCATAGACCTTCCACCCAATTTGGATTTTATTACTCTGGGAATTGAGGCTAACACAGCCAATGAGGAACTGAGTTGTCTAATTGGCTTATGGAAAGAAGTAAGGGACCTTAAAAGAGGGTGGGCCTTTAGTGTATTGTGCCCTGTGGATACAACACAACGTTTTAAACTTTATACGTTGTTCCACTGGGAGCCAATGTAGGGAAGAAACGGCCGGTGTAGCAGGTTCATGCCTAGGAATGTTAAAAAGGAGACGGGCAGCGGTGTTCTGCGCCACCTTTAGCTTCTTTTTCACATATTTCGGGGCACCAAGATACAAATCATTACCATAATCGAAACAAGAAATAATGAGGCCTGGTTGACGAATCTTTCGCAATGGGTGGAAGTATTTTAAACAGCTTCTTTAGGAGCCTGAATGTACCAAAGCAAGTGGAAGAAATTTTCTTAACATGATGATCCATGGTGACCCATGAATCAAGCCAAACGCTCAGGCCCTTGATATGTTCCTTGGGAGGGGGCAAATCCCCCAGAGACTGCAACATCAGGAATTAAGACCTGGCCGAGAGCAATGTCCTGAAATCATTACTTCGGTCTTATCTCCATTTAGCTTAAGTTTACATTCAGACATCCATTCCGACACTGCCCGCAGGCAGGGGAGAGAATGTCGAATCATAAGAGGTGGGCTTAGTTGAAAATAAGACCACCAACTGAGTGTCATCTGCATATGACACTAATTAAAGACCATATAGCTCCACTACCTTTGCTAGGGGAGACATGTAGATGTTAAATAATGTAGGGCTGAGAGACGAGCCCTGAGGCACACCACAGCTGCTCTTAAAGCAGCTGGAGAAGAATGACCGATCTAGCACCTGAAATGATCTCTTCTCCAAAAAGTGCGCTGCCTGTAACTCCAATCTTTCTCATTCTTAGAAGTAAAATGTTGTGATCGACTATGTCAAAAGCGGAGCTAAGATCGAGAAGAAGAATGGCAGACATATATCCCTGATCAAGACGCTTCCTGACCTCTTTCGTAACTGCAATCATGGCTGATTCAGTACAGTGTAGACGTCTAAAGCTCATCAGAGAGGGATGAAGTATGTTGGTGTCTTTAAGGAAATTTGAAAGTTGAGCATTAAAGTGTTTTTGAATTATTTTAGATAGAGATGGGCTTCTAATTATTGAGCATGGTTGTGTCAAGAGTTTGTTTTTTCAGCAGGGGTTTAACTATAGCATGTTTCCACTGGTCTTGGATAGTGCTACTAGACAGCAAAGAGTTCAGCAGGTCAGTCAGAACTTGGGCTATGACAAAAGACCCTAGATCCAATATTGAAGGGGGAGAAGGATTGAGTGGGGAGCCAGACTTGAAGGCAGAGAGTAATTTGGAGACAAAGTACAAGGAGAGAGGCTAAAATTAGAAAAGCACAGCAGAACAGTTAATGCGCTCCTTTCCAGGGGCTTGAGAACAAAGGTTACCAGTAGGGAAGGCCGAATAGATAACTGAAAGTGTATCTTTTGTTTCACACACCACTACAGCAACACCCACACACACCACAAGTACACCCCCAGTCATCACACCCACCAGCACACATGCATGTTCCAGCATACCCACAGACACAACACCCACCACTACAGCAACACCCACACATACCACACGCACATCCCCAGTCATCACACCCACCAGCACACATGCATGCATGCACACCCACACACACCCCAGCAACAAACACCACAGCCACAACAGACACATCCACACACACACAACACAAATGCCCACACTCACCCATCCAACAGACAATCAATAAAAGACACAAATGTAAAGATACAGCACATACATCCGACCCTCAAACACCCACACCTTTAACATACACCACAGAAAGAGCCACTCCCTGTACCTCCCAACCCAAACTCCCTCACAACCACCCTACCCATTTTCCCAAAGAGGACATTCTTGTTGCCCTGGCCCTGACCCCTTTCAAATTCTATTGTATTGTATTGTATTGTAATAGTATTTATATAGCGCTTACTACCCCTGACGAGCCATCAAAGCGCTTTTCGGCAAGTAGTACACTACTCCAGAACCCAAAAGGAATTAGTGGTGGATTAGTATAGCGAAATATGAGCACAGTTTTAGTATTATTATGAGTTAATTTTAGCCGCGGATTTGTGAGTTTGTTAGTTAGATTGACTAGAGTAATGGATGGGTGGAGGAGGGAAGAATCCAGAAGTGTTAATTGGGAGTTTATGGTAATAGGATTTAGGCTTGGGATGAGTAAAGGGGGATGGAGGAGGGATGGCGGAGGAAAGAGTCTGTGGAAAGGGTTATGGAGATCATAGTAGCAGGGTGAGATAAATGAGGGAGAATATAGTAGGGTTGTTTGGGAGATCTTAGTAGTAATGTGAGGTTTGGGTGAGTTAGATGTGGAAGAGGAGGGAAGAGCTTAGGAAGGGTTATTTAAAAGATGAAAGTAGTAGAATGGATTTGAGATGAGCCAGAGTGAGAATGGAAGATAGATTGATAGAGACATGACATATGGTGATGGGTAGATAAGTGTGATACAAGATGAGAGCAGGGATTCATAAGTATCTAGTATAACAACTTATCTACAAGTTATGCAATGACCTATGAACATATGCAAATATGCATTATATAGATGACCTGGCACTTTACAATTGAATGTTTGTGATATATTTCACACACCAATGGGGCATGAGAATTTGATATATCTCTGACATTTTTGCAGGTTACATTCTGTGTACACCGACCAGTGGCATGTTGTAGTGTAAATGCCACATCAGCATGGGATTGTTTGGCTCAAATTGTGGTTACTGTTTCAGTTGTTACGTAAGAATTTTGTGTACATTCTTGCACAGAACTTTATAGACAAATTTCTATTTGATATTGTCAAGACTTTTTGTGTAGGTATCCATTGCCATATGGGCAATGCCTAAACAATTGGTTGGTGCTACCTATATCTCGAGTTCTGTTCTGATACATTTTCAGACTTCTACATTACACACTTCAGGACTGCACAACAGTATGGTGATGTTTACACAAATTATTGAGCCATGCACAAGTCCAGTCTTACTATGCAACTACAACTCAGAAGGCAACAGTAATGCTCATGACTTACCTTCTTTTCTGGTGATGACAGGGGTGATTTCTATCTTGGACCCGGCCCAGAATCAATGGGAGAACTGGTAGCAGCGAGTTTCTGGTGACAGGATATGTTTAAAGTGTTCAAATGGTGAATTTAGTGTTTATATAGCTGCCAATCCGCCAACTCAGGTGTGGAGTTTTAGCCGCTGCAATTGTGTCAGTGGTATTCCACATTGTGATTGGCTGGTTGTTAAAAGGGGCTGGAGTCCAACTGGCAACTGCTTTTGCCTATGGCGCCTTCGACGTGGGAGAAGATTCTTGGATGTGATGTCGGACCGTCAGCGGTCTTTCGCCTATGCTCCAGCTGACATCTATATATGGTGGGCACACGGTTATAGCGGTGGGCAGGTTCCCTGTCAAAAAGTCAACAGTGGGACCGTTACTGCCAACATTTAAATCAGGCGCTAAATCCCACCTCAACCCTTTGTAGTGAGTTTGTGTCACTTTTGTGACACAACCCCTTCACAAAGCATTAGTAAATCTGGGCCACAGAGACTGGAGACAGATCCTAGAGAGGCTGGATTAGGGGAGTTTTGACCCTGAGGCAGCGAAACTGGGATTAAGATTAGCTCTGGGATTAAGGAGACCATAGCACTGTGACAATGGCATTTATCATGACAAGAGCAACACTTTGACACTAGGGCAAAGCAAACATTGACACTGGGACACAGACATACAGAGATCAGGGAAACATTATCAGTAAGGCAAGGGATACTCTGTCACTGCAGCTTTGAAAACTGGCACTGGTACAGGGCCCAAAACCAATACTTTGAGAATGGGAACACATTCAGAGCACTTCGGTTGGTCATTGTTAGAAATGGGGTCTTTGGTTGGCAGTCAGGTTACCCCATGTCCAAGCAAGGACCCTCACTCTAGTCAGGGTAAGTCACACACAATCCAAATTATCCTGTGCCCGCCCTCTGGTAGCTTGGCACTGAGCAGTCAGGCTTAACTTAGAAGGCAATGTGTAAAGTATTTGTGCAATAAATCATACAATACCACCATATAGCACCACAAAAATACACCACACAGTGTTTAAAAAAAAATATAAAATTTATCTGGATATTTGCAGATTAAAACGATCAAAAATGCAATAAGAAAATGTAGAGATATCACTGAAAAGTGATGTTAAGTTTCTTAAGTCTTTTTAAAGCAAACAAAGTCTTTTTTCAAGCACAAAGTAACTGGTTTGCGTGAAAAATCTCTGCAAAAGGCCGCAGGGGAGGTGAACCGTGGAAACGAAGGGGTGTGCGTCAATTTCTCGGGTCGCACACGGCGATGCATTGTTTAGTTTCTACACAGGGATGGCTGTGCAACGATTTCCGGCGCTCGGTCATGGATCCTCTTCACGTTGCGGGGTTTTCAGATGGCCCGGGTTCTGTGCGTAGAATCCTGGGCTTCCGGAGCGAAGTCACAAGTGCTGCATCGATCCGGTGGGTGTTGCGTGGAATTTTCTCCCGCACCGCAGGCGCTGCATCGATTTCCCCTCCGGAAGTCGGGCTGCGTCGTCCCAAGTCGGCTGTGTGTTGATCCGGTGGGCCAAGCGTCAAAGTTCCGGTTGCAACGCAGGCACCGCGTTGATCTTCTCCTTGCGAAGTCACACTGCGTCTTTCTGGTTCGGCGTGCGTTGAAATTCTCACAACGGGGCAGGCTGTGCGTCAGTTTTAGCAAGCTGTGCGTCTAATATTTCGCCGCACAAGGAGCCCAGTTGCAAGAGAGAAGTCTTTTTGGTCCTGAGACTTCAGGGAACAGGAGGCAAGCTGTATCCAAGCCCTTGGAGAGCACTTCTTCACCACAGCCAGAGAGCAGCAAGGTAGCAGGCCAACAGCAATGTAGCAGTCCTTCACAGAAAGCAGTCAGGTGAGTCCTGTGGGCAGCCAGGCAGTTCTTCTTGGCAGGATGCAGGTTCTGGTTCCAGTTATGTTCTCCATGAAGTGTCTGAGTTGGAAGGGGCAGAGGCCCTGTTTATATACCCAAATGTGCCTTTGGAGTGGGGGAGACTTCAAAGAGTGGCTTAGAAGTGCACCAGGTCCCCTTTAGTTCAATCCTGTCTGCCAGGGTCCCCAGTAGGGGGTGTGGCAGTCCTTTGTATGAGAGCAGGCCCTCTGCCCTCCCAGCACAGGAAGACCCATTGAAAATGCAGATGTATGCAAGTGAGGCTGAGCATCCTGTGTTTGGGGTGTGTTTGAGTGAATGCACAAGGAGCTGTCAACTAAACCCAGCCAGATGTGGATAGTAAGGCACAGAAAGATTTAAGTGCAGAGAAATGCTCACTTTCTAAAAGTGGCATTTCTAAAATTGTAATGTTAAATCCAACTTCACCGGTCAGCAGGATTTTACATCACCATTCTGGCCATACTAAATATAACCTTCCTACTCCTTTCAGATCAGGAGCTACCAGTCAAACAATGTATGAGGGCAGCCCCAATGTTAGCCTATAAAAGGAGCAGGCCTCACAGCAGTGTAAAAACGAATTTGGGAGTTTTACAATACCAGGACATGTAAACTACATAGGTACATGTCCTGCCATTTGCCGACACAGCACCCTGCCCTATGGGTTACCTAGGGCGTACCTTAGGGGAGTCTTAAATGTAAAAATAGGGGAGTTTTAGGCTTGGCAAGTACTTTTAAATGCCAAGTCGAATTGGTAGTGAAACTGCACACACAGGCCTTGCAATGGCAGGCCAGGGACAAAGTTAAGGCGCTACTTAAGTGGGTGGCACACTCAGTGCTGCAGGCCCACTAGTAGCATTTAATCTAGAGGCCCTAGGCACATATAGTGCACTCTACTAGTGGCTTATAAGTAAATGAAATAGTCCAATTGGGTATGATCCAATATTACCATGTTTAAAGGGAGAGAGCATATGCACTTTAGCGCTGGTTAGCAGTGGTAAAATGTGCATAATCTAAAAACCAGCAAAAACAGTGTCTAAAAAGTGGAGGGAGGCAGGCAAAAAGTTAGGGGTGACCACCCTAAGGCTGTCAGGTCTAACAGGCATGGTCATTAAACTGGAAACTTTTTCATAGTTCACAGAGTAGAGAAACCCTCAGGCTGTTGACACACTGGTAACCAAGATAGCTGAAAGCACAAATATTACATGAATATGGGGAATATTGCACTAAACAGACTCTGCATGAGAAATCATCTCTGCTGTCTTGTGGAAACTGAAATGTAGTGGAAACCGAAATGTAATGGAAACACTGCCAATTCCCGCATGGCATCTGTATTGGGTATATTATGCACAAAGTACTGAAGATGAATGACCTTGCAATACAAAATCTAGTGATAGCATTTTCTGTGCCTGACTTGGCACGTAGCAGTCATTATTTTGGTGACTACCACAGTGTGGCAATCGAAGAGACATGCATGGCAGCTCTTACTTTTCCATTTGCTGACACCATGCATGGCCTGTCAATAAGGCCATAACATAACTGGTATATATGTAGCGCGCATGATCCTCCTTTAAGTTGTCTCTTGGTGTTACCAAAAGATTGAGGATTTTCATCATGCGATAGGGTGAAACGAAATATCAGGAGCAATGTTTTCATCAGATATGGCATGCTGTGTCACTTGAGCACAACATATTATTTCATCCTTGTGTTGTTTGAGCATTAACATGACTAGGAGCACCTGTTCGGGCCATAGTTTCACTATGGTGCCTAAAGTCTTGAAATTGTCCAGATTTGAACAATACACTTTAGCAGCAGCAGCCTATTCTAAGGGCGAGGGCCCACCTTTTGGCAGACATGAAGAGTGTTTGTCAGGCTGAGCATAGGTCAGCCTGATAGACAGTCTTAATGTTCTTGTCAGGGACCCAGGTGCTAGACATTAGTTAAATGGTCAGAACTCCGACTGCCTGAGCTGAAATTTGCTGGGCTGAAGATGTCACATCTCGGTGGGCATGACCTCTTCAGCCTGGCAAAGTGTTTGGAGGACCATCCCTTCATGACAACAGGAGTGTCACTGATTGCCTTAGACTTGGGCGCTTCAGTTTTAAGCCCTGAAATGCCCAGGGCCAAGTGTCCATCATTATCGCCCCGTCACACAGTGGGGTAGGGCAGCAAGTCTCACTGATCCATCCCACCCTGTGATTATGTAGGAATTGCTATCTGAGAGGAGGTGGCAGCACCCAATTCTACGGTGGCCTCAAGAAGATCCTTGCAGCAACCAGTAAGTTAGTATTTACATTAATGTTTGATGTGTGTATGCGTTTGTATGTATGTATGAATATGTGTGTATTTGTCAATGTGTGTGTGTGTTTGTGAAAGGTTGGTGTATGTGTGCATTCTTGACTGCAGTGGGTATGAGTGATTGTGCATGTCAATGTGTGAGTGTATGTGTGTGTATATCTGGCCCACCAACCCCCCCCCCTTCTGCACTGCACTGTAGTTTGGTCATTCTTTGTGAATCCCATCCAGCCAGGAAACCTTTGCATTTTCCTGGGGATGTTTGTGCACTTGCGTTAATGTATATGAATGTCAGGTTTCTTTTCAATTTATCAGCATTGTGTGAATCCGCTCACACTTGTCTGCCTTTCCAAAATGTATGCAGTCATTTTAAATGTACAGTTTCTCCATTGCAGTACTGCAACTATCTTCCTCTCTTTGGGCCCGATTCAGAAAGGTAAACACACTGTTATGTCTGGTTACTCTTTTTTGGTATTCACAAACTACAATTTGATAGTAACTTTACAATTGTGGAGAGTGTGCAGTCTGGGTGGAGAACTCTGCACATAAAATGATAGGACTGACCTATTTTTTTATGTGGTGTGTTCTCCGCCCAACTGTGGGTTCTCCACAATCAAAGTTGCTATTAAATTGTTCTTTGTCTATACTGAAAAAAGTAAACTTACACAAAAGTGTAAGTTTATCTTTGTGAATCAGGTCCATTATGCTGTCAAAAAGTTATCATTTGATGCTGTAATATTTCTCAAAACAGACATAATGACGTGCATTTATGTCATCAAACTGTTAAAGAGAAAACTCTATTTAAATTAAGAAGATAAGGCAGCTTTCAGACACACATCTAGGTGTGCCTACAAACTAAAATAAAAATACGTGAAATTAAATAAAATAAAGTTTAAATAAATCAGCTTGGATACTGTTCCTTAGTCTATACATTAACACTGGATATAGACAAAACGTGAGTCGTTTAAAAGGAATACATAACAAAAAGGGCCGTCACTGGTAATTAAAGGTCATAGTTTGCCTAATAATGTCTTAATTGTATTCGAGGAATGTCCCCTTAATCGATGTACTAAAACTGCACTCTGTTTTATCAGTAGCGAAATACATCTTAATGGTGTTGTCCAAAGTCTGCATTGCATAATGTGCTACCATGGCTGTACCAAGAGGAGGAAAGTGTACGTTTTAAATAGGTAACGTTGCTCGCTTATTTTGTTTTCACATTAGTTGCCATAGCGACAGGTGATGTTTGATGAAATCCGTAGTAATTATACAGGTGCACAGAGAAAAGACGTGTTCCATTCTTCCGAGCATGCACAGATTCCGTTTATTTGTAAGACCATGATATATTGTGTTTGTCCTAAATTATAGTATTCAAAGTCCCCTAGGATACAATGAAATAAATAAGCATTGGCAAAGCAAGGAGGCTTTGCCTATGAGGGCTATTGGCTTTTGCATTTTTTGGTACTCATGCTGTACAGCAGCACATATGCTTTGCAGTTTGGCTAAAGCTAATTTAAGAACCTCAACGAATCAGCCACGGCTAGTGCACTTTTGAGATGTATGCATCATAGTCCTTTTTTATTATTATTTTTACCTACACTGAACAGCCACCGAGCTGCTATATAGCATGGCTACATATCATTGCCAAAATCAGCAGTGTCGATACTGTACAGCATGAACAAAAGGCAATGACAAAGCAAATTGACTCAAAGGCGAGACCTATTGTTTTTGCCAATATTTGTTACGGCTCAGCACAACACCCCTGTCATTCTCAACAAATCAGTTAATCTCCCATGCATAAAAAAGAAAAAAAGAAAATGTTGGCAAAAAAATGGCACCAATTTCGTCCATATCTTACTGAAAAAACATTTGGAAGAAGATATCATCTGCTGTCACAAAAACACAGATAACATCTGTTGTCACAATAAACAGCCATTGCAAAGGCGAAAAAGGCTTCTTCAAAGTGAATGTGGCATTATAAAAGATAGCTGCACGTGGCTATAGGGACGAAAGGGAAGAAGAAAAAAATAATTGTATCTTAATCACAGCGCTAAAAGAATCAGTACGTGGTCCATGCTTCAGCCAAAAGGTCAATTAAGAGGCAGCTAATAAGAGTGACAATGAAGTAAAAAAAATTGTTCAGCAAAGGTGGTCTACAACTCCCTTGTTGTATGCAAAATCTCTCCCAACTGAGAGTGCAAATTGTATCAATTTGACTTCATCATCTCCTGTCCGTCGGTACATTGCAGAAAATTCTAGCTAACCACATAGTTCACAGTCAGTTCAAATGCACCAGCTTATCTACATTGTGCATATTAATTAATGTTTATGTGTCTCGGTTAACAAAGGTTCATAGATGACTTAATTGTAGAGAAAATAATGTGCATGTTTGAAAATATGCCCACGGGGAGTGGTAGCCACTTATACAAATTTACACTAATACGATAAAAAATTCATGAAATAATGAAAATGTGTAACAATAATGTAGTAGTGTGCCATAATGAAATGTATAACCTATGTTTTGCATTATATCGTAGAAGCTAACTTAGCCGGAATTTTGGCCTAGTTTTGCCAGGCCTCATACAGAAGCAGAGTTAATGAACGCACAATGTAGAGAAACTGGTGCATTCTCAATTTCCTAAATTGCTTTCCTATAAAGTCCCGCATGCTGGTGCTAATCTGGGTTAGGTAGGGTTCCTAAGGGTGACGTTGACAGTGACAAATGATTGACGAACTGATTGCTGAACTCTGCTATTAATGTCGAGATATGCATCTATGTTGGCTTATGCTGAAGCTTTTGAGCACATGTTTTCTCAAGGTCTGATTAGATTATGTTATTGGTAGTCGCTAATAAACAAATTCTTCACTGATTGAATGAAGATTGAGTTAACAGTATACATTAGAATTGTAATCCATAGGGAAATAAAAATTGTTAAATGTTTTATTGAGTCGTGGTTATTCATGAAATGGTTGTTATATTTGTCTAAATAACTAATGATTCTCTTATTGGTTATTGATTGATTATATTGATTATTGATGACATTAGTCACTACATGGCTAGGATACTCCATGCGTTTCAAAAGGTTAATCGGCTTGTACGCGTCCCCTTGTAAGTTTACTTACTAAGGACCAGGCGCGCTAGCAGTTTTTGGTAGCAGCTTGATGGTTAGTTTCATTGGAGAGCTAGTTATGTGGTGATTAGTGGTTATGGTGGTAGTTTGAGTTAGGGATAGTTGTTCATTTTATGAGGTTTGAATTTTGTTGTTCTGAAATGGCAATTGTAGCAAAGATGATGTCCCCTTAAGCCCAGAAATGACTTTCCCAGATCCTGGATCCTGCTAGTAAAGTTAGGTATGTTCTTGGTGTTCTTGTGATAGTGTGAAAGTGGTAGGTTGCGCTTGCAAAGGCTTAAGCAAATCGCAGGTGAATTGTGATGTATGAGAGGTAATGTAGGGAGTTTGCGTACTCCAGCTGAGGTTTAGTAGAAGTGCGCGTACTCCGCAGTTTGAGAGTAGGGAAGTCGTCGAACTTCATATGTGTGTGGTGCTTTGAGCTAAAAAATTGTCCACGTGGTTGTTGGTGATGTACGGACCCTGCGTGGTCCAAGACTCCGGAGTATATTGACAAGTGTAGGTGACACTTGGTTATATGTTGTAATCTGTCTGGTTTAGTAGGTTGATCAGGCATGGTCAACAAGTCGGTGTGTGAGTTAAGCGAGTAAAATAAATTTTTCGACTACGATTTGGCGAGTCCTATGTGCACCAGGACAGACCCATTGATCAGTTGAGAGTGAAATTGGAGGGTCGAATTTTGCTTGCGAATGAGGGAGACTGAGAAAGAGGAATAGCTGCATGAGCGAAAGTACCATCAGTGAAAATCCGTAAGGTCTCTGAAGCGATTGTGTACCTTCCTGTAGTAAATCAGCTGATTTATTTTGGTTATTGGTTTTTTTTGGTTAGTGCTTGCAATAATTTTGCATTAGTTCCGTGTGAATTGGAGTTTAGGAGGACAAGTTGTAAGACTCTGTCAGCCGCAGTGTGTGAGTGTGATGTCAGAGTGAGCCGCACTGGGATAGGTTGGTTAGTGAGAAGAGTTGCGAGTGGATTGGCAGCCGTCCGCAAGAGGCAATTGGTTGAGAAAGTGGGTGAAGGGAATCTTGGGAGTAAAAGTAATTTCCTTATTGAATCGAATATACAGAAAATAGCAAAGATGACATTTTTCAAAGCATTCAGAAGTGCCATGAAGGGTGATTCTTACATTAAGGCGACAATTGGGGAGCCTACCCCACTGGAAAATTCTCTGGCATTTATTATGAAGGAAGAGAGAGGTGTCACACCATGTCTTTGGTTAAAGCAGTGGTGCAAATTGACAGACAAACAGGGAGCTTTAGCATTTCCAGAGCATGGAACATTCAATTTGAGAATTTTGGATCAGTTGAGAATGACATTATATGAGACAAAGCCACTTCCAAGACCAGCACAGCTTGAGGCTTTAGCAGTTTAGGAGCTTGTAGCCAGACAACAGCAAGAGATGAAGTTCCAGAGGAGGATAAGAAAGGGGGTAAGAAGAAGAAAAAGACTTATGTGGATGAAGAAGATTCAGATGTTGAGGATCTTATTACTCAGATATTGAGGGATTGACCTCCGCCATTTGTGGCGCATGAAGGGGGTCCAAGAACAAATTCTGTTCCAACTGCCCCAGCTCAAGTGACGGGAACAGTGGGACCAGTGCAGACAGATAATGGACAGGTACAGGGGATAGTGCAGAGTACTCCTAATGCAGTAACTACTTCAGTGGTCCAAGTTCAAATGCACCCACCATTGATACAGAGAATTTATCCAGAAGTACCAATTCTTGATTCGACCTCGAACTTAGTGGTTCCTACGAAGCAAATGTTCCAGAGGCCAATGCTAGTTCAGACTGAGCCGACTCCAATGTTGTTGCCTCAGGCACAGACACAGGGTTTGCCGAAGTTCACACCATTGACAGGGACACAGTCAGATGTGACACCAGTGATGTATGGGAGCAGCCCTTCCACAAAATACAGGTGTCAGAGCACCACCATATGCAATATCGCTGCTGATTACTGTTGGTCCAGCGGTACCATTTTTTTGTGCAGAAGAAATCGAATGCAGGAGAACAGTGTGAAATGTCACAGAGCCTCAGGAGGAGGGGAGTGATTGATCATGTGCATGTGATATCATCTATGGGTCAGACCTTTGATGGCTCTAGACTGTTAATGGACCTTAGTCCACTTGTTGTGCTTCCAGATGCAGTAAGTGGCCTGAGTGCAAGTCAGAGCTTGAAGCTTTTGCCACTGCAAACTCCAGGTGCAGTGGTACAACAGGTGCCATTGCCGAATGCAAGTAACATCTCGTTACGGGGATTGACAGCACAGCAGTTGAGCGAGTAGTTGGATAGTTTGAATACTCCTCGAAATACATCTAAGGGTGAAGAGCAGATAAATCGTGTAAGATTAGCTACAGAAATAACTGAACTAGTTGAGGGAACGATGGGAGTGAATACGTTTGAATCCTACACAGAAGAAGAGCTGAGGTACTTATGTCCAAGAATTAGAAGGGAAGTGAGCAAGATACATCAGAAATTGGCAGATCTGGCAGACAGACATAGAGTTTGAGAGAACAAAACATTTGAAAAGGAGTTACAGGTTAGATTTTGAGGCAAAGGATTTTGAGCACATGAGGTCAGCATGGATGAAGGCACATCTAAAAGAGTTATTGCAGAGTGCTCAGATTTGGGGAGCATTAGAGAAGTGGTAAGGCAAATGGGCAAAGAAGAAGGATAAATGGAAACGAGATTCACAAGAAGGGTCTGAAAGTGTTAAAAAAGAAAAGGATCCAGTAAACATTTCACCAATGAGGGAAATTCCAAGACGCAGTTCTTTCATGTTTCTTGGCATAGGAGTGATATTTTGTCATTCACAAATGATTACCCAAAGCTGAAGGAGAAACCGGTTGAGTGGTACCAGCAGGCAGATAGATTTGTAAAACTTTCAAAATGTCTCTAGGAAGACTTGAATACTCTGTGGGAGATAGTAGTTCCAGACGATTTGTGGGTTGAGTGTAAGAGAGCAGTGGATTGGCCAACAAATGAACCGGAAAGAGATAGAGTAACAGGTGCACCATCACCTGAAGTGATGAAACATTATTATAAGGTGATTGAGTTCCTGAGGACGAGAATCCTGCCTAAAAATATTGACTGGCAGAGGATTAACAGGACAGTGCAGGAGACGAAAGAGTTGGTACATACCTATTTTCAGAGATTGTTGAAAGCTTTCAAGGAGTAAAGTGGTAAAGAAGCAATTGAGCCAAAAGACATGTTGCACCTTGTGGTCAGGTTTGTGGAAGGTTTGAGACCTGAAATAGGGCAGATGATTAAGAGTCATTTGATTTGTTGGCAAGCGAAGCTAATTGATGAAGTGTTGCAGTATGCGAAATACTGTAGTGACGAGATTGAGTTGAAGTAGAAAAAGTTGAAGGAGAAAGCAATGGTGATGCATATTGACAGCTGAGTGCAGCAAAGGCCCACAACCATTGCATTTTCAGTGGTTTACAACTTTAATTTTATGTTAGTGACCACAATGTAAAGAATGTAAAGAAAATATGTGGGGCATAACCCTCCTTTGTTTACACCGCCAATATTCAGGGATTTGATTATTTGTCATAATTGTTGTGATGTCATGTTTATATTTATGTTATGTATATATATTTTTGTTATAGAATGTTCACCGAATAACCACTGCTGACCTTTTTGTAGAATAATTGAAATAAACAAGGGAAATAAATTGGCCCAAGAGACCAGAATTGAGCACTGTTCTCTTAAAGTAATAAGTGTATTTGTCCCTACTTGGCGATATTTTGTGTTTATGATTATTGGCTGACCCAGGGCAGGATAGGGCTACAGGGCTGCCTCTTTTCAAGTATATAGGTGATGCAGATTAAGGCAGCTCAGGAAGGAGTGCAAGGAGCTTTAGTGCAACAAATGCCACAGCAGCAGGGAACTGTCATGTTCCAGCCTCAGATGAGAGGTAGGGGCCGTGGAATCAATATGACTTGTGGTCCGAACTTGAGTTCTGAAGTGGTTCAGAATGATGTGCAAGGGATGAAAAAGATGTAGCCGTGTTACCTGTGCGGAAACGTGGGACACTGGAAGCGGAAGTGTCCGTTGGTGGTGCAGGATGGTGTTGTTCAGCAAAGTGGTGATGTCAATACATTTCAAACTGTGAAAGTCCCTAGAATGAGAGGACTTAATCCCAATTTTCAGAATCAAGTGCAGAACTTTCAAGCCATGCAGCAGGTGCAAGTGCCGCGTGCACAAGTGACTCAGTTACAACCAATGCAACCAATGCAGCAGCAGGTTCCCATGGTACCTAGACAGCAATGCAGATACCTCAAGCCCCGATGGAACAGCAACAGATGATGCTTACTCAGCAGGTCACAGGTCAGAGACAAGACAGAAGTAATGATACAGTACGCCAATTCCCATTACACAGTGAGAATGAAATAAATGATGAATGGATGAGTATTAGTTCGGATGAAGTGCTATGTATGCTTGCAGCCTCATCAGAAGCAGCTCACTTTGAGAACCCTTTGTGAAAGGAAAGGTGATAGGTCATGGGGTCTCATTCTTAGTGGACACAGGAGCTACACGCTGTACAGTGAGAAGTGCAGAAGTTCCGAACTTACCTCTTTTAGGCAGAACAGTCCAAGTTGTGGGGTAGCAAACAGACAATTGACAAATCCGATCACAGATCCAGTACAGGTTGAGATTGGTAATTTCCAGGGACTGCATAAATTTGTAGTTTGCGACTCAAGTCCAGTATCCCTACTGGGAAGGGACTTGTTGTGCAAGACCAAATGTTCCATTAGTTGTTCGACTTCCGGAATAGAGGTCTGACTAATAGTGATAATGGGGAAGAGTAGGCTCCTCAAACTGAGAAGGAAAACATTAACGAAGGGTACCCTTTGATTGAGTTTTTCCTGATGTTTACTGTGAAAGAATTGCATGCAGACTGGAGAATGTGTGGGAACTGACAGGTAAAGAAGTGAGGTTGATCAAGGGAGTGGAGCCGATTAAGATCACATTGAAACCGAATGTAATGTTTCTGCAGCTTCCACAGTACAACATGGCACAAGATGTCCTGATGAAAGTGGCACAAATATTTGGAGATTTTCTAAAACAAGGTGTTTTGAAAGAAGTGTTGAGCAGTCCATATAATTCACTAATAATGGGCTTAAAGAAGCCATGTTAAAAAATGTGCATTGTGCAGGACTTGCGAAAAGTGAATGACATGGTGATCAACTGTTGTTCTGTAGTGCCGGACCCAGCAGTGATATTGTTTCAGATTCCATGCGATGCAGAGTGGTTCACTGTGGTTGACTTGTCACAAGCTTTCTTTTCTGTGCCTCTTCATGCGGATAGTCAGTTTCTTTTTAGTTTCAAATTCCTAGACAGAGTCTACAGCTGGTGCAGACTTCCACAAGGGTATACGGAGTCACCATCTCTGTTCAACCAGATTCTAAAAAAGAATTTGGAGTCATTGGAGCTACCATACCAATCAACTCTAGTGCAGTACATTGATGATTTGCTGATTGCATCTAGGACAAGGGACAAGTGTTAAGTAAGACTTGATTGCCCTGTTGAATCATTTAGGAAAGTTTGGACATAAAGTGTCACCTTTGAAATTGCAGTACTGTCAGAAGTTAGTGAAATACTTGGGACACCAGATTGAGAAAGGGTCAAGGAGAATCTCCACAGAGAGGATTACAATGATACTGCAGAGAAGTCCTCTGACTTCACAGAGAGATGTCAGAATGTTTCTGGGAATGGTAGGCTATTGTCGACAGTGGATTCCAAATTTTGCTGAGATTGCCAAACCATTGCAGCACGTGACACACAAGGATGTCACAGATCCCATTACGCTAGATGAAGATCAGATGAAAGCCATCACTAAATTGAGAGAGAGTTCGTGCAGAGCTCCAGCGCTGGGAATGCCTCATTACACGAAACCATTCACATTGTTTTGTCATGAACATGATGCATGTTCTCTGTCTGTTTTGGCACAGGTCCTTGCAGGTGCTTATCGCCCAGTAGCCTATTTTTCAGCTACCTTGGACCCAGTCGCAGCAGCTTTACCTGGTTGTCTGCGTGCTGTTGCCACAGTTGGTCAAAGCCTTTCACAATGTGAGGGACTAGTGATGGGTTACCCTATGACGGTAATGGTTCCTCACTCTGTTGAGAATTTATTGATGAGGATGAAAACACAGTATTTGACTGGTGCAAGACTGACAAGGTATGAGACAAGCATTCTAGGTGCTCCAAATGTAACATTGAAAAGATGTACATTGTTGAACCCGGAAACATTACTTCCAAGTCATACTGTTGAAATTGAACAAGAACAGCATATTGAGCATGATTATCTTGAGGTAACTGAACTGTGTACAAAACCAAGGCCTGATATCAGAGATATCCGATTGGAAGAAAATGATCAAATTGTCTTTGTGATGGCTCGTGTCTCAGAGATGGTACGGGGACATTGAGAGCAGGATATGCTTTATGCACAATCACAGGTACATTAGAAGCTTCTTCGCTTTGAGATGTATATCCTGCACAAGTAGCAGAATTGGTAGCTCTTACTAGAGCATGCCATGTTTCTGCGAGGCTGAGAGTCACAATCTATACTGAAAGCCAATATGGGTTTGGAATTGTTCTTGATTTTGGTCTATTGTGGTGGCAAGGAGGTTTCCTGACTTATACTGGTACACCAGTAAGAAATGGCGACAAGATAATTGCTGTATGCAATACAGTTACCTAAAGAAACTGCTGTGGTGAAATGCAGTGCTCACCAAAAGGCCCAAGATTACATATCACTGGGAAATGGATATGCAGATCAAGTTGCAAGGTTTTGTGCATTGAACTGTATATCGTTGAAAGACAAGTTGGAATCGATGTCAGAAGAAGACAGTACATGTACAAGTTTTGCATTGAAAGTCATTGATACTCTGGAAGAGTTGAAAACATTGCAACGTAATGTTGACAAGGAAAAGAAACGTCTTTGGGTCAAATTGAAATGTGTTCAACGTCCTGATGAGATTTGGGTTTCTCAGGAGGGTCAGAAGGTTTTGCCAAACAGTTTATTGTCCCAAATGGCCAGGTACTATCACGGGGAGGCACACAATGGGAGGGATGCCATGGTTCAGTTGTTCAAGATAGAGTGGTTTAACCCCAAGTTCAGGCAGGCAGCAGAGGCAGTATGTCATCACTGTATAGTTTGTCAGCAGCTAAATGTGGGAAAAAGGACAGTGGTGAAATTGAGCCACATTGGAAGTGAAGGAGGCCCATTCAGCAGAATTCAATTGGATTTCATTGAGATGCCTGCGTGTGGAGGTTTGAAATACGTGTCGTGATTTTGCGTGTTTTTAGTCACTGGATTGAAGCGTACCCCACAAGAAGGAATGACAGTCTCACGGTAGCAAAGCTGTTGCTTAGGGAGTTGATACCATATTTCGGGTTCCCGATCTCTTTAGAATCAGGTAGGGGAACTCACTTCAATAACGAGGTGATTAAACTCTTGTGTGCAGCACTAAACATTGAGCAAAAGTTGCATTGTAGCTATCGCCCTGAAGCATCAGGACTAGTGGAACAGATGAATGGTACCTTGAAATCAAGAATTGCAAAGATGTGTGCAGCTAGGAATCTGAAATGGCCAGATGCATTGCCTTTGGTTTTGATGTCAATGAGAAACACACCTGACAAAAAGACAGGGCTGTCGCCCCATGAGATGCTCATGGGTAGAGCGATGAGGTTATCAGCAGTTCCAGACAATGTACTTGTAAACATTACAGATGATATGGTGTTAGACTACTGCAAGGGTCTTGCTGATGTGATTCGCTCTTTCTCTCAGCAGGTGCAGGCCACTACCCTGCCACCCATCCACAATCCAGGGCACAATCTGAGAGCCGGTGACGGTCATTGTCAAAAAGCAGGTCCGCAAGACTTGCCTGGAGCCGCGTTGGAGGGGTCCTTACCAGGTGGTGTTAACAACTACGACAGCTTGAAGTGTGCAGGACTCCCAAACTGGATACACGCGAGTCATACAAAGAAAGTGGTGTGTCACAAGAGCATGAAGAAGTGTTGTTGAGAGTACCAGCAACAGGGAAACAGGTCACCGCACCTGAACCAGAAAAAGAGCCAGCAGAGCCTGAAGTTGAACCAGAGCGTGTGGAAGATGGTCCTATTTCCCCAGTAAGAGATGAGAGAAGAATCAATTTCAAAGGATACAGCAGGACAGCCTAATTCAGTAGAGGTTGTCCCAGAAGCATATGGTGCTGAGAAGCAGACAGAGCAGGTGCCAGACCAAGAAGGGGACAGAATTGAGACGGATCAAGGTCAACGTGATTTGACTTCTCTTGAGCCCGTTGCAGGTCCATCAAGAAATAACACCATAGAGAAGGAAAACGAGAAGAGTCCAATCTTGAGAAGACTATTAACAGAAGGAACAAGAAAAGGAGATAATTGGCCTGAAACGCAGATAGGGAAGAAAAAGGAATTGGTCATAAATAAAACAATAGAGGAAGAAGTAGACACTAAAAGGAACGAAAAATTGAGCGAGGGATAACTAAGTGGTGATCAAAAGTTGAAAACAAAGAGAATGGCAAGTTGGTGTTATACAGGCCCTGAATGGGCGTATGCAACTACCAATGAATGGCAACACATGTTTATGTCTTTCTGTTTTGATAGAGATGTTCTGAGTCAGTACTTTGATGTAACCTGAAGGCGAGCAAGGAGCTGATTTGTTGAGCTAATCTGGAGAAACCACAAAAAAAGACTGTTGAAAATAAACTGAAAGAGAAATTGTTAACCGGATTTGACATTGAAACCGGGTGTGAAAAGCTGCTAATCGATTTGGCACAGGACAAGGGTTCCTGAGTGTGAAACTGAACTGCTAGAGAAGAACTTTTGTTTTTGATTTTATTGTACTTATCGAAGAGTTTCTTCAGCTTTCTGATTCTTTACAGATCATGGTTGAGCTAAATAAAATAGAATTGCTAGGCGCTGTAGATACGTGAGTGTTAGATTGGCAGCTATATGTGGGATCTTGTTTATAGTGATGGTTGTGGGAATGTCTGTTCATGATATGAAAAGAGTTAATTTTACTTCAGCTCCTGAAACTACTTACAGGTTTAAGTTAGATGAGAAGTAGTTGCATGATTATGCTAATGCACAAGGAGAGCTTTCTTCTAATGTTTTCTATGGCTTATTGAGTGAGTATGTGGAAACAATGGATGCGAGGAATTGTCTTGTGTGTACACAAATTCCTTCATCAGTAGAAGAAGGGGTTACGTACCATAGTCTTCCACTAACTTATGGAATAAGCTGTAGTCTGCTACTAACAAGGTTCTAAAACCAATAGTATATAAAATATTTTTATTCAAATTACGACTTGGTGTTTTCATTTGTTCCTGTTATTAGATATTTGAGCAAAATAGCTAGAGAGCATGATATAGTATTAGTTAAAGGGATTCTTTGAGCCTACACTAACATTTGGAACTCCTTTCGCACACAGAAATAAACTTACATGATTGCTTACACCTTTAGAGAAGAACTTCATAGGGCATACTGATGACAGGAGAAAGGCATTAAGAGAACCTAGAAAAAGGGTTAGAGAAGAGAACTTATAAGAAAGACTATGCTTACACTGCTATTAAAATGCAAGGGAAATTAGCATTAGATGCACTACATATTGGGAAGCTTTGTATATATAGGCCAAAATCAAACACTGACACTTTAATTGTGGGAAAGAGTGAATGTAGGCATGTGTTTTTGTTCCAGAGTAAATGGAATTTTATGTTGAATGGTCAGGACCCTGCGATTCCTGGTACCTAATATTTTTGTGGACTTAATGCTTATTACCGCCTTCCAAGAGGATGGTATGGGACATGCTATTTAAGGATAGCTTTCCCTAAAATCTATCAGATAGATGACTTGAAGAAGTTTTCGAAATTGACTGAATTATTTCATAAGCGACAGAGGAGGGACACCTCTTCTGCAATTGTGGGAGATATCTTTGGTGCATTGATTCCTTTAGTGGGAGTTATTCTGAATTCAATCAAGATACGAAAGTTGTCTACTATTGTGGAGAACATGCTGACAAACTTTACAGGGGCAATACTCCTGATAGATACTGAATTAGCTGCGGATAGAGCTATAACGCTTCAAAATTGGCTTGCTTTAGACATCCTTTTAGTGAAAGACGGCAGAGTCTGTAAAATGATTAACTCTAGGCATTGCTGTTCTTACATAACTAACAAAAGTAAGGAGATAAGAGACTTACTTACTAACCTGACTAACTCAAGTAAGGATTTGAAGGAATTGAAAGAACCAGGTGTTTGGGAAAAGGATCGAAAAGGATTTGCTTCAGTGGGAAATTGGCTTAGTCAAATTTGGAATGGGGTATTATTAAAAAATTATACAAGGGATATCAATTGTAATTGTTTGCACATTAGGATTATGGGGTACATGTAAACTATGTCAACAGATGAAATTGAAAAGATCTAAAAATAATCAGAGGAAGGAAGAACGAAACAGGGGAAGAATTTATAGGGAAGATTTGAGGAGGAGACAAAATACAGCTAGGGCAGAATTGTAAAATGATGGTTAAAAAAAGGTGTGATGACATATTTAGTCATCAGAGGAGGGACTGTTGAAGCAGATATGCTAATTAGAAATAATTAATGAATGTGTGTGTGTCTAGATTAACAAAGGTTCATAGAGGAATTAATTGTGAGAAAATAATGTGCATGTTTGAAAATGTACCCACGCAGAGTGGTAGCCACTTATACAAATTTATACTAATGTGATAAAAAATGTGTGAAAAAATTAAAATGTGTAACAATAATGTAGTAGTGTGTCATAATGAAATGTATAACCTATGTTTTGCATTATATTGTAGAAGCTAACTTAGCTGGAATGTGGGCCTAGTTTTGCCAGGCCTCATGCAGAAGGAGAGTTAATGAACGCATGATGTAGAGACACTGGTGCATTTGAACTGACCATGAACTAAGTGCTTAGCTAGAATTTTCTGCAATGTACCGACGGACAGGAGATGATGAAATCAAATTGATACAATTATGTGTAGAGTAGGCTGAATGCACTTTCCCAGGATTCAAACAATAGAGACACTGACTGAAGAGAAAGAATGCAACCTTTTCGATACATGAAGAGCCGGATGATGAGGACATTGTACAGTGAACCAATCCATGAACTGAGAAAGACGAAATACTAGAACTCATAGATTTGTAGAATAAAATGTATTGGGTAACGTTACAAATGGAGGACTAATTGACCAATTAGGAATTAGGGGGATGGACTGAAAAACTCTAATAAAAAGTCATGACAAGGGGCTAAAACTTCAGACGCAGCAGATTCCAGGAAAGAATTGATGACGTCAGGAGATGCGGTCCAAGACTCTGTCATTGGGCTCATGCCTTGAGAGACCTATGCATTGCTGATCGATTGATGACCTGAAGACGAAGACTGACTTTGTTGCTGATCCGTTTTGTGGATAGGCAGCTATGACAATGTGACTGATTAACTTCGTGCCTTTTCTTCTAGGTACCAACTGCGCGGTTTTATAGACTGTTCTTCTAGGTAGATGTTTTCCAAATTCATGTTTCCTAAATTGTTTTCGACTGAAATCCCACAGGCTGATGCTAATCTGGGTTAGGTAGGGTTCCTAAGGGTGACGTTGACAATGACAAATGATTGATGAACTGATTGCTGAACTCTGCTATTAATGTCGAGATATGCATCTATGTTGGCTTATGCTGAAGCTTTTGAGCACATGTTTTCTCAAGGTCTGATTAGATTATGTCATTGGTAGTCGCTAATTAACAAATTCTTCACTGATTGAATGAAGATGAGTTAACCATATGCATTAGAATTGTAATCCATAGGGAAATAAAAATTGTTAAATGCTTTATTGAGTCGTGGTTATTCATGAAATGGTTGTTATATTTGTCTAAATAACTAATGATTCTCTTATTGGTTATTGATTGATTATATTGATTATTGATGACATTAGTCACTACATGGCAAGAAAACTCCATGCGATTCAAAAGGTTAATCGGCCTGTACGCGTCCCCTTGCAAGTTTACTTACTAAGGACCAGGCGCGCTAGCAGTTTTCGGTAGCAGCTTGATGGTTAGTTTCTTTGGAGAGCTAGTTATGTGGTGATTAGTGGTTATGGTGGTAGTTTGAGTTAGGGATAGTTGTTCATTGTATGAGGTTTGAATTTTGTTTTTCTGAAATGGTGATTGTAGCAAAGATGATGTCCCCTTAAGCCCAGAAATGACTTTCCCAGATCCTGGATCCTGCTAGTAAAGTTAGGTATGTTCTTGGTGTTCTTGTGATAGTGTGAAAGTGGTAGGTTGCGCTTGCAAAGGCTTAACCTCTTAGCTGCTGGGCCTTTTCCCCCCCAGTGCTGAGCCCTTTTTTGGCTATTTGGGGTAGTTCGCGCTTAGGGCTTCATAACTTTTTGTCCACATAAGCTAACCACGCCAAATTTGCGTCCTTTTTTTCCAACATCCTAGGGATTCTAATGGTACCCAGAGTTTGTGGTTTCCCCTGGAGGAGACCAAGAAAATAGCCAAAATACAGTGAAAATTTCGTTTTTTCCAAAAAAATGGGGAAAAAGGGCAGCCGAAGAAGGCTTGTGGTTTTTTCCCTGAAAATGCCATCAACAAAGGGTTTCTGGTGCTGAAATCACTATCTTCCCACCTTTCAGGAACGGGCAGACTTGAATCGGAAAACCACATTTTCCAACACAAATTTGGCATTTTACTGGGACATACCCCATTTTTACTATTTTTGGTGCTTTCAACCTCCTTCCAGTTAGTGACAGGAATGGGTGTGAAACCAATGCTGGATCCCGGAAAGCTAAACAGTTCTGAATTCAGCAAGGGGTCATTTGTGTAGATCCTACAAGGTTTTCCTACAGAAAATAACAGCTGAAATAAAAAAATATTGAAATTGAGCTGAAAACAACAGCCATTTTTCTTTATGTTTTACTCTGTAACTTTTTCCTGCGATGTCAGATTTCTGAAAGCAATATACCGTTTTGTCTGCTGGACTCTTCTGGTTGCGGGGATATAAAGGGCTTATAGGTTCATCAAGAACCCTAGGTACCCAGAGCCAATAAATGAGGTGCACCCTGCAGTTGGTTTTCATTCTATACTGGGTATACAGCAATTCATTTGCTGAAATATCAAGAGTGAAAAAGAGGTATCAAGAAAACCTTTGCATTTCCAAAATGGGATCAAGATAAGGTTTTGAGGAGCAGTGGTTATTTGCACATCTCTGAATTCCGAGGTGCCCATACTAGCATGTGAATTGCAGGGCATTTCTCAAATAGACGTCTTTTTTACACACTCTCTTATATTTGGAAGGAAAAAATGTAGAGAAAGATAAGGGGCAATAACACTTGTTTTGCTATTCTATGTTCCCCCAAGTCTCCCGATAAAAATGATACCTCACTTGTGTGGGTAGGCCTAGCGCCCGCGACAGGAAATGCCCCAAAACACAACGTGGACACATCCCATTTTTTGACAAAATACAGAGTTGTTTTTTGCAAAGTGCCTACCTGTAGATTATGGCCTCTAGCTCAGCCGGCACATAGGGAAACCTACCAAACCTGTACATTTTTGAAAACTAGAGACCTAGGGGAATCCAAGATGGGGTGACTCGCGGGGCTCTGACCAGGTTATGTTTCCCAGAATCCTTTGCAAACCTCAAAAAGTGGCTAAAAAAACATGTTTTCCTCACATTTCGGTGACAGAAAGTTCTGGAATCTGAGAGGAGCCTCAAATTTCCTTCCACCCAGCGTCCCCCCAAGTCTCCCGATAAAAATGATACCTCACTTGTGTGGGTAGGCCTAGCGCCCGCGACAGGAAATGTCCCAAAACACAACGTGGACACATCACAGAAAACAGAGCTGTTTTTTGCAAAGTGCCTACATGTAGATTTTGGCCTCTAGCTCAGCCGGCACCTAGGGAAACCTACCAAACCTGTACATTTTTGAAAACTAGAGACCTAGGGGAATCCAAGATGGGGTGACTCGCGGGGCTCTGACCAGGTTCTGTTTCCCAGAATCCTTTGCAAACCTCAAAAAGTGGCTAAAAAAACATGTTTTCCTCACATTTCGGTGACAGAAAGTTCTGGAATCTGAGAGGAGCCTCAAATTTCCTTCCACCCAGCGTCCCCCCAAGTCTCCCGATAAAAATGATACCTCACTTGTGTGGGTAGGCCTAGCGCCCGCGACAGGAAATGTCCCAAAACACAACGTGGACACATCACAGAAAACAGAGCTGTTTTTTGCAAAGTGCCTACATGTAGATTTTTGGCCTCTAGCTCAGCCGGCACCCAGGGAAACCTACCAAACCTGTACATTTTTGAAAACTAGAGACCTAGGGGAATCCAAGATGGGGTGACTCGCGGGGCTCTGACCAGGTTCTGTTACCCAGAATCCTTTGCAAACCTCAAAAAGTGGCTAAAAAAACAAGTTTTCCTCACATTTCGATGACAGAAAGTTCTGGAATCTGAGAGGAGCCTCAAATTTCCTTCCACCCAGCGTCCCCCCAAGTCTCCCGATAAAAATGATACCTCACTTGTGTGGGTAGGCCTAGCGCCCGCAACAGGAAATGCCCCAAAACACAACGTGGACACATCACAGAAAACAGAGCTGTTTTTTGCAAAGTGCCTACCTGTAGATTTTGGCCTCTAGCTCAGCCGGCACCTAGGGAAACCTACCAAACCTGTACATTTTTGAAAACTAGAGACCTAGGGGAATCCAAGATGGGGTGACTCGCGGGGCTCTGACCAGGTTCTGTTACCCAGAATCCTTTGCAAACCTCAAAAAGTGGCAAAAAAAACAAGTTTTCCTCACATTTCGGTGACAGAAAGTTCTGGAATCTGAGAGGAGCCTCAAATTTCCTTCCACCCAGCGTCCCCCCAAGTCTCTCGATAAAAATGATACCTCACTTGTGTGGGTAGGCCTAGCGCCCGCGACAGGAAATGCCCCAAAACTCAACGTGGACACATCACAGAAAACAGAGCTGTTTTTTGCAAAGTGCCTACCTGTAGATTATGGCCTCTAGCTCAGCCGGCACATAGGGAAACCTACCAAACCTGTACATTTTTGAAAACTAGAGACCTAGGGGAATCCAAGATGGGGTGACTCGCGGGGCTCTGACCAGGTTCTGTTACCCAGAATCCTTTGCAAACCTCAAAAAGTGGCTAAAAAAACAAGTTTTCCTCACATTTCGGTGACAGAAAGTTCTGGAATCTGAGAGGAGCCTCAAATTTCCTTCCACCCAGCGTCCCCCCAAGTCTCCCGATAAAAATGATACCTCACTTGTGTGGGTAGGCCTAGCGCCCGCGACAGGAAATGCCCCAAAACACAACGTGGACACATCACAGAAAACAGAGCTGTTTTTTGCAAAGTGCCTACCTGTAGATTTTGGCCTCTAGCTCAGCCGGCACCTAGGGAAACCTACCAAACCTGTACATTTTTGAAAACTAGAGACCTAGGGGAATCCAAGATGGGGTGACTCGCGGGGCTCTGACCAGGTTATGTTACCCAGAATCCTTTGCAAACCTCAAAAAGTGGCTAAAAAAACAAGTTTTCCTCACATTTCGATGACAGAAAGTTCTGGAATCTGAGAGGAGCCTCAAATTTCCTTCCACCCAGCGTCCCCCCAAGTTTCCCGATAAAAATGATACCTCACTTGTGTGGGTAGGCCTAGCGCCCGCGACAGGAAATGCCCCAAAACACAACGTGGACACATCACAGAAAACAGAGCTGTTTTTTGCAAAGTGCCTACCTGTAGATTTTGGCCTCTAGCTCAGCCGGCACCTAGCGAAACCTACCAAACCTGTACATTTTTGAAAACTAGAGACCTAGGGGAATCCAAGATGGGGTGACTCGCGGGGCTCTGACCAGGTTCTGTTACCCAGAATCCTTTGCAAACCTCAAAAAGTGGCTAAGAAAACAAGTTTTCCTCACATTTCGGTGACAGAAAGTTCTGGAATCTGAGAGGAGCCTCAAATTTCCTTCCACCCAGCGTCCCCCCAAGTCTCCCGATAAAAATGATACCTCACTTGTGTGGGTAGGCCTAGCGCCCGCGACAGGAAATGCCCCAAAACACAACGTGGACACATCACAGAAAACAGAGCTGTTTTTTGCAAAGTGCCTACCTGTAGATTTTGGCCTCTAGCTCAGCCGGCACCTAGGGAAACCTACCAATCCTGTACATTTTTTAAAACTAGAGACCTAGGGGAATCCAAGATGGGGTGACTCGCGGGGCTCTGACCAGGTTCTGTTACCCAGAATCCTTTGCAAACCTCAAAAAGTGGCTAAAAAAACAAGTTTTCCTCACATTTCGATGACAGAAAGTTCTGGAATCTGAGAGGAGCCTCAAATTTCCTTCAACCCAGCGTCCCCCCAAGTCTCCCGATAAAAATGATACCTCACTTGTGTGGGTAGGCCTAGCGCCCGCGACAGGAAATGCCCCAAAACACAACGTGGACACATCACAGAAAACAGAGGTGTTTTTTGCAAAGTGCCTACCTGTAGATTTTGGCCTCTAGCTCAGCCGACACCTAGGGAAACCTACCAAACCTGTACATTTTTTAAAACTAGAGACCTAGGGGAATCCAAGATGGGGTGACTCGCGGGGCTCTGACCAGGTTCTGTTACCCAGAATCCTTTGCAAACCTCAAAAAGTGGCTAAAAAAACAAGTTTTCCTCACATTTCGATGACAGAAAGTTCTGGAATCTGAGAGGAGCCTCAAATTTCCTTCAACCCAGCGTCCCCCCAAGTCTCCCGATAAAAATGATACCTCACTTGTGTGGGTAGGCCTAGCGCCCGCGACAGGAAATGCCCCAAAACACAACGTGGACACATCACAGAAAACAGAGGTGTTTTTTGCAAAGTGCCTACCTGTAGATTTTGGCCTCTAGCTCAGCCGACACCTAGGGAAACCTACCAAACCTGTACATTTTTAAAAACTAGAGACCTAGGGGAATCCAAGATGGGGTGACACGCGGGGCTCTGACCAGGTTCTGTTACCCAGAATCCTTTGCAAACCTCAAAAAGTGGCTAAAAAAACAAGTTTTCCTCACATTTCGATAACAGAAAGTTCTGGAATCTGAGAGGAGCCTCAAATGTCCTTCCACCCAGCGTCCCCCCAAGTCTCCCGATAAAAATGATACCTCACTTGTGTGGGTAGGCCTAGCGCCCGCGACAGGAATGGATCACACAAGGGTCAATGGTAGTCCTTGCTTGAGGTCTACTGTTAACCCTGGAGTGATTCATTCCTGAAGCAGGCACTAGGCGCAGGCACACAAGCGGGGTTGTGTTTTTATCAGGACAAGTGGGGAAACACTGGGTGGTAGGAATTTTGAGGATCCCTGCAGATCCCTGGACTTCTGCTCATTGGAATGCAAGGAAAATGTGTTTTTTAAGCACATAATGTAATTTCAAGGGGATTCTGGGTGAAGGAAAACTGGTGAGAGCCATGCAAGTCCTGCACCCTTGGTCTCCCCTGGTACTAGTTTGTTAAAGTTAACCCACCACTCACACTGGTTGGTTTTAGCACCTCCAGAAATTATGGTTTTAAAGCATGATTACTTATCAAAGTATCTGAATGTTGAAACCAAGCCTTCTGAAGGTGGGCCATAAAGCTGCGTCCAGGCACCAACCTCTTTATGGTCCATTCACACGCCATTCACGCACAACAAACAACCCTTTCATATCGCCAGCCACGGGCCCAATCCAATCAATCACTCCACTCACATTAACTTACCGCTGCCAGACAAGGGCCCATCACATTCACACGCCACAGAACGGAATAAGTTTGACTACATTTTACCACCTGTCAAGTAACTGCCTCCTTCTTCCTTAACATTACCAAATGCATGCGTAACAAACCTTTACTAATGACTGCTGTGACAGCCACCTGAGGCTCAGGAAGACATGTTTTTCATGCGCCTTTAGCGCACTCTCTGTGCTAAATCCAACTCCTTCCAGTTTGTGGATGCAAGTTGGGGGTGTCCGAGTATGCCGTACAAAGCGATTCCTCGAACTGAGTGAGCATATCTACCTTTGAAACTAAGGGAGACATGCTGGGGATTTCTCATGCTGTTACCTAAAGAGAAGGTCATAGGCTACCTGCCTCCTTCTTCCTTAACATTACCAAATGCATGCGTAACAAACCTTTACTAATGACTCCTGTGACAGCCACCTGAGGCTCAGGAAGACATGTTTTTCATGCGCCTTTAGCGCAATCTCTGTGCTAAATCCAACTCCTTCCAGTTTGTGGATGCAAGTTGGGGGTGTCCGAGTATGCCGTACAAAGCGATTCCTCGAACTGAGTGAGCATATCTACCTTTGAAACTAAGGGAGACATGCTGGGGATTTCTCATGCTGTTACCTAAAGAGAAGGTCATAGGCTACCTGCCTCCTTCTTCCTTAACATTACCAAATGCATGCGTAACAAACCTTTACAAATGACTCCTGTGACAGCCACCTGAGGCTCAGGAAGACATGTTTTTCATGCGCCTTTAGCGCAATCTCTGTGCTAAATCCAACTCCTTCCAGTTTGTGGATGCAAGTTGGGGGTGTCCGAGTATGCCGTACAAAGCGATTCCTCGAACTGAGTGAGCATATCTACCTTTGAAACTAAGGGAGACATGCTGGGGATTTCTCATGATGTTCCCTAAAGAGAAGGTCATAGGCTATGGAAAAGGGTAGTGTTTGGTACATAGGGGAGTCCATGAGAACGTAGCATATGTCCCAGCCAACATTATGTGCAGTGATGTGACTATAATGCACTTATACAGCAAACTGAACATCTACTAAGTTCTGATGGAGGATGAACATGAAAAGCAGGTCAAACACTGACCTATACAAGTCATTCTCCTTTAGTGCTGGGATGGCACCAATGGGTTTGAATCCATAGGTGTAGATGATGTACATCTGTACTACCTTTACTATCTGCCTTCTACCTGTGCAATAACCCTGTGAAGGCACTCCTACCATAAGCTTTCCTTACCCATCCATGTCTCTGTTCTCATCAGAGTCCTGGCTAATCCTGTATAATAGCCAAGTGAACCTATACTAGTTTGTGGAAGCAAGTTGGGGGCTTCCAAGTATGCCCTACAAAGTGATTTCTCGAACTGAGAGAGCATATCTACCGTTGAAAGTAAGGAAGACATGCAGGTGAAGAAAGGGTACTCCGTGGCAATGTGGCATATGTTCTGTCTACTAGTATATGCAGTAGGGGGAAGAAAATGCATGTTAATTGAACAGAACACCGACCACGCCAAAAGGAAGTCCATGATGAAGTAAAATTCTGTGGCTCCTTGCCTAACGAAGCAGTGGCCCATGGACGTTCGGTATCCATGCACTGCCACTGAAAGGATTACCCAACAGCAGCTCAACCTCAGTCGATTTCCCAGAACTTTGCTTTAGTATGATACAACGTAAAGCAAGTAGGGATACAGAAGCCTGGTTGTGATGGACACTGGGGACAGTAATACCGACTCTCCTGCCGCTTTCCATGCTTTGAGCACACTTTACAGCGACAACATGGGCGATCCTTTTTGGGTGTTTTAGGTATGCGATCAGCAAAGTGTCGCTCCTGCAGCCTTGCCACATCCTCCAGAACATATGAGGTGGAGGCTGCTGCTTCTTCAGTAACAGCAGTGAGGCTTTCAATTACAGACAACTGGAAGTCAAGGAAAGTCATGAGTCTTCCTGTTGTTGTCTGACGGTAAACAACATACGCATTATATGTTGCCATCTGAATCAGGTGGGTAAACAGTTTCTTGTACCAAGTGCGAGTTTTACGACACGCATTGTATGGTTGAAGAACCTGGTCGTTCTTGTCCACTCCACCCATGTACTTATTGTAATCGAGTATACAGATGGGCTTGTGGACTTCGGCCATCTGACCCCAAACCGCGATGGGAGAAGTGCTCTCATCATGAATTGTAGTGAGCACGTATACATCACGTCTATCTAGGAACTTGACTGCGAGCAGTTCGTTAGAACGCAATGCAGTACTCTGTGATTTCTGGAGCTTCTTGCAAACAAGCTCCCGCGGGAATCCTTTGCGGTTACAACGAACTGTACCGCAGGCCACAGTGCCAGCTTTGTAGAGCTCACTGAACAGCTCTACTCCTGTATAGAAATTGTCCACATAAAGGTTATAACCTTTGTTAAGAAGTGGCTGGACAAGTTCCCATACAATCTTACCTGTGACCCCTAACGCGGGAGGGCAACCTACAGGGTTTAGGGTAAAATCCTTCCCTGTATACACTCTCAGGCTGTACACATAGCCAGTAGAGCTCTCACACAGCATGTACAGCTTTATGCCATAGCGAGCTCTTTTGCTCGCAATGTACTGTCTGAAAAGCAGCCGTCCTTTGTACAGGATCAAGGACTCATCGACTGCTATATTCTTTCCAGGAGTATAGATCTCTGGAAACCTGGCAGACAAATGTTCCACGACAGGCCGAATTTTGAACAACCTGTCATGATCTGGATGGTCCCGGGGTAATGCAGCAGAATTGTCATTGAAATGCAGCATGCGCTGCAGTAGCAAAAAACGATCTCTGCTCATGTATGGTGCGAAGATGGGAGTTACCCAAACCGTGCGAGTCGTCCAGTAGGACTGCAAGGTGGGTTTCTGTACTAACCCCATTTTGAGGGTAAGGCCCAAAAATATCTTCAACTCCGCCAGCGAAGTGGGAGTCCACTGGCGTGCCCTAGAACGGGGCCCTAGAGTGCCTCCGCGCTCCCTCAGAAATTGGTCTGCACGCAAATTTGTTTGCTGCACAACTTTCTGAAGAAAGTCAACATCCAAAAACAGATAGATGTAGTCGACTGGCAAAAAGTTAGCTGTATCGACTTTACATCCAGCGTCACCAGTAAAAGGTGGAATTTGGGGCTGAACCAAACAGGGGGGCTGCCAAGAGATCACTCGTTCTGTGCTTGCGGCAGCAAGCACGTGCTCTCTGGGTTCGGCTAACCCAATGTGGTCCCGCTGCCCAGAATGTGCTTGCGAAGGGACAGCACGGATGTCGTCATTGTCTCCTTCAGACTCACTGGAAGAGGTGTCGTCAGATGGGACTCCGCCGACTGAAAAATCACTCCCAGAATCTGCCCCATTGTCCTCTCCCTCAGATGTTGTCTCAGTGTCTACTGTCTCAGTCTCTGAGCCTACATCAGAACTGTCCTCCATAACCCGAGCTAGGGCTTGATCAGCAGTCATCCAACGAGACGCCATCTCTGCAACTGGCTAAACTGTCCCTCTAAATTACTATCCTACGTAGAAGGCAGATAGTCACAAAATTGCTTGTTGGTATGTTTGTTGTGTACAACAGGAAATGTCGTCACCTTACCTTCGCTTCTTCTCCAATTCTGCAGATTCTCTGAAAACACTGAAAAAAACAAAAAAAGAATGTATTACTTCACCTTACCACACAGCCTGTGCAACAGTCATTTTTGGTGCTCTGCCTCCCATTACCTCCTCTTCTAATTCCCTCAGTACTATCCAGCAAAACTGCCACTACAGAAAAGACATGCATGCATGCATATTGTGTATATATATATATATATATATATATATATATATATATATAATAATATATATATATTTATATGTTTAGAAACAAAGTGGTTGAAGGGTTGCTGGGCGGCACACTCCACTGCCGGTGCCCAGTGACAGGGAAGACCAATCTAGAAATTATCTAATGCCGAAAAATTTCACCGCACTCCATGAAGTACAAATAAACGTGTATTTTATTGCAGTCAATAACCACCAACGTGTTTCAACTCACCAAGGAGTCTTGATCCCGGTCCTCGTGGAGTGCGGTGAAATTGTTCACCATTATAAAACAACACACACAAGAATAACAAGCATTTACAATGCAATGGGTCTCGCATCTGCTCGAGTTAGAGCTATTAGCGTTATAAACTCCTAACCCAACTTTTCTTGCCACATAAATTGATAATTTAAAGTTAAACTCTTTCACATAAGAGAGCCGATTCACAGCGCCATGGCCACCATGAGCATCATGTGAAGAGTTACACAAAAGGAAAAGAAGTTCGCTCGCAGTTAAACGTAACAGCAAAAGTGCAATTAGCCATGTACCAGGGGCGATGGCCAAGGCGGTAGCAAAACCTCCCCAAGGAGGGACAAAGGTAAATCATTTTCCAATGCCATCAAAGGAGTGGTAGTGATGGGCGTGAGGTGGGCGTTGTTAGAAGCCCAGATACACACCAACAAGTCAGAAAAGCAGCACATGGACGCTGCAATGCTTGTCCTGAAAAAAAAAATATATATATCTATATATATATATATATATATATATATATATATATATATATATATCTATATAGATATATATATCTATATAGATATATATATGTGTATACATATATACACATACATATGAGACTCATGTCACAAATCTTTTTCTTTTTATACATGTGTGCTTGCCCTCGGCAAAGCACACAAGTATAAAAAAAAAAATGGCCCCATTGATGGTCACCCTAAGGGCTGACCACCAACAATTTTTTTTTTTTTTTTTTTTTTTTGCCCTGGGGTGGCGATCGGCCTCCCCAGGCAAAACTACGTTTTTTTTTTTTCCCCTGGGGTCGGCCCGTGTTCCAAGGGCCGACCCCGCCATTTTTGTTTTCTTTTTTTTTTTTTTTTTTGTGGGGGGCGCGATCGTCCCCCAAAACAGTGTAAATAATTTTAATATTGCCGGGGGGGGGGTGGCCCTTATACGAGGGGGCCGACCCCCCCAAAGAAGATCCCTGGTGCCTAGGGGCGTTTCCTGGCCGTGGATCGCAGCTGCGCTGCGATCCACGGCCAGGAAACGGTGCCAGGGAGGCATCGATGGAAAGGGGAGAGCCTCCCCTTTCCATCGATGCCTCCCTGGCATCTGGGGAGGCCGTTTTGACCTTTTTTTCCCCACCGGAGAAGGAGAGAACGCTTACCTCCGTCTCTCCTTCTCCGGTGGGGAAAAAATGTGACGTCAGCGCGCCTCGCGGCGCGCTGACGTCATAAGGGGGCGGGAGGGGGGTGGGATGGAGACGCGGAAGCTCTTCCGCGTCTCCTACGGTGGAAAAAATAAAAAATAAAATCCTCCGGTGCATTGCACCGGAGGATTTTTAACCCCCTCCCTGGTGTCGGCCACTGGTCGTGACCCGCACCAGGGAGGGAGTGTGGGCGTCGGCCAGTGGCCGACACCCGCATTCAACGGGTTAAGCAAATCGCAGGTGAATTGTGATGTATGAGAGGTAAAGTAGGCAGTTTGTGTACTCCAGCTGAGGTTTAGTAGGAATGTGCGTACTCCGCAGTTTGAGAATAGGGAAGTCGTCGAACTTCATAAGTGTGTGGTGCTTTGAGCTAAAAAATTGTCCACATGGTTGTTGGTGATGTACGGACCCTGCGTGGTCCAAGACTCCGGAGTATATTGACAAGTGTAGGAGACACCTGGTTATATGTTGTAATCTGTCTGGTTTAGTAGGTTGATCGGGCATGGTCAACAAGTCGGTGTGTGAGTTAAGCGGGTAAAATTAAATTTTCAACTGAGATTTGGCGAGTCCTATGTGCACCAGGACAGACCCATTGATCAGTTGAGAGTGTAATTTGCGGGTCAAATTTTGCTTGCGAATGAGGGAGACTGAGAAAGAGGAATAGCTGCATGAGCGAAGTTGCCATCAGTGAAAATCCTTAAGGTCTCTGAAGCGATTGCTAGGATGCTCCTAGTGATCTGTCCGGCACAATAGATTCCATACTTAAATCCTTTTGTGTAACTTTAGAGGAGCAAATTATTACTATGATAACTAAAAGACTTGATTGTTTTTGTAATAATGTGATCAGCACTCTTTCCCAGTCACTCAATTTAGGATTATCAAGTGTGGGAAATGTTCATAGTCATGAAGTGATAAAAAAAGATAATCTATTACCTATATTGTTATCTCAAGGGTCTGGTATACCCTCGGCCAATTCCTTGGTCAATCTTGGTCAAGTTAATATTGCAAATGATTTGCCTCAAGAAAAGTCTAAGGAAGTTTATTTCTTCAGGTCAAACCTTCCCCTATTTAACAAATCTATAAATCACGCAGAAGTATTGCATTTACCCCCTGATTGTATTCCATATGTTCTGGTGTTAACAAATGTGCCTTCATTGGATAGTAACCAAAAGGAAGATACACAAGCCTTAATTAGGAAGTCAGCTCACTGGCTGAAATCTAAATTTAAATCTAATTATCATCCAAACAACAAGATTCTTATGGCGCGTAGAGTGAAGAGGGTTGGCTACCTAAGAAAAGCGGATGATGGAGACTGTGTCGTAATTAATTTTGCTAATCCCTGTTCAGTTGACTATCTATTGGCTAACTCTGACTATTGCAATAGGTCAGAAAATGGGATTCAAATACATTCACTGTGCCATTTTTATGATCATTCTTTTTTACCACAATGTTCTACTGTTGACCCTAGTAATCACAGTCTGGTCTCAGTTAGGCCACATTTTCAGGTAAATGTTCCTACTAGTACTTGCTTCCTGGCTTTTAATTCTCTTGACGAGAATGATTGACTCACGATTACCTTAAGCCCGGGATTCAAAAATTTGGTGAGATTAATGGCCGATGATGACCATGATAAATCTACACAGGAAGAAAGTGAGATCTTAATTGATACTTCCCCTTTTAAAAATACAGATAAATCTGTATTATGTTTAGGATCCAAACCCATAACACTGATCAGTTGAAACATTGCAGGGCCTCGATCTAAAATAAATAACTCAGATTGGACGGGTTTTATATCATCTTTTGACATAATTTGTTTACAGGAGACATGGTCAAAAGATATGTTTCTCTTGGATGGGTATACATCTTTTTATCAACCGGCATTAACTTCTCCAAAGGGAAGGGCACGAGGAGGTCTTTTAGTCCTTGTATCCTTACAACTTCCACTATCGAAGGTGTCTTTAATCTGGTCCTCACCTTATTTTATGATTGTTTTATTATCTATTAGGGGATGTAAAGGTATTCTCATTTTACATTTCTATAACAACGTTCCGTGTGGTCTTCTTAAGAGAAACCTAGAGGACGTAGTAGATTTTATTGACTCATCTACCGAATAGCAGGATGAAGATTTAGTTGTCTTATGGGTTGGTGATTTTAATACTCCCCTATGCTGCCAGGAACCCTCAGAACTGTGTGCCATCCCAACTTAGGGCAAAGAGTCGCAAACCCATGTTATTCATTCAACTGAAGGAGAAGCTTTGAATTTTTTTCCATGTAAGTTTGATCTGGTTCATGTAATGGAGAAAGTGGCATTATATACCTTAAATATCCCTACTTTTACAGGGAATTCGGAGGGGAGTATTATTGATTTCATTCTTATTGGTTCCCCAGATTATCATTTAATATGTGATTTTAAGATTATTCCTCACTGTGTTAGTAAGCAGAATCCCTTATGTATTAGACTGGACTTATATATTAATCAGGCCTTTAAGGATAAGGGGTCGAGAAGAATTACCACTTTCCATACAAATTTTGGTGGACGTCTGAAATGGGACAAAATAAATCCAACAACATTTAATCAGCAAATTATAAGATCTAGGTTAGATTCTATTAATATTTGTCCATCCCAGCAGCTAGACCATGACCATACAGTCCAGGAATTTGAACTTTTAATTAATGTTATCTCACATGCTTTGGTGGCGGATAGGCCTCCCTTGGGTTCGGTCGACAATAGATGGTTTGACTCCACGTGTTCAACTGCCCATAAAAAATTAAAAGAAGTCCTCAAAATAGTTCCTCCTTCTCGTTATTTAATTAAATTAGCTAGGGCCGAGTATAAGGCCACTTTGGAAAAAAGGAAATTAGAAATAAGGACTAAGGCATGGGAAGAGCTATTGGCTGCCTCCGACATGAAGGACACTTCAAAATTGTGGAAGGTGGTAAATCACTCATATTTCTCGGATAGTAACATCAAGGCTGATGATTGTCTTATTGCAGAGGATGTATGGATGAATCATTTTAGGAAAGTATTTTACCCAGATAGTGATGATAATGATATTTTGATTAAGGAGGATAATATTACTAAACAGATTAATATAGACTCTAATACAAATGCCCTAGATATTTCATTTGATCTTCATGAGGTCCTTGGAGCCATTAATCGATCAAGGCAGGGGAAGGCTCCTGGACCTGATGGAGTTCCTGTTGATATCTTTAAATCTATGCCTGATCTTTGGGGCCCCCTAGTCACAAATGTGCTGAGAGGCATTGTTAAAAGCAAGATACCCTCCTCATGGAAATTGGCTACTATTATTCCTATATTCAAAAAGGGCAATAGACAAAATCCTTCTTGTTATACACCAATATCTCTTATTGATTCTAAGGCCAAGATTCTGGGCAGTGTGATTTTATCTCACCTAGAGGATTGGGTGACAGGGGCACAGATTTTATCTCCAATACAATTTGGTTTTAGACCTGGTTTAGGTACAGCTGAGCAAGTTTTAAAACTTGCACATTATTCTTAGTAAATATGTAACTGCCAAAAAGGAGTCCATTCATATGGCATTTATTGATTTAACTAGCGCTTTTGATTTGGTAAATAGGGAGAAGTTATGGCGAATTATGGGAACCCTGGGGTGTGATGCAACTCTACTTGAGCTCATAAAGCACTTACACAAGGATTTAAAGGTGTCAGTTCAGTTTGGCCCACCTGGTAAGAGAACCTCCCCTATTTCCTTAACTAGGGGAGTAAGACAGGGATGTCTTTTTTTGATATATATATATAAATGGGCTCTACGATTTTTTGATAAATTATGGGAAGGATGTACCAAAGATGGGCCAGAGATTCCTTCCAGTTTTATTATATGCAGACGATGCTGTCCTAATTGCTCACACTGCAAATGGTTTACAAGGCCTGTTGGACCTTTTTTTAAATTTTATGCTGGACCTTGATTTGAAAGTTAACTATTCTAAGACATTTGTTATGACATGTGGCCCTCGAAATACTAAGGTGGTCATTACAACCCTGGCGGTCGGTGTTAAAGCGGCGGTAAAACCCCCAACAGGCCGGTGGAAAAAAAAATAGAATCACGACCATGGCGGAAACCGCCAACATAGACTGCCACTTTAACACTTCGACCGCCACGGTGGTACAAACAATCACCGCGGCGGTTACCGCCAACAGACAGGCGGAGGACAATGTACCGCCCACACCATTACAACCCACCAATCCATCCACCTTTTCCGGGGCGGATTCACCGCAAACAAAAACACAGCGGAAACTGGACTTCGAAGGGAAAACGCTCACCTCTACACACCCCACGAGGAATCAGGACGCCATGGAACCGGAGCTCCAGATCCTGCCAGCCTTTATCTTCCTGCTCCTCTACCAGGAGCATGAACACTGGCGGCGAAGACCACGGTGAGTACTGCACCTACGACACAGGGGAGGGAAAAAAGAGTGACACACACACGCAAGACGCAACACTCCTGCCCCCACCCTCACCCACTACAACACACACACAATACATATTGATACATAACAGTTACACCCCCAACCTCCCCCCGGAAGAATGCAAAGACAAAAGGAAATGAGTCGAATAATTGTGACATATTCAATTACATACATCAAAAATATTTACAAATATATACATTTATACCATATACAAGTATATACACCAAGAACACAAGTCCAAGGGATTCCACCATCATAGTTCGTGGATCACTGGGCCCAAAAGGCATGGGCGAGGCCCACACTCAATACCAGACTCCAAACAGAGAGAACACTGCAGGGGCATCAGTTAGCGATAAAACAGGTACCTCATGGGGAAGGGAAGAGGGGGGCACCTCAGCCGGTTGAGTGCACAACACCAGATCCATGAGGGGGATTCATGCCCACAGTTCAATCCTGGGGAGTGCAAAGCCACAGTCTCACACGTCTCTACAGTGGGTGGTTTGCCCACTGTTCAATCCTGGGGAGTGCAAAGCCACAGTCTCTCAAGTGGATGCCTTTCTCCACTGGTTCTGTAGGGGGCTTTGTACCCAGAGTGCTTCATCCTGCCAAGGACTGAGGTAGTGGATGCCTTTCTCCGCTGGTTCTGGAGGGGGCTTTGTGCCCAGAGTGCTTCATCCTGCCAAGGACTGAGATAGTGGATGCCTTTCTCCACTGGTTCTGGAGGGGCCTTTGTGCCCGGAGAGCTTCATCCTGCCCGTGGCGGACACAGTAGCGTCGGAATCATTGGCTCTCCCTGGCCTGCGGTGTTGCTGGTGGCGGTGTCCTGGGCAGCGGTTCAGCTGGTGGCGGTGTCCTGGGCAGAGGTTCAGTTGCTGGCGGTCCTGTCTTGGGCAGCGGTTCAGCTGCTGGTGGTCTTGTCCTGGCCTGCAGTGCTGCTGGCGGCGGTGTCCTGGGCAGCGGTTCAGCTCGTGGCATTCCTGTCTTGGGCAGCGGGGCTGCTGGCGGTCGTCTCCTGGGCAGCGGGGCTGCTGCTGGTGGTCCTGTCTTTGGCAGTGGGGCTGCTGGCAGTCGTCTCCTGGGCAGCGGGCTGCTGCTGGCGGTCCGGTCTATGGCAGCAGGACTGCTGCTGGCAGTCGCCTCCTGGGCAGCGGGGCTGCTGCTGGCAGTCGACTCCTGGGCAGCGGGGCTGCTGGCGGTCATCTCCTGGGCAGCGATGCTGCTGCTGGCGGTCCTGACTTTGGCAGCAGGACTGCTGCTGGCGGTCGTCTGCTGGGCAGATGGGCTGCTACTGGCTGTCCTGTCTTTGGCAGCGGGGCTTCTGGCGGTCGTCTCCTGGGCAGCGGGGCTGCTGGCGGTCTTGTCCGCCGTGCTGATTTTCCCAGATTTGCCGGTTTTACTGCGTCCCTTCCCCACCTTGGATGGTGTCGCAGCTGTCTCCTCACTCCCAATTGTACCACTGGGAGCGGCTTTGGTGGCTGATTTCTTTCCCATCTCCCGCTGGGCACTGTCCAACTTCTTATGCTTGACAGGTGGGGGACTGTCCGTGCTGTGGTTCCTTGCCACACTGGCTGCTCTGCTGTCTGGTGCACTCCATAATCCGGTGACTACTGGCACCACTGGTCCCGCTGATGTTGTGGCTGAGGTGCTAGATTGGGACCTGGATAGATGGGCCCTAGGAGACTGAAGGGGTGGGGGAGGTGAGGGAAAGTGGTCAAGGTTGGACAGGAAAAGTTTCTTAGGAACACTGGGACGGGTAGTTGGAGGGGGTTTGGAAGTGGAGGAAGAGTTTGTGGTTGTAGAAGGTGTACGTTTGCTGATTTTAGGGTGAAGGTGCATGGGCTGGAGGCTGTCGTGAGGTGGATGTGTGGCTGCGTTTGTGTACCTTGGGAGGTGGCCTCACAGACACACTGGGAGAGGACACAGGGGATGTGTGAATGGTAGTGGGGGTGGTGACTGCACGTGAGCGGGTTGTGGTAGTGGGAGTTCTGGTGATGGACGTAGTGGCTGAGGATGTAGTACATGCAGGTGTGAGTGGAGACGAGACTGGGAGAGAGGAGGGAGAAGTGGACGAGGGGGACACAGTGGAGGCTGTGGATGTTATTTTGTCTGCATGTGTGTGATGCTTGCGTGAGTGCCTGTATGATGTGTGGTGCTTATGTTTGCCAGAGCGTCCCTTGTGTGTTGAGGTGTGTGCATGCTGGTTTGATGGTGTGCTTGGGATAGGCCGAGGTACAGGGGTGTGGGTCTGGGTGGAGGAAGTAGGAGGGGGAGGCTAGAGACAGGGACAATGGCTGCCATCAATGCTGAGGCCAGAGTCTGAAAATCTCGCTGAAGGGCTGCCTGACCAGGTATGCATTGGTTTGTTGCAACTGCCTCTCTACATCCTGGATGGCATTCAAAATGATAGACTGCCCAACAGTGAGGGACCTGAAGAGGTCAATGGCCTCCTCACTGAGGGCAGCAGGGGTGACTGGGGCAGGGGCTGAGGTGCCTGGGGCGAAGGTGATGCCCACCCTCCTGGGTGAGCGGGCACGGGGCAAATGCTGAGGGGCGGCTGGGAGGGCGGTGCTGGTAGGGGGGGTGGCAGCTGTACCTGTAGATGCGGGGGGCACAGATGGGGCCGCCACCGCAAGGGAGCTCCCATCAGAGGAGAAGTCGGTATCGCTGGTGTCAGCTCCTGTCCCCGCCGTGGAGCTCCCCTCACCCTCCGTCCCACTGGTGTATTCAGACTCCGTAGTGTCGCCCTCCAGGGCCATGTGGGATGCAGCTCCCTCCTGCTCCGGTGCCCCTGCTCCTCCGCCTGATGATGCTAATGCACACAAGAACAGGGAGACCACAAAAAGGAGGGGGAGACAGAAGAAAGACATGTTTAGCGCATGCAATACTGCTACCGTTAGCGGACACAACAGACACAGAAGCCCCCTGCACTACGCCGCGCACTTGGGGTCCACTATTCAATCCCTGGGACATGGCTTACAAGGCTATGGCCGATTTCTGCACATATGGATGTCAGAGGAGCCTGACTAGGTGTAGTTGGCACTGTACACAGGTGGGGTGGGGTGCCACAGGGCCTGCCTGAAGAAGGGAACTTAACTACCAAACTCGCCCTGGCCTAGGGGAACCCACAGCCCACCTCCCCCACCCAGACACCTACAATGTACGCTGAATCAGCAGAATGAGAGTGTACTCACCCCCTTGTTGCTGCTGTGATGCCCTCAAGCGCCCATCCAACTCCGGGTACGCCACCGCCAGGATCCTGAACATCAGAGGGGTCATGGTGCGACGGGCACCCCTCCCACGTTGGGAGGCCATCCCCAGCTAGGCCTCTGCCGTCTTCGTGCTCCAGCGGCGAATGTCCTCCCATCTTTTCCGGCAGTGGGTGCTCCTTCTGTGGTAGACCCCCAGGGTCCAGACTTCCATGGTGATGGCACGCAGATGTCCTTCTTCTGGTGGGGGCTGACCTACAGGAATTGTACAGGGGAAAAAGAGAAGTAATTACCAACTGCACAGCCACAGTCATTGGCCCGCATCCCTACCCTTGCCATGACGCACATGCACTCACCGTCGTTTCAGGCACGCCTCATTCTCACTCCCCCCCTATCTTTCATCCACCCAACTCCACACAGGCATTGCCCATACAGCATGCTCACAGTGTACTTACCTGTTTGTCTGGAGGACCGTAGAGTAGCGTGTACTGGGGGAAGACCCCCTCCACGAGTTTCTCCAACTCCTCCGTGCTGAAGGCAGGGGCCCTTTCCCCAGACACACGAGCCATTCTCTCTTCCAGACTGAGGTCACAGCAGCACTTGCAGTGTAGGTCCACTCCTGTCGAAGATCAGGTATCGAGTGATTGAACAGAGAGAAAATGGCGGTCACGTCCGCAGCAGTGCGTACCGTCACCGCCGGCGTACATCGTCATTGGCTCCTGGGACCCATAGGGTCCAATGTTAACCAAGCAGAATTGCGTTGCAGTCTTCGACCGCCTACCGCAACGGTGTACAACGCCAGCACAGTTACCTCATATCCCGTTGTCCCACCTTACAGGTCAGGCAGCTGCCATTTCAGGGGCCCAGATGGCATTATTTTTGACTGCATCACACATACCTAGGCCTTGCCTAAACAGTCATACAGACAAATTTTGATTTATGAATATTTTCAGAGTAAGCTGTGTTTACGTACCTCAGAGTTGGTTGACTCTGTTCTCGCTGTTCTCCTACATAGGCACCGTCCGCTGGGGCATGTGAGGAGATGGCGGCATCTTCCGGTGTACAGACCACTGGTGGACCTGTCGACAATGGAGGAAAGACATGTGTTCATCACCTACAGGCTTGATCGTGCCACAATCCAGGAACTGTGTGCCCAGTTGGAGCAAGACCTGATGTCAGCTATCTGCCATCCCACAGGAATCCCCCTTCAAGTGCAGGTGCTGTCAGTACTCCATTTCCTAGCAAGTGGGTCTTTTCAAACAACAGTGGCCATAGCATCAGGGATGTCCCTGCCTATGTTTTCCAACGTGTTGTCCAGCGTGTTGTCTGCCATGCTGAAACACATGCGCAGCTACATCGTTTTCCCTCAGGTGGAGGATTTGCCTACAGTGAAAGGTGACTTCTATGCCCTGAGACATATCCCCAACATCATAGGTGCCACTGATGGGAGACATGTGGCCTTGGTACACACATGCAGGAGTGAACAGGTGTACAGAAACCGGAAGAGTTACCAATCCATGAATGTGCAGATGGTGTGTTTGGCAGACCAGTACATCTCCCATGTTAATGCAAAATTCCCTGGCTTAGTGCATGACGCTTACATCCTGCGGAATAGCAGCATCCCTTATGTGATGGGGCAACTACAGAGGCACCGGGTGTGGCTACTAGGTGAGGACATGGACCCAATACAGTGTGACTAGGTGTGTGGGGCTGTCCCTAAGAGTTAGTGTGTGTCTAACAGTTGTCCCTCGCCATTTGCAGGTGACTCTGGTTACCCCAACCTATCATGGCTACTAACCCCAGTGAGGAATCCCAGGACAAGGGCAGAGGAACGCTACAATGAGGCCCATGGGCGAACTCAGAGGATTATAGAGCGGACCTTCGGCCTCCTGAAGGCAAGGTTCCGGTGCCTCCATATGACAGGTGGCTCCCTATTCGACTCACCAAAGAAGGTATGCCAGATCATCGTGGCCTGCTGGATGCTTCACAACTTGGCTTTGCGACAACAGGTGCCTTTCTGCAGGAGGATGGTCCAGATGGAGGTGTTGTGGCAGCTGTGGAGCCTGTGGACAGTGAAGACGGGGAAGCAGAAAAAGAGGACATTGACCACAGGAGCACGGTGATCCTGCAATACTTCCAGTGAGATACAGGTAAGAAGACAATACTGCCTGCTACATCTAATTTAAATCTAATATCTCCCTACTGTCTGTCTTTTTCACCCAGTGTATGGTCTCTGAGTTGCCACTTTTCCTTACAATTTCACAGATGTGGGTCCCACTGTGTGACATCTGCTTTGTTTCCTCAGGGACTATAGCTGTGTGACATAGGTATATTGACATTACATTTGAAAGAGCATTTTGGCACTGTAATTGCTAATGCACTATTTCGGAATCACAGACAGACTCCAGATTGTTTTGTGCTTTAAGGGAGTTTATTTAAGTGCTCAATATTGGAGGGGGTTGTAAAATGGTGAGGGGTGATGGTGGAGGAATGTCAATGGCAGGGTCCAGTCTATTAATCTCACCGATGCATTGTCCAAAGGGGCATAGGAAGTGGAGCTGGGGCAGTTTGAGGATGGACAGGGTGACAAGGTGGGACAAATGGATGACAATCAGGGTGGTCTCATTTCTTAGCGGGGTCTTGGCATCGTTCTCTGTCTTTGTCCTGGATCTCTGGGACTGTTTGCGGGATGGTTCTCCCTCTGCAGAGGGTGGGGTGCCGGTGTGGTGGTCCTGTGGCAGTGCCTCCTGTGCACTAGCGCCCTTGTTGTGCCACAGTGTCCCTCTTGGTGTTGCCGAGTTCCTTCAGCACCCCTACAATGGTGCCCAGGGTGGAATTGATGGATTTGAGTTCCTCCCTGAAGCCCAAATACTGTTCCTCCTGCAGCCGCTGGGTCTCCTGAAACCTGGCCAGTACCGTTGCCATCGGCTCCTGGGAATGGTGGTAGGCTCCCATGATGTTGGAGAGGGCCTCGTGGAGAGTGGGTTCCCAGGGCCTGTCCTCCCCCTGTCGCACAGCAGCCCTCCCAGTTCCCCTGTGTTCCTGGGCCCCTGTCCCCTGAACCGTGTGACCACTGCCACTGCCCCCAGGTCCCTGTTGTTGTTGGGGTGGTGGGTTAGCCTGGGTTCCCTGTAGTGGTGGACACACTGCTGCTTGACATGTCCTGGGGACAGAGGTATGGGCCCGCTGGGTGGGTGCTGTGCTGGTGTTTCTAGAAGGGGGAAGCCCTGTAGTGGCTTGTGCCAGTGTGAGGGGAACCGACTGTCCCGAGGTCCCAGATGGGCCGGGCTGGTCGTCAAGATCCAGCTGGACAGAGCTGCTGTCATCACTGTGGGCCTCTTCTGTGGGTGGAGTGGACATATCCGGACCCTCCTGTCCGGTGACGTTGGGCAGCGGTCCTGCAGGGGTGTAAAAGCATGATTATTGCGTCTGTGTGTGCCATGGTGTGCAATGGGTGGGTGACTGTGTACCCCAGTACTTGCATTCCTGTGTAGGACCTTGTGTGATGATGGTTTAGGGGGGTGTATGGGTATGTGCAGTGGCCATGCTTTGGTGATGGGTGTCCATGCTTTGGTGTTGCATGCAGGGCTTGGTGTTGGGATGGGTTGTTTGTGATATTAGGACATGTGTGAGGAGTAGGAGTGATGGGGGTGAGGGTGAGGGTGGGGGTATGTGATAGCATGCAGGTAGGGTGGGGGATGAAGTAGTGAAAGATGTGACTTACCAGAGTCCATTCCTCCAGCTACTCCTGCAAGGCCCTCAGGATGCAGAATAGCCAAGACCTGCTCCTCCCATGTTGCTAGTTGTGGGGGAGGAGGAGGGGGTCCGCTGCCGGTCCTCTGTAACGCAATGTGGTGTCTGGAGACCATGGAACTCACCTTCCCCCGTAGGTCGTACCACCTCTTCCTGATGTCATCCCTAGTTCTTGGGCGCTGTCCCACTGCGTTGACCCTGTCCACGATTTTTCGCCATAGCTCCATCCTCCTAGCTATGGAGGTGTGCTGCACCTGTGATCCGAATAGCTGTGGCTCTACCCGGATGATTTCCTCCACCATGACCCTGAGCTCCTCCTCAGAGAACCTGGGGTGTCTTTGCGGTGCCATGGGGTGGTGTGGGTGATGTGTGGGGTGGGGTGTGCTGTGATGTGTGGGGTAATATTTAGTGGTGTGTTGTGTCAGGTGCGTGGATGTTATGTGGGTGATGGTGTTGAGTGCCTGTGGATGCTCGTTTAATATGGTGGTGTCTCTCTCTGGCCTTCTGTCGCAATTGTTGTCGTTGGGGTTTGTGGGTGATGTGGGTGTGTGTTTTATATTGTATTGGGTGTGTGGGAGTGGTGTGTGTATGTGTATCAGTTGTGTGTATTTCAAATTGTCCAATGTGGTAGTGTTTTGTAAATGTGTGTGTATTTTGAGCGCGGCAGTGTGTACCAACAATGGAATACCGCGGTTGAAAGACCGCCGCGTGGATTCGTTGGTCGTGATAATGTGGGCGTATTTCTGTTGGCGTGACGGTGGAGGATTTCTTATCGCCATTTTATCACTGACCTTTGGTGTGGCGGACATGTGTGGGTGTCTAGATTTTGGCGGATTCTGGGCTTTGGCTCATAATGACTGTGGTGGAATTCTGCAGTCGCGGCAGTGTGTTGGCGGTCTTCTGCATGGCGGTAAGCAGCTTTTACCGCCAATGTTGTAATGACCCCCTAAGTCTAAACAATTTGCTATGGGGGGGCAATATTATTAATAAGGTGAAGAATTTTTGTTATTTAGGTATGCATGTGAGCTCTTCCATGTTATGGAATACTCACCTTAATTTTAAGACCCAGCAAATGGCAAGGAATATTGAAGCGATTTTCCCTTTCACTCGTAAATTGGGCCATAGACCTTCTTCTCAGATTATAACGTTCTATAACTCTAAGTGTGTTTCAGCAGCCCTATATGGGGCAGGTGTTTGGGGCTATGTCAAAGTACCCACTCTCCAAAGTGTTGAAAATAAATTTATGCGTAGGTTATTGATGGTACCCAAATGTATAGCAAACATCATTAGCCATGAGGAGGTGGGCCAATGCTTTTTAGAGGACACGGTCTCTATTGCCCCTCTCTTGCTATGGATTAGATGTTGGACGAATCCAGCGGCAAGTCTTGTGCAGGAATGTATTACTGAATGTTTACAGTTGGCCATTTCAAATAGGATTCCCTGGCTTTCATATTTGCAAACATCTTTTGAAAAGCTGGGGCTTAGGTATATGTTTGAAGAACCACAATTGCTAACCACAAATGCAAGGTCTTTTTTGAAATTATGTCACTCTGAGCATATTTCAGATCTAAGACTTCATAGTTCCCTGAAACTGAAGTCTTTTGATTCCTATACTCAGATTGTTGCGGCTTTATACATGGAACCCTATCTGACTTGGTTCTCATGTCCAAAAATATATTTTCTTTTAACTCTATTTAGATTGAATTTGATTCATTTTAAGGTGGCCTTTCCTAATCAGTGTATTTGGCAAAAAGATCTACCACCCTGCCCCTGTGATGCTTGATCAAAGCAGAGTACTTCTCATTTTTTTCTTTTCTGTTCTCTTTATGCTACCCCTAGAAATGTTTCTATTTTACCTATTTTACGTAAATTAAAACCAATCCACTATAAGGAAGCTCTAATATATTTTCAGAAATTGCCAGAAATTCAAATTTTTTATAATGCATTACATTTTATTAGATCCTCTATTGCTATTAGGAATCGGTATTAACATTTTGTAAATTATTTACGTTATTTCCCATATTTTTGTTTACATTTTATATGTTGTTTATGACAGCTTTTGTGATTTTATATAGAGTGAGGATTTTTATTACATTTTTAGGTTATTCAAAAGTTCGGTATTACATTTTATTGCTTTATGGTATTAGCAAATGTTTTGATAAGAGTTATTGTAAATTTGTACATTTCTAAGTGGCATCAAAATCATACTTAGTATACCTCTTTCCTGTTTGTGAAAGGGGAATTTGGATTAGATGAATTTGGGCTGTTTAGGTAATTTATCTATGTAATGGTATCTGAGTTGTGTTTTTAAATTGCTTCTCATCCTGTAGTCCTGCTTTTAAGATATGTGATTTAGTTTGTACTTTTATGGCAATCGCCGAATAACAATCTTTGACTGACTGATTGAATTTTGGATCAGTTGCGAATGACATTATATGAGACGAAGCCACTTCTAAGACCAGCACAGTTTGAAGCATTAGCGGTTTGGGAGCTTGTAGCCAGACAACAGCAAGAGATGAAATTCCTGAGGAGTAAAAGAAAGGTAGAGAAGTCTTTGGCAGAAGCAAGATGAGATTGGGAACAGAAAAAGTGGAGAATTGAGAAGTTACAGGGTGTTAGGTTGTTTCCTGCTATTGCAGAGGAAGATGAGTCAGAAGAGAGAGAGGATACTGACAAGAGTGGTAAGAGTTCTGGGGGTAAGAAGAAGAAAAAGACTTATGTGGACGAAGAAGATTCAGATGTTGAGGATCTTATTACTCAGATATTGAGGGATTGACCTCCGCTATATGCGGCGCATGAAAGGGGTCCAAAAACTAATTCTGTTCCAACTGCCCCAGCTCAAATGACGGGAACAGTGGGACCAGTGCAGACAGATATTGGACAGGTACAGGGGATAGTGCAGAGTACTCCTAATGCATTACCTACTTTGATGGTCCAAGCGCAAATGCACCCACCATTGATATAGAGAATTTATCCAGAAGTACCAATTCTTGACTCGACCTCAAACTTAGTGGATCCTACAGAGCAAGTGTTCCCGAGGCCAATGCTAGTTCAGACTGAGACGACTCCAATGTTGTTGCCTCAGGCACAGACACAGGGTTTTCCGAAGTTCACACCATTGACAGGGGCACAGTCAGATGTAACACCAGTGATGAATCAGAGTATGGGAATGGCCCTTCCACAAAATACAGGTGTCAGAGCAGCACCAGATGTAATATGGCTGCCGATTACTGTTGGTTCAGCGTTACCACTGTTTGCGCAGACAAAATTGAATGCAGGAGAACAGGGTGAAATGTCACAGATCCTTGTGAGGAGGGGAGTGAGTGATCATGTCCAGGTGATGTCATCTATGGGTCAGACCTTTGATGGATCTAGACAGTCAATGGACCTTAGTCCACTTGTTGCGCTTCCAGATGCGGTAAATTGCCCGAGTGCAAGTCAGTGCTTGAAGCTTTTGACACCGCAAACTCCAGGTGCAGTGGTACAACAGGTGCCATTGCCGAATGCAAGTACCATTTCGCTACGGGGATTGACAGCACAGCAATTGAGCGAGTGGTGGATAGTTTGAATACTCCCCGAAATACATCTAAAGGTGAAGAGCAGATTAGCTACAGAAATAACTGAGCTAGTTGAGGGAACTATGGAGTGAATAGGTTGTAATCCTACACAGAAGAAGAGCTGAGGTACTTGTGTCCAAGAATTACAAGGGAAGTGAGCAAGATACATCAGAAATTGGCAGATCTGGCAGACAAACATGACATGGAGATTGAGAGAACAAAACATTTGAAAAGGAGTTACAGGTTAGATTTTGAGGCGTAGGATTTTGAGCACATGAGGTCAGCAGGGATGAAGGCACATCTAAAAGAGTTACTGCAGAGTGCTAACTTTTGGGGAGCATTAGAGAAGTGGGAAGGCAGATGGGCAAAGAAGAAGGATAAAATGGAAACGAGATTCACAAGAAGGGTCTGAAAGTGTTCAAAAAGAAAAGGATCTACTAAAAATGTTACCAATGAGGGAAATTCCATGAGGGCAGTTCGTTCATGTTCCTCGGCATAGGAGTGATATTTTGTAATTCACAAATGATTATCCAAAGCTGAGGGAGAAACCGGTTGAGTGGTACCAGCAGACAGATAGATTTGTAAAACTTTCAAATGTCTGTGGGAAGACTTGATTACTCTGTTGGAGATAGTAGTGCCAGCTGTTTTGTGGGTTGAGTGTAAGAGAGCAGTGGGTTGGCCAACAAGTGAACCAGAAAGAGATAGAGTTACAGGTGCACCATCACCAGAAGTGATGAAACATTATTATAAGGTGATTGAGTTCCTGAAGACGAGAATCTTGCCTAACAATATTAACTGGCAGAGGATTAAGAGGACAGTGCAGAAGACGAAAGAGTCGATACATACCTGTAAAGAAATGGCTCCCTGTTGCAGTTACCCCCCACTTTTTGCCTGATACTGATGCTGACTTGACTGAGAAGTGTGCTGGGACCCTGCTAACCAGGCCCCAGCACCAGTGTTCTTTCACCTAAAATGTACCATTGTTTCCACAATTGGCACAACCCTGGCACCTAGGTAAGTCCCTTGTAACTGGTATCTCTAAGGGCTGCAGCATGTCTTATGCCACCCTAGGGACCCCTCACTCAGCACAGACACACTGCTTGCCAGCTTGTGTGTGCTGATGGGAGAAAATGACTAAGTCGACATGGCACTCCCCTCAGGGTGCCATGCCAACCTCCCACTGCCTGTGGCATAGGTAAGTCACCCCTCTAGTAGGCCTTACAGCCCTAAGGCAGAGTGCACTATACCACAGGTGAGGGCATATGTGCATGAGCACTATGCCCCTACAGTGTCTAAGCAAAACCTTAGACATTGTAAGTGCAGGGTAGCCATAAGAGTATATGGGCTGGGAGTCTGTCAAAAACGAACTCCACAGCTCCATAATGGCTACACTGAATACTGGGAAGTTTAGTATCAAACTTCTCAGAATAATAAACCCACACTGATGCCAGTGTTGGATTTATTAAAAAAATGCACACAGAGGGCATCTTAGAGATACCTCCTGTATTTTACCCAATTGTTCAGTGCAGGACTGACTGGTCTGTGCCAGCCTGCTGCTGAGAGACGAGTGTCTGACCTCATGCGGTGAGAGCCTTTGTGCTCTCTGAGGACAGAAACAAAGCCTGCTCTGGGTGGAGGTGCTTCACACCTCCCCCCTGCAGGAACTGTAACACCTAGCAGTGAGCTTCAAAGGCTCAAGCTTCATGTTACAATGCCCCAGGGCACTCCAGCTAGTGGAGATGCCCGCCCCCTGGACCCAGCCCCCACTTTTGGCGGCAAGTCCAGGAGAGATAATGAGAAAAACAAGGAGGAGTCACTGGCCAGTCAGGACAGCCCCTAAGGTGTCCTGAGCTGAGGTGCTTCTGACTTTTAGAAATCCTCCATCTTGAAGAAGGAGGATTCCCCCAATAGGGATAGGAATGTGACCCCCTCCCCTTGGGAGGAGGCACAAAGAGGGTGTACCCACCCTCAGGGCTAGTAGCCATTGGCTACTAACCCCCCAGACCTAAACACGCCCTTAAATTTAGTATTTAAGGGCTACCCTGAACCCTAGAAAATTAGATTCCTGCAAACAACCAGAAGAAGGACTGCCTAGCTGAAAACCCCTGCAGAGGAAGACCAGAAGACAACAACTGCCTTGGCTCCAGAAACTCACCGGCCTGTCTCCTGCCTTCCAAAGAACTCTGCTCCAGCGACGCCTTCCAAAGGGACCAGCGACCTCTGAATCCTCTGAGGACTGCCCTGCTTCGACGACGACAAGAAACTCCCGAGGACAGCGGACCTGCTCCAAAAAGACTGCAACTTTGTTTCAAGAAGCAGCTTTAAAGAACCCTGCAACTCCCCGCAAGAAGCGTGAGACTTGCAACACTGCACCCGGCGACCCCGACTCGGCTGGTGGAGAACCAACACCTCAGGGAGGACCCCCGGACTACTCTACGACTGTGAGTACCAAAACCTGTCCCCCCTGAGCCCCCACAGCGCCGCCTGCAGAGGGAATCCCGAGGCTTCCCCTGACCGCGACTCTCTGAAACCTAAGTCCCGACGCCTGGAAAAGACCCTGCACCCGCAGCCCCCAGGACCTGAAGGACCGGACTTTCACTGCAGAAGTGACCCCCAGGAGTCCCTCTCCCTTGCCCAAGTGAAGCTGTCCCCGAGGAAGCCCCCCCTTGCCTGCCTGCAGCGCTGAAGAGATCCCTTGATCTCTCATTGACTAACATTGCGAACCCGACGCTTGTTTCTACACTGCACCCGGCCGCCCCCGCGCTGCTGAGGGTGAAATTTCTGTGTGGGCTTGTGTCCCCCCCGGTGCCCTACAAAACCCCCCTGGTCTGCCCTCCGAAGACGCGGGTACTTACCTGCAAGCAGACCGGAACCGGGGCACCCCCTTCTATCCATTATAGCCTATGCGTTTTGGGCACCACTTTGAACTCTGCACCTGACCGGCCCTGAGCTGCTGGTGTGGTAACTTTGGGGTTGCTCTGAACCCCCAACGGTGGGCTACCTTGGACCAAGAACTGAACCCTGTAAGTGTCTTACTTACCTGGTAAAACTAACCAAAACTTACCTCCCCCAGGAACTGTGAAAATTGCAGTGTGTCCACTTTTAAAGAAGCTATTTGTGAATAACTTGAAAAGTATACATGCAATTGAAATGATTCAAAGTTCCTAATGTACTTACCTGCAATACCTTTCAAACAAGATATTACATGTTAAATTTGAACCTGTGGTTCTTAAAATAAACTAAGAAAAGATATTTTTCTATACAAAACCTATTGGCTGGATTTGTCTCTGAGTGTGTGTACCTCATTTATTGTCTATGTGTATGTACAACAAATGCTTAACACTACTCCTTGGATAAGCCTACTGCTCGACCACACTACCACAAAATAGAGCATTAGTATTATGTATTTTTACCACTATTTTACCTCTAAGGGGAACCCTTGGACTCTGTGCATGCTATTCCTTACTTTGAAATAGCACATACAGAGCCAACTTCCTACATTGGTGGATCAGCGGTGGGGTACAAGACTTTGCATTTGCTGGACTACTCAGCCAATACCTGATCACACGACAAATTCCAAAATTGTCATTAGAAATTGATTTTTGCAATTTGAAAAGTTTTCTAAATTCTTTAAAGTCCTGCTAGGGCCTTGTGTTAGTCCCTGTTAGCATTTCTTTTAGAGTTTAAAAGTTTGTTAAAAGTTTGAATTAGAACCTAGAACTAGTTTTAGATTCTTAAAAAGTATTCCAACTTTTAGAAGCATAATGTCTAGCACAGATGTGAATGTGGTGGAACTCGACACCACACCTTACCTCCATCTACAGATGAGAGAGCTAAGGTCACTCTGTAAACTAAAGAAAATAGCAATGGGCTCCAAACCTACCAAAGTACAGCTCCAGGAGCTTTTGGCAGAGTTTGAAAAAGCCAACCCCTCTGTGGATGGCAACACAGATGAAGATGATAGTGACTTGGAGGGTGATTCCCCCCCACCAGTCCTATCTAGGGAGAACAGGGCTTCTCAAGCCCTGACTCCAAAAATAATAGTCAGAGATGCTGGTTCCCTCACAGGAGAGACCAACAACTCTGAAATCACTGAGGATAACTCCAGTGAAGAGGACATCCAGTTAGCCAGGATGGCCAAAAGATTGGCTTTGGAAAGACAGATCCTAGCCATAGAAAGGGAAAGACAAGAGATGGGCCTAGGACCCATCAATGGTGGCAGCAACATAAATAGGGTCAGAGATTCTCTGGACATGTTGAAAATCCCCAAAGGGATTGTAACAAAATATGAAGATGGTGATGACATCACCAAATGGTTCACAGCTTTTGAGAGGGCTTGTGAAACCAGAAAAGTGAACAAATCTCACTGGGGTGCTCTCCTTTGGGAAATGTTCACAGGAAAGTGTAGGGATAGACTCCTCACACTCTCTGGAAAAGATGCAGAATCTTATGACCTCATGAAGGGTACCCTGATTGAGGGCTTTGGATTCTCCACTGAGGAGTATAGAATTAGATTCAGGGGGGCTCAAAAATCCTCGAGCTAGACCTGGGTTGATTATGTTGACTACTCAGTGAAAACACTGGATGGTTGGGTAACTGGAAATGAAGTGTATGACTATGTTGGGCTTTATAATTTGTTTATGAAAGAACACATTTTGAGTAACTGCTTCAATGAAAAGTTGCATCAGTATCTGGTAGACCTAGGTCCAATTTCTCCCCAAGAATTGGGAAAGAAGGCAGACCACTGGGTCAAGACTAGGGTAACCAAAACTTCCACTGGGGGTGACCAAAAGAAAGGGGTTACAAAGCCTCCCCAGGAGAAAGTGGGTGACACTAGAAACAAAGAAAAAGAGTCCCCTGTAGGCCCCCAAAAACCAGACCAGGTGGGTGGGCCCAGAGACACAACCCAAAACAAAGGTGGGTACCAGGGTAAGAGCTGGGATGCCACTAAGGCCTGGTGCCATAACTGTAAACAGACAGGGCACCACACCAAGGACACTTCTTGTCCCAAAAACAAACCCCCTAGCAAAATTCCAGGGGTGACCAGTATAGCCATTGGGGATGACTCCTCAGATGAGGAGGTCTTCATAGCCTTCAACTGGAAAAAGGGCCCAACAGGTGAGTTGGAGATTCCAGAGGGAAGTAGACACTTCCACCACCTACTGGTGAATGGAATCCCAGCCACTGCCCTGAGAGACACTTGTGCCAGTCACACTATTGTGCATGACAGGCTGGTGTTCTCAAACCAGTACATCCCAGGTGAGATGGCCAGAGTAAGAGTTAGCCCAGACAGGGTCACTGATAGGCCTGTGGCTTTTGTGCCCATAGAAGTGGGTGGGACTTTTAGCTGGAGAAGGGTGGTAGTCAGTACAGACCTCCCCCTTGATTGTCTCCTTGGAAATGACTACCCAGAGGTTAGTCAGAGCCCAAGAGAGGAACTGGTCCAGTGCCAGTCCTCTCCCAAGGATTCTGGAGTGCCTGCCTCTGCAGTAAATGCAAGTAGGCCCCAGAAGAAAAAGAAAAGGAAACAGAGTAGGAAAGGTGGACAACCTTTAGCCAAGGTTCCAGCAAGCCAAGGAGATTCTGCTCCAGTAGGGGATAACTCCAAAAGTGGCTCTGATAAAGTCCAACCTGACCCACAAGAAGTCCTGGCTAGTCAGGCAACTGTTAAGCCTGAGTGGGTGGCTCCTCAGCTAACCGAAGAAAGAGTGGAAGAAGGGTGTTTACTACAAGATGTGGTAACCCCCCACTCTAATACAGCAGACAGGCACCCTGAACCCAAAGAAGCCTGTAACTTAGCCCCTTCCCTTGTAGGTGAAGAGCTAAAGGTGGGGTTCTGGGCACTGATAGCGGTCAGTGGCCTCTGCTGGGTGTTAGCCTTTATGGCTGCACTATCCTTGGCATGGTGGTCTGACCCCATGCCAAATAGCAAGTTAGGCCCCCTGACCCTGTTGGTCATGGTGGGGTTACTCCAGCTCTGGGTAACCTCTTCGGGTAAGCTAGGGGTGACCCTGGCTAAGATAAGATTAGCAGAGGTGGATACCTCTAACCCCAAAATAGAGAGAATGGGTGAAGACATAAAAAGCACAGACAAGAGGCAGTTCAGACTAGGTCCTATCACTGTGGAAGTGGGTCAGTTCCCCAGAGGGAATGACCTGAACAGGAGGATGTAAGGCAGAGTAGGCCCTGCAACAAACCAGCCTATTTCCTCTACTCTTCCTCGCCTGACAGACTAGGAAGACTCTCCCAGCTTTGGCTGAGTCTCCTGGCCTGTGGGCTGGGGGGGGCTTGTGTAAAGAAATGGCTCCCTGTTGCAGTTACCCCCCACTTTTTGCCTGATACTGATGCTGACTTGACTGAGAAGTGTGCTGGGACCCTGCTAACCAGGCCCCAGCACCAGTGTTCTTTCACCTAAAATGTACCATTGTTTCCACAATTGGCACAACCCTGGCACCTAGGTAAGTCCCTTGTAACTGGTACCTCTGGTACCAAGGGCCCTGATGCCAGGGAAGATCTCTAAGGGCTGCAGCATGTCTTATGCCACCCTAGGGACCCCTCACTCAGCACAGACACACTGCTTGCCAGCTTGTGTGTGCTGATGGGAGAAAATGACTAAGTCGACATGGCACTCCCCTCAGGGTGCCATGCCAACCTCCCACTGCCTGTGGCATAGGTAAGTCACCCCTCTAGTAGGCCTTACAGCCCTAAGGCAGAGTGCACTATACCACAGGTGAGGGCATATGTGCATGAGCACTATGCCCCTACAGTGTCTAAGCAAAACCTTAGACATTGTAAGTGCAGGGTAGCCATAAGAGTATATGGGCTGGGAGTCTGTCAAAAACGAACTCCACAGCTCCATAATGGCTACACTGAATACTGGGAAGTTTAGTATCAAACTTCTCAGAATAATAAACCCACACTGATGCCAGTGTTGGATTTATTAAAAAATGCACACAGAGGGCATCTTAGAGATACCCCCTGTATTTTACCCAATTGTTCAGTGCAGGACTGACTGGTCTGTGCCAGCCTGCTGCTGAGAGACGAGTGTCTGACCTCATGCGGTGAGAGCCTTTGTGCTCTCTGAGGACAGAAACAAAGCCTGCTCTGGGTGGAGGTGCTTCACACCTCCCCCCTGCAGGAACTGTAACACCTAGCAGTGAGCTTCAAAGGCTCAAGCTTCGTTTTACAATGCCCCAGGGCACTCCAGCTAGTGGAGATGCCCGCCCCCTGGACCCAGCCCCCACTTTTGGCGGCAAGTCCAGGAGAGATAATGAGAAAAACAAGGAGGAGTCACTGGCCAGTCAGGACAGCCCCTAAGGTGTCCTGAGCTGAGGTGCCTCTGACTTTTAGAAATCCTCCATCTTGAAGAAGGAGGATTCCCCCAATAGGGATAGGAATGTGACCCCCTCCCCTTGGGAGGAGGCACAAAGAGGGTGTACCCACCCTCAGGGCTAGTAGCCATTGGCTACTAACCCCCCAGACCTAAACACGCCCTTAAATTTAGTATTTAAGGGCTACCCTGAACCCTAGAAAATTAGATTCCTGCAAACAACCAGAAGAAGGACTGCCTAGCTGAAAACCCCTGCAGAGGAAGACCAGAAGACAACAACTGCCTTGGCTCCAGAAACTCACCGGCCTGTCTCCTGCCTTCCAAAGAACTCTGCTCCAGCGACGCCTTCCAAAGGGACCAGCGACCTCTGAATCCTCTGAGGACTGCCCTGCTTCGACGACGACAAGAAATTCCCGAGGACAGCGGACCTGCTCCAAAAAGACTGCAACTTTGTTTCAAGAAGCAGCTTTAAAGAACCCTGCAACTCCCCGCAAGAAGCGTGAGACTTGCAACACGGCACCCGGCGACCCCGACTCGGCTGGTGGAGAACCAACACCTCAGGGAGGACCCCCGGACTACTCTACGACTGTGAGTACCAAAACCTGTCCCCCCTGAGCCCCCACAGCGCCGCCTGCAGAGGGAATCCCGAGGCTTGCCCTGACCGCGACTCTCTGAAACCTAAGTCCCGACGCCTGGAAAAGACCCTGCACCCGCAGCCCCCAGGACCTGAAGGACCGGACTTTCACTGCAGAAGTGACCCCCAGGAGTCCCTCTCCCTTGCCCAAGTGAAGGTGTCCCCGAGGAAGCCCCCCCTTGCCTGCCTGCAGCGCTGAAGAGATCCCTTGATCTCTCATTGACTAACATTGCGAACCCGACGCTTGTTTCTACACTGCACCCGGCCGCCCCCGCGCTGCTGAGGGTGAAATTTCTGTGTGGGCTTGTGTCCCCCCCGGTGCCCTACAAAACCCCCCTGGTCTGCCCTCCGAAGACGCGGGTACTTACCTGCAAGCAGACCGGAACCGGGGCACCCCCTTCTATCCATTATAGCCTATGCGTTTTGGGCACCACTTTGAACTCTGCACCTGACCGGCCCTGAGCTGCTGGTGTGGTAACTTTGGGGTTGCTCTGAACCCCCAACGGTGGGCTACCTTGGACCAAGAACTGAACCCTGTAAGTGTCTTACTTAACTGGTAAAACTAACCAAAACTTACCTCCCCCAGGAACTGTGAAAATTGCACTGTGTCCACTTTTAAAGAAGCTATTTGTGAATAACTTGAAAAGTATACATGCAATTGAAATGATTCAAAGTTCCTAATGTACTTACCTGCAATACCTTTCAAACAAGATGTTACATGTTAAATTTGAACCTGTGGTTCTTAAAATAAACTAAGAAAAGATATTTTTCTATACAAAACCTATTGGCTGGATTTGTCTCTGAGTGTGTGTACCTCATTTATTGTCTATGTGTATGTACAACAAATGCTTAACACTACTCCTTGGATAAGCCTACTGCTCGACCACACTACCACAAAATAGAGCATTAGTATTATCTATTTTTACCACTATTTTACCTCTAAGGGGAACCCTTGGACTCTGTGCATGCTATTCCTTACTTTGAAATAGCACATACAGAGCCAACTTCCTACAATACCTATTATGAGAGATTGCTGAAAACGTTCAAGGAGTACAGTAGTAAAGAAGCAATTGAGCCAAAAGACATGTTGCACTTTGTGTTCAGGTTTGTGGAAGGTTTGAGACCTGAAATAGGGCAGATGATTAAGTCATTTGATTTGTTGGCAAGTGAAGCTAATAGATAAAGTGTTGCAGTATGCGAAATTCTGTAGTGATGAGATTGAGTTGAAGCAGAAAAAGTTGAAGGAGAAAGCGATGGTAATGCAGATTAAGGCAGCTCAGACAGGAGTGAAAGGAGCTTTAGTGCAAAAAATGCTGCGGCAGCAGGGAAGTGTCATGTCCCAGCCTCAGATGAGAGGTAGGGGTCGTGGAGTCAGTATGACTCGTGGTTCAGACTTGAGTACTGTAGTGGTTCAGAATGATGTGCAAGGGATGAAAAAGATGTTGCTGTGTCAGCTGAGCAGAAACGTGGGACACTGAAAGCAGAAGTGTCCATTAATGGTGCAGGATGGAGTTGTTCAGTAAAGTGGTGATGTCAATACATATCAAACTGTGAAAGTCCCTAGAATGAGAGGACTTAATATGAATGTTCAGAAACAAGTGCTGAATTTTCAACCCATGCAGCAGGTGCAAGTGCTGTGTGCACAAGTGACTCAGTTACAACCATTGCAGCAGCAGGTTCCCATGGTACTTAGACAGCAAATGCAGATACCTCAAGCCCCAATGGAACAGCAACAGATGATGCTTACTCAGCCGGTCACAGACAAGACAGAAGTAATGATACAGTACACCAATTCCCATTCCATAGTGAGAATGAAATAAACAATGAATGGAGGAGTATTACTTCGGATGAAGTGCCATGTATGCTTGCAGCCTCATTAGAAGTAGATCAGCGAGAACCCTTTGTGAAAGGAAAAGTGATGGGTCATAGAATCTCATTTTTAGTGGACACAGGAGATACACACTCTACAGTGAGAAGTGCAGAAGTTCCGAACTTACCTCTTTCAGGCAGAACAGTCCAAGTTGTGGGGGTAGCAAACAGACAATTGACAAATCCGATCACAGATCCAGTACAAGTTGAGATTGGTAATTTCCAGGGACTGCATAAGTTTGTAGTTTGCGACTCAAGTCCAGTATCCCTACTGGAAAAGGACTTGTTGTGCAAGACCAAATGTTCCATTAGTTGTTCGACTTCAGGAATAGAGGTTCTGACTAATAGTGATAATGAGGAAGAGCAGGCTCCTCAAACTGAGAAGGAAAATATTAATGAATAGTACCCTTTGATTGAGTTTTTCCTCATGTTTACTGTGAAAGAATTGCATGTAGACTTGCAGGGAACAGTACCGGAGAATGTGTGGGACCTGACAGGTAAAGAAGAGGGGTTGATCAAGGGAGTGGAGCCGATTAAGATCACACTGAAACCGAATGTAGTATTTCCGCAGCTTCCACAGTACAACATAGTACAAGATGTCCTGATGAAAGTGGCACAAATATTTGGAGATTTTCTAAAACAAGGGGTTTTGAAAGAAATGTTGAGCAGTCCATGTAATTCACTAAGAATGGGCTTAAAGAAGCTGTGTGGAAAAATGCGCATTGTGCAGGACTTGTGAACAGTGAATGAAATGGTGATCAAGTGTTGTCCTGTAGTGCCGAACCCAGCAGTGATATTGTTTCAGATTCCATGCGATGCAGAGTGGTTCATAGTTGTTGACTTGTCACAAGCTTTCTTTTCTGTGCCTCTTCATGAGGATAGTCAGTTTCTTTTTAGTTTCAAATTCCTAGACAGAGTCTACAGCTGGTGCAGACTTCCACAAGGGTATACGGAGTTACCATCTCTGTTCAACCAGATTCTAAAAAAGAATTTGGAGTTATTCGAACTACCGTACCAATCAATGTACTGCACTAGAGTTGATTGGTACGGTAGTTCCAATAACTCCAGTGCAGTACATTGATGATTTGCTGATTGCATCTAGGACAAGGGACGAGTGTAAGTAAGACTCAATTGCCCTTTTGAATCATTTAGGAAAGTTTGATCATAAAGTGTCATCTTTGAAATTGCAGTACTGTCAGAAGTCAGTGAAATACTTGGGACACCAGATTGAGAAAGGGTCAAGGATAATCTCCAGAGAGAGGATTGCAATGATACTGCAGAAAAGCCCTCCGACTTCACAGGGAGATGTCAGAATGTTTCTGGGAATGGTAGGCTATTGTCGACAGTGGATTCCAAATTTTGCTGAGATTTCAGCACGTGACACACAAGGATGTCACAGATCCCATTACGCTAGATGAAGTTCAGATGAAAGCGTTCAGTAAATTGAGAGAGAGTTTGTGCAGAGCTCCAGCGTTGGGAATGCCTGATCACACAAAACCATTCACATTGTTTTGTCATGAACATGATGCATGTTCTCTGTCTGTTTTGACACAGGTCCATGCAGGTGCTTATCGCCCAGTAGCCTATTTTTCAGCTACCTTGGACCCAGTCGCAGCAGCTTTACCAGGTTGTCTGCATGCTGTTGCCACAGTTGGTCATAGCCTTTTACAATGTGAGGGAGTAGTGATGGGTTACCCTCTGATGGTAATGGTTCCTCACTCTGTTGAGATTTTATTGACAAGGACTAAAACACAGTATTTGACTGGTGCAAGACTGACAAGGTATGAGACGAGCATTCTAGGTGCTCCAAATGTAACATTGAAAAGATGTACATTGTTGAACCCGGCAACATTACTTCCAAGTCATACTGTTGAAATTGAAAAGGAACAGCATACTGAGCATGATTGTCTTGAGGTAACTGAACTGTGTACAAAACCAAGGCCTGATATCAGAGATACCCGATTGGAAGAAAATTATCAAATTGTCTTTGCTGATGGCTCGTGTCTCAGAGATGGTGCAGGGATATTGAGAGCAGGATATGCTGTATGCACAATCACAGGTACATTAGAAGCTTCTTGGCTTCGAGGTGTATATTCTGCACAAGTAGCAGAATTGGCAGCTCTTACTAGAGCATGCCATGTTTATGCGAGGCTGAGAGTCACAATCTATACTGACAGCCAATATGGGTTTGGAATTGTTCATGATTTTGGTCAATTGTGGTCGCAAACGAGGTTTCCTGGCTTGTACTGGTACACCTGTAAGAAATGCCAAAAAAATAAAATAATTGTTGTATGCAATACAGTTACCTGAAGAAATTGCTGTGGTGAAATGCAGTGCTCACCAAAAGGGCCAAGATTACATCTCACTGGGAAATGGATATACAGATCAAGTCGCAAAGTTTAGTGCATTGAACTGTCTATCGTTCGAAGACAAGTGGGAATTGATGTGAGAAGAAGACAGTACATGTACAAGTTTTGCATTAAAAGTCATTGATACTCTGGAAGAGTTGCAAACATTGCAAAGTAATGTTGACAAGGAAGAGAAACGTCTTTGGGTCGAATTGAAATGTGTCCAATGCCCTGATGAGATTTGGGTTTCTGAGGAGGGCCAGATGGTTTTGCCAAATAGTTTATTGTCCCAAAAGGTCAGGTACTAACAAGGGCAGGCGCACATTGAGAGGGATGCCATGGTTCGGGTTTTCAAGATAGACTGGTTTAACCCCTATTTCAGGCAGGCAGCAGAGGCAGTATGTCATTGCTGTATAGTTTGTCAGCAGCTAAATGTGGGAAAAGGGACAGTGGTGAATTTGAGCCACATTGGAGGAGCATGAGGTCTGTTCAGCAGAATGCAATTGGATTTCATTGAGATGCCTGCGTGTGGAAGTTTGAAATATGTGTTGGTGATTGTGTGTGTTTTTAGTCACTGGATTGAAGCATACCCCACAAGAAGAAATTACAATCTCACAGTAGCAAAGCTGTTGCTTAGGGAGTTGATACCACATTTCGGGTTCCTGATCTCTTTAGAATCAGATAAGGGAACTTACTTCAATAACGAGGTGATTAAACTCTTATGTGCAGCACTAAGGATTGAGCAAAAGTTGCATTGTAGCTATCGTTCTGAAGCATCAGGACTAGTGGAACAGATGAATGGTACCTTGAAATCAAGAATTGCAAAGATGTGTGCAGCTACAAACCTGAAATGGCCAGATCCATTTCCTTTGGTTTTGATGTCAATGAGAAACACACATGAAAGAAAGACAGGGCTGTCGCCCCATGAGATGCTCATGGGCAGAGTGATGAGGTTACCAGCAGTTCCAGCCAATGCACTTGTAAACATTACAGATGATATGGTGTTGGACTACTGCAAGGGTCTGGCTGATGTGATTCGTTCTTTCTCTCAGCAGGTGCAGGCCACTACCCTGTCACCCATCCACGATCCAGGGCACAGTCTGAGAGCCGGTGACTGGGTCATTGTCAGAAAGCATGTCTGCAAGACTTGTCTGGAGCCGCGTTGGAGGGGTCCTTCCCAGGTGGTGTTAACAACTACGACAGCTTGAACTGTGCAGGACTCCTGAATTGGATGCATGCAAGTCATACAAAGAAAGTGGTGTGTCCACAAGAGCACGTAAAAGTGTTGTTGAGAGTACCAGCAACAGGGAAACAGCTCACCGCACCTGAACCAGAAAAAGAGCCAGCAGAGCCTGAAGTTGAACCAGAGCTTGTGGAAGATGGTTCTATTTCCCTTGTAAGAGATGAGAGAAGAATCAATTTCAACGGATACAGCAGGAGAGCCTAGTTCAGTAGAGGTTGTCCCAGAAGCAGACAGTGCTGAAAAGCAGACAGAGCAGGTGTCAGACCAAGAAGGGGAAAGAGTTGAGATGGATCAAGGTCAACGTGATCTGAGCCCGTTTTAGCTCCATCAAGAAATAACACCATAGAGAAGGAAAACGAGAAGAGTCCAATCTTGAGAAGACTATTAACAGAAGAAACAAGAAAAGGAGAGAATTGGCCTGAAACGCAGATAGGGAAGAAAAATGAATTGGTCATAAATAAAACAATAGAGGAAGAAGTAGACACTAAAAGGAAAGAAGAATTGAGCGAGGGATAACTAAGTGGTGATCAAAAGTTGAAAACAAAGAGAATAGCAAGTCAGTGTTATACAGGCCCTGAATGGGCGTATGCAACTACCAGTGAATGGCAACACATGTTTATGTCTTTCTGTTTTGATAGAGATGTTCCGAGTCAGTACTTTGATGTAACCTGAAGGTGAGCAAGGAGCTGATTTGTTGAGCTAATCTGAAGAAACCATAAAAAAAGACTGTGGAAAATAAACTGAAAGAGACATTGTTAACCGGATTTGACATTGAAACCCGGATGTGACAAGCTGCTAATTGATTTGTCAAAGGAAAAGGGTTCCTGAGTGTGAAACTGAACTGCTAGAGAAAGAAATTTGTTTTTGATTTTATTGCACTGATCTAAGAGTTACTTCTGCTTTCAGATTCTTTACAGATCATGGCTGAGCTAAATAATTAGGATAGAATTGCTAGGCGCTGTGGCTATGTGAGTGTTGGATTGGCAGTTATGTGTGCAATCTTGTTTATAGTGATGGTTGTGGGAATGTCTGTTCATGATATGAAAATAGTTAATTTTACTTCTGCTCCTGAAACTACTACATTAACAGCTTTAGAGAGGTTTAAGTTAGATGAGAAGTATTTGCATGACTATACTAATGCACAAGGAGAGCTTTCTTCTAATGTTTTCTATCACTTATTGAGTGAGTATATGGAAACAATGGATGCGAGAAATTGTCTTGTGGGTACACAAATTCCTTTGTCAGTAGAAGAAGGGGTTACGTACCATAGACTTCCACTAATTTATGGAATAAGCTGTAGTCTGCTACTAACAAGGTTTTATAACCAAGAGTACATACAATACTTTTATTCTAATTATGACTTGGTGTTTTCATTTGTTCCTATTATTAGATATTTGAGTAATATAGCTAGACAGCATGATATAGTATTAGTTAGAGGATTCTTTGAGCCTGCACTAACATTCGGAATGCTTACGCACACAGAAATAAACTTCCATGTTTGCTTACACCTTTAGAGAAGAGCTTCATAGGGCATACTGATGACAGGAGAAAGGCATTAAAAGAAAAAACAGAAAAAGGGTTAGAGAAAAGAACTGCTAAGAATGACTATGCTTACACTGCTATTAAAACGCAAGGGAAATTAGCATTAGATGCACTACGTGTAGGGAAGCTTTGTATATATAGGCCAAATTCATGCACTGACACTTTATTTGTGGGAATGAGTGAATGTAGCCATGTGTTTTCGTTCCAGGGTAAATGGACTTTTATGTTGAATGGTCAGGACCCTGCGATTCCTGGTATCTATTATATTTGTGGACCTAATGCTTATTACCGCCTTCCAGGAGAATGGTATGGAACATGTTATTTGGGGATAGCTTTCCCCAAAATGTATCAGATAGATGACTTGAAGAAGTTTTCGAAATTGACTGAATTACATCATAAGCGACAGAGGGAAACCACTTCGGCCATTGTGGGAGATATCTTTGGTGCAGTGATTCCTTCAGTGAGAGTTATTCTGAATTCAATCAAGATACGAACGATGTCTACTATTGTGGATAACATGCTGACAAACTTTACAGGGGAAATACTCCTGATAGATACTGAATTAGCTGCAGATAGATCTATGACGCTTCAAAATTGGCTTGCTTTAGACATCCTTTTAGCGAAAGACGGCGGAGTCTGTGAAATGATTAACTCTAGGCATTGGTGTTCTTACATACCTAACAATAGTAAGGAGATACGAGACTTACTTACTATTCTGACTAACTTGAGTAGGTATTTGAAGGAGTTGAAAGAACCAGGTGTTTGGGAAAAGGTTGGAAAAGGATTTGCTTCAATGGGAAATTGGCTTAGTTAAATTGGGAATGGGGTATTATTAAACATTATACAAGGGATATTAATTGTTATTGCTTGCATATTAGGATTATGGGGTACATGTAAACTATGTCAACAGATGAAATTGAAAAGATCTAAAAATAATCAGAGGAGGGAAAAGCGAAACAGGGAAAGAATTTGTAGGGAAGATTTGAGGAGGAGACAAAATACAGCTGAGGCAGAATTGTAAAATGATGGTTAAAAGAAGGTGTCATTACATATATAGTCATCAGTGGAGGGACTGTTGAAGCAGATATGCTAATTAGAAATTATTAATGAATGTTTATGTGTCTTGATTAACAAAGGTTCATAGAGGAATTAATTGTGAGAAAATAATGTGCATGTTTGAAAATTTGCCCACGGGGAGTGGTAGCCACTTATACGAATTTATACTAATATGATTAAAAATGTGTGAAATAATGAAAATGTGTAACAATAATGTAGTAGTGTGCCATAATGAAATGTATAACCTATGGTTTGCATTAGATCGTAGAAGCTAACTTATCTGGAATTTGGGCATAGTTTTGCCAGGGCTCATGCAGAAGCAGAGTTAATGACGCACGATGTAGAGAAGCTGGTGCATTTGAACTGACCTTGAACTATGTGCATAGAGAGAATTTTCTGCAATGTACCGACGGACAGGAGATGATGAAATCAAATTGATACAATTATGTGTAGAGTAAGCTGAATGCACTTTCCCAGGACTCAAACAATAGAGACACTGACTGAAAAGGAAGAATGCCACATTTTTGATACCTGAAGAGCCAGATGATAGGGGCATTGTACAGTGAACCAAACCTTGAACGGAGAAAGATGAAATACTAGAACTCATAGATCTGCAGAATGAAATGTATTGGGTAACGCCACATATGGAGGACTAATTGATCAATTCGAAATTAGGTGGATTGACTGAAAAACTCTAATAAAAGGTCAATCCAAGGGGCCAAAACTTCAGATGCGAAAGATGTCAGGAAAGAATTGATGACGTCGGAAGATGCGGTCCGAGATTCTGTCATTGGGCTCATGCTTTGAGAGCCTGATGCGTTGCTGATCGATTGATGACCTGAAGATGAAGATGGACTTTGTTGCAGATTCGTTTGTTGAATTGGTAGCTATGACAATGTGACTGATTAACTTTGTGCCTTTTCTTCTAGGTACACACCACCACTAGCACCCCTTCCTTGTTGGGAGGCCATCCCCAGCTGGGCCTCCACGGTCTTTCGTACCCAGCGTCTCAGGTCCTCCCACCGTTTCTGACAGTGGGTGCTCCGCCTGCCGTAGACCCACAGGGTCCGCACGTCCTTGACGATGGCACGCCATATACCCTTCTTTTGATAGGCACTGACCTGCAGGGAAATGGACACAGGGAAACGTATTAGTCCGACCGTCATGCCTGTTACACTCATGGTCCACCATGCCCCTTCCCATCCCCATTAGCACAGACATGGCCCACCATACATGCTGCACGCTGCCCAGGGCCCATCCACCATACACCCCCTAAATGAGGCCTTTACACACAGCACTCCATGCATTCACGCACCATGCATCGTACTCACGGTGTACTCACCTGTTGGTCTGGAGGCATATACAGCATTCGGTACTGGGGTAGGACCCCATCCACCAGTCTTTCCAACTCCACAGAGGTGAAGGTAGGAGCCCTTTCCCCAGTCACACGAGCCATGGTCAGTTCCAGGCACAGGTCACAGCAGCACATGCAGTGTAGGTCCTCTCCTGTTGAAGGTCAGGTAGCAAGTGAGTGAACTGAAAGAAAATGGTGGCGACGTCGGCGGCGGTGCATACCGTCACCGCCAGCGTACATCACCATTGGCCACTGTACCCCATAGGGCCCAATATTATCCAATGAGGAGTTGCACATCGGTTTTCGACGGCCTCCCGCAACGGCACACAACATCAGTGGAATTACCTCATTTCCACCTGTCCCTCCATACAGGACAGGCGGACTCCATTTCAGGGGGGTGCAGGCCATGGATCCTGAGTCACAGTACACAAATGCACCATTTGGACAACTCCAGCAACATAATGTTACAATCACAACATGCATTGAACTGTAGTGGTTTGAATTAAGAGATAATGACCTGCTGCTCACCATTTTGCCCCATAGATTGCAACAGCTGTGGATGAATAGGAGATGGAGACATCCCCCTGTGTACAGACCCCTGGTGGACTTGGCAACAATGGAGGAGAGGCACATTATTCTCACCTATAGACTGGAGAGGGCCACAATCACAGAGCTGTGTGCCCAATTGGAGCCTGACCTAATCTCTGCTATCCGTCACCCCACCGGGATCCCACCTCTTGTGCAAGTGCTATCTGTGCTTCATTTCCTGGCAAATGGCTCCTTCCAAGGGACAGTGGACTTGGCAGCAGGAATGTCTCAGCCAGTGTTCTCAATAGTGCTGACTAGAGTGTTGTCTGCCCTGATTAAACATATGTGCAGCCACATCGTTTTCCCCCAGGTTGAGGATTTGGCCACAGTGAAAACTGATTTCTGTGCAATGGGACATATCCCCAACATTATTGCGGCAATCGATGGAACACATATTGCATTTGTCCCCACCCGGCGAAATGAACAGGTGTTCAGAAATCGAAAGAGCTTTCACTCCATAAATGTGCAGATGGTGTGCCTGGCGGACCCGTACATCTCCCATGTCAATGAAAAAATATCCTGGGTCTGTGCATGATGCCTTTATCCTGAGGAATAGCAGCATCCCAAATGTGATGGCTCAACTCCAGAGGCACAGGGTGTGGCTAATAGGTGAGTCCTGGATCTCACCCATTATATATCGGTGTATGGGTATGGTGTGGGACCTAAGGGTTAGTGTGTGGCTAACAGTTGTCCCTCGATATTTGCAGGTGACTTTGGTTACCCCAACCTCTCATGGCTACTGACCCCTGTGAGGAATCCCAGGACAAGGGCAGAGGAACGTTACAATGAGGCACATGGGCGAACAAGAAGAATTATAGAGAGGACCTTTGGCCTCCTGAAAGCCAGGTTTCGTTGCCTCCATATAACAGGTGCATCCCTTTGCTACTCACCCAAGAATGTCTGCCAGATCATCGTGGCATGCTGTATGTTGCACAACCTTGCCTTGCGTCACCAGGTGCCTTTTCTGCAGGATGAGTAGGCTGGAGATGGACGTGTGGCAGCAGTGGACCCTGTGGACATTGAAGATGAGGAGGCAGAGGATGAGGATGAGGACAACAGAAGTGCAATAATTCGTCAATACTTCCAAAGACACACATGTAAGACAGCGTAAATTCACATTTAATTGACTGTTTTGTGTTTGACATTGTCACTGGCAGGCTGTTTTTCCCACTTCTATTACCACTCACTGTACCCTTTGGCATCTCTATTTGCAGATATTTGTGCCCAACTATCGCTCCTGGTGTGTTGACTGCAGCCAACTACAGGTCTTTCCTATGTATACATTACTGTACAGTTGAAATGCATTGTTTAAACCTGGAAAAACGAATACATACTTAAATCATTTGACATACTTGTGTTTTTTCAAAGGGTGTTTATTTAAGTGCTAAGAAGTAGAGGGGTAGTGGAATGGGCTGGGTTGATGATGGAGGAAAGTCCAGGGTAGAGTCCAGTCTATTTGTATCACAGGTGCATTGTCCAAGGCGGCATAGGAAGGGGAGCTATGGCAGTTCAAGGTGGACAGGGTGACAGAGTGGGACACAAGGGGGACAATCAGGAGAGTCTTATTTCCTGGTGGGGGTCTTGGCAACAGTCTCTGGCGTCTGCCTGGATCGCAGGGAACGTTTGCAGGGTGGTTCTCCTTCTGCAGGGAGAGGGGTGTTGGTGACCTTTTGGTCCTGTGGCAGGGCCTCCTGTCCAGTAGCAGCAGCAGAGAAGGAGGGCTGTTCATCGGTTTGGCTAGTGTCAGGGGCCCGGAGGTGTGCCACTGCTTCCCTCATAGTATTGGCCATGTCTGCCAGCACCCCAGCAATGGAGACCAGGGTGGTGATGATGTCCTTCAAGTCCTCCCTGATCCCCAGCTACTGTCCCTCCTGCAACTGCATGTTCTCCTGCAACTTGTCCAGAATCTAGCCCAGCGTATACTGGGAATGTTGGTATGCTCCAGGATCATGGTGAGTGCTTCCTGGAGAGTCGGTTCCCTGGGCCTGTCCTCCCCCTGTTGCACAGCAGTCCTCCCAGCTTCCCTGTTGTCCTGTGCCTCTGTCACCAAAACCGTTTGTCCACTGACTCACGGTCCCCGTTTGTCCTGTGTTTGTGGGTGGCCTGGGGTCCCTGAGTGGTGGACACACTGCTGATTGATATGTCCTGGGGACAGAGGTATGGGCCCGCTGGGTGGGTGCTTTGGTGGTGTTTCCTGAGGGGGGAGGCTGTGTGGTGGTGTGTGACTGTGCCTGGGTAACCAACTGTCAGGAGAGCCCTGATGGGCCAGGTTGGTCATCCAGATCAAGGCAAGGAGAGCTGCTGTCATCACTGTGGGCCTCTTCTTGGGGGGGGGGGGCTGGATGTTGCTGGCACCTCTTTTCCTTGCCATTGGCTGGGGTACCTTTGGGGATGTGAATGCAATGTTATTGTTTCTGTGTGTCACATACTGTGCATGGGTGTGTTGCCCTCAATGGTTGTTGTTGCCCTGGCAGATTTGCTTTTGTGTGAGTTGCTATTTGTTGGGCTAGGTGATTCTCTACAGTGTGCATGCAGTGGTGATAGGTGTCCATGCAGGTCTGTGAGGGGTATCTATGCATTGGTGTTGCATGCAGAGCTTGTTATTGGGATGAGTGGCTTGTGATGGTGGGGTATGTGGAAGGTGGTGAAGTGATGGGAGTGAGAGTAAGGGTGGGGGTTTGTGACGGCATGCAGGTGGGGGGGAGGGGTGATAGTAATAGAGATTTGAATTACCAGAGTCCAGTCCTCCTCCTACTCCTGCCAGGCCCCCAGGATGCATGATTGCTAAGACTTGCTCCTCCTATGTAGTTAGTTGTGGGGGAGGAGGTGGGGGTCCACTGCCAGCCCCTACAGCTAGTTGGTGTCTTGCTTACACTGAACTCACCTTCCCCCGTAGGTCGTTCCACCTCTTCCTAATGTCATCCCTTGTTCTGGGGTGCTGTCCCACGGCATTGACCATGTCCACGATCCTCCGCCATAGCTCCATCTTCCTAGCAATGGATGTTTGCTGCACCTGTGATCCAAATAGCTGTGGCTCTACCCGGATGATTTCCTCCACCATGACCCTTAGCTCCACCTCTGAGAACCTAGGGTGTCATTGTGGTACCATGGATGTAGTGTGAGTGGTGTGGGTAAGGGTATGTGGGGTGATGTGCTGGGGTGTGTGATGTAAGGTGTGTGGATGGTGTATAGGTGATAATGTTATGTGGCTCTGGTTGTGTGGGTGCTCTTGCCGTATCTCTCTCTTGTTGCAATTATTTCTAGTCATAAAGGATGTGGGTAATGTGGGTGTGTGTTTTATAGTGGTGTGGGTGTGTGGGTGTGGTGTGTGTATGTGTGTCAGGTGTGTGTAGTTTGAATTGTCCAATGTGGTGTAGTTTTGTTTGAGTGTGTGTATTTTGAGCGCAACGGTATGTCTCGCCAATGGTTTACTGCCATTGAATGTACGTGGGTCATAATGTGATGGGCGTAATGGTGTGGGTTTGGATACACGCCAGTTTATCACTGATCTTTGGGTTGGCGGACTTGTGTGTGTGGCTGTATAGTGACGGATTGGTATGTGTGTCATAATATGGTTGGCGGTTATCCGCTGCGGCGGCGTTATGTTGGCAGCAGTCGGCATGGCAGTAAGTGGGATATACCGCCAAAGTCATAATGAGGGCCTATATTTTTGTCTTTCTTTTTTTTAAAGAGGCTGCATCAGGGCTCAGGGACTTCTAAAGAATTTTGGGGGCCCTGGGCCAAAAATATTCTCGGACCCATGTTCGGAACAGGTGTAAAGTTATAATTGAAATTCAGCTCTTTCATATCCACTTCAGCCAGGTCACTAACAGCGCACAGGCACACTTGTCCAAATTCTTATTGTATTTACATCTAATATTTATGGATAGTGGCGTGCATTTTCAATATTGTAACACTGGAGCAGCTCACTTATACTAGTGCAGATAATCTCTGTGGCACCCACCGATTTCTTATATGTGAAATATTTCTATGGATGCTGCATGAAACATAGAAATTTTTTCAGCAAATCATCTGTAATAGTTTCTCACACATCATCCATGTTAGAAACATACTAAAGCAAAATTATTTTTAAAGCAATCTGTTTAAGAATTATTCAAGGTCATCAGCACAAGACTCACTGCAGAACAGAGCATGCTGTATCATGGACCCCCTGAAAGGCTGGAACCCTGGGCCCTCTTTGCCCATGCCTTAAAACGTCTCTAGAGGGGCTAATTTTAAGGTTGGATGCCTTACTGTGGCTTCTTCAGCTGCCAGTGGTGTTTCTGCACTCAGCTCGGCTATACAAAGAGAATCACATATGTAAATTGCACCAGCCATCACCAGGCGATGTGGCATACCACCTGTCATATAATTTAATGCTCTCCTGCCACATAATTCCAAGGGGCCTGCATATTATATAGAGACCATTATTTATGCAAGTATGGAAATCAGCACTTAGTAAATAATACATAAAATGTGGGATGCAAGTTGTAGGAAACGGATGTCATCCATACTGCCAACTATTATTTGTTAAAATTGTGTGGCCTGGAGAAAAAAAAGGGGAAGATTTGTTGAGTTTTTACACAGTGCAGTAACCAAACTTGCTGCATGCATGAAATGGAGACAGTATAACAGGCCATATCATCTGAGATCTGGCTCTGCTGCCCTATCACTAGCGGGTGCAAGGGTGTGTATGTGTCAAGCATAGGTTTTGTATTGAAATGATGCCCCTTCCAGTTTAAAATGCTATGCTTTGACAAAGTAAAGTCATCGGTAGTTGAATGCGAACCCCGATATGCCCTCCCTTGATGCAAAGTACCATTTAGCGCTATTTTACTTAATGGCTACTTTCCAATGGAAATCAGGATTTGCGTTGAAAAATAAAACCCAAGACACCTCTTTGCGCTGGGTTTGCATCACTTTTTTATTGAAGCAAAATGTATTTATATTTGTCAACTGTGCTGAATGTAAAGTAAATGGTTTATGTGGAGGAGTATTCTACACACAGAGGTACCTGATTTTGATGACTACAGCATACGTGTATTATTTAATAAGAGCACGTACTTGGAGTTTCAAGGCAAAGGTGGTGACCAACAATAGCAAATGTTGAGGCATAGTCTGTTAAAATAAACAATGTTTACAGCCAATAAAAGACCTCTAATCAGTCATCTGTAATTCTTCATCTGTGCCTGTGGAGGAGACTGTCATTTTAGTCCCTTTTCTATGTCAGCTGTCGAATAGTCCTACTTTTATGTCAAGGGTTGATGCAAATGGTAGTCCTACTTCTATGTTCATGACATGTCCCGTTTTTTAAAAATTGTTTTATATTTTGAGAATCTGGTCACCCTTGACCTTGGTATCTTGTGGAGATAGAGTCCCTTGGAGCGACGAACAGCAGTGCCCAATTTTGGCAAACAGCTGAGCCTGATTTCAGTGGTGCAGTTTCTGCTCCTTAGATGTTTCTTAGAGACCTTGAAGCAGCTATTGGTGCACTTTTCAACCTCACTCCTGGGATTTCTGTACTTCAGCACTTCTGAAAGTCAGCTGTTTTGGACAGCCTGCACCGTCCTGTTGTTACCTTGTGCCATTAGACACTGTGCACAGAGTATTTTGTCTACATGCAGTCAAGTAGGAAGCGTGACTTCCATCTTGGTTTTTAAAGGTTTGAGAGTGCATGCACTGTCGGTCAATGTGCATTTCGTTCACTCTCCATCTTGGTTTAGGGTTGCTACAATCAAGCAACTCTGTGATGTGCACACCAAGCTAGTGCACATATCTGTTTCATTATATCCCATTTTGCTCACCATGTTGGTTTGGGAGTGCTACAATCAGGCAACTCAGTGATGCGCATATGTTATGTTCTGCAAGTTAGCGTTGCTTAAATAATGAAATAACCAGGTAAGATTTAGTTATATTATGCTATTTAATCACTAAGCTCCTCAGACATCGTCTCTCCAACCCCAGCTCTCCAACAGTCCTCCAAAAACATTCTAAAGCAAGCTCCAGGGCATTCCAATGCCCAACATTCTTAGGAGCTGCTGGACTATACCACTGATCGAAATTAATACTAATATGTGAGTTTCCAAATTATACACTGATATTGTCGTTTATCCATTTTAACAATAAACTAATAACTATAATACAGGTTAATATGAACCACAAGACATACATACATTGTATGGTTATAACATATCTCCCTTCCTTACTGTTCAAAAACAAAGTCTTTGTGCCATATCGGGCGCTTAGTGGTTCTGGCGTGTCTGTTCTGAGAATAACGCTCCGGCACGTCTTCCATTCCCTCGTCAGAATCCAGTCTGGGCATACCCGTTGGTTCCTTGCTGCATGAAATTCTGTCCATACTCCACACGCTGCCATCTTCTAGCGTTACAACATTCCTTTGCACCTTAATGATTCTTTTTGGTTGAGAAAACCTGCTACCATTCTTTTTTTTGTGTTCAGGAAGCTTAATTTTAACCCATTGTCCCACCCTCCATGGTCTCCTCTGGACGCCAAAACGATCATCGTACCACTTCCTGTATTTCTCCTGGTGTTGCCTGATTTTAGTTGCAGCTTCCTCTTGCTGTTCATGGAATGGTTCCCCTCCCTTCAGCCAATTAGGACTAAGTTTGGTACCTGGGTGCCTACCTTTGAGTGAAAGGAATGGTGAAATCCCCGTAACCAAATTTGGCGTGGTGTGATACGACCACAACATTTGCTTAAGAGCTACTTCACCCGGTACCTGTCGTATTGATGCCAATTGCAAACACTCCTTTATCATCCTATTGGCTCTCTCAACTAGACCATTCGCACGGGGTTGTATAATGCTGTTCTAAAATGGTGTACACCGCACTTCATCAAAAACTCTCTCATGGCTTCTGAGGTGAACTGCACACCGTTGTCGGTCACTAGGGTGCTGGGTATCCCTTCCCTCAAGAAAGCCTCCGACAGGAAATCAATTGCATCTTGGGTAGTCACCTGATTCACTATCTTGAACATCATCCAGTGCGAGTGGTAGTCCACTAGCACAAAAATGAACTTGCCTTTGACACCAACTTGAGATATGGGTCCTAAGATGAGACAATGGAGCCCTCCTTGTAACATTAGTCTTATCGCTCTGAGCACAACTGATACAAACCCTTACTGCATCTTCCACTAACCTATCTATGGTGGGGAACCAATAGAATGCTCGAAGTCTACTCTTGGTAAGATTCCTCCCTAGATGCCCTTCGTGAGCTAGACTCACCAATTTGTTCCACAACTCACACAAGGGTACAACTCTCTCACCTCTCATTACCATGTCCTCAAATATGTGGAGTTCCGACCTCACTTCCCAATATCCTTTGAGCTCTTCTTCGAGATATCTAGCTCTCTCTGGCCAACCTTTGACAATTTTCTCCCGGAGCAATTTTAATACAGAATCAGATGAGTTTTTTTCTATCCATTCATCCCTGGTAAGGCCAGCCAATTCTATGTGTAGTACAGGATCAAGGGTGTTCCTTCCTTCCTCTATTCCAACCCCCCTCAGTGATCTGGATAGGAAGTCAGCCACAACGTTGTTTTTGCCAGGAACATACTCCACCCCAAAATTATATCCTTCCAATCCTAAAATCCACTTTGCAATGCGTGGGGTGGCATGTTCTCTTCCCTTGATGGTGAATACACTGGTGAGGGGTTTGTGGTCGGTTCTAATAGTGAAGGGTAGACCCCATAAGAAGAAACTAAAATGATTGATAGCCCAATAACATGCAAGCGTTTCTCTCTCTATGGTGGAATAATTCATCTCTGCAGCTGACAGTGACCTGGACGCAAATGCTATAATTCTTTCCTGTCCCTCCACCACTTGAGAAAGGGTGGCTCCAAGCCCCTTCCCACTGGCATCAGTAGTGACCCATGTTTTCCTTTTGAAATCAAATTTTCCTAGATTAGGAGAATTCACAATGGCCTCTTTCACCTTGCTAAAAGCCTCCTGACATTCCGTATTCCATTCAAATGGAACATTTTTTTTAAACAAAGTTCTCATAGAAGCTGTGAGCTCGGCAAAATTATGCACGAACTTGGCCATGTACTCAGCTAAACCTAGGAATTATTTGAGTTCCTGCTTGTTGGAAGGTGCAGGTGCCTCTTTCACAGCTACCACTAAGTCGAGTTTAGGTTCCACCCCATCCTTTGTGATTTTATGGCCTAAATACTCAACTGACTCCACTCCTATTTGGCACTTATCTCTACAAATAGTCATTCCAGCACGTTCCAGCGCCGTAAACACCTTCCATAAGGTAGCATCATGCTCGCTCACCATAACACCATAAATGAGAATATCATCCTGGAAGCACATTACCTGGTCTATGCCCTGCAATATGCTTTGCATGATACGCTGGAAAACAGCCGCCGCCGAGGCTAAGCCAAAAGGCATTCTGCAAAATCTGAATGCTCCACATGGGGTGATAAAAGAAGTGAGGGAACGAGAGGAAGGATGAAGTTCTACCTGGTGATATGCCGAGGACAGGTCTATCACGCTAAAGTATTTGGCTGGGCCCATGGTGCTCAACATCTCACTGATTCTGGGTAGGGGAAACCTATCCACCGATATGTTGGCGTTCAGGTCTCTAAGGTCAACACATAACCGGATTCCTCTTCCTCCTGATTTACTAGTGACTACAATGGGGGCCAACCATATTGAACTTTCAATGGGTTCTATGACCCCTGACTCTACCAGCTTGTTCAATTCTTGTTTTAAAGACTCCTGCATTAGGTAGGGGATCGGTCTGGCCTTATGGACTTTCAGAATAGCATTCTCCTTCATCTTCATCTTGTGTTGGTAACCCCTCAGCAATCCCAATCTATCCCCAAACAAATCTGGAAATTCCTCACAGACACTCTTGCCACACTTAGATTCACACACTTGTAGAACCGGTTCATCATTGTTAGGGTCAAGCTTGATTCCCAATTCCCTTTGGTGTCTCCACCCTAAAAGATTGGAGCCCCTGTTTGTGAAGTACACTTTCCCTTTAGTATGACGATCTTTAAAGGTTATCCGGAGACATAACATACCCCTCAGGGGTATCGGGTCCTTGTTGTAACCCCCAGGAGAGATGTCTGCAGTTTGTAGTTTATACCCCTTATTCTTAAAATTCCTTTCAAAAATACTGTAATCCATAAACGTAAATGGGTAACACGAGTTTGCAAATACCCTTACACTTATACCATCCAGATCGATAACGCATGTAGGGTATAAAGTGCCACCTTTTTCGTACTCATTCAAGTTTTTCAGTTGCAGCACAAACTTGATCTTTAAATTTTGGGTCTCTTCAATAATATGTACATTCTTTTTCTCAGTATGCTCACCTCTCTCATTCTTGCATACCCTTGCATAGTGTCCCCTCGCGCCACACTTCCGACATGTGCAGTTGCGGGCCGGACACATAGGATTGTTGGCCAGATGTCTGCTGTTACCACACCTAAAACACTTACTTTTACTCCCATCTATGTTACTCGAAGCGTTTTTCATAATGTAGACTTCATGAACTTTGCAATCTTCTTCTAGATTAAGTGCACTAATCTCTTGTTTGGGATGAGCTTTAACCTCTTTAACCTGTTTGACATCTACTTCCCCCGGAGAATGTTTAATTAGTTTCATGCACTCCACCGTATGTTCTATCCCCTTGGCTATATCCGCAGCCTCCTTCAAGGTTGGGTTGTGAACTAACAATTTTTCTTGAATTTTTAAATTATTGGTACATCTTACTAGCTGGTCACGTATTAAGGAATCCTCAAGGTTGCCAAACTCACAGGTGTTGGCCAGTCCCCTCAAACACGCAATATAACTGGATATTTTTTCATCCTTAGCTTGTGTCCTACTAAAGAATTTATGTCTCTCAAGTACAACATTGACTTTATGGCCAAAATGATTCTCTAACTTCCTAACCGTTCTCTCATAATCATTCAAGCCATCCCTCTCACCATTCTCTCCATCATCAGGGTCCGTTAAATTTTCATATACCTTCCGCCCATGTACTCCCAGGTTGTGTAACAGAATATGCTGTTTCCTCAATGCCGAGAATTTTTCCCCTCCGATTGCTATCAAGTAAGATTCAAATAATTTTTCCCACTCTTTCCAGGGTAAAACAGGTTCACCAATTTCGTTCAGAAATGGGGGGGCTGTGACATACCAGCCACCGCCATTGTGTAAATTGTCACAAGTTAAAGTTTTCACAAGTTAAAGTTTTCCTTAAGATTCTTGTTTTTCAGTTTTAACCCGCCGATAATCAATCTTGGCCTCACTACAGTAAAAGTCTCAATAAGGAATACTGTGGAACACAAAGAAAAGTAAGCCCTTCAGATGCAGATTCTATCTCGCTTGCAGAAGCAGTAAATACCTGTGGTCTCACAAAGTCCGTTTTTGTGCGGCTAACGCGAGCTGCAATTTCAGAGGAATGTGTGTCAGCTTCCATACAGCGCTTATTCAGCCATATGAGAGCTGTTCTTGTGAAGCGCTGTGCCCTGCAATTCCTAGATACACAGCTCCTCGTTACCTCTGGTACTATTTAACGGAGACACTTCTACTTCCTTCTTGGTAACACCTCGCCGAATAGTGTGGTGCCGGGAATGCAGGGCTCCACCTCTACAACGTCAATACTGATTTAATCAAGGAGCGCCGCCGGGCTCCGCTTCCGCAACGTCAGTGCTGCTTCAATTGAGGAGCGACGCCCCTTTGCCGGGATCGCACCTCCTCCTCACAACGCTGCGCCGACAGCGTGACGTTGGAATTTCGAGCCAGGTCCGCTTGTCTGGCAATAGTTCCTTCCCGACGGTGTCCCAGGGCAGAGTATCTTCACATTACCTCAGGCAATCCTCACCGGCAGCGAATCGCTCAAATTCAGAAACTTGACGGAAACGAAGGACATAAACTTCACGACACTCAGGAGAAGCGCTTCACTTCTGGATGCTCCAACCTGTGGGATTGTGTCCCAGGGAAGAGTATTGCAACAACTACTTCAAGCAATCCTCATCGGCAATGAAGCGCTCAAAATCAGAAACTTGACGGACACGAAGCACCTAAACTTCACAACACTCAGGAAAATTGCTTCACTTCTGGGCGCTCCAGCCTCGTTACAATGGTCTCTTCCTCTAAATACCACAGAGGATTGAGCACTGCACAGAAACTGCACCACCATTCTCCAAGGATCACCGTTAGGCTCGGAAGAACGAATCGCCACACTGAAGTTCCTGGACATCCAACAGAAACGATGAAGATAATCAGGGGTGAGGAGCTTCACTGCCACCTGCACAGGTATCCCAACTTCGTCGCCATCAAAGATGTTATGTTCTGCAAGTTAGCATTGCTTAAATAATGAAATAACCAGGTAAGATTGAGTTATATTATGCTGTTTAATCACTTAGCTCCTCAGACTTCGTCTCTCCAACTCCAGCTCTCCAACAGTCCTCCACCAACATTCTAAAGCAAGCTCCAGGGCATTCCAATGCCCAACATTCTTAGGAGCTGCTGGACTATACCACTCATCGAAATTAATACTAATATGTGAGTTTCCAAATTATACACTGATATTGTTGTTTATCCATTTTAACAATAAACTAATAACTATAATACAGGTTAATATGAACCACAAGACATACATACATTGTATGGTTACAACATACCAAACTAGAGTGCATTTGAGAAACTACGGGAGGGTGTTTTATAGGTAATGGCGCTTATGATATCCCACCAAGGTCTAAATACAAATAAGTATATACAGTGCTCCTGGAAGGGAAGAATCACCAAACTCCCACAAAAGATTCCCCTAGCAGGTAATAATTGGGCAAATACAGTCCAAGGCACACATCTCAAGTCAATTAAAAGTCAATATCAATATCCTGTGTGTTCTCTAATTCAACTTCTTTTTATTTCATGCTTTTCAGGTATCCAATTTGACACGGAATCATGGTTCTTCACAACTTTTGTCAACATTTCAATTGTCCCAAGATGTCTGTTAACATTTCAGCCAATTTTCCGTTAGCACTCCAGCCAGCCAACACGTGTTTCGCCTTGTGAAAAATAATCGTTATGACTTCATCAAGGCTGTAAAGTAACATATGTAATCACCATTGTATCCTAATGTGTAACTAAATTCCATACAGTATATCACCCATCCCATAGTTATATATCCATGATATTTAATCACATGCTCTATCATCCAAACTGTGCTTTCCCCATGTACAAAAATGGTGAGTCAAGTGCAAGCAATTCACTCGTCAATGTCATCTAACGAGAAACACTATTCAAAAAGAAAAAAGAAAAAGAAGTTCCTTTTGTGCTGAACCCATATAAATATCACTGTCCAATCCAATCACCAGACATTAACCTCTATAGGTTATAAGTGCCTACTATATCATGTAGCGTGTCCAAAACTATTACTTGCCCTTTCAGGAAATTTCCAATAATTAGTAGTCACAATTCATCAGAAACAGCATTTATATTCTTCTTTGTTCCTTAAAATGGATCGTGATCAAAATAAATTAAAAGGAAACAATGATAATCTAAACCGAATAACCATGATTCTGTGTCAAAAAGGAGACCTGAAAAGCAATAAATAAAAAGAAGTCGAATTGGAGAACACACAGGATATTGACATTGACTTTTAATTGACTTTGAGATGTGTGCCTTGGACTGTATTTAACTAGAGTGCATTTGAGTTTTATTTTGTGTATGCTACTTACTTGCCCTTCACCTTGCTAAATTTCGGTTGGCTTATCTTGAAAATGAAATAACTTTGTGGTGCGCACAACAGCCTTCATATAACTGCGAGCTATTTACTTTGGTGATGTGCTCATCAACAAAATAAAAGGCTCATTGTGTGCATTAAGAAGGAATATTTAAGTGATGCACACACCACTTGTTTCAACGCATTCATATGATGATGCACATAACTAATATCTCATCTAGCATTTGTGTGTGTCTCAGGAACTGTACTGTTGAGTAGTGTACACATTCATTATTTGGAAGAAAGAAAGGTCTTTTTTTAATTCCCCCATTTTCCTTGCAGTATTTGTATTCTTTTGATAAGTTTCAGGGTATTTTTCATTGCTTTCTGTATGCAACAAAACAAAAGTACTGGCCTTTTTAGTCACACTGAGCTCACCATAGATTGACTGGGAACAATGAAAAGAACAATTTGAAGTTTACTTGAAAGCTATTGAAAGTGAAGTTTTTACTCAGAAGAAAAAGCATACATTCTTAAATTATTCTCTAGGTCCAGAATGTGGGAGAATTTTAAAGCATTTACCTGTGTCTAATGTGATGAAGGAGGGGGATGTGTGAGATAATGTTATACACTAAGGGCCTGATTACAACTTTGGAGGAGGTGTTAATCCGTCCCAAATGTGACGGATATACCACCAGCCGTATTACGAGTTCCATAGGATATAATGGACTCGTAATACGGCTGGTGGTGTATCCATCACATTTGGGACGGATTAACACCTTCCTCCAAAGTTGTAATCAGGCCCTACATTTTTGAAAATGACATGTTATAATGCAATGGCACACATTTTATGTGAGGCATCAACTACTTAGAGAGTCTATTGAGTGCTATGTGGGGGCGCTAAAATCTTAGCAGCTTTGTGTGAGTATAAGTCATTCGAAGATGATATGGTTAGAAATCAAGTTGTGAAAAACACTAATAACAAAAACGTTCAAGAGAAATTGCTGACAACGGACAATTTGAATTTGGAGAAAGCTACTGAAGTAGCAAGTAGCTTCGAATCCACCACTGCTTATGTCTTTTAAGTGCTCAGGTACATACTTTGCAAGCGACATCCTCAACTACATTTAAAGGGTAGTAAAATGATGAAAAGAAGTACAATTTCGAATGTTACAGATGTGGTAGTAAGAATTACTTAGGAAGCGCCTCTTGTTTTCTGGCTCTTGATAAAGCCTATGCCAATTGCAAAAAAGAAAGAGCTTTTTGCCAAGTTGTGCAGGTCAACAGAATGGCAAAGACTACACTAAAGACCTGGTGGAAGTATTGATGTTTGATTGACTACACAGAGGACATAGCACGTATGTCAACAGGAGGAGGAGCCACCAGCCATCTCTGTTTGCGGCCATGACGATTGGCGTCCAGTGTTTGGCAGCCCACGGCAGCCCCCCAGCAGCCCTCGCTAGGCAAGCGGCACCCCAGCCTCAGCATTTTTGGCACCGTGCGCTTCCTTGCTTCTCTGTGGGCAGGTTGCGCTACAGAATAGCATTGCAGCACTGCGGGCAGTCAACAGAGATGGAGGACCCTGGAGGAGGTCGGAGCGGTCAAAGCGGGTGAGTCGGGGTGTGCCGCGGCGGGCCCCCCATCCCGACCACCTTGATTTTCATCATCATTGAGCGGGGGAGAGGCGGAAAAGACTGCTGACACACCGCCAGCCTGACTGCCCCCAGCCCCACCGGCACCGGCTATGCTGTGCTTGGTGTTTGCCCACTCCAGCTCACCCCAGCTGTCCCTGCTGACCCCGCAGCTGCTGCCAACACTCATAGTCCTCCCTCTTCAATCAGTCTAGGCTACCTAGACCAGCTCCCCTCTTACCCATCCTTCTATTTATCAGCCTCATATAGGCTTTGCTGAATCTTGAACCTGGAACCTTAACCCTGACCTGCTTGACCTTGCTTTACTCCATTGATCTCTACTGATCTCGCACCAGCTCTAACTCCTGCGTGCTCGTGCCCCTCCCACCCTTTCACCGGCCACGGGGGAAGTCAGGGAGGTGAGGCGGCGCAGGAACAGCCCGGAACACCCAGAAGCCTAGAAGCACCATGGACGTGCTGGAGCACTTTGGTCAAGGTCCAACTTTAGGAAAACCCAAAAGACGCCCCAGCTCCAGCATGCTCATGCTCCTCCCACCCTCTCTCCAGCAAAGGGGGCAGTTGGGGAAGAGAGGGGGTACAGGTGTTGCCCGGAACACTGAGAAACACCTTGGACCCTAGAACACTCAGATCAAGAATAAGGTCTAACCTAAGGAAAACCCAGTTAACGTCCAGAAGACTCCCAGAAATAGAAGAGCTGGGAGAGCTACTATTATAAAAATAAATATATAAATAAATAATTATACCCATGTATGTGCTCGCGGTATAACACCTGACATAATCATCATGCATCCTACCAAGCACTTATTGAGTAGTTCACTGAGCAACACAACAATAGCAGTAGCAACGGTAACAGCAGGCCGTAGCTGAGGTGACTCAGTAGGTTCTGGGCAGAATTAGGCCCCCCTATAAGTAGGGTTGAGCCCCGTGCCACAGAAGCGGCTAAGTCAGGCCTTTGTGCAGCTTGTGGCCGGGGGTGCTCCTCCCCTCTGACCCTTACCTCCACTGTCAACCCAATCTCAAACAATTCTGAAAGCTCATCTATAGAACCCAAGAATCGGATCATGAGATCTGGCAAGAACCGGCTGCAAATTGCAAACAAGCCACAGAAGAAGCCCACCCTGAAGCTCCCCCTGCGTTCAGTGAGGGAACAACTGTGTGTAACACCACTGAGTTGAAGCCCCTGCTGCCGCCAGCATCAAAGCTGTTCCCTTTCTTGAAGGACCCAATGGCCTCAATATACACAATCCCAGACTATGCTTCTTCCCTTCCCAGTCTGATAGTTCTAATCAAGATGCCACCCCACTGAAAACAAGTGGTGTATGTGCCTTACATCAAATATTAATGTCACAGTTGAAACCCACAAACCTACTAGCAGCCAAACAAGATCAAAACTTCACACCACCCAATCACGGCACCTCTGTCCTTGCAAAAACTCTAGAAACGGTAGCTCAAATCCACCAGTCCTTCACAATAGCAAGTGACAATCTTCATCTACTCTCCTCAACACACAGTCCAGCATAGGCTTCCATAGTAATTAGTTCTCCGGTGGCAAACCCAGTAAAGCAGCCCTTGCACAGCCCACACACAGACGGACTTTGGTCCTGCTGTCTTTGCCTTTCAAACAATGCCGACCCGTTAAGGGCATTAGAAGACAAAACTGTTCACATTGAAGACATCCATCCCCCAAACCACTTGGGAAGTCAGGCACTAGTTAACACTACTCATAAACTGGTGGTCCAATCCCACAGTGTATGCAAAATTAAGATGAGCCCATCATCCTCTGACTCAACCAAAGGGGATCACATTCTGGAAACTCTTTTGCCTAGGGTAATGCAGTCATCCCCCGACACAAGAACCCCCACAGTTTACCACCCAACACAGGGCACACCTAGGCAGGACAGCAACGACCTGGGCCTACCAAACCTTCAGCAAATCTCTTCCCCTCTGCGGAAGCACATCCAAACAACAGGAAAAGACCTAACACGAGCACCTGATCAAGTAGACAATCAACAGCCAATCGTTACGTTGTGGTGGGACTGTATACTCGCAACCCTGCAATCATCTATCGAAGTCCTAAATTTCCAGTTGGACAAGCTGGACACACACATCGACATTATGAACTTAATGGCTCAGCAAATTGTGGGAATAAACCTAACAATTGAAACCCTCACGTCTCTAATATTGAAATCACAAGCAGGCCCCACATCGAACCAAGAGCAATGCGCCTGCGGCCCAATCATTGATAAACTAGCTGTACTTCCAGACATTCTGTCAAATATATTAAAATTGCTGCAGCCCACCAGAGACCAGGAAGTAATACTGATACCGCCTATTGTAAGCCCCACCCAAAAACTGGCTGTGAAATCCAGCCAACACAAGCTGATCTGTGACTCACAATTACCCACCACTCAGACCAACCCCTCCTCTGACCTATCCATTAGGGAAGCAGTGCCGGAAGGGCAAATCTGAACCAGCAACGAAAACTGCCCACCCACAATTATGAAAAAGATGATGTAAACGCTTCAGGAAAGCCAGGTGAAGCAATCTGATCATAAGGACGGGACATGCAAAAGTATATACCCCATTTTTGCTAAACAACCTGCCAACGCAGTCCCAAAGAAAGCAGATAAAGACACTAGCACACCGGACTGCAGTAGCCTGTCCAATCAGGCAGATTTATCCCTGTCAACCTCAATGTTAGACAATACCGCCCTCCCTAAAATTAAACAACTCAAGACCAAGAACAAGCTGACACCAGCCCACCACCATGTGCGGGGTATAACAGGCTCGCAAGAGGATCAAAAACTACTGACAGCCTAACCCCAAGCCATTCCACCAGAATCACATGCCACAATCTCAAGTCACAGGACCAGAGTCCAAGATAATAAAGACAAGAAACCTGCCTTTGTCTTAAAAGGGCAAGACCCATCTCATAATCCCACCCAGACCATTCTGGCTCAACTGTATTCAACCAACCACAGTCCGCAACCGGGACAAAAATCGCTCCAGGTTCACACCTTTCTCCTAGCCTCTCACCAGGCATGAAGCAATGCAATTACAACAATACCACAAGGTCCACCCCCCTGAGAGGACACGTAACTAACAAACTTATGCCAGATCAAAAAACCTAAATCCACTGGTTCCAGGCCTAAGTCACCAACCCGCCTACACGGATGTCCTAAGAACCAACACAGCGAAACAAGTAACTGGCCTTCCTTCAAACAGTAGGTTAACAGTAAACGCAGGTACCCATGGCCGCGCAGTTGTGGTAAAACCAGCTACTCCCCCAAGGCAAGATCCACTCACACATACATTCACCCCCTCCATTGGAACCAAATTATGTCATCCCAAGCTCTAGAAAAACCCAACAGCGCACTTAACTCAGAAGGCTCCACTCCCCACACACCTGCGTGCCACAGTATACCAAGCACGATACTTGCACATAACGTATCGTCACAGCAATCACAGCCATTGATGCAAGACGGGCTCCCCTCAAGCTGCAGTTCCAACAACACTATACCTCTCAGGGGAACCACGACATCCTGAATAGAGGGAACATTGTGAGGCTCAAAAAGCAATCCCAGAGCTTAACACCTTGTCCTCCGCAGAATTAACATCTGTAGAATTCCAACTAGCTAAGTACAACAACTGACCAGAAGCTACCCTAACACCCTGGGAATCAGCAGTAATAGTAGATCACATCCTGATATTTGCTCTGTGCTTTTAGACCCTGGGGGATTTATATAGCTAGGCCAGAGCGGTCAGATACCCGTTTCTTCTCCTGAGCACTAACGTTCCCATGGTAGTGGACGAACTACCAACAACGGTCTTGAGGGGTATCCCAAGAGACTCTCCCACACCTTTTAGTAATCAAAGAAACCACCCGACTCAAACCCAAACTCTACTCGCTAAAGCCAGGTGGGAGTGGCTGCTAGTTGCCCTTAATGCCCATCGCCTTGCATGAGAATTACAACCATCATGGGCACGTACAGACCAGAAGCACCTAAGGCTGCTATCCTGGAACATAGCAGGTGCTCAATCATTGTTGGAAACAGGCTCTCCACCAAAAGCCTGGCATAACATGGATATAATTGCACTCCAGGAAACCTGATCACAACAGATTTTTCCGCTATTGGGTTTCACATCCTTTCAAATAAGCACAGTTAAGCACAAACTGCATCAGAGACGAAGTGGGAGTCTAGAAGTTTACCTCTCACTAACCCTGAAAATGGATATAGAAGAGCTGCCACAAGAAGACAAAGACTGCCATGTGCTCAAACTCTGCAACTGGAACTTTTACAATAGGCCACCGATGTTATTGGTAAACACCTACGTACACCCCGGTTCTTCCCGCCAACGAGCTGCAATAAAAAGCCTAACAGCCATCATTACGTACCACCGCCAGACCCACCCTGATTGGGACATCATCTTGACAAGAGACTTCAACTTGAATTTATTCAAGGCTCAAGAGGAAGACAAAATACTAATCGTCGACAACTCCTACTGGAACGTCCCGACACAGGTGTCATCGACCTTTACTCATTATGATAATCCCACCCATACCATTCTGGCTCAACTGTATTCAACCAACCACAGTCTGCAACTGGGACAAAAATCACTCCAGGTTCACACCTTTTTCCTAGCCTCTCACCAGGCATGAAGCAATGCAATTACAGCAATACCACAAGGTCCACCCCCCTGAGAGGACACGTAACGAACAAACGTATGCCAGATCAAAAAACCTAAATCCACTGGTTCCAGGCCTAAGTCACCAACCCGCCTACACGGATGTCCTAAGAACCAACACAGCGAAACAAGTAACTGGCCTTCCTTCAAGCAGTAGGTTAACAGTAAACGCAGGTACCCATGGCCGCGCAGTTGTGGTAAAACCAGCTACTCCCCCAAGGCAAGATCCACTCACACATACATTCCCCCCATCCATTGGAACCAAATTATGTCATCCCAAGCTCTAGAAAAACCCAACAGTGCACTTAACTCAGAAGGCTCCACTCCCCACACACCTGCATGCCACAGTATACCAAGCACGATACTTGCACATAACGCATCGTTACAGCAATCACAGCCATTGATGCAAGACGGGCTCCCCCTCAAGATGCAGTTCCAACAACACTATACCTCTCAGGGGAACCACGACATCCTGAATAGAGGGAACATTGTGAGGCTCAAAAAGCAATCCCAGAGCTTAACACCTTGTCCTCCGCAGAATTAACATCTGTAGAATTCCAACTAGCTAAGGACAACAACTGACCAGAAGCCACCCTAACACCCTTGGAATCAGCAGTAATAGTAGATCACATTCTGATGTTTGCTCTGTGCTTTTAGACCCTTGGGGATTTCTATAGCCAGTCCAGAGTGGTCAGATACCCGTTTCTTCTCCTGAGCACTAACGTTCCCATGGTAGTGGACGAACTACCAACAACGGTCTTAAGGGGTGTCCCAAGAGACTCTCCCACACTTTTTAGTAATCAAAGAAACCACCCGACTCAAACCCAAACTCTACTCACCAAAGCCAGGTGGGAGTGGCTGCTAGTTGCCCATAATGCCCCTCGCCTTGCATGAGAATTACAACCATCATGGGCACGTACAGACCAGAAGCATCTAAGGCTGCTATCCTGGAACATAGCAGGTGCCCAATCATTGTTGGAAACAGGCTCTCCACCAAAAGCCTGGCATAACATGGATATAATTGCACTCCAGGAAACCTGATCACAACAGATTTTTCCGCTATTGGGTTTCACATCCTTTCAAATAAGCACAGTTAAGCACAAACTGCATCGGAGTCGAAGTGGGGGTCTAGAAGTTTACCTCTCACTAACCCTGAAAATGGATATGGAAGAGCTGCCACAAGAAGACAAAGACTGCCATGTGCTCAAACTCTGCAACTGGAACTTTTACAATAGGCCACCAATGTTATTGGTAAACACCTACGTTCCCCCCCGGTTCTTCCTGCCAACGAGCTGCAATAAAAAGCCTAACAGCCATCATTACGTACCACCGCCAGACCCACCCTGATTGGGACATCATCTTGACAAGAGACTTCAACTTGAATTTATTTAAGGCTCAAGAGGAAGACAAAATACTAATCGCAGACAACTTCTACTGGAATGTCCCGACACAGGTGTCATCGACCTTTACTCATTATGATCAGCAGGGAGCACAGTTGGTGACGTCAGTAGAATACCTCAAATTACGGGTACCAAATGGGAGGTTCACTGGTGACTCCCCCCAAAGCCACACCTTCCACAGCCCTAATTCACAGTCTATTCTAGACTACACCCTAGTCACACTACCTCTGATCCCTTTGGTACAGCAATTTCAACTAAAATACACCACTTCCAATGTCCATTCGTATCAAATTCTGACCCTAAGGTCCTCCTTGCCTGTTCATGAACCTGCCCCGGCACAAATGGTGCTAATAGATTCAACAAGCTTGAAGAGTTCACGTTGGTCATCTGCTACAATAGGAGCCTTATCTTTATCTGCAAAATTGAAGATGTTGAAGAGCCTTAAAATCCACATACACATACTGGATGCCTGGGTGGACTTCCGAGTGAAAATACTGGACCAATATTCTCATCACAAACCATCACGGACAATTTGTCGAGTCACCCGGCCCGCCTTTCAAAAGAAGCCCAACTCCTCCAAAAAGCTCAAAGTAATCTTGCAAGGCTTCTGAAGGCTTGCCCAGGCAATCTGCTACTCTGGGAACAACTGAAGAATTTATAGAAAGAGTACAAAAGACAAATACGTAAAGACAAGGCTGAAGACACAAGCTCCTTTTGGCTAAAAATAATACATGCCGCTAAAGGAAAAAATCCCAAGGAATTCTGGGGAATCATCAATAGTCTGAAAATAAGAGGGAACTCAATCAACAACTCAAACATCCCAGAAAAGACTTGGGTGAGTCACCTCAATACAATCTTCACAGCAAAGTATAACCCCTGTGGAAACACCCCGCAACTGCCAGCATGGACTCCCGTTATGGGAAACATCTCGCTGGACGACGGGGAGACGACCAAACTCACACACTCGATTCATAGGACATACCGAGCACTCCTAAAGGGCAGCCAGGAAGGAGCCTTCAGGCCAAATGCCTTCTACAAGCCATTTTTAGGGAAGAATATGTCTTCTGGTCAGAAGTGCTAACCTCCTTATACTAGGAAGCAAACTTAGGAAGAGGCATCTCTGAGAGCTGGCGAGGCACTATACTCAATCCAATCTTCAAGGGTGGCAATAGAGACAATCCAGAAGGGTTAATCGCCCTCATTGAAGTCGAGGCAAAGAACTATGGGGGTCATTCTGACCCTGGCGGTCCAAGACCGCCATGGCGGAGGGCGGCGGAAGCAGCGCCAACAGGATGGCGGTGCTTCCTGGGCTATTATGACCGCGGCGGTAAAGCCACGGTCAGAAAAGGGGAACCGGCGGTTTCCCGCCGGTTTTCCCCTGGCCCAGGGAATCCGCCATGGCGGCGCTGCTTGCTGCACCGCCATGGGGATTCTGACCCCCTTCCCGCCAGCCTGTTTCTGGCGGTGTCCGCCGCCAGAACCAGGATGGCGGGAACGGGTGCCGTGGGGCCCCCTAACAGGGCCCCACAAAGATTTTCACTGTCTGCTTTGCAGACAGTGAAAATCGCGACGGGTGCCACTGCACCCGTCGCACCCCTGCAACTCCGCCGGCTCCATTCGGAGCCGGCTTCCTCGTTGCAGGGGCTTTCCCGCTGGGCAGGCAGACGGCCTTTTGGCAGTCGCCGGCCGGCCCAGCGGGAAAGTTGGAATTGACCGCCGTGGTCTTTTTACCGCGGTGCGGTCATTCGGCGGTAACCGCATGGCGGGCGGCGACCGCCGCCCGCCGCGGTCAGAATGACCGCCTATGTATCCCTGCTCCTTGCTGAACTTATAACATGGTCTGAAAAACATAAAATCGTCCTAATCAACCAAACAGGCTTCAGGAAAGGAGTGGGTACTAAGGAGAATATCTTAATAACTTCGCTCCTGGTAAAGCAGAGTAAACGGTGGCACAGTAAACTACATCTTGGTTTCATCCATTTCAGAGCCACCTTTGACCGAGTGAATAGACACTGCTCTGGAGTAAGCTGAAGCAATGGGGCCTTCCGCCACCCCCTGCTCAATGCAATAATTGTTTTTTTTAACTCAGACACATGGGCATGCATAAAGATCGGAGATGGCACAAGGCTTTAAAGGAAAATCTCCACAACCCTTGGCCGGACACAAAGCTATGTACTCGCCCGCATCTGTTCAGCCTATTCATGGCAGACCTAACCCCAGCTCTGGACGCTGGAAACGTTCACCCCCTTCACCTGGAAGGTCTGTCACTGACACACCTACTTTATGCAGATGATCTGGTATTGATCAGCTGCAAAAAGATTGGGCTACAAAGATGACTAAAGATTCTTGCAGACTACGTTCAATACAACCAGCAGGAAATCAATGCATTAAAATCGAAAATAATGTGTGTAGGCTGCAAGCACACCCTCAAATCAAGGATGGCCTTCAGCAATGTTTCATTAGAGATGGTGCCTTACTACAAATATCTTGGAGTAATTTTAGACACCCAGGACTCCTTCTGTCAAAAGAAGAAATACATTACGCAAAGAGTCCCAGCACTAATTTACGTTTTAGCCCTACTGGCCAAACGGCTACACAGTGCATCATTTCGTCCTCTGCTAACAGTCATTCCCACGCTAACCTTTGCAAGAGTGGCTATGCACAGTCAAGACGAGTCCCCGATAGACAAAGCACAGCTCAAAATATTCAGACGAGTCTTCAAATTACCAAATTCTGCCTCTCTGGTACAGCTCCGCCTTGAATTCGGACTTGTACGGAAAGACTTGGCCGCAAGAGCAGAGGTGATTAAAAACTGGTGCAAAATCAGTCACTCTGCAGACAAATTGAATGAGGCTCTTTGGCAGGCCCTAGAATATGATCAACATTCGTCCTCCCATAATCATCAATTGTCGAATTATTACTCAAGGATCTGTGGGAGGCAGCCCACATACAATTCTTTTTCAAGAGAGGGCGACCAAGGCCACTAAAATCCTTTCATTCTTGAAGCAAAGGCCAAATTCATTGCCTGGGCACATGCATGGATGACCATAAAATACTATGCCAAACTTGAACCGGCTGCCTATCTCTCCACAACGTTTGTATTGCACACGAAACATTACCATATGACAATATGACTAGGCAACTTGCCAACCCTGGCCGATGCGCCGTCCTGGAAGAACATTACTTCCCAGCAGTGCAGGCACTGTGCATGCTAAAAGGAAGATCTAATACACATAGGCCCTCATTACAACATTGGCGGTAAATGCCACTTACCGCCATGCTGACGGGCGCTAACATACCGTGACCGCGCCGGTATACTGCTACGGGTATTATGACCCACACAGAGAAATCTGCCACTATGCAGACACACACACAACTCCGCTAGACCAAAGATCAGTGATAAACTGGCGGTACCAAAACCCACACCGTTACACCAACAGAAATACGGCCAAAGCATCATGACCCACGAATCACCGCAGCGGACATTCAACCGATGTAAACCATTGGCGGTACACACCGCCTCACTCAGAATACACACACACTAACAAAACTACACCACATTGGACAATTAAAACTACACATACCTGACACACATACACACACCACACCCACACACCCAATCCAATATAAAACACACACCCACAATACCCACAACCCCTTACAATGAAAAAAAATATTGTCAACTGAGAGAGAGACAAGCCAGGAGCACCCATGGAATCTGAGCCACATGGACCATCACTCATACACCACCCACGCACCTCACAGCACACACCCCAACACATCACCCCACAAACCCTCACACATACCACTCACACTACACCCATGGCACTACAAAGACACCCCATGTTCTCAGAGGAGGAGCTAAGAGTCATGTTGGAGGAAATCATCCGGGTAGAGCCACAGCTATTTGGATCAGAGCTGCAGCAGCCGTCCATTGCTAGGAAGGTGGAGCTATGGTGGAGAGTCGTGGACAGGGTCAATGCTGTGGGACAGCACCCAAGAACAAGGGATGACATCAGCAAGAGGTGGAACGACCTATGGGGGAAGGTGCGTTCTGTGGTTGCAAGACACCAGGTAGCTGTACAGAGGACTGGCGGTAAACCCCCACCTCCTCCCCCACAACTAACAACATGGGAGGAGCAAGTCTTGGTGATCATGCATCCTGAGGGCCTTGCAGGAGTAGCAGGAGGACTGGACTCTGGTAGTCAAATCTTTACTATCCCCCCACCTGCATGCCATCACAAACTCCTACCCCTACCCTCACCCCATCACTCCACCACCTCACATATACCCATCATCACAACCCACCCATCCCAATACCAAGCCCTGCATGCAACACCAATGCATGGACCCCCATCACAGACCTGCATGGACACCCATCACCACTGCATGCACACTAGTGACAATAATATAGCCAAACCAAGCACAACTCACACAAGCCAAAGCTGCCTTGCTAATAACAACCATAGAGGGAAACATATACATGCACAAGATGGCACACACAGATACAATAACACTGCATTTACATCCCCACAGGACCCCCACTCAACGTCACTGGAGAGGGGGTGCCAGCAACATCCAGTCCCCCCACAGAAGAGGACCGCAGTGATGACAGCGGCTCTGCACGCCTGGATCACGATGACCAACCTGGCCCATCAGGGACCTCTGGACAGTCGGTGACCAAGGCATAGTCCCAAACCACCGCAGAGCCTCCCCCCTCAGGAAACACCACCATAGCACCCACCCAGCTGGCCCATCCCTCTGTCCCCAGGACACGTCAATCAGCAGTGTGTCCACCACTACAGGGACCCCAGGCAACCCCACAAACACAGGACAGTGGGGTCCTGGGATCAGTGGCAGTGGGCACACGGTTCAGGGGACAGAGGCACAGGACAACAGGGAAGGTAGGAGGACTGCTGTGCAACAGGGGGAGGACAGGCCCAGGGAACCGACTCTTCACGAGGCACTTGCAGGGATCCTGGGAGCATACCACCATTCCCAGGAGACCATGGGCCAGATACTGTACAAGTTGCAGGAGACCCAGCAGCTGCAGGAAGGACAGTCCCTGGGGATCAGGGAGGACCTGAAAGACATCTACACCACCCTGGTCACCATTGCAGGGGTGCTGGCAGGCAGTGACACACCAATGGGTCCCTGACACTAGCCACACTGATGAACAGCCCTCCACCTCCTCCGGCGCTAGTGGGCAGTAGGCCCCGCCACAGGACCAACAGGCCACCAGCACCCCACCCCCTACAGAAGAAGATCCACCCCGCAAACGTTCCCTGCGATCCAGGCAGAAGCCAGAGACTATTGCCAAGACCCCCACCAGGAAATAAGACTCTCCTGATTGTCACCCTTGTGTCCCACTCTGTCACCCTGTCCACCCTGAACTGCCGTTGTTCCCCTTCCTTTGCGCCCTTGGACAATGCACCTGTGATAAAAATAGACTGGACTCTACCCTGGACTTTTCTTCATCAGCAACACAGCCCATTGAAATACCCTCTGAAGTTACAGTGTCTTACCTGTGTGTCCCTGGAAGTACTGTTGAATGAGTGTACTTCTGTTGTCCACATCTTCTTCCTCTGCCTCCTCTTTGTCACTGTTCACAGGCTCCACTGCTGCCACACGACCATCTCCAAGCTCATCCACATGCAGAAAAGGCACCTGGTGTCTCAAGGCCAGGTTGTGAAACATGCAACGATGATCTGGCACATCTTCTTGGGTGAGTAGTACAAGGATCCACCTGCCAGATGGAGGCACCAGAATCTGGCCTTCAGGAGGCCAAAGGTTCTCTCAATGATTCTCCTTGTTCGCCCATGTGCCTTAATGTAACGTTCCTCTGCTCTTGTCCTGGCATTCCTCACTGGGGTCAGTAGCCATGAGAGTTTGGGGTAACCAGAGTCACCTGTAAATATTGAGGGATACCTGTTAGCCACACACTCATCCTTAGGGCGAAACCCACACCCATATACCTACATCAACTGGGTGGGGACGATGGGCTCACCTATTAGCCACACTCAGTGCCTCTGGAGTTGAGACATCACACATGGAATGCTGCTATTCCTCAAGATAAAGGCATCATGCACAGAGCCAGGATACTTGGCATTGACATGGGATATGTACTGGTCTGCCAAACACACCATCTGCACATTCAGAGAGTGAAAGCTTTTTCTGTTCCTGAGCACTTGTTCATTTCTCCGGGGAGGGGGGAAGAATGCAATATGTGTACCATCAATGGCACCAATGATGTTGGGGATATGTCCCAGGGCATAAAAGTCAGCATTCACTGTGGCCAAATCCTCCACCTGGGGGAATACGATGTAGCTGCGCATGTCTTTCAGCAGGGCAGACAATACTCTGGTCAGCATGTTTGAGAACATTGGCTGAGACATCCCTGATGCATTGGCCACTGTCGCTTGGAAGGAACCACTTGCCAGGCAATGGAGCACTGACAGGACCTGCCCTAGAGGAGGGATACCTGTGGGGTGGCGGATAGCTGAAATCAGGTCTGGCTCCAATTGGGCACACAGTTCTTGGATTGTGGCCCTATCAATTTTGTAGGTCAGGATGATGTGCCTGCCCTCTATTGTCACCAGGTCCACCAAGGGTCTGTACACAAGGGATGTCTCCATCTCCTATTCATCCTCAGCAGTTGAATTATAGGGTGAAAATCGCTGAGCAGAGGGTCATATTCACACATATGTTAAAATAAATATGCATTTCTTCCTTTACAGAAACAGTATGTGAACTCGAGAGTCAGTTGATGTGCCAATGTCTGCTGTGACACAGTTAAGTGCCATGGCCTGTGCCCCCCAGAAATGGCAACTGCCTGACCTGTGAGGAGAGACAAGTGGAAATGAGGTAAGTCCGCTGGCGTTGTGCGCCATTGCGGTCGGCGGTCAATGACCGCCGCTCAACTTCGCATTGGTTATCATTGGGCCCTATGGGTTCCAGGAGGCAATGGCGATGTACGCCGGCGGTGACGGTATGGACCGCCGCGGACGTGACCGCCATTTTCTATCTGTTCACTCACTTGCTACCTGACCTTCAACAGGAGAGGACCTACACTTCAAGTGCTGCTGTGACCTGTGTCTGGAAGCGACAATGGCTCGAGTGTCTGGGTAAAGGGACCATGCCTTCACTTCGGAGGAGTTGGAGAGACAGGTGGATGGGGTCCTAGCCCAGTACACTTTACTCTATGGTCCTCCACACAAACAGGTGAGTACACTGTGAGCATGCTGCGTGGGCCATGAATGTATGGATTGCTGTGTGTGTAAGCCTCATGTGGGGGGGTCTGAGGGGTCCTGGGCAGAGTGCTGCATGTCTGGGGGTCAATGTCTGTGCATAAGGGGATGGATTGTTGGGCCATGACTGTAACAGGCCGGACGGTATGACTCATACCTTTTTCTATACATATTTTTCTGCAGGTCAGCACCCATCAGAAAAAGGATAATTGGCGTGCCATCGCCAAGGAGGTGCGGACCCTGAGGGTCTTTGACAGGCGGAGCATCCACTGCTGCAAACGGAGGGAGGACCTGTGCTGCTGGGCAAGGAAGACGGTGGAGGCCCAGCTGGGGCTGGCCTCCCAACGAGTAAGGGGTGCCCGTCGTACCCTGACACCCTTGATGTTCTGCATCTTGGCAGTGGCCTATCCGGAGTCGGATGGGCGCTTGAAGGCATCACAGCAGCCACAAGGGGATGAGTACAGATTCAGAATCATCACTTTGCACGCGTTAAGGTTTTACCTGGGTGGGGGATGTGGACTGTGGGTGCCCCTAGGCCAGGGTGAACATAGGGGTAGGTCCCATGTTGGGCAGCCTCTGAAGCACTCCAACCCCAATAGTGTTAGTGGGCATATACTACTGGGCAGGGTCCTGTGGGTTTCAGGTGTGCAGCTAATGGCGTTAGGCATTGTACCCCATAGGCTGGTGACTAGCATTGTAAGTGGTAGTGCATGGCCTAGTGCATAGGCTGTCCATTGTGTGTTGTGTACGCCAACGGTAGTGTTGTTGCTGGCATTGACCAAGTGTATCCTCTGTCTCACCCCCCCCCCTTTTTGTTTTGTCCTTGTGTGCATTAGCATCATCTGGCGGAGGAGCAGAGGCCCTGGCAACGGAGGGAGCTGCATCCCACATGGGCCTGGAAGCTGATTCCACCAACGGTGAGGGCACCAGTGGGACGGAGGGCGAGGGGAGCACCACGAAGGAGATAGGAGGGGACACAACCGACAGCGACTCCTCCTCTGATGGAAGCTACGTGGCGGTGGCGGACACCTCTGTCCCCACCCCAACAACAGGTACAGCCACCACTCCGTACCAGCACTGCCCTCCCAGCAGCCCCTCAGCGTGACTCCCGTGCCCGCTCACCCAGGAGGGTGGGCATCTCCTTCGCCCCGGGCACCTCAGGCCCTGCCCCAGTCAGCCCTGCTGCCCTCAATGAGGAGGCTATTGACCTCCTGAGATCCCTCTCTGTTGGGCAGTCAACCATACTGAATTCTGTCCAGGGTGTAGCAAGGCATTTGCAGCAAACAAATGGATACCTGGAGGGCATTCACTCTGGCATGGCAGCCCAACAGAGAGCATTCCAGGCTCTGGCCTCCGCACTGATGGCAGCCATTGTCCCTGTCTCCAGCCTCCCCCCTCCAATTACCTCCAACCAGTCCCAATCCCCTCAACCCGAGCCTATCCAAATCACACCTTCATACCAGCATTGACCCAAATCAACACACAGAAGTGGCTCAGGCAAACACAAGCACCCCACTTCATCTCACAGGCACTCACACAAGCACCATCCCCCTGCTGACACACCAACATCCACTGCCGCCACTGTGCCCCCCTCCTCCTCCTCGTCCACCTCCCTCCCAGTAGCATCTCCCTTCACACCTGCATGCACTACATCGTCATCCACTACCTCCATCACCAGCACACCTATCACTACACGTCCCTCACTGGCAGTCACCACCCACACATCCATGCGCACGTCCCCTGTGTCCTCTCCCACTGTGTCTGTGACCCCTCCTCCCAAAGTACACAAATGCAAGCACACACACTCCCAACAGCCATCCACCTCACAACAGCATTAAGCCCATGCACCTGTACCCAAACACAGCAGACTGACACCTCCTACAACCACTTCCTCTTCCTCCACTCCCAAACTTTCACCCTCTTCCCACCCCAGTAGCATTTCCTCACACCCTTTACCTATTCCCTACCCTCCTCCCCATCCTTCACCTTGGGCCAGGGTGGCCAGAACCCAGCCCAGCACCTCAGCCACCCAGTCCACGGCCACTGTGGTTTCTGCAGCTGTGAAAGGCTCCAAGGAGGCACCCGTCAGCCTAGCCAGTGTGCCAGCAACACCTGCCAAGGCCAAGAAGGGCCTGCCACCTGGCAAGGACAAGAAGGGGACAGCAGCCAGCACATGGAAGGAGGCAGACCCAGCCAGCATTAGCAAGACAAAGACTCCAGCTGGCAAAAGCAGGGAGGCATCACCATCTGCCAAGGGCTGAAAGGGGCACAGAACACCAGCCATGGCACTTCATCCATCCGAGGCTGCAGGTGAAGGCCTGGAGGCTACCACCACCACTGCCTGCACCGCCACCTCCACCGTGGCCAGCACCGCCACCTGCACCGCGGCCAGCACCGCCACCTGCACAGCGGCCTGCACCACCACCTGCACCACGGCCAGCACTGCCACCTGCCCCACCGCCAGCAGCACCACTGCCAGCTGCAGCAGCCCAGGTGGCCAGCTGGCCGAGGCTGCAGGTGAAGGCCTGGAGGCTATCACCACCACTGCCTGCACCGCCACCTGCACCGCGGCCAGCACTGCCACCTGCCCTGCCACCAGCAGCACCACTGCCAGCAGCAGCAGCTCCAGTGGGTAGCCGTCTGAGGCTGCAGGTGAAGGCCTGGAGGCTCCCACCACCACTGCCTGCGCTGCCACCTGCAGCGCAACTGGCATACACTGAGCAGCCATCACCGCCAGAGAGCAGTGTGTAGTGGTGACTACATGGGCTATAGTGTGTCCTGGCCCCTGCAACACCTGTCGGTGTGACACCCAGGTGAGAGACTGTGACCTTGCCCCATCCAGGATGAAGCACACTGGGCACAAAGCCCCCTCCAGAACCAGTGGAAGAAGGCATCCACTCAGCTCCTCCTTGGCAGGATGAAGCACACTGGGCACAAAGCCCCCTCCAGAACCACTGGAAGAAGGCATCCACTTTGTGGCTTTGTACTCCCCAGGACCAAGCATTGGGCAAACCACCCACTTACCCCTGAGATGCGTGTGTGTTTTCGATCTGATGCCCCTGCACTGTTCTCTCCAAATTGAGGCAGGAGTCTAGTATGGCCTTGGCCTATGTGTTATGGCCCCCTGGGCCACGGACATTTTGGAGTGGACATTGTCTCTCCTTTTGTATATATTGTATATATTGTACATACTGTTTATTTATTTCTGAACGTATTTCTAATAACTACTTATATTGCACTCATTTTACTCCATTCCTTTTGTCCTTGCGTTATTCCTGAGTGCTACAGGGTGTATATGTAATGTTGTTGCATGTGTTTGTGTGTATGGTGTTGGGGTGGGGGTGTTGCGTGTGTGTGTCACTCTCTTTTTCCTCCCCCTCTCCCCTGTGTGCTAGGTGCAGTACTCACCGTGGTCGTCTTCGCCGGCATACATGTTCCTGGTGTATGAGAAGGTACACCAGCATGGGGAAGATCTGCAGTTAGGGCTCCATGACATCCTGGTTCTTCCTGGAGTGTCGAGAGGTCAGTTGTTTCCCTTCAGTGTTCTGTTTCTGCCGTGCTTTTGATGGTGTTGGTACCACCCCAGAAAAGCTGGCGGATAGGCCTGTTGAAATGCTATGGGAGGCACACTGTCTTCCGCCTGGTTGTTGGCGGTTACCGCCGCGGTGCTTGTTGCTACTGCCGTGGCGGTCGGAGTGTTAAAGTGGCTGTCTGTGTTGGCGGTTTCCGCCATGGTCAAAATTCCATTTCGTCTTACCGCCTGCCTGTTGGTAGTATCACCGCTGCTTTATCACCGACCGCCAGGGTTGCAATGAGGGCCATAATCTGCATCTGTCCAGGCCAGTTAGCTCTCCGAAAGAGATTTCTTAAGAGGATGTTCACCAACAGAGCCATCAGGGCCTGCAGGTGAGCCATAGTAGCCTGCTTCAATTCGCATGACCCCCACCTAAACTATAAGTTTGTCAAGTTCTTCAAACACGTCATGCATACTGTTCCCCAAGCTAAACTGTAACTTTATCAAGTTCTTGAAATACGTTATGTCTAGTTTTTAGCTCCAGTGGGTCAGGCAGTCGAACACCACGGAAAACCCATAAGTATTTATGACACTTCTTAAATGCGGGACAGTAATAAACATATTTCTCCCATCTAAAGACATCTTGAACTCCCGGCCTGTACATCTTTTATCTTCCACTATAAGCGAGTCATTCTTTAAAGATTTATTTATTTTAACTCTTAACTCTTCAATCTACATTTAATTTCTCTGTATTACAATCTTAATTTCTTCCTTTCTTCAGAATGTTTTTACCATGTAATTTGGCAAAAGTGTATGATTTTAATCAACTGAATCAATAAATAAACAAATACAAATACACTAAAGAATGTTGATGAAAGCGTGGAATTGTGCTGAGGATGAGGGAAGGGGTGTAGGTAACAGAGAGAATGTCATGCAGATTGGTTTAGGTAGTGTGAGAATACAGTATTGCCTCATCAGCATTTGGGGTACTGGCCACCATGATGGCGGATTTTGAGTCCTTTTTCACATTGATTGGGGTTAAAAGTTTGAAAAATTTAACAATAAGAGTCTCATGAAATAAAAAAAAAAAATTGTCCAGTTGCTTATGGGGGTTGACATTGAAGTTGTGGTTGAGCTAGATACCCAATTTTTCAAGGCATATTGAGAAATTTGAAGGGCTTTTCCCATCAAATTATCTTGAAGTCCAATGCTAGACCTGTTGTACACAATTTGTGCCTGTTACTATGAGGGAGGAGTTCAGGAAGGAACGGAAGAATTTGCATTATTATGGAATTATTGAAGCCATTGAGAGTTCAGAGTGTCTATCTCTGATTGTTTGGGCAAGGAAAGCCAGTGGGGCATTGAGAATGTGCATTGATTTAAGAGATCTTGATGTTAGGATTTGGATCGACAGACATCCCCACTCAACATCAAGAAATGTTTTCATCACTCAAAGGTGTCAAAGTATTCAAGACCTTAGATATGACATCTGCTTACCATTAGAATACATTGAGACCTGAATCTAGGCATTTGACATGCCATTCAGGTTAGCCTCTGCATAGTCTGCCTTTCAGAGAAATTTGGAGGCCTTGTGCAAGGATATTCCCAATATCAAATGCTTTCAAGGTGATTTTCTGGTTTTTGGGCAGGATGTGCCATTTCATGGCAAATCTTTGGCCATGCTTTCATCTGTGTTGAAGGAGAGGAGTATTGCATTGAATGCTAGCTAGTGCTTGCTTCTCAAAAGATTGAATCAAATGAGAGTTTAGTCATAGACATTTCTGAGAGTCCCCTTCCAGAGAACAAAGATCAATTATGATTGTCTTTTTGAATGTTGGAGTTTTATGCTGGTTTTATTCCTAAATGTGCTGGGAGGATGCACAATTTATGCCTAATCGTCAAGAAAAATGAGAAATGTGTATGGGGAAAGAGTTTGGATGATAAATTTGCAGTGATTAAGCAGGGAATTGCCAATGCTATTATGTTGAAACCATCTGATACCTGAGATGCATGTGTGATCGTCACTGATGCCAGCCAGTATGGCCTAGTTGGAGTGCTACTCCAAACCTGTGAAGGGAGAGATTAAGTGATTGCTTTGAATTTTGTACCATGCAGGGCGTACAAAAAACATATGTGTGATAGAACATGAGGCCTTTACTTGCAGAATGGGAGCTGATCATTTTATAAACTATATTTGTGGTGTGAAGTTCATGATTTGTGTGGCCCACAATCCATGAGTCAATGTATTCATCACTAAAGGAGACACTAAATCTACCCTGTGCATAGCCTAATGGCAATATAGATTGCACAAATTCTAGTATGATGTGGAATAAATACCAGGTTTGAAAAATATCTTAGCTGGCTTTCTTTCTAGTTCAACTTTAAAAGATTCTATGGAGGTGCACGAAACATTTGAGGAAGATTACCCTGTGGTCGGTGTTGTGACTACTTCTGGGTGTGTTTCTGAAAATGAATAAAAGTCTTTGAGGATGGCATGTTGTGAGAGGTTTCCAACTTCATTGACAAGGATTGTCCTAAGAATGATGTTTTGGAGGTACCTTTAAGCATGTGTTTTCAGATTGAATGTGTGTGAGGGTATAATAACACTGACATTGTCAGGTGGCATGCGTGACAATGTTTTAGATTTGGCACATTAAGGCCATACAGGAATGAGGGCCATGAAAAGAAGAATAGGGGACAGGTTTTGGTGGCCAGGAGTAGATATGGACGAAGAGCATTTTGTGGGAAAATATGTATCATCTGCTGTCAGTTCCGAGTATAGCTGGTGGAATATTTTTCATGGTGGCCTGCAGTAGTGTTTGTAAAGTCTGCCAATACATCTGAAGTAATTTAGAGGCATATTTAAGTAAAGTGGTGCTGCACCTAGTGCACTTCCACTTTTCTTGCGCCCCTTATTGCCCCCTACCACCACCATGTGTGCTGCGTTTCTAAGATATGGCACACGAAAGTGCAGGGTAGCAGGCAATAGCATAATTATTTTTTTATGCTCTTGATGTACTCTGCAGGAGTAGCACCAAAATATTGGCGCTACTCCTGCAGATTACATAGGGGCCCATTATAAAGAAATAATAGAAGCCCCCCTTTTAATGCCTGCTCTAAGCAGGCGTTAAAAGTGCCATAAAAAATGATGCAAGGAAATCTGTTAGATTTCCTTGTGCCATTTTTTCAGCCCCCCTAATGGGAGGACACCCCCTTTGTCTACATCATGCCTGGTGCAGGCATAATGTAGCAGAAAGGGTTACACAGTGGTGCAATGCATAAATTGAAGCACTTTGTAAATGGGGTAGAAGGATTTTGGCCTCGCTGGGCCACATTAGTGTAAAACAATTACGCTAATGTGGCTCAAGGTGGCACTAGGGGCTTATGAATATGCCCCTTCATTCCTACAGTCTCTGTTCATGAGAGAAGGGACACCTGATGAGTTAATTAATGACAAATCACCTCTCATAAATTCTAAGGATTCTTAAAAATGTAAGTGTTAAGCATAGCAAATCATCTCTGCAGTAATGGCCCAGTGGAAAGGTTTAGCACAGTTGTCAAGGATAATGTGCAGTTGTCCATCATAAACGGTCTAAATTGGCACATGGACTTAGAAATAACTCCTAATGCAGTCACATGAGTGACTCTTTTTGCTCCATGGAAAGGTTGCATGCCGTTCACCAAATTGGTGTGGTCATGGATATGTGGTTCATGTGGGTCTAAAGAGGTGTTGAGGATGGTGAAAAGTAAGCAAGAAAAGGCACAAAACAAATATGTTGGAAATTCACTGGTTAGAAGTAGATGGTCCATGGTAGCCAACCAGGGATGTGATGAGATTTCACATACCAGTGAAGGGTTTGTCAAGGTTTTTTATCACCCAAAAAGGTTACTCATGTCAGGAATCTTGTGGTCATGCTTGAGGATGGGAAGTGGTGAAACTTTCTAAACTGCCAAGCTGTGGGACTAGGTGTGACAGATGCTGCCTTGCTGTGTAGTTATGTGTGACTGATGGCTTACAGGTGGGTGACTAGGTTGATTTCTCTTGAGGGATTTCGGGTATCTGGAGGTTCCTTGTTCATGAGCGTTCTACATGTGGATTGTGTATGTATATATGTTTTTTTATTTTTTGTTTTCCTGTTTGGCCAAGCTCCTTGGAAATTGTTGTGCACATTCTTTTCATACGTTATTAACGTTTTTGATTTCATTAGGGGAAAGATGTGTTTGTTTTAGCTTTGGTTGGGATGGAACGTCAGACTAGAATGTTGGGCGGTTGGAATGTGGTTTATTGCTTTATGAAACATATCGGCAGTTGACACCTGTGCTGCTAGTTGGTTGGTTGTATGCCTGTGCTCCTAATAAATTAGCATCTTGAAGCTTACCTGCCTCAAGCCCTTATCGGACCTTACATGTTTGCCAGTCATTGCTGCATAATTTGCACTTCTTTGCTGCATAATTGAGCCAACATGTGTTTGTCTTCCATTGCTTCATAAATCTAGTGTCCCTGACTATATATAAGCAGCTTGGACAGATAGACACCCAAAATGATGCTTTTCTAAATACTCACCATCGTCATATAAGCAGTTTTAGGCATCCTCTAAAGGCAGATTTAGCTGCTTTGCCAGCTTGGTGCTGTCCAAATAATTCTTAATAAAAGTAAGTACCTATAGAATAGCGCTTAGTCAAAACTCTATAACCATTGTGCCTCTTAAATATCACTCAACTGATTTCTCCTATGACAGCAGCACACGGCGCAGGATAATGGGTAAGGGCGCTTCCGTGTTTATTGCTTCCATTTTGATCAACTGAATTTTGTGTGTGTACATGAATATCTTAAAAAAAAAAAATACTCTGAGATTAGAAATTTGAAGGTGTTTATATTTACCAGTCACTGCTAGTACCTATGTATAATAGCATGTACTAGAATAGTTTCACCTACCCCCATAACAGTCAAAACATTTTATTAAGGTTGTAATATTGACTCCTCACCAGAGATCATTTGTGGCATATTTGTTTTTACTATAAAAAAATCACAAGTCAATAAAAAAGTGAAAGTGCATATGCAAATTTAGATGCCGAAGCTACAAGCTCTTGAATTTCCGAAATACATTTCAAGTAACTGCATCTTACATTACAGAGAGATCTAGGCCCTCATTATGAGTTTGACGGCCTGAGGACCGTCACAGTGGAGGTGGCAGTCCCACCGCCTCAGGTCCGGCGGAGAAGACTGCCACATTATTACCATGGCGGTGTTCCCAACAATACATAGTCAATACACCATCAGTACCACCTGTGCGGACAGACCACCGTGGCCGGCGGCAGGCATCTCCAGTCCAGCGGGACCATGTTACCGCCAAGAATATTACGAGGTTGCACACCGCCAGAATTTCTGCCACGGTCAGACCCCCACCAAAACCCTGGCAGAAATGAACACCATAAAGGGAGACACTCACCTTCAGGAACACAGACATGTCCAGAGCTGCCATGAAACCTGAACTTGAAGACTTCCCTCAGCTCCTGATTGCCCTACGACTCCAGAACCAGTGACGACAACAAAGACAATAACCGTAAGCACACCCACCAAGCACGCACTGGAGGGAAAGGCATTAGAAGGCACCCACACACAACACACACATCTGGAATGGCTAGTGATGGCCACACACACACAAACACCTGTACCAACTCACATAAATACAGACACAAACCACACACACCACGGTCAACATACACATGCCATCCACACACCACCCTGCACACACACATCACCGCCAATGTCTAACCCAAACACAACCAATACCATAGACTCACACAATTACATCACTACCGCAAACACACCAAGGCTTTGGCAAGAAACAACACTGCACACCTCCACATGAAAACACATACTGACATCAACACGTCACAACCACACTCAACTAATTTACTGAAACACTGCCACACAATGTGTCAGATGTTACACCACGTCCACACAACACAAAACGCACATGATAAATCCATCACCACACAAACGCACGCACACACAACAACCACACAATGCCACACAACACCATTACAACACATCACACCGAGTATAATGCACAAGGAAACCACACAACACATGCTGCAACACAATCACATCACATACACAAAACTAACACAAACCAAATTGCACATGTGCAAAACATCCATCAGAAAGGAAAGGCAGGACAAGTATGTCTCCAATGAGACCAACAGGTGGTTGGCCCATATATATTAGGTATGTATATAAAAAAAAAAATGAGTATTTACAAAATGGGCCAACTGGCCTGTCCAAACAGTCCAAGTGCCACCAGGTACATATGGCACTTGTGAATGCCCCAACTTGACTCCTGACTGCAAAGTGGCCTCCACGTGGTAGGGGCAGCAAGAGGGCAGGCAGGCACCTCAGGGGTAATGGGATGGTGGGCGAGTGGGGTTTTAGTTTGGGATGGGGTTCCTTGGGTTTGCCCTTGGGTTTGGAGGGGTTTTGGCTTGGCTTGGCTTTTGCCTTAATCAGAGGCTCTATAGGTTCATCCTTGGGAGGGGGGAGTTTGGGTTTGGGAGGGTTGATTTTTTGGCAGGAGGAGGGGCATGGGTAACACCACGGGGAGCAAGAGACGACTGGGACGTTGAAGGGCTGAGATCGAGGAGGGACACAGTGTGCTTTTCGGAATCACGGGGTGGGAGAGTGATAGGGAAGAGGGAAAACTCATGTAGGAATCTTTTCTTAAGGACACAAGGGCTGTCATGGGAAATGCATTTAGAAGTGGAGGGAGAGGGAGTGGTTGTGAAGTGTGTCTATGTAGGTGTCTTGGGTGCAGGTGCTTGGGTGTAAGGCATGTGTGTGTGGGTGGCTTTTGGGTGTGTGAGTGCAGTAGTGTAGGTGTCTTGGGAGGAGGGGGCAGGAGGTGCAGGGAGATGCCATGGTGGATGGGTGACTGTCTTTTGGGGTGGTGCCTGCAGGTAAGGTGGAAGTGCTGCATTTGGGGGTGTTGGTAGTTGTGGTTAGTGCGCATGTGGTGAATATGCAGGATGTATACAGGTCTGAAAGTGTGGTGACTCTAGGTATGATGGGACTAGTGGCTGGATCAGGGAGTGTTGGTGTCATGCCAGCAAGTGTGAGTGGTGTAGTGTCTGTGAAGGAGGGGGTGGTGTGGGGATCACTGTAGGGAGTGGATGTTGTTGTGTGTGCAGTTGGGTGTTGTCTGTGTGCATGCTGGTGATGGGTCTTGTGGTGGCTGTGTTTGTCACTGCGAACCGTTTCTGTTGTGGTGGATGAATGGAGGCCTGACTATGTGCTCTGGATGGGAGTGGGGAGAGGAGTATGGGATTGGGCAGAGATAGCTGGAGGGGGGATGGAAGAAAAAAGGGACACTGGCTAGCATCAGCAAGGAGGCCAGAGCCTGAAAGGATCTCTGCAGGCCAGCCAGGGCACTGTGAATACCTTTCAGGAACGCATGGCTCTGCTGTACCTCAGCTGCCAGTCCCTGGATGGCATTCACAGTGGTTGACTGACCTACAGAGACAGATCTCAGGAGGTCAATAGCCTCCTTACTGAAGGCAGCAAGGCTGACTAGGGCAGGGGCAGAAGTGCCTGCGGCGAAGGAGACATCCCCCCACCAGGTGAGTGGGCTTGGGCAAATGGGTATGGAGCAACAGGGAGGGGGTGCTGGTAAAAAGGGTGGTGGACAAGGATGGTGCTGGGCTGGTCCCAGATGGGTCTGTCACCGCCAGGGAGCTCCCTTCTCCCCGTGGCACTCCCCTTGCCCTCTGTCCCACTAGTCCCCTCAGCTCCACTGGTGTTAGCCTCCTGGGTCCAGTGGGCTGCTGCTTCCCACTTGCCGGTGCCCCTTCTCCTGATGATGCTGATGTACACAAAGGCAGAGGAGGAAAGGGTGGGAAGGAGAGAGAGGAAGATAGGGTGGAAAAGGATCAATACCTACCTACCATTAATAAAGATCAACATGTACATCTCTCCAGTTACACTCTGGCATGCCCTGCCACTACAATGACACTGCATTTCAGAAAATACACATTGTGAATTGCAATATGTAATGCTCATAATCCAGCTATTGTGGGAACATTTTGACTTAGTGAATTGGTCAAGGCTGAAACACCCCACAGCAGCATTGTGATTGCCAGGGTGATGTCATGCATTACATTTAAACAATAGGGTTAGACTCCAGGAATCTCTCAGGGGACTTCCCACATCTACTACCATGCCATAGTTGGAAAGTCTAGACCACAAAATTATAGCTGCTACAATAGATTTTGCTATGTTATTTGCCCACATATAGTCACATGTAGCAGAATGCCTTGGTTGTTTCCCTACACATATCTTACTCTCTTAGGTCAACATATGTCAGCATGGTAAGGAATCATGTCCAAAATACTGTCCTATTGAGGCCATCCATGTTGAGGAACCCTGATGCCACCTCCACAATCAGTCCATGACAGCTACTGTTCAAGATAGAGATAGCCTCATTCACAGTGGAGACACATACTGATGTGATAGCACTTACATCTCAGGTACATTGATGTAGATGGAAGAAGCTGGTCTGACACAATGCGTACAGTGTTCATGCTCACCCAACCATCAGAATTGTACATTGGATATACACTGACAACATTGTATTGCCACACATAACCGATTCAGAGCCTGGAGTGGTGACTGACACCCATTATCGATGTGCATATACCACTGATCACATGCACATCTTCCCACAAGTAAGCCACCCTATCCCAAACAAGGCCTATCATGAGGGAGGTAGGAGCCTGTACTTACTCCCTTGTGGCTGCTGTGCTGCCCTCAAGTGCCCATCTACCTCAAAGTAGGCCACAGCCAAAATGTGGCCATTAGGGGGTGGTCAGTGTCCGATCGGCACCCCTCCTTCATTGGGAGGATATCCCCAGCTGGGCCTCTGCGGTCTTCTGGGCCCAGTGTCTCAGGTCCTCCCACTGCATTCTGCAGTGGGTGCTCTGCCGGCTATGGACGCCAAAGGTCTGCACTTGCTTGTCAATGGCACACCATATCCCCTTCTTTTGATGGGCACTGACCTGCATAGGTGACAAAGACAGAACGAAAAAGTCATGTAGAGGGGAAACACATCAGCAGCAGTGGACTACACACATCATACACATCACATGCCCACACTAATGTGTCTTCACTGCACAAAAACGCATGTACTACATAGCCCCTGCATGCATCAACTCCCTGAACGACGTGGAAACACCTTACAGCCTCACACACCCCTATCACACAGGCCAATGGAATTGGGCTCATCTGCTCCTCTGGTGCCCCATATAGCTGTCCATATAGGGGAAGGATCCCATCCACAAGCTTCTCCAGCTCCTGCTGGGTGAAGGCTGGGTCCCTATCTCCTGCAGGACGTGGCATGGTGGCTCTTAGAGACAGTACAATGCAGCTCACATAGTGCAGGTCTTGCTTGCACTAGTGTCAGGAGTCAAGTGAGCTAGGAGGCATAAAATGGTAGTTACGGCAGCCACATGCATGACAGTCACCCCATAGCGGTAATCATCATTGGCTCCAGTCTCCCATAGGCAGCAATGTGATCCAATGAGGAGTTGCACGGCAGTTGAGACCGCCTACCTCCATGACGACAGAATTAATATAAATAAGGCACACATCCAACGCAAAGTCCACTTGAAGTCAGTTTACTTGTCTTTTATTCTTTGAATCTTGAGTTTCAGCCATAAGTCCCAATCGTCACTTGCCAATTGCCGCCAACACGTGTTTCGTCAGGGTTGTACCCTGTGACTTTGTCAGGGCTGCAATTACATATATATGACAAATTGTCTACACAATTTTCAGAAACATAATGTCATTGTTGACATACAATTCAGTACACCTCTCGTGCAAAGAATGGTATACTAATATAGTTGATGATTTATACCAACTGACCCAGTAATAATAAGCTATATACAAATTACACAGCAACAGACAAATCATTATGTTATTTGTAACCGCCACAAAAAAGAAAGAAAGGGTAAGTGCGTAGAAAATGACGTATTAAAACAGTGTTCCAGTGCAATCATTAAAATGTGTTCTCTCAAAGTTGATTTTTCTTATGATCGATTTATGATGTTCATATTTTATCGGGTTCTTAGCAGAAAAATATCCCAATGTGCAAGCATACACACGTGCAGTCATGGCTACAATTCAGTGTCTAGTGAGTTTAGAACTACAGAAAGTTTTCCCGTCACCCAAATAAAATACCTGTAGATTCCTCTTAGAGACTCATCCGTATGTTTCCTTATACCCTTAAGTATCTGGTTTATGTTATCTCCTGTAATTCGAACCAATGTGAGCAATCTGTCGTTCAGTTATAAAGCTTTAAAACCTTGACTTTCCCCCTGGTAGACCGATAGTTTCTGGGATAGGAAGACCAACAGAAAAGCTATCAGAATTTGTAGATACTTTCTTACAACCCACAGTGAATAATTTGCCATCATTTATTAAAGATACAAAACACATTTTGAGCTTGTTGACGGATATACAATTGGAGTGTGGTATGATTTTGGTCACCTTGGATGTGGTAGCCTTATACACAAGTATTAAACACGAAGTGGGTATGCGAGCATTAAAACATATGTTTTACAGAAGATCGGCGAGCTTACTAGAACACACAGACATGATTCTAAATATGATTGATATGATCTTGAATCATATTTTTTTCTTATTCAATAACAAATGGTATAGAAGCAGGGAGTATCCATGGGCTCCAGGTTCTCTCTTCTTCATACGCAAATCTCTTTATGGGATGGTTTGAGGAAAAGTGGGTCTGGGGACCAGGGGCGGCAACATGGCAGACGTACATTTTGTATTGGGGTAGATATATAGATGATTGCCTCATGATATGGACGGGTACTGCGGTCCAGTTTGAGGAATTCTGTAACTACCTCAATGCTAATGACACCCATATTAAATTCACTTACCAGTACAGTATGGATAGAATATAATTCCTGGATGTGGAATTGTTTATTCTAGATAACAAAATCCACAGTAAACTATACAGAAAACCGACCTCGTGCAATGCTATACTACATGCCTCGAGTGCACATTCCAAACATCAGATACATGCAATCTCTTATGGGGAAATGATAAGAGCAAGACAGAACTGTAGCAGAACTGAAGACTTTGATATATGTATACATGATATGGGACAACATTTTGCACAAAGAGGCTACCATACACAGGTGATTGAGAGAGCCAAACTAAAAGCCAGACAAATAAGTAGGGATGAGACTTTACTATCGCGGAGAACTAAGGATAGACATCGTGACAGAATTAACATTGTTACAGACTTCACAGAATCCTCCAATATGTTGAGGAGGATAATGACCCGCCATTGGAACATTCTAAGGCAGGATGAGACATTGGCAGATTGTATTACAAGCAGGCCAGAAATAACATACCGCAGAGGGAGATCACTAACAAACTTTCTATGTGCTAGTTACCCTCAACATGAAAACAGAGACAATTGGTTGACAGAACGGAGTAGGGGATTCTTTAAGTGTGGACAATGTGGGGTCTGTAATTGGGCTTGGCATGCAAAGAGGGATTTTACTGATCATGATGGTCATCAGTTTAAAATACAGTCAAGTATTACATGTGTGACATCATTTGTGATCTATGTAATATTGTGCAAATGTGAGCGCATATATGTGGGGAGCACGATCCATCCCTTGAAAGTCAGAATTGGGGAACATATGAGGGCTATCAAACAGGAGGACGAAAGGTACCCTAATGTGCAATGTAGGAAAGTCCTCCTTTTTGCCCTTGTCACCCCCACACTTTTTGGACAGGTACTGGTGGTTACTGACTCTTGGCTGTGCCCTGGGTACTGCTTACCAGTCCCAGGGCCAGTGCTCTGTGTAAAGTGGATATGCAAATTAGGCTAATTATAATTGGCTAAGTCAACCTACCTATAAGTCCCTCGTATATGGCATATACCCATAGGTGCACTGCTGAGTTGCCCAGTTTCATTTTAAAGTTATATGCAAATTCGACTTTGGAATTAAAAGTAGTTCCAAAGTCTTAAACTGCCTTATTTTTACATATAAGTCACCTCCAAGGTGTGCCCTATGTGCCCCTAGGGCTGGGTGCCATGTAACTATAAGCAGGCACCTTATAAAATTAGTTTAAAACTATAAGCCCTGGTGAGGTAAAAACAGCCAAATTTCTTTTTCCCTCATTGTAGTGAATGGCCTTCATAGGCTAGAATGTGGAGACTTTATTTTAATTTTAAAAGTCCCCTTGAGTGACAGATACAAAGAGTTTGGTATCGAAGTAATTGTTATAATAAATCCCACAACTTCCAGTTGTTGGATTTAATATAACTTGTTCAGGTAAAAAGTTTTAAACTTTACCTGAAAAGTTGCCAATTTCAGCCCTGCATTGTTTTTGCTGCTGTGCCCTGATTGGCCAACCTCTTGCAGCCTGGCCAGGCTGCCTTGATGAGGTGTGAAGTGGCCTGGCATCACACAAAGAGATGTGCCTGTGGGAGGGGATCTCCCCTCAACAGATGGTGAGGCAGGAAGGGGGAGGGCTGCCAAACTGGTCTTCAAAGGCAGAGGAGGAAACTTGGAGCAACCCAGGACCACCCCCACATGCTGCAACCCCAGACAACTAGGTGCCCCCTTGATTAGTTTAGGAGAGGGCAGGATAGGGGTGTGTTTATGATTTTTAGCCACACCAGTGGGTGGGCTCAGCCAGATGTAACCTCCAAAAATCATTTTCAGCCATGATGGATTTTTGAGGAATGTTGCCTCCTGGGATTGATTTTTGCCCCACTTCCCTGGAAGTGGTCATCACAGGGGGAAGTACCCTGCACCTGAATGGAGAACCAGGACCCCCCTGTTTTTCACCCAGGAGCAAGGATAAAACTGGCAGACCTGCACCCACACCTCAGATCCCCATCAGATCCCAACAAGGAAGAACCAAAGGAGAAGAAGGACTGCCCTGCTGGACCCCTGGCCTGAACCTGGACCCTGCACTCTGAAGGACTGCACCAGCTGCACACTTGGGCTTCACCACAAGAAGGACTTTGCCTGGCTTCAACTGGTTCAAGGAGGGACTCCCTCTTTGCTACAGGTGAAAAATTGCTAACCAGAGTCCCCTGCACCAACTCCTGAAGAAATCAACCAGCCAAAAAGGAGTTTGCGCCAGGTGCATTCTAGGAGTTGTATTCCACACCCCAAAGGATCATCTCAGAACTGTGGACCCCAAAAGAACCTTAAAGGAACATCTGGGAGAAGATTCAGAAGTTTGGAGAACTTTGGAAAACTTTTGAAAAAAAGCTCCATAAAGTGACCGACCTGCCACCTCAACTCTAGCCGGCTTGCCTCAACCATGACCCGGCCTGACTTGTAGGTTCGTCCCGGTGAAGAAAATCTCAAAAAAAGAGACTAAGGGGGTTATTCTAACTTTGGAGGAGGTGTTAATCCGTCCCAAAAGTGACGGAAAAGTGACGGATTTACCACCAGCCGTATTACGAGTCCATTATATCCTATGGAACTCGTAATACGGCTGGTGGTATATCCGTCACTTTACCGTCACTTTTGGGACGGATTAACACTCCTCCAAAGTTAGAATAACCCCCTAAGTCCGAACATAGGAAGTTGACCGAGACCTCCCAGCCAGCGTATCCGAGGAGGGCTCCAAGGACGTTGGATCAAGATCCAGGTTTGCCCCAGTCGAAGGATGTTCACCTAAAAAAAACGACCAAGTCCGAAGGTAAAAATCTCCACTGAGAGCTCCTACGACGCATATCCGGAGAAGGGTTCCAGGAGGTCGGATTGGACTGGCAGGTTCGTCTCGCTGAAGAAAATCTTCCGAAAAACGACTAAGTCCGAAGGTAAACATTTGACCGGGGCCTCCCGCGGGCTGTAGCCGAGCCGGGCTCCATCGCGGTCGGCCATAAACTTTGACTTTGCCCCGGTCGAGGTGCAACCAGATGACTCGAATGGCGCTTTTTGTTTCTAGGTGCTAGGAAACAATAATTCTTAAAAAAGTCATATCTCCGGTTCCCCTTACCCGATTTTATTCATTTTTGTGTTATCTTAAAGATAAAAATATAATTTATTTTTATAAATTGGTTTTGGATTTTCAAGCTGTTTCCTGTGTTTTATTTAATTACTGTTTTGTGATATTTGAATGCTTTACACTCTGTCTCCTAAGTTAAGCCTTGTCGCTCGTTGCCATGGCAACAAGGGTTGAGCTGGATTTAATTTACTGAGACCTAACTGGACCTAAGTGGAGGTTAGTGGCCTATTGCTAAGTGTAGGTACCTACCTGCCCTTACCAATAACCCATTTTCCAACATTTTTGGTGCGCAGTGGTGGGATCCTGTACTTGTGTTCAGTATCACATTACAGTTTTAGGTAAAACAAATTACAAATCCTTTAAATTGTCCTAGTGCAAAAATTGTTTGTAATTTTTAATTTGGATTAATTTCAATTATTGTAATTTTGTAATTTTTCTAAATTCTTGTTTCCAACTTTTGCAAAACGTTCTTGTTGACACAAAACAAGGGAACCATGGAGCTTGATCTGGCTAGCCTACCCAAACTGACAGTAGCCCAGTTTAGGGGGTGTGTACTGAAAGAGGGTTGCCTGCAACCACTGACCTCATGAAGCATGTCCTGATCAAATCCCTGACAGCATGGGCTGTGGCTCAAGAGGAAGCTCCAGAGGAGGAGGAAGACAGGTCCTCACTGCACACAGTTACCAGGGTCATTCCCAAAGCTAGCTGAGGGAAGGGGATCCCTTCAGGAGGAGAGAACCTGTCCGTCAGGGAAAGAGAGCTGGAGGCCCAGCTTGCATTTATAGCTTTGGAAGCACAGAAGCTGACCCTAGAAGAGAAAAATTGGGCAAGGGAAGAGAAAAGAGATGCTGGCAGCGACAGAGAAGCTGAGGTGTCCATGGGTGGTTTTTTTTCCCCCAGATTACCCAAGGGGGTGGTTCCTGCCTATGTAGAGGGGGATGACATAGATAAGTGGCTGGGGGCCTTTGAGAGGGCACTCCAAATGAGGAGAGTCAAGCCTCAGTACTGGGGTTCACTTCTTTGGGAGTTGGTCCCCAACTCTGGGAGGAATAGGCTCCTAACCTTGACGGGGGAGGAGGCAGATTCATACCCCAGTATGAAGAGATGCTTGGTTAAAAAGTTTGGTCTGACCCCAGAGCAGTATAGGCTCAAGTTTAGGGACACCCAAAAGACAAGCACCCAGTCCTGGGTGGACTTTGTGGACATCTCAGTTAAAGCACTAGAGGGCTGGATAGAGCTCAACAAGGTAAGTACCTTTGAGGGGCTGTACAATTTGATTATGAGGGAGCACCTTCTAACCAATTGTGTCCAAGAGAAGCTCTGCCAGTATCTAGTTGACTCTAAGTTGACCAACCCCAGAGAGCTGGGGGAGGCAGCAAATAACTGGTTAAGAACTAGGGTTAACCAGAAACCCCCCGGGGGTGATCAGAAAAAGGGAGGACATGGTTTTTCTCAGGGGAAGAACCAAGGGAAAGATGATAAAAAACCCAAGGAGTCCTCACAAGAGTCCCAGGGTGGGGGAGCCCTGAGCCATTCCACTTCTAAGGGGAAAGGGTATCAGGGGAAGCATTATGATCCTGTTAAAGCAGGAAAGTTTCAGGAGCTTGCTAAGGCCTGCAAGTGTTTTGAGTGTCATCAACCTGGACACAAAAGAGGAGGTGCTATCTGCACCAAGAAGCCCCCAATTGGTGGGCAAACCCAGGTGATTGCTAGTGTAGGGTTGGGGTTGGAGGTTGGCCCAGGGCTGGGATCAGGGTACAAAGAGGTCACCTTAGTATCCGTGGGTGGGGTGGACATTGCAACTATGGCCACCTTACCTCCCAGCATGGAGATATGTAGGCAGAGGCCTAAAGTAAATGGGACTGAGGTGGAAGCTCTGGGAGATACAGGAGCCAGTGTGACAATGGTCACAGAGAAGCTGGTTTCTCCAGAACAGGTCTTACCTGGTGTCTTCCACCAAGTAACATTTGCAGATAGCAGAACCCAACTCCATCCCATGGCCATGGTGAGCCTGGAATGGGGAGGTGTGACTGGCCCTAAGAAGGTAGCTGTAGCTCCTGCCCTCTCAGTAGAGTGTCTGCTGGGAAATGATCTTGAAGCATCTGAATGGTCAGAGGTGGAGAGAAGGGTCCATGCACAGATGCTGGACTCCCTGAATGGGTGTGTGCTGTGACCAGGTCAGAGGCAGCACAACAGGGAAGTGCTGGACACTTGGACCATGGAACAAGAGAAAGGGCACTGGGTCTGGCTTGCCAGCCCCTACAAGTACACCAAGTACAGAGGATCAGGAGGAATCCAAACCTGAGGGGGGGATCTGACCTCTGAGGGAGGGCCACTTCCCCTGCAAGCTCTGCCTGACTTGGCAGAGCTGCAAGGGGCAGGTGGGCCCACCAGAGAAGAGTTGTGCCAGGGACAAAGAGAGTGTCCCATTCTTGAGGGCCTAAGACAGACTGCTGCGAGACAAGAACAAGGGGATACCAGTGGGACCCACAAGGTTTACTGGGAGGATAGAGTTCTCTACACTGAGGCAAGGGACCCCAAACCAGGGGCAACCAGGAGAGTAGTAGTCCCCCAGAAGTATAGATAATTCCTCCTTACTTTAAGCCATGATATTCCCTTAGCTGGACATTTGGGACAGACCAAGACCTAGAACAGGCTGGTCAACCATTTTTATTGGCCCCAAATGTCAGAAAAAGTAAAGGAGTTTTGTAGCTCCTGTGTTACCTGCCAAGCCAGTGGCAAGGCAGGGGACAAGCCAAAGTCTCCCTTGATACCACTGTCAGTGGTTGGGACTCCCTTTGAGAGGGTGGGGATTGACATTGTTGGTCCCCTAGACCTACCAACTGCCTCAGGTAACAGGTACATTTTGGTGGTTGTGGACCATGCCACCAGGTACCCTGAGGCAATACCCCTCCGGACAGTCACTGCTCCCACAGTGGCTAGGGCCCTACTTGGTGTGTTCACCAGAGTAGGATTCCCAAATAGGGGCACACAATTATGTCTGTCTATCTGAAAGCCATGTGGCATGAGTGTGGTGTTACTTATAAGTTCACCACCCCCTATCATCAGATTTAATAAGACCCTGAAGGGCATGATCATGGGTTTGTCTGACAAACTCAGGAGGAGATGGGATGTTCTCCTTTCATGCCTGCTGTTTGCCTACAGAGAGGTGCCACAGAAGGGGTTGGATTCAGCCCCATTGAGTTACTGTTTGGGCACCCTGTAAGAGGCCCATTGTGCTTGGTGAGAGAGTCTTGGGAGAAGCCTCTCAAAGAGTCCAGGGAGAATGTACTAGATTATGTGCTGGGCCTGCGGTCACGCATGGTTGAGTACATGAAGAAGGCAAGCAGAAACCTGGAGACGAGCCAAGAGCTCATGAAGCTCTGGCATGATGAGAAGGCTACCATGCTTGAGTATCACCCAGGACAGCTGGTGTGGGTTTTGGAGCCCATGGTTCCTAGGGCACTTCAGGCCAAATGGACTGGGCCCTATCCAATTGTGGAGAAAAAGGGTGAGGTCACCTACTTGGTGGACCTTGTCACCCCCAGGAATCGTCATAGGATCCTGCATGTTAACAGGTTGAAACCCAACCAGGACAGGGCAGACATGACCATGCTGATGGTCACTGATAAAGGGAAGGAGGAGGACAGTGAACCTCTGCCAGACATCCTGTCCTCAAATGAACAAGATGGGTCAGTGGAGGGAGTGGTACTCTCTCCCAAGTTGACAGACCAGCAACAAAAAGACTGCAGACAAGTTTTAGAGCAGTTTGCTAGTCTGTTCTCCCTGACCCCTGGACTCACCAATTGGTGTGTCCATGACATTGACACTGGTGACAGCTTACCTGTCAAAAACAAGCTGTACAGGCTGTCTGACCAGGTCAAGGCCAACATCAAAGGTGAAGTGGCTAAGATTTTGAAGCTCAAGGTAATTGAGCCCTCTGACAGTCTTTGGTCCAGTCCAGTGGTACTGGTGCCCAAACCTAATCCCCAAGGTGGGAAGAAGGAATTGCGTCTCTGTGTGGACTACAGAGGTCTGAATGCAGTCACTAGGACTGATGCTCACCCCATAACTAGAGCTGATGAGCTTATTGATAGGTTGGGGCCTGTCAAATTCCTGAGCACATTTGATCTGACCTCAGGATACTGGCAGATTGCCTTAAGTCCAGGAGCTAAGGAGAGGTCAGCATTTTCCACACCAGAGGGCCAATTTCAGTTCAAGGTGATGCCCTTTGGCCTGAAAAATGCTCCTGCCACCTTTCAACGGTTGGTGAATAGAGTCCTGTCTGGGTTGGAATCTTTCAGTGCAGCTTATCTGGACGATATAGCTGTATTTAGTTCCACCTGGGAGGACCACCTGGTCCACCTGAAGGAAGTGCGTCAGGCCCTGCTTCAAGCAGGCCTGACTATCAAGGCAAGCAAGTGCAACATAGGGCAAAGCTCAGTTGTGTACCTGGGCCACCATGTTGGTGGAGGCCATGTACAACCTCTCCAGCCCAAGATCCAGACTATCCTGGATTGGGAGGCTCCTAAAACCCAGACTCAGGTCAGGGCCTTTCTTGGCCTGACTGGGTACTACAGGAGTTTTTTTTGTAGTCCTCATTTCAAACCCTCCTTCCTCACCGCGAGAGGGAATAAGGCAGGGTGATCAATAGTACAGAGTGTGCTATGATCACTTGCTGCCCAACTCTGCCAGACCTTTACCTGCCTGGGAGTATGGCCTCACTATACCCACTCCACTTACCAACAACGACCAGTGGTAGTACGTAGGAGGCATGTTTAATCATTGGAGCAAGCCGATTCACAATGTTCTCCCTTATCCTCCCCCCTCCTCTCCCAAACCCCACCACTGCTTCAACTGATTCCAAAATCTATTTTTTTTACAGATCACACTTGTTTCCAACTTTAAATTATACATCAGAGCATCTTTCCAATCCATAAGCGTTGGGGGTTCGACATCAATCCATTTTTTACAAATTGCTCGCCTTGCCACAAGCATCATATAAAACAACAGCTTAGAGCCATCCCTACTTATCCGCTGAGGCCCTATCAAACATCCAAAAAACACAAGCGAGGTGCTTACCTTGAGTCTTATAGAAAGTATTTCACTAATAACATCACCAACCTCTACCCAAAATTTGCTGAGCTTGGGGCATTCCAAGAACATGTGAACGTCGTCTACCGCCAGGTTCCCACACTTTATGCATCCAACCATATTGTCCTGATCCATTCTAGAAAGCTTTGCTGGTGTCCAGAAAACTCTGTGAATTGAAAACAAATGATTCCTCCTTAACGCAGCAGGCTTGACAATATTATATAAAAGTGTAGTAGATACTTGCCATAATTCTTTGTGCTGGTACTCCGGCAAGCACTCTCCCCACAGCTCCCCAATGTAAAAAACCTGCAGCCTTTAAGAGGGATGCCAAAGCATCCTTGGTCCACTCCGGTGACCCTGGGGAGTCCCATATAGGGGCCTTATTACTATAATATGACAGGTTTGTGGCTCTTCTGATCGCATGCCACATCCTCACTAAATCCTGTGACACCTTGAATCTGATTTTCTTGAAGTGCTTAGGGTCACCAAACTTATACATAAAACTTGTCTGTAACTCATTATTCTCTGTCATTGTGATCAGAGCCTGCCCCAGCTCAGACTGACGTGGGTGATTAAAGGTCTCTCTTGCATTCTTCAAAAAGAAGGCCCACGCATAGTATTGCATATCTGGCAAACCCAATCCTCCTTTTTCATTCCTCCTTCTCTGTTTTTTCCAAGAAATACGTACACCTTTGGATGCCCAAATAAAACTGCAAAATTTTCCTTGCAGTTTCCTTAATGAATCCTTGCTAAACATTAATGGTATCGAATTGAAGATAAACGTAAACTTGGGGACAATCACCATCTTAATTTAATTAACCCGACCAATAATGGTTAAAGGTAAATTTAACCATCTTTTTAATAGAATATCCACCTCCCTCATTACCTTCCTAAAATTTGTTTCTGCAAGTTTATTTATATCCTGTGTAATAGTAATCCCTAAATATTTGACCTCCTCCTTCTTGATTACAGAACTACCCACATCCATGTTCCAAGCCATCACCTCCATCTTTCGATTATTAACTGCATACCCCGAAATACTCCCAAAATCTCTCATCAGGTCTTCCATTACTATATTAGTCTGAGTTAGATTAGAAGTGTAAATCATCAGGTCATCTGCATACAAAAAAACTTTCATAGAAAAATTCCCACTCACAAAAGGGAGAATTCACTGATCGCTCCTAATTATGGTAGCAAGTGGCTCGATATACAAGTTAAACAATAACAGGGATAACGGGCACCCCTGTCGCGTATCCCATCCTATTTTAAACGAGGAAGTGAGATCACCATTAACCAAAATTCTTGCACAGGGATCAAAATAAATTTTTTGTAATGTCCTAAAGTGCCCCCCAAGATTATAGCCTTCAAATACAGTCTTTAAATACTCCCAGTTAACTCTATCAAAAGCTCTAGTTGCATCAACCATCACAACTGCTAGAGGGGAATGACATGTGGTGGCCATATTGACTGAAGCTACCAACCCATGTGTCAAATCCTGCATATGTCGTCCTTTCAAGAACCCTTTCTGATCCATATGTATCAGCTTCCCCAAAACACCCCCTAATCTATCTGCCAAGATTTTTGCAAAGATCTTATAGTCACAGTTCAGGAGGGATATTGGACGATAAGATTCACAACACCTAGGGTCCTTTCCTGGTTTTAAAATTAGTGTAATAATAGCTTCCCTCCAAGAGGGGGGGTCTCCCATCAGTCCTAAAAATATTATTGAAAAGTTCTCTAAAAAAAAAATAATACTACTACCTAAGGCTCTATAAACTTCGACGGGCAACCCATCCGTCCCTGCCACCTTACCTGATTTACCCAAATGTATTGCATGCTCAAGCTCTACCATATCAATTGCCTCATTTATCGCCTTATTCTCCTCCTCACTTAGAGATGTCAAATCCAATTCCTCTAACCAACCCTTCACTGAGTCTGTTGAAATTTCTAGATTCTCAGTGTATAATTCCTTAAAGAAATTTAAGAAAGTATCTTCCACCTCTTTCTTACTCTTCCTAACCTCCCCCGAAATACCATCCTGAATCTCTCTCACCCGGTTCCTAACTATACCAGTTTTAATCTTCCAGGCCAACAGTTTGCCGCTGTTCTCACCGTATTCAAAATGAGACACTGTGTTGGCCTCACATCTCATTCTGATTCGATCATCTATAACTGCTGCTAAGTCCAAACAAGCCTCTTGATCTTGTTTTTGTAGCAGGTTAACTTCTTCCTCCTCAAAATCCATAGCAGCCAATCCCTGCTCAACCTGCCGAATCACATTTTCTAACCTGATTATTTCTTCATAGTACTTTTTCCTTCTGTCTGCAGCTGCACTTATCAACTTCCCCCTCAAAAAAGCTTTGATCACATCCCAAACTACCGCAAGCGAGGCTGACCCTTTATTAAGATAGAAAAATTCTTCAGTCCCTCTCCATAGTTCTGCTACAACCTCATCTTCCAATAATAACGTTCTGTCCAGAGTCCACCTTCTCTCTCTTTTATCCCCAAACCAATTGAGCTTCAAGGTCACAGCCAAATGATCCGAAAGATGAGCCCCAATGTGTAAAACTTCATCCACAGCCTCTATTAAACTTTCATCTATTAAGAAATAATCAATCATAGATTGATGTCTATATTTTTTGTTGCTATAAGTATAACCTCTTGCCCGCCCATTCTTTTCTCTCCAAACATCATATAAACCAAATTGTGACATCAGTAATCAAATCTGAGCATGCATTTTCTCGTTAATTCTTGACCTACTCTGTGAAGACCTATCCAGCTCATAATTCAGCACTACATTGAAGTCCCCCACCCATATAATAGGGTCCCTATATTGAAGCAAAAAAAGTGAGAGTCCTTCAACTGAGCTATATCATCCCGATTAGGACCATAATACCCCACTAGAGTAAATGCAAAATCATACACCGTTAATCTCCCCACCACCCATCTCCCAGACTTGACTACCGGACCCTCAAAATAAGAAATGTCAGCATGTTTTTTTATTAAGATGGCTACCCCCTTACTACCCCTGCATAATTAGAACTAGCTATCTGCTGCACCCATCTACATGGTCGAAAAACCTCCACACACTCTTCCTTAGAAAGATGGGTTTCCTGCAAGATCAACACATCAAATTGAGCATCCTTCAAATATTGTACCATCCTCTTTTGTCTGCTCCTCACCCGGAGGCCATTAACGTTCCAGGACAGGAACTTCAAATCAGTCCTCGACATCCTCCCTCCAGGGACCCGCCACCCCTATAAGATCTCGAATTTCCCCACCTCCCTCTCTATCCATCACAACACCCAGGACCTTTTTTCCCTTTTCCCTATACTACACTCCACCTAGTGCTCCCCATCCCCCCCAACCCACCCCCATCCACCCAACCCCAGGAGAACCCTCCCTTTCTTCATAGACTGGCGTTGCCGCCTATGAAGGGTCCTCATGCAGGGCTCAGAGCCTCGCATCACCATAATCAGCCAACCGATGTTTAGAGGAGGATGCATATACTAAACCAGAATCTTGTTCTAATTTCTTGATCAAGTCATCAACATCATTACAATCATTGAAGTTATACATCTTGTTGTTTGCCATTACTCTTAAGGAAGCCGGGAACCTTAATTGGGCCGTTGCCCCAAGTCTTCTCAATATATCGATTCTTTTCCCCAGCTCCCACTGATTATTTAGGGTGATAGAAGCAAGGTCCGACCTAACCTCAAATGGAGCACCATTCACTGAGAGTTCTTTCTTCTTCAATGCCATCTCCAAAATACGTCCTTTAAGCCCAGATGTCAGAAAATAGACCAGGATTTTTCTTGGCCTGTCCCTGTTGGGGGGCATTTTTGCAGGGACCCTATTTACCCATTAAATATCTTTTGCAATATCAACTCCAGAATCGTCAAATTTTATTTCCTGAGTTATTAATTTTTACCACAAATCCCTTCAAATCATCTCCCTCCAAACCCTCGCGGACTCACAGAAACCTCAAATTATTTCTCAGATTATTGTTTTCCAAGGATTCCAGCTTAGCCAACACTCCTGCCTCTCCTGATTTCAAACCTTTTATCTGCTCTTTGTTTTCCTCCACAACAGTCCTCAAATCGCCAAGCTCTTCCTCCAAAGCAACTGTTCGACCTGCCAAATCATCTATTTTGTTTTCCAAGATCTTCACACAAATTCCTGATCTCCTCCTGATTAGATTTATACGTTTTAAAACCGTCCATCAATTCCATGGCAAGGGCCTTCAACATATCTGTAACAGAGTCACTGGGTAGATTTACATCCCCACCTCCATTCAAGGGATCGAGTGCCCCTCCAGCCTGTATGACAGCTTGACTGGCCTCCTGTCCTCTTCCAGTAAATCCATCTTCCCCAAAGCGGGTCCCAGAAATATTTTGTTGCATCAAGTCCCCATTAACTGCTGAGGTAAATATTTCCCCCCTTCCTAACACGGGTAGTCTTGCCTCTGTCTCTTGCGCACTTGACATTTTCCGGGTTCCAGGTAACACCCTGCAATACATTCTTAATGAGGGGGTGACCTTTATTTACCTATTAGTAGCAGAACCTGAGTTACTTAAAACACCTTTCCTCGTACCTAAGTTATTAATTTGCTCTTCCTTACTCCTCCCCGTAGTCTGGTTCTGATTATTAATTTTTGCCGATTTCCACTTCTATCTGCTTTTTCATCACCTTCGTGCTCCGTAGGGAATGAGCTACCAGACCTCTGCCACCCCTAACTCCTATCTTCCCTTTTCCTCTTCTGGCCCGGGTCAGAGCCACCCCCTCTGCCTTATCTACCATGGGACCTTGGGACGCCAGAAAAATAACGGTGTTCCTTACTTGCAATCTGACATTTATAAAACAAAAAGTAGCTCCCACGTTCCTTCAGTTTTCTTGTTCACTTCTTGCAGCCCCAAATGCAAAAAACGCCTTCTCACCTTCTCCCAAGTCATTTCCTTTCCCACTACAAATGCAGCTGGTGCTGACTCTGCCACACCTCCCCTGGAAAGGGATCCTTGCTACTGCCTCCCTTCCTCTGAGCACCTCTGAGCCGGCTCTCAGCAGGGGCACCATCCGCTCCTGATTGCAAGTGCACTGTGTCCCCACCACCTTCAGAAGCAGGAAAAAATCATCCCTCAATCAAAACTATGGTCGTGCCGCCTCCTCCGACTCCCCGGTAAGTGGTTATGATTAAAATTGCATTCTGCGCGTTACGTGCTCCGAGCCCTGCTGAGCCCTCCGCACCAGGCCCCTCAGCCAGCCGCCATGTTCAGAATTATGGGCCCATAGTGGCCCCTCTGACTGAGCTTACCGCCAAGAAACAGCCCAGGAAGGTCATTTTGACCCCAGAGTGTCAGAAAGCTTTTGACACCCTAAAACAGGCTATGAGTTCAGCACCAGTGTTACTGGCCCATGACTATAGCAAGGAGTTTATAGTGCAAACAGATGCTTCAGAGGAATGGATTGGGGCAGTGTTAGCACAAGTTAATGAAGAGGGCCAAGATCAACCAGTTGCCTTCATCAGCAGGCGACTACTCCCCAGACGGAAAAGATGGAGTGCCATTGAGAGGGAGGCTTTTGCTGTGGTCTGGTCCCTGAAGAAGTTGAGGCCATACTTGTTTGGCACTCACTTCTGTGTACAAACTGACCACAGACCTCTCAGATGGCTGAAGCAAATGAGGGGGGAGAACCCAAAACTGTTAAGGTGGTCCATTTCCCTACAGGGGATTGACTTCACAGTGGAACACAGACCTGGGACTGCCCATGCCAATGCAGATGGCCTTTCCAGGTTTTTCCACTTAGCTGATGAGGACTACCAGGGTGTAGGTTAGTACCCATCACCTTTCATCTGGGGGGCAGTGTAGTAAAGTCCTCCTTTTTGCCCTGGTCACCCCCACACTTTTTGGACAGGTAGTCTTGGCTGTGCCCTGTGTACTGCTTACCAGTCCCAGGGCCTGTGCTCTGTGTAAAGTGGATATGCAAATTAGGCTAATTATAATTGGCTAAGTCAACCTACCTATAAGTCCCTAGTATATGGTAGGGCATGTAGGTTTAGGGACCACAGCATAGGTAGTGCACCCATAGGTGCACTGCTGAGGTGCCCAGTGTCATTTTAAAATCAGGCCTGCCTTGCTGGCCGCTTTTAAATTAAAGTTATATGAAAATTCGACTTTGGAATTAAAAGTAGTTCCAAAGCCTTAAACTACCTTATTTTTACATATAAGTCATCCCTAAGGTGTGCCCTATGAGCCCCTAGGGCTGGGTGCCATGTAACTATAAGCAGGGACCTTATAAAAGTAGTTTTATAAGCCCTGGTGAGGTAAAAACAGCCAAATTAGTTCTTCCCTCATTGCATTGAATGGCCTTCATAGGCTAGAATGGGGAGACTTTATTTTAATTTTAAAAGTCCCCTTAAGGGACAGATACAAAGAGTTTGGTATCAAATTAATTGTTATAATAAATCCCACAACTTCCAGTTGTGGGATTTAATATAACTTGTTCAGGTAAAATGTTTTAAACCTTACCTGAAAAGTTGCCATTTTCAGCCCTGCATTGTTTGTGCCCTGATTGGCCAGCCTCTGGCAGCCTGGCCAGGCTGCGTTCATGAGGTGTGAAGTGGCCTGGCTTAACACAAAGAGATGTGCCTGTGGGAGGGGATCTCCCCTCAGCAGATGGTGAGGCAGGAAGGGGGAGGGCTGCCAAAATGGTCTTCAAAGGCAGAGAAGGAAACATGGAGCAACCCAGCAACACCCCCACATCCTGCAACCCCAGACAACTAGGTGCCCCCTTGATTAGATTAGGAGAGGGCAGGAGAGGGGTGTGTTTATGATTTTTAGCCACACCAGTGGGTGGGCTCAGCCAGATGTAACCTCCAAAAATCATTTTCAGATATGATTGATTTTTGAGGAATGTTGCCTCCTTAGATTGATTTTTGCCACACTTCCCAGGAAGTGGTTGTCACAGGGGGAAGGACCCTGCACCTGATTGGAGAACCAGGACCCCCCTGTTTTTCACCCAGGAGCAAGGATAAAACTGGCAGACCTGCACCAACACCTCAGATCCCCATCAGATTCCAACAAGGAAGAACCAAAGGAGAAGAAGGACTTCCCTGCTGGACCCCTGCCTGCACCTGGACCCTGCACTCTGAAGGACTGCACCAGCTGCACACTTGGGCTTCACCAAAAGAAGGACTTTGCCTGGCTTCAACTGGTTCAAGGAAGGACTCCCTCTTTGCTACAGGTGAAAAATTGCTAACCAGAGTCCCCTGCACCAACTCCTGAAGAAATCAACCAGCTGACCACTGCCCAGTGGCCAAAAAGGAGTTTGCGCCAGGTGCATTCTGGGAGTTGTAGTCCACACCCCCAAGGATCATCTCAGAGCTTCTGGACCCTTGGGGTGAGCTGTGGACTCCAAAGAGCCTTAAGGGATCATCTGGGAGAAGATCCAGAAGTTTGGAGAACTTTGGAGAACTTTTGAAAAAAAGCTCCACAGAGGGACAGACCTGCTGCGGCAACTCTAGCCGGCTTGCCTCAACCACGACCTGGCCTGCCTTGCAGGTTTGTCCCGGTGAAGAACATCTCCAAAAAAGAGACTAAGTCTGAACATAGGAAGTTGACCTGGACCTCCCAGCCAGCGTATCCGAGGAGGGCTCCAAGGACGTGGGATCAAGATCCAGGTTTGCCCCAGTCGAAGGATTTTCACCTCGAAAAAACAACTAAGTCCGAAGGTAAAAATATCCACCGAGGGCTCCCGCGAAGCGTATCCGGAGAAGGGTTCCAGCAGGTCGTATTGAACTGGCAGGTTAGTTCCGCTGAAATAAATCTTCAGAAAAACGACTAAGTCCGAAGGTAAAATTTTGACCAGGGCCTCCCGCGGGCTGTAGCCGAGCCAGGCTCCATCGCGGTCGGCCTTAACCTTTCACTTTGCCCAGGTCAAGGTGCAACCATATGACCCGATGGGCACTTTTTGTTTCTAGGTGCTAAAAAACAATAATTCTTTAAAAGTTCATATCTCTGGTTCCCCTTATTCGATTTTATTTGTTTTTGTGTCATTTTGAAGATAAAAATATAATCTATTTTAGTAAATTGGTTTTGGATTTTTAAACAGTTTCCTGTGTTTCATTTAATTACTGTTTTGAGATATTGAATGCTTTACACTCTGTCTCCTAAGTTAAGCCTTGTTGCTCGTTGCCAAGCTACCAAGGGCTGAGCTGGGTTTAATTTACGGAGACCTAACTGGACCTAAGTGGTACCTACCTGCCCTTACCAATAACCCATTTTCCAACATGCAACATTTATAATTGTGTGAAAGAGCAAATGCGAAGAAAAATCAAAAATTCTTTGGCATTGAACACGTACGCGCTGACCCTAGGGGAGGCAATAGAGAACTCCACTTAAGGAGAAGAGATTCTATGTGGATCATGAAATTGCAGGCGGTAGAAAGGGGTCTCAATACTGACTCAGAACTTGAGTACTTCTTAGGAACATAATGACAATATGTTAAATATGATTTTCAATATAATATGTATATGTATAAATAACCCCAAGTGCTGTGCTAATGAATGTAATACAATTGTTAAGCAATGGCGAAATCAGTACCTGTAGAATGGAACATCTCTAAGGGGGATGTCATGATACACAAATACTAGTCGGTTTCAGAGCCAATGTGCAAGTATACACATGTGTAATTTTGTATATCTCACCTCATGAATGGAATCATATTATCAATAAACAATATGCCACCGTTGTGGCTTGTAAAACAGGGATAAGTTTTGTTAGAGACACTGGAACTACGACGCTCTTCCAACCAGAATACAGTCCTATTTTTATATCCATGAATGGCTACCGATAAATAGAGGCAAAAGAGAAAACGGACTAAAAGATATCACAGAGAGCGTACTCGCGGTAAATGACAAGACACATTAATCCGGTGAGGAGACTCCATTTTTTCGAACTTGGCACGGCGTGGTGTACAACCTATATACTTGTTAGACACCCATGAGAAGGGGTCTAGAGGAAACACGAAAGTAATGGCATAATAGACTAGAGCGGGAGAACTATGTCACTTTAACGTGTTTAAACCGCTACCGTTTTGATGATTTGCCGACATGCCGGTATTTGGGGCACGCGTCGGTTTTCGAACTTTTGCTTAACGTGGCATGCCTTATTTAAGGATTGAAGGGCCAGCAGAGCCCACATTTTGGGTAACAGATAAATTTAGATATTTATCATATCATCTAATAGACTGATGATAGCACACCCAGACTCATGGCTTAGAGGGGTAATTTGGGACATATGGTGTCATTGAATTCATTAACACTACATCATGTGTGCACGTCACAATAATTAGACCTATGGTGGAAAGTTTTCTCGTGAGACAAAGTTTATACTGAATCCCAACAGGGGGAGTTTTATGTTATATGGTTTATTTGCAGATTAGAAGGTCACACGCCAAAAGCTTTATAACTGAATGACAGATCGCTCACATTGGTTGGAATTAAAGGAGATAACATAAAGCAGATACTTAAGGGGATAAGGAAACATACAGAAGAGTCTCTAAGAGGAATCTACAGGTATTTTATTTGGGTGACGGGAAAACTTTCTGTAGTTCTAAACTCACTAGACACTGAATTGTGGCCATGACTGCACGTGTGTATGCTTGCACATTGGGATATTTTTGGGCTAAGAACCCGATAAAATATGAACACTATAAATTGATCATGAGAAAAACCAACTTTGAGAGAACACAGTTTAATGATTTCACTGGAACACTGTTTTAGTATGTAATTTTCTATGCACTTACCCTTTCTTTCTTTTTTGTGGCGGTTACAAATAACATAATGATTTGTCTCTTGCTGTGTAATTTGTGTATAGCTTATTATTACTGGGTTAGTTGGTATAAATCATCAACTATATTAGTATCCCAATCTTTGCACGAGAGGTGTACTCAATTGTATGTCAATGATGACATTATGTTTCTGAAAATTGTATATACAATTTGTCATATATATGTAATTGCAGCCCTGACAAAGACACGGGGTGCACGCCTGACGAAACACGTGTTGGCGGCAATTGGCAAGTGACGATTGGGACTTATGGATGAAACTCAAGATTCAAAGAATAAAAGACAAGAAAACTGACTTCAAGTGGACTTTGCATTGGATTTGTGCCTTATTTATATTAATGTTGCATCAGTGATTTATGATCACTGAGCAGAAGGAGTTAAGGGTGATCTTCTTTTAAGTGCACCATCAGGATCACTAGATATAAGTGAATAATTGACAGGTAGCGCCACACACTCCTCACGTTCACCCATCAACACAATAAAAGCTCCATGACAACAGATGCTGGCAGAATTAGGTCACTTCCATCTGTCCAGTGCACACAGGACAGGCGGCTGCCATTTTAGGCACATATGATGGTTTGTAAAGAAAAAATAAGTACGTCATGCTAGACACATGTTCATGAATGTATTGTAGGTCTATGTTCAGCCATCATGTCTGGGCCCATAAATGTGATTATCATGCCACAGTGGTGTACGATGGGCGGGTGTCAAATCCAGGGCATGACTAGCAGCTCAGTACCTCATAGGCGGTATAACCATATGAGGCAGTGGCATGTGTTCATACGTGGGACGTGCTTGACAAATATAGAGCTTTTACATGGGCCATTGGACATGTAATGTGTGTGATATGCTGTTGTCCAGGCCCTGTAACAGGCAGCTAGCTTGGTTTACACATACCCTCTACATGGCCATAATGGTATGTGGCACTATTGGGTCCTGTAACAAGTGTTTGTTGTGTGCAACAAGGATCTTGTTAGCTAGCATGTGTTGAGTGGTCATCAAGTTGTAAATTCTCTCCTCTCAATCCTAGATACCTGGTATTTGCGAGAATGAGACATGCACCAGTGTACTGCCTCCTAGTGGACTTCTTAATCCTGGAAGACTGACACATCATCCAGATCTATTGTCTGCATCGTAACACCATAATGGAACTGTGTACCCAGTTGGAGCCAGATCTATTGCCTGCTATACGTAGTCCCTATGCCATCCCTCCCAAAGTCTTGTCTGTGCACACTTCCTTGCCTCTGGCTCTTTGGGGGTTACAGTAGGTTTGGCAGCAGGATGTCAAAGTCCATGTTCAGTCTTTACAGGTATACTGTCTGATTTACTGAAACACATGGACAGCTACATCAGGTTCCCACAACATGTGGATTTGCCTACTGTTAAGGCTGACTTCCATAATATTGGATGCATCCCTCATGTGATTGGGGCCATAGATGGCACCCACATTGCTTCGGTCCCTCCCAGGGACAAGGAACAAGTCTATAGGAACAGGAAAACTACTACTCCATCAATGTGCAGGTGGTGAGTCTCGCGGACCAGTACATTTCCCAAGTGATGACCAAGTATCCAGGATCTGTGCATGACTCCGTCATTCTGAGGAACAGCATTCCTCACACATGATGGCACAACTACACAGAGAAAGAGCGTGGCTCATTAATATGTTTGCAATAGAATGCGTGTCACTTTAATGTCAATTGTCATCCCATTCAGCCCTGTGCCTCTACAGGTATTGTGACAGGTCCTACCTTTGTGCACACAGGAGACTCTGCCTATCCTAACCTTTCCTGGCTGCTGGTACCAGTGATGTGCCCTACCACGGATGGGGAACACCATTTCAATGAGGCCCACGGCAGGACAAGATGTGTTATAGCAATAACATTTGGGAACCTGATGGCTAGATTCAGGTGCATCCACGTCTGTGAGGTGCCCTCCTCCCCTAAAGGTATGTCACATCATAGTTGTCTGCTGCATCCTGCATAATCTGGCCCTGAGATGTCAGATTCCATTACTGGCTAATGAAGAGGAGGCAGCTGGACCAGTGGCTGATGATGGGGACATGGAAAGTGATGAGGAGGCTGATGAGGAAGGTGCAGCTGAATCTAGGACTAAGCTGATCATTCAATACTTACAGTATTACAAGTATGTTGTGTGTGTAGTGGCAGGTGTATTATTTCCAAATTGCCTTATGACAGTGCTGCTTATGGTCAAGTATATCATTGGAAATGTTCAGTGTACCTATTCCTCGGTGTGACTTGTGGTGGGAGATAGATAGCCTATCAGGAGCTGTGTTACTGATTAAGGGGGTCATTATGAACACTGTTCATGTTGGCTGTCAAAACACTGACCGCCAGCAACCCCGGAACCCCGCCGGCCAGATAATGAACCTTTCCGATAGCCGGCGGAAACATTGTTTCTGCCCGCCGGCTCACAGAAAGGCTCGGCCGGGACAGTGACGCCGGCTCCACATGGAGCCGCCGTCAATGCCTCTGTGCGGCAGGTGCAGTTGCACCCGTCGCACAGATCACTGCCTGAAAATCGGGCAGTGACCTGCGCGACGGGGCTCTGCACCGGGGCCCCTGCACTGCCCACCAAAGTGCATGGGCAGTGCAGGGCCCCCCCAGGGGTGCCCCGGCGCACCCCCTCTGCCAGATTTTCCTGGCAGGAAATCTCACCAGGAAAAGTCTGGCGGAAAATGAAACATAATCCGCAGGGTAGCGCAGCTACCCTGGAGGATGGTGTTTCAACCCGCCGCCAGGTTGCCTGGCGGTGGGAGGCGGCGGGAGGCTGGCGGTGGGTGATGGCTGCCGCTGGCGGCCATCACCCTGTCCATATTATGGCGGTTCAGCCCGCCATGCTGGCTGGTGGCTTCAGCCGTTACTGCCGTCATGGCGGGCTGCCCCTCCATGTTCAAAATGAGGGCCTAAGTCTCACTGATGTGTAGTGAATGCAGATTGTTAGTTTGACAATTCCTTTATAGAGGCATGTGGTGTGTAATGTGTCCTGCAAGCTCCTGTGCAGATTTTTTCCCAAATGTAGATTGTGTAGTGTGTCTCACTCTCTATCAGAACTGTTGGCTGTGGCATTCATGGACATTGTGTGAGAAAGTAGCCTCTTTCTAGCATGGTTACCCCCACTTTTGGCCTGTTTGTGAGTGTGTGTCAGTGTGTGTTTACTGTGTCACTGGAATCCTGCTAGCCAGGACCCCAGTGCTCATAGTGAAAACCCTACTTGTTAGTGTGCTTTGCCTGTCTCACTGGGATCTTGCTAGCCAGGACCCCAGTGCTTATATTTTGTGGCATAATCTGTGTGTTGTGAGTAGTGCTTAAACTGTGCAATTGAGGGTCTGCTAACCAGAACCTCCGTGCTTATGCTCTCTCAGCTTTTAAATTTGTCACTACAGGCTAGTGACTTAATTTACCAATTTCAGTTGGCACACTGGACCCCCTTATAAGTCCCTAGTATATGGTACCTAGGTCCTCAGGGCAATGGGGTTCCAGGAGGTCCTTATGGGCTGCAGCATTTCTTTTGCCACCCATAAGGAGCTCAGACAAACCCTTTCACAGGACTGACACTGCAGCCGGCGTGAAATAGTGTACACAGTATTTCACAGCCATTTTCACTGCACTTAAGTAACTTATAAGTCACCTATACATCTAACCTTCATTTACTGAAGGCTAGGTGCAAAGTTACTAAGTGCGAGGGCACCCTTGCACTAACAAAGGTGCCCCCACGCTGTCCAGGAACAATTCCCCGGAATTCATGAGTGCGGTGATACCATTACATGCGTGCACTACATATAGGTCCATGCATATATTTCGCTTAACCATGGTAACTCTGAACATGGCCATTTGAGGTGTCTAAGATCATGGAATATTCCCCCATTCCAAAATCTCGTATTGGGGCAAATACTATGCACCCTCGGGGCTCCACCATGGACCCCCAGTACTTCAAAACCAGCTCTCTGACGTTTCCAATGCAGCCCCAGTTGCTGCCACCCCATAGACAGGTTTCTGCCCTCCTGGGGACTGAGCAGCTCAATCCCAGGAAGGCAGAACAATGCACTAGCAAAGGTGCCCCCACGTTGTCCAGGGCCAAATGCCTGCACTTCGTGAGTGCGGGGACGCCATTACACGTTTCTGGAATCAAATCTAGGTTCCCTAACACTGGAGTTCCTGAAACTGCTGCTGCCTCCATGGGGAACTAACCCCAACCCTTGCCTTTCCCTTTCCGCAGGAGGTAAGTATTATACACAATATATACACTAGACACCAACATCCAGAAAGTAAATAGTCATAGGATAGTGCACACAATAGAAAATACCATAGAATGCAATAGGAAGAAATAGGTCTAGGGGCAACACAAACCATATACTAAGAAAGTGGAATGCAAATCACAAATTCCCTCCTAGACAAGTGTAGTGTGTAGAGAATTGCTGGGAGTGTAAAACAAAACACAAAGGTGAGTAAATTACCCCACGCAGAGCCCAGGAAAATAGAAGTGAAGGACTGCAAGTTTCCTTAGGACACACTACAAGTCATGATTAGAGTTATTGCAAGAATAAAGTAAGAGTGCAAGCAACAAAAGGTGGATTCCCGGACCTGAAGACCTGTAAAGAGGGGTGACCAAGTCCAGAAGTCGCAGAAGATTCCAGGAAGGACAGGAGCACCTGTCAACCTAGGAGATGGTGCAAAAGAAGATTCTCCATTTGGAAGAAGTCTGCACAAGAGCACCAAAGAAGAAGGCTGTGGGTTCCTGCATGATGCAAAGGATGTCCCACGTGGAGATGTTGGATGCAGGCGAGTTGCAGCGCTGGATTCGTCCAACAAGCCTTGGTTCAAGCAATGTTGTGGGTTGCGTCAAACTGATGCTGCCTGGACCCAGGAGGGACCTGGGGGCCTCAACTCAGACTGAGGAGGCAGAGGGGCTCCCAACACTGGAGGGAACCCACAGATGACCAGGCAGCACCCACGGAGGTCCCAGGACAAAGAAGGTGCAAATTGTGGTTGCTGCAGCACTACAAAGGAAGGTCCCACGATGCCGGAGAACAACTCCGCGAGTTGAGCATCACAGGATAGAGTGCTGGGGACCTGGACCAGGCTGTCCACAAAGGATTCTTACACATAGTACGCAGAGGCCTCAAGATGCGGAGATGACGTGGTGCACAGTGGTACGGTAGCAAACATGGAAGGCAAGCTCTTACCTCCTCCAACTTTGGACAGTAGGACCTTAGGACAGTCTGTGTCGAAGGGGTCCACCACTTGTGTTCCAAGGAGCATGCTGCTCAGCAGGAGAGGAGTCCAAGAGAATCGATCGTCATCTTAGAAGGTACCTGCTGGAGCAGGGAAGTGACTCTGTCACTCCACTGGAGATTTATTTGTTCCTTCTGGTGCAAGGTGGAGACAGGGATTCCCCAGAGCGTGCACACCGTGGAAACTGTTGCAGTTACTTGCTGGAGCTGAAGTTGCAGACTCAAAGTAGCCCTTCTGGATAATTTGTTGCAGTTACAGCAGTTCCTTAAGCAGTTCGCAGTCGATCCGAGGTCAGAGGATGAAGCAGTGGTTGCAGAGATTCCTGATGGAAACTTGCAAGCAGAATCTGAAGAGGAACCCACAGTAGAGACCCTAAATAGCCCTGAGAGGGGAATTGGCTACCTAACCAGGTATGCACCTATGAGGAGGTGTCTCTAACGTCACCTACTGGCACAGGCCACTCAGAGATCTCCAGAGTGTCCCCACACCTTGGAAAACAAGATGGCTGATGTCTGGGATACACTGGAGGAGCTCTGGGCACAGCCCCTGGGGTGGTGATGGACAGGGGAGTGGTCACTCCCCTTTCCTTTGTGCAGTTTCACGCCATAGCAGGGACAAGGGGTCTCTGAACCAGTGTAGACTAGCTTATGCAAGAAGGGCACAATCTGTGCTCTTCAAAGCATTTCCAGAGGCTCTGGGAGGCTACCACTCCCAAGCCCTTAACACCTCTATCCCACCCTCAGTCGTCCTGGCGCTGTCGGATTTATGGCTGTTTTTGGGCAGAATACTTTCTGGACTCTTAATACGGTGGGCAGGATACTGCACAAACTGGCAATCTTTTGGTGCCCGCAACTGTGGCAGTCTTGTTAAAAGACAGCCAAACTCATAATGAGGACCTTAAGAAATGACTTAAAGTACTGTAGGGTGTGAAAGAAATTTCAGGCTGTTGCATCTGACTTCAGAGTGATATCCAGCAACACCGTTAGGTACAGGTAGTGAATGAATTGATAGCCTCAAAGTTCCAACAAAAATATTCATGGTTAACAAACATTAACAAACAAATAAAATACCTTTAGGACTAATTTATTTTACCATTGGTTTGCCCAACTGAGCTTTCAGAGAGTTGAGCCACTTTTTTTAATCTCCTTTTGTTTTTAAATGTCTTGATGTTTTAATGTTTCAAGGATACATAAATATATTTATCACACTGTTTTAATCTTTAAACTTTTTCTTGAGTAAACTTTGCTGCTAATATAAAGGGTTAAAATATGTCTCTTATCTAGTTAAATGGTGTACCGGAGTATTTTTTCTGTGGAAGACATCCGGGAACAACTCAATATTGTTTTTTAGGGCCTCAAACTTGGTAGGAGCCCCAAACTTTGCCTTTGTTTGCACTTTTATTTACAGGGGAAGATATGTTAGTTGCACACTTCAGAGTAAAATTTCTTTATTGTAGCAGCCATCTTGGGGGTTTACCATCTAGCTCACGAGCATGTAGTGCAGGGGTCAGAGTGATGGCCTTGGGAGCTCAGGATCAGGGGAATCTGAGGCTAAGCCTTGACATTGGCGCAATGTCCAGTGATTCTGGGTAAATCACTTAGGGGGTCATTCTGACCCTGGCGGTCGGTGATAAAGCGACCCGCAAACAGGCCGGCGGTCCAAAAAATGGAATTCTAACCCTGGCGGGAACCGCCAACCCAGGCCGCCACTTTAACACTCCGACCGCCACGGCGGGACCGACAAACAGCGCGGCGGTCACCGCCAACAGGCAGGCAGCAGACAATGTACCGCCCACCCTATCACAACTCACCAATCCGCCACCTTTTCCGGGGCGGGAGCCCCGCCGATAAAAACACGGAGGAAACAGACTACGAACGGGAAAACGCTCACCTAGACACACTCCACGAGGAAGGAGGACAGCATGGAGCCCGAATTACACATCCTACCAGCTATTGTCTACCTGCTCATCTACCAGGAGTACGAACGCCGGCGCAGACGACAACGGTGAGTACTGCACCTACGACACAGGCGAGGGGGGAGGAGGAAAGCTTACGGGCACACACATGCGCCATACACCCACCCCCCCACCCCAAATACCTACACCCCAATGCCGAGCAACAAGTCAGAGTGACTCCAGACAAACCCCCCGGAATAATGCAAAGACACAATTTAAATGATCTATAAAATATATGTATAAATAGCTCCATTGAAGGAATGGCAAATATGCCATATAAAAGATACAAAAATAAGGAATGAACATAGGCAACAATATATCCATAGGCAAAAAATCAGGCACATTCCGTGAAAGTTCCATAGTCCGTGGGCCAATGTGCACAAACACATGGGCAAAGCCCACACAGGAGACCAGATACCATTGGAGAGAACACTGCAGGGGCATCAGACGATAAAACTACAGGCACCTCAGGGGGAAGGGAAGGGGGGGCACCTCAGCCACATGAGTCTACGACGCCAGATCCACGAGGGGCCTCCATGCCCACTGTCCCATCCTGGGGAGTGCAAAGCCACAGTCTCACAAGTCCCTACAGTGGGAAGCTTGCCCACTGGACCATCCTGGGGAGTGCAAAACCACAGTCCATCTGATGGATTACTGACTCCACAGTTATTGGAGGAGGCATGGTGCCCAGAGTGCTTCCTGAAGCCCTGCTCGACACAGAACCGGCACTGTCAATGGGCCAGCGGTGCTTGAGAAGAAGGGCCCAGCGGAGCGGTGCCTGAGATGAAGGGCCCAGCGGAGCGGTGCTTGAGATGAAGGGCCCAGCGGAGCGGTGTTTGAGACGGCGGGGCCCAGCGGAGCGGTGCTTGACAGGAAGGGCCCAGCGGAGCAGTGCTTGAGACGGCGGTGCCCTGTTCAGCGGTGCTTGACAGGAAGGGCCCAGCGGAGCGGTGCTTGACAGGAAGGGCCCAGCGGAGCGGTGTTTGAGAGGAAGGGCCCAGCGGAGCAGTGTTTGAGACGGCGGGGCCCAGCGGAGCGGTGCTTGACAGGAAGGGCCCAGCGGAGCGGTGCTTGAGATGAAGGGCCCAGCGGTGCGGCTCTTGACAGGAAGGGCCCAGCGGAGCGGTGTTTGAGATGAAGGGCCCAGCGGAGCGGTGCTTGAGATGAAGGGCCCAGCGGAGCGGTGCCTGAGATGAAGGGCCCAGCGGAGCGGTGCTTGAGATGAAGGGCCCAGCGGAGCGGTGTTTGAGACGGCGGAGCCCAGCGGAGCGGTGCTTGACAGGAAGGGCCCAGCGGAGCGGTGCTTGAGATGAATGGCCCAGCGGAGCGGTGTTTGAGACGGCGGGGCCCAGCGGAGCGGTGCTTGACAGGAAGGGCCCAGCGGAGCGGTGCTTGACAGTAAGGGCCCAGCGGAGCAGTGCTTGAGACGGCGGTGCCCTGTTCAGTGGTGCTTGACAGGAAGGGCCCAGCGGAGCGGTGCTTGAGATGAAGGGCCCAGCGGTGCAGTTCTTGACAGGAAGGGCCCAGCGGAGCGGTGTTTGAGAGGAAGGGCCCAGCGGAGCGGTGTTTGAGACGGCGGGGCCAAGCTGAGCGGTGCTTGACAGGAAGGGCCCAGCGGAGCGGTGCTTGACAGGAAGGGCCCAGCGGAGCGGTGTTTGAGAGGAAGGGCCCAGCGGAGCGGTTCTTGAGATGAAGGGCCAAGCGGTGCGGTTCTTGACAGGAAGGGCCCAGCGGAGCGGTGTTTGAGATGAAGGGCCCATCGGAGCGGTGCTTGACAGGAAGGGCCCAGCGGAGCGGTGCATGACAGGAAAGGCCCAGCGGAGCGGTGTTTGAGAGGAAGGGCCCAGCAGAGCAGTGCTTGAGATGAAGGGCCCAGCGGAGCGGTGTTTGAGATGGCGGGGCCCAGCGGAGCGGTGCTTGACAGGAAGGGCCCAGCGGAGCGGTGCTTGAGACGGCGGGGCCCAGCGGAGCGGTGCTTGACAGGAAGGGCCCAGCGGAGTGGTGCTTGAGATGAAGGGCCCAGCGGTGCAGTTCTTGACAGGAAGGGCCCAGCGGAGCGGTGTTTGAGAGGAAGGGCCCAGCGGAGCGGTGTTTGAGACGGCGGGGCCCAGCGGAGCGGTGCTTGACAGGAAGGGCCCAGCGGAGCGGTGCTTGACAGGAAGGGCCCAGCGGAGCAGTGCTTGAGACGGCGGTGCCCTGTTCAGCGGTGCTTGACAGGAAGGGCCCAGCGGAGCGGTGCTTGACAGGAAGGGCCCAGCGGAGCGGTGTTTGAGAGGAAGGGCCCAGCGGTGCGGTTCTTGACAGGAAGGGCCCAGCGGAGCGGTGTTTGAGATGAAGGGCCCAGCGGAGCGGTGCTTGACAGGAAGGGCCCAGCGGAGCAGTGCTTGAGACGGCGGTGCCCTGTTCAGCGGTGCTTGACAGGAAGGGCCCAGCGGAGCGGTGCTTGACAGGAAGGGCCCAGCGGAGCGGTGTTTGAGAGGAAGGGCCCAGCGGAGCGGTGCTTGAGATGAAGGGCCCAGCGGTGCGGTTCTTGACAGGAAGGGCCCAGCGGAGCGGTGTTTGAGATGAAGGGCCCAGCGGATCGGTGCTGGAGATGAAGGGCCCAGCGGTGCGGTTCTTGTCCCGGCGGGGCCCTGTTCAGCGGTGCTCCTCCCGGCGGGCCCGTTCAGCGGTTCTTGTCCCGGTGGGGCCCTGTTCAGCGGTGCTCCTCCTGGCGGGGCCCGTTCAGCGCTTCTTGTCCCGGCGGGGCCCTGTTCAGTGGTGCTCCTCCCGGCAGGGCCTGTTCAGCGGTTCTTGTCCCTGCGGGGCCCTGTTCAGCGGTGCTCCTCCCGGCGGGGCCCTGTTCAGCGGTGCTCCTCCCGGCGGGGCCCGTTCAGCGGTTCTTGTCCCGGCGGGGCCCTGTTCAGCGGTGCTCCTCCCGGCGGGCCCTGTTCAGCGGTGCTCCTCCCGGCGGGGACCTGTTCAGCGGTGCTCCTCCCGGCGGGGCCATGTTCAGCGGTGCTCCTCCCGGCGGGGCCCGTTCAGCGGTGCTCCTCCCAGCGGGTCCTTGTTCAGCGGTGCTTGTCCTGTGTGTCTAGGGAGCCAGACCTGGCCAAGACTTCCCGCTCACTCACCATCCGAACTTGCGGTCGCGGCGCCCTCCTGTGATGGAGTCCTGGGCCCGTGGGTGTCGTCCGTCACACCCGGAATGGGGCTGGTGGGGCCCTCCTGGGCAGCTCGCCTGCTGCCTGACTTCTCCGCCCTGCTGCCCTTGCCCTCCTTCGCTGGAGCTCTGTGGGCCTTGCCTCCCTTGGATGATGTGGCAGGTGACGGGGCAAGGCTACTGTCCTTGGTGGCAGCCGTCTCAGGCTTGTCGGGCCGGGCCTTTTTCTTTTTTGTCCTCTTCCCAGGGGGGGGGGCTGGCTGTCCCCTTGCTGCTGGCCGATGTCCCTGCCCTAGGATCTGGTGGACTCCAATAGCCCTGCACTATGGTCACAGTAGATGCAGGGCTGGTGGTGGCTGAGGTGCTTTTTTTAGTCTTACCAGATGGAGGGGGTGGGTCAGTGATTGGAACGAGCTCAAGGTTGAAAAGGAAAAGGACTTTGGAGGACAGGGACGGGTAGGTGTAGTGGGTTTGGGAGTGGAGGAAGAGGATGTGGTTGTAGGAGAGTCAGGTGTGCTGTCTTTGGGTGCAGGTGCTTGTGACGGAGGCTGTCGTGAGGTGGATGGCTGTTGGGTTGGAGGCTGCCTGCGTTTGTGTGCTTTGGAAGAGGGGGTGACAGACACACTGGGAGAGGACACAGGGGACGTGTAAATGGCAGTGGGGGTGGTGACTGCACGTGTGCGGACTGTAATGGAGGGTGTACTGGTGATGGAAGTACTGGCTGATGGTGGTGTGCATGCAGGTGTGAGTGGAGACGTCACAGGGAGGGAGGAGGGAGATGAGGAGGTGGGGGACACAGAGGTGGTAGTGACTGTTGGCATGTCTGCATCTGGATGTTGCTTGGGTGAATGCTTGTGGGATCTGTGGTGCTTATGTCTGGATGAGCTGCCCTTGGGTGTTGAGGTGTGTGCAGGCTGGTCTGATGGTGTGGATGGGATAGGCAGAGGAACAGGAGACTGGGACTGGGTGGAGGGAGTCAGAAGAGGGAGGCTGGTGACAGGGACAATGGCTGCCGTCAGTGCTGAGGCCAGAGCGTTGAACGATCGCTGATGGGCAGCCTGACCCGAATGAATGCCCTCCAGGTATGCATTGCTCCGATGCACCTCCCTTTCTACACCCTGGATGGCATTCAAAAGGGTAGACTGCCCAACAATGAGTGTCCTGAGGAGGTCAATGACCTCCTCAATGAGGGCAGCAGGGGTAACTGGGGCAGGGCCTGAGGTGCCTGGGGCGAAGGAGATGCCCGCCTTCCTGGGCGGGCGGGGACGTAGCGAAGGCTGAGAGGCTGCTGGGAGGGTGGGGCTGGTGCGCTGGGTGGCGGCTGTACCTGTTGTGGCGGTGGGCACGGATGTTGCTGCCACCGCTAGGGAGCTCCCTTCCGAGGACGTGTCGGTGTCGCTGACGTCTCCACGGGTCCCTGTTGTGGAGCCCCCCTCGCCCTCCGTCTCACTGGTGTACTCGGAGTCTGTTGTATGGCCCTCCGGGGCCATGTGAGATGCAGCTCCCTCGTGCGGCGATGCCCCTTCTCCTCCGCCTGATGATGCTAATGCACACATGAACAGGAAGACATAGAAAATGGGGGGGGGGGAGAAATGAAGACAGGTTGAGTGCATGCATTGGCAACACCATTGTCGGAGAGGACAGACACAGAAGCCCCCTGAACTAGGCCGCGCAATGGGGGTACACTACTCAGTTATTGTGACTAGGCCTACGGGTCTATGGACGACAAATGCACACATGGGTGAGGCCGGACCATGGATAGCTGTACTTGGCACCCTACAGAGGTGGGGGGCGGGGGCACAGGGCCGTGTCTAACGGAGGGGCCTAGCCTACAGAATGCGCCCTGGCCTAGAGATAGCCACAGCCCTCCTCCCCCACCCAGACACCTTCACTGCGCGCAAAGATAGCAGAATGTGCTGATACTCACCCCCTTGTGTCTGCTGTGATGTCCTCACGCGCCCATCCAAATCGGGGTAGGCCACCGCCAGGATCCGGGACATCAGGGGGGTCAATTGCCGGCTGGCACCCCTCCTACGTTGGGAGGTCATCCCCAGCAGAGACTCAGCTGTCTTTCTGGTCCCGCGGCGGATGTCCTCCCACCTCTTTCGGCAGTGGGTGCCCCGTCTGTTGTGGACCCCCAGGGCCCGGACGTCCTTGGCGATGGCACGCCAAATGTCGATCTTCTGATGGGCGCTGACCTATGTGACATGTACAGGGTGGTAAAGGAAATCGCATCAGTTTTCTGCCTGGTCAATGTGAGTGGACCCCCCCTCCCCAACCTTGCCATGTGGCACATGCTCTCATCTTTCGTGCGTTGCACTCCTCATTCGCTCCCCTCCCCACCATCTTACATACACCCCACTCAACACAGGCATAGCCCAGTCAACGTGCACCCTGTGTACTAACCTATTGGTCTGGAGGACCGTAGAGTAGCGCATACTGGGGGAGGACCCCATCAACAAGTTTCTCCAATTCTTCGGCAGTGAAGGCAGGGGCCCTTTCCCCAGTCGCAGCAGCCATTGTATCTCCCAGACCGAGGTCACAGCAGCACTTGCAGTATAGGTCCTCTCCTGTGGATGATCAGGTCTCGAGTGATTAATCAGATAGAAAATGGCGGTCACGCCCGCGGCGGTGCGTACCGCGGCGGTGCGTACCGCGACTGCCGGCGAACATCGTCATTGGCTCCTGAGACCCATAGGGTTCAATGTTAACCAATGCTGCTTTGCGCCGCAGTCTTCGACCGCCTACCGCCACGGTGTGCCACGCCAGCGCAGTGACCTCACATCCCACTGTCACACTTCACAGGTCAGGCAGCCGCCATTTCAAGGGCCCACATAGCATGATTTCTACTGCGTCACCCAGGCCTAGGCCTTGCATTGCCACTCATACAAGCCGTTCCATGCATAGCGATTCGTGTACTGTGCAAGCTGTGTGAACGAACCTGTGGGTTGCTTGACTCTGTGCTCCATGTTGTCCTTCCTAGGCACCGTCCGCTGGGACTTGCGAGGAGAAGGATGAATCCTCCCGTGTACCGAACGCTGGTGGACCTGTCGACAATGGAAGAACGACATATCATACTTACATACCGGCTTGACAGAGCAACTATACATGAACTATGTGCCCAGCTGGAGCCAGACCTGATGTCCCCCATCCGCCAACCCACAGGGATTCCCCCTCTGGTGCAGGTTCTGTCAGTACTCCATTTTTTGGCAAGTGGGTCTTTTCAGACAACAGTGGCCATATCATCTGGGATGTCTCAGCCTATGTATTCTAAGGTTTTATCCAGAGTGTTGTCTGCCCTGATGAAATACATGCAGAGCTACATTATTTTCCCTGAGGTGGGCGAATTGGCTACAGTGAAGGGTGATTTCTATGCCCTTGGACATATCCCCAACATCATTGGGGCCATTGATGGGACCCATGTGGCTTTGGTTCCCCCCAAAGACAGTGAGCAGGTGTACCGAAACAGAAAAAGTTATCATTCGATGAATGTCCAGGTGGTCTGTTTGGCTGACCAGTACATCTCCCATGTAAATGCCAAGTTCCCTGGGTCAGTGCATGACGCGTATGTCATGCGAAATAGCAGCATCCCTTATGTGATGGAGCAGCTACAGAGACACCGTGTGTGGCTAATTGGTGACTCTGGTTACCCCAACCTGTCGTGGCTACTGACCCCAGTGAGGAATCCCCGGACCAGGGCAGAGGAACGGTACAATGAGGCCCATGGGCGATCTAGGGGGATCATCGAAAGGACCTTCGGGGTCATGAAGGCCAGGTTTAGGTGCCTGCATATGACAGGGGGATCCCTCATGTACTCACCAAAGAAGGTGTGCCAGATCATCGTGGCCTGCTGTATGCTTCACAATCTTGCATTGCGACGCCATTTGCCTTTTCTGCAGGAGGATGGTCCAGATGGTGGTGTTGTTGCAGCTGTGGAGCCTGTGGAGAGTGAAGAGGAGGAAGACGACGGGGACGACACGGACACAGGGATACAGTCATACAACAATACTTTCAGTAGCACACAGGTAAGAAACAGCCACCCCAATTTACATTTACTTGAGGCCTCATGCGTATCCACTGTCTGTGTTTCCCCCCAGTTCCGGTTAACTGATTTGTGACTTTCCCTTTCCTTTTCAGAGCTGTATGACCCACTGCCTGACTTCAGCTTTATTGCCCAAGGACTAAAGCTTTTTGAAATTGGTATGTTGTCATCACAAAGTAACTGGACATTATTGAACCGTTATGTGTAATACATTTGTTAAGAATACAAGCAGACTCTAAGTGATTTATTTTAAGTGCTACATATAGGTAAATGATTGGGAAGCGGGGATGGGTGGGGGTGGAGTAATGTCCATGGCAGAGTCCAGTTCTCAGTCGCACAGGTGCATTGTCCATATGCCTGTGGAAGGATGGAGCAGGGGCAGTTCAAGGTTGGACAGGGTGACAATGTGGGACAGTGGGATGACATCAGGGGGTATCTTAGGCTGGCGGGGGTCTTGCAATCCTACTCTGTCTTCTTGTGAGATCTCAGGTTCCGCTTGCAGGTTGGTTCTTCTTCTGCAGGAGGTGGGGTTCTGGTGGCCTGTCGTTGTGTGGGGGCCTCCTGTCCACTAGCGCCGGCGGAGGTGGTAGGCTGTTCCTGGCCTGGGCTAGGGACAGGGGCCCTTTGGGGTGCCACATGGTCCCACAATGTGGTGACGATCTGGGTAAGGGTCAGGACGATGGTCCCCATTGCGGAACCGATGTTCCTCAGTTCCTCCCTGAACCCCATGTACCGTTCCTCCTGCAGTTCCTGGATCTCCTGGAACCGGGCCAGTACCGTCGCCATCGTCTCCTGGGAGCGGTGGTATGCTCCCATGATGGAGGAGAGGGCCTCTTGTAGAGTCGGTTCCCCGGGCCTGTCCCCCTCCTGTCGCACAGCAGCCCTCCCAGTTCCCCTGTTTTCCTGGGCCTCTGTCCCCTGGCCGGTGTGCCCACTACCACTGCCCCCAAGTCCCTGTTGTTGTTGGGGTGGTGGGTCAACCTGGGTGCCCTGTAGTGGTGGACACACCGCTGATTTACGTGCCCTGGAGACAGAGGCATGGGCCCGCTGGGTGGGAGCTGTGCTGGTGTTCCCAGAGGGGGTTGGGTCTGGTGTAGCCTTTGGCTGTCTGTGGGGAACCGACTGTCCAGAGGTCCCCGATGGGCCGGGCTGGTCGTCTGGCTCCAGGGAGACAGAGCTGCTGTCATCGCTGGGGGCCTCTTCTGGGGGTGGGATGGACATCTCTGGACCCTCCGTGGCGGTGTGGTGGCGTTCGGGTCCTGCAGGGGTATGAAGGTATGGTTATTGCTTCTGTGTGTGGCATTTCGTGTGATGGGTGGGTGTCCGTGTACCCATGTGCAGGCATTTCCTTGTGGGGGCTTTTGTGAGGGTGGCTTGTGGGGGTGATGTGTGTGTGCAGTGGGCATGCTTTGGTGATGGGTGTCCATGCTTTGGGGTTGCATGCAGGGCTTGGTGTTGGGATGGGTGGGTTGTGATGGTGAGGCTTTTGCTAGGGGTTGGTGTGATGGGGGAGGGGGTAAGGGTGGGGGTATGATTTGGCATGCAGGTGGGGTGGGGGTGGGAAGCAGTAGTGAAGATTTGCCTTACCAGAGTCCATTCCTCCGCCTACTCCTGCGAGGCCCTCAGGATGCAGGATGTGCAATACTTCCTCCTCCCACGTGGTAAATTCTGGGGGAGTAGGTGGGGATCCGCCGCCAGTCTTCTGCACCGCTATGTTGTGCCTTGATACCATGGAACGCACCTTCCCCCGTAGGTCGTTCCATCTCTTCCTGATGTCCTCCCGATTGCGTGGATGCTGTCCCACCGCGTTAACCCTGTCCACTATCCTTTGCCATAGCTCCATCTTCCTGGCAATTGTTGTGTGCTGCACCTGTGCCCCGAAGAGCTGGGGCTCTACACGGACTATTTCCTCCACCATGACCCTGAGTTCGGCGTCACTGAACCTGGGGTGTCTTTGGGGTGCCATGGGGTGGTGTGGTTGAGGTGTGGGGTGGCCTTTGTGGTGATGAGTGTGGTGCGTGTGGTGGTGTGTGGTGTTTGGTGCGTGGATTCTGTGTGGATGATGGGGTTGTGTGCCTCTGTGTTGTGGGATTCTCTATTCTGTGCTCTGTCTCTAGCCTTCGTCAATGATTTCGGGTCGTAGGGGCTTGTGGGTGATGTGGGTGTGTGTTTTATATTGTGTTGGGTGTGTGGGAGTGGTGTTAGTATGTGTATCAGGTGTGTGTATTTCGAACTGACCAATGTGGCTGAGTTTTCTATGTGTGTGTGTATTTTGACTGCGGCGGGGTGTACCGCCAATGGAATACCGCGTTTGAAAGACCGCCGCGTGGATTTGTGGGTCGGAATGGTATGGGCGTATTTCTGTTGGCGTGATGGTGGAGGTTTGGTCAGCGCCATTTTTTCTCTGACCTTTGGTGTGGCGGATTTTCGAGGATGTCGGGTTTTCGGCGGTTTGCCAGTTGCGGGTCAGAATGACCGTGGCGGTTTACCGCGGCCGCGGCGGTGTTATGGCGGCCTTCTGGCCGGCAGTAAGCGCCTTTTACCGCCGAGGTCAGAATGACCCCCTTAATCTCCCCATGCGGTAGGAGGCTGGCCTGGTTTGTAGGGGGTACCACATGCGCTTACACCTTATACCAGGCCCAGTTATCCCTTATTAGTGAAATGTAGTCAGTGTCTAGAAGCCAGGCAGTCTAGGGGTAGCTGTAGGCAGAGCAGCCGAGACTGAATTAGGAGACATGCAAATCTCTTGTAATACCACTGTTGTCATATAGTACTTACACACATGAAAGACAATACTCAGTGTTACAAAAAGAAGGTACTTTATTTTAGTCACACAATGCCAGAAATACTTTGTAGGCTATACTCCCTTAGTAGGTAAGTAAATGACCCAATATATAAGCAAGTAACCAGAAACAGGTAAGTACACAGTAAGAAAACAATGCAAATAGTGAAAATCACCATAGGTTGCAATGGGCCTAGGCGGAACACAAACCATATACTAAAATAGTGGAATGCGAAATTCGGTTTCCCACCTAGGCAAGTATAGTGTGTAGAGGGGTGCTGGGAGTGTAAGAAAACACCAAAGGTTAGTGATGTACCCCACCCCAGAGCCCAGGAAAGCAGGAGTAAAACACAGCAAGTTTCCTAAAACACACTAGAAGTTGTGATAGAACATAATTGAAGAACCAGAATTGGATGGATTCCTGGAACTGAAAACCTGTAGAAGAATGGGACGAAGTCCAAGAAGCACTGAAGAGTCCAGGGAGAAAGGGAGAACAAGAGCCCCTGCTAACCCAGATGAAGGTGCAAAAGTGGAACCACCAGTGAGAATAGAAAGTCAGTATTGCACCAACGAAGAAAGATGCGGGTTCCTGGTTGGTGCAGAAGATGTCCCACACCGGATGGATGAATGCAGTCTGGTTTGCGTTGCTGGATTCTGCCAACAAGCTTTGGCACCTGCAAAGCTCGCGGTTAGCGGAAAATGGCACTGCCTGGCAGAGGGACCTTTTGGCCTCTACCCAGGAGGGGGAAACAGAGGGGACTCTCAGCAACTCAGAGAGCCTTCAGAAGATCAGGCAGCGCACCCAGGAGTCCCACAGCATGGGGGCAAAGGAGGTGCAAATGGAGACCCACGCAGCATGACGCAAAGGATTACCACGCCACTGGATAACCACTCAGGAAACTGTGCGTCACAGTATAGAGTGCTGGGGGCCTAATCTGTGCTGTACATGAAGAACTTCTTTGAAGGTCGCACTCATGCCTTGGCAACCGCAAGTCACATGGTGCACAGGGGCACTATCTTTCGTGGAGAGGCAAGCTATTACCTCCACCAAAATTGGACAGCTGGACATTGGGACTGCTGCAGTCACTTTAGTTCACCACCTATGTCACTGGATTCACACCTGTCACCTGGAGAGGGGACCCAAGCCACTGGTCATCGCTACACAGTGGTGCCTGCTGAAGCAGGGAAGTGACTCCGTCACTCCACTGGAGATTCCTTCAATTCTTCTGGTGCAGGCTGAAGACAGGCAGTCCTCGGAGGATGCATAACCTGGAAACTGTTGCAGTTGCTGGCAGGAGCTGAAGATACAATGTTGCAGAAGTCGTCTTTGCTTTTTTGTTGCAGTTTTGCAGAGTTCCTAGAGTAGTCAGTGGTTGATCCGTCGGTAGAAGATGAAGTAAAGGATACAAAGGATTCCTGCTGGAGTCTTGCAATCTGAATCTGAAGAAACACCCAGAGGAGAGACCCTAAATAGCCCTGAGAGGGGGATTGGTCACCTAACGAGGTAAGCACCTCTCAGGAGGGGTCTCTGACGTCACCTGCTGGCATTGGCCATTCAGATGCTCCCAGAATGCCCCACCACCGTGGAATCCAAGATGGCAAAACCCAGAGTCACTCTGGAGGAGCTCTGGTCACCACCCCTTCTATGTGATGGACAGGGGAGTGGTCACTGTGGGTCCCTGAACCAATGTAGACTGGATTATGCAAGGAGGGCACCATCTGTGCCCTTCAAAGCATTTCCATAGGCTCTGGGAGGACAACCCTCCCATGCCTGTAACACCTATTTCCAAAGGGAGACGGTGTAACACCCCTCTCCTAAAGGAAATGCATTGTTCTGCCTTCCTGGGATTGAGCTGCTCAAGCCCCAGGAGGGCAGAAGCCTGTTTGTGAGGTGGCAGCAGCTGGGGCTGCAGTAAAAACCTCAGAAGACTGGTATGGATGTACCGGGGAACCATGGTGGAGCCCCCAGAGTGCATGGGATTGTGCAACCAATGCTGGATTCAGTATTGGGGTACAATTTCCAGTGTAAGACATCTTACATGGCCATATTCAGAGTTACCATTGTGAAGCTACATAGATGTATTGACCTATATATAGTGCACACTTATAATGGTGTTCCCGCACTGACCAAGTCTGACAAAATGGGCCTGAATGACATGGGGGCACCTCTGCCAGTGCAGGGGTGCCCTCACACACAGGTACTATGCACCTAGCCTTCAGGGCCTGAAGGTTAGACCTATAGGTGACTTATAAGTGACCTGGTGCAGTGGAAATGGCTGTGAAATAGTGCTTACACTATTTCACTCAGGTTGGAATTGCAGTCCTGAAGAAGTGTTTGTGTGACCTCCTAATGGATGGCAAAAGAAATGCAGAAAGCCCATAGGGCATAGGTACCATATACTAGGGACTTATAAGGGGGGTCCAGTATGCCATTTAATGTGAAATACTGGGTTACCAGTATGTAAGTACACATTTTGAACCAGAGAGAGCATAAGCACTAGAGTTCTGGTTAGCAGGACTCCAGTGACACAGTCAAGCATACTGACAAAAACAGTGAAACGGACTGACAAGTAGGGCACAAACCATAAGCACTGCGGTCCTTACTAGCAGGATCCCAGTGGCACAGTCAAAACAAACTGGCAAACATGCCAAAAATGTGGCTAACAATGCTAGAACGAGGCAACTTTCTCACACATGCCCATGGACCAAGCCTGGATACCCTCATGGCTGATAAGCCATGCTATATGAATCCACACATTGCTGTATTGTTTGATGCCCTTGTTTATAGTTTGTGCAAAGATCTACAATACCACCTCATAAGAAGGGCTGATATATGGATGTCCTTTTAAATAGTGTTTTTAACTTTCCTACTGTTTTAAAGTTGGAAAATTGCAAAAATATTATCCTTATACTGTTCTTAAATTGTTTTCATCTTTAAACTGCGTCTCACATTCTTTTTTGTTGCTAGTAAGAGCAGTTAAATAATATCTCCTTGATGGTTAGTGGGCATGTAGAGGATTGTTTTCTATATAAGACTGCTAGGCAACCGTCAGACCTGACAGCCTTAAAATGGTCTTCCCCCGATCTTTTTGCCTGTTTGCGTCACATTTTTGCCATATCTTTTTGTTAGCATTAGGACTCTAAGCACATTATCACTGCTGGACAGTGCTAAAGTACATGTGCTTCTCCTCTAAACATGGTAACATTGTTGCATCCACAATTGACATAATTAATTTACTTGTAAGTCTCTTGTGACATAGTATACTATATTCCCAGGACTGTAAAGTAAATTCTACTAGTGAGCCTGTACCACTGATAGTGCCACCCCTTTAAACATGTCTCAGGCCTGCCACTGCAGAGCCTGTGTTTGAAGCTTCACTGCCATTTCAACCTGACATTTAAAACCTCTTGCCAATCCTTAAACTACGCTTTTAGTACACATAGGTCACCCCTAAGGTAGGCTCTAAGTAACCGTAAGGGCAGGGTGCTATGTAAGTAAAAGCCAGGACATGTGCTTTTAAGTTTTACATGTCATGGTAGTGAAAAACTCACAAAGAATTTTTTTACCACTAAGAGACCTACTCCTCTTATAAGCCAGCATTAAGAATTCCTGATCAGAAAGGAGTAGCTATGTCCTTGTCCATATCATTGTAAGTGCAATGAGAAATCCTCTTTACTGGTAAAGTCAGATTTAATATTACTATTTCAGAAATGCAATTTTCAGAAAGTGGGTATTTCTCTCCTCTTAATGCTGTTATACCAAGGTTAGGAACAAAAGGATCTCTATGCACTTCAAAGACCCTTCTTTGAAGTCACCCCCACTTCAAAGGAACATTTGGGTATGAGAACTCGGTCTCTGACCCCAACAAATTAGTACACTACAGAACCTTGGAAGAACTCTGCTGGAGTAAAGACTGCTGTGCTGTAAGGATTGACATTTGCCTGGGCTGATTGTTCCAAGGAACCACCTCTCAGCTTTTTTGATCTGCCCTGCAGCCTGCAGATCTCTGTCCTCCTGAGGGCAAGGACTGGACCCATCTCACTTGAACCCAGAGAGACTCCAAGGGCTTGCTGTTTTGCCACTTGTTTTGCTGCAGTCTCGAGGCATCAAGGACTGCCTGCAAGTCTTCTGGTGCTGCTACACTCTGCCCTGCGAGTCCCACGCTTGCCTGAAGTGCCCATCAAGTATTGGTCCTCAGATTCAGATTTTGCAGCTGAAAACCAGTGCATCATCACCACTTTGCTGTTCGAACCTGACGCATCGCTTCTGCAATGCTGACCCAGACGCTGTTCGAGGACAGCAAGTCCACAGCCTGCATATCCTGATGGTGATGCTCTGCGCGAGGATGACGCATTGCATTCATCTTTATGGAGCTCAATGCCAACACGGGACCCGACCACTAGAAAATATCATTGCTTTCACATTTGGTCCTCGATGTTGGTGCTTGCTTTTTCAGCAGACCCTGTGTGGGTTCTGTACACAGCCTACCATCAACCATGGTCCCCCTGAACTTTGGCTTTGCACTGGTCCCTTGTGACCTCAAGTGGCCTTTTTCATCAGTAGTGACTTCTAAGCCCTATTTTTAGTTTAATCTTTAAGAAATTCATATCTTGACTTCTACTGATTGACATTTCACTGTTTTGGTCTTGTTTTACACAGGAAATATTTTCTCTTTTTCTAAACCTGTGTGGAGTCTTTTTGTTGTGTTTTGATCGTGTTACTGTGTGTCTGAGTGTTGCACAAATACTTTCCACATTGCCTCTTAAGTTAACCCTGCCAGCTTTACACCAAGTTAACAGAGGGTAAGCACAGGTTAACTTAGGGTGTGTATCTGACTAACCTTGACTAGGTTTGTGTTCCTTACTTGGACAGGGTGCATACCTCTGCCAACTAGGACCCAATTTCTAAAAGGAATTGCTCTATTTTATAAGTGTTTTAGGCCCTCAGTCTTTGTAAGATGGTCAGACAATGCCTTTGTTTGTACTTTTATTGCCCTTGTGAAAGATGTTTATGTTTACACACTCCTGTGCTGACTTAACTTTTTGCAGTGATTATCTCGGGGTTAGCAATCCAGCTCATAAGCAGTTGCTCTAACCATCTGCAAGGACCAGAAAAACATCCACATGAGCAGGACCTAATCGCAGAGGGACAGCAGAAGCATGCAGCAGACTCTTCCCTGGGAGACCACTATGATGCTACTGAACTGAGCACCATAAATTGTATTTTTCAGTGATTAAAGCATTGTTGAATTTATGTACATTAGGTCTCAATTAGGAGCAGACAGAGGGCCTGATTCTAACTTTGGAGGACGGTGTTAAACCGTCCCAAAAGTGGCGGATATACCACCTACCGTATTACGAGTTCCATAGGATATAATGGACTCGTAATACGGTAGGTGGTATATCCGCCACTTTTGGGACGGTTTAACACCGTCCTCCAAAGTTAGAATCAGGCCCAGAGTTTGCTTAGAATAGCCACAAAATCTATACTCATCAAGCTAAAAGTTCCTACTTCGGAACCCTACTTAAACACACCCCTACACACACCTTGTTTAAAATTGTCAGAGAATGTAGTAAAACCACTGCTGAAAATACCAATCAGGGACTATAACAGGAGTGTATTTATAGGCATACATCTCTTCGCCCTTTGATCTAAAAAGTAGAGGGGAAATATCTTACTTAGTGGCTTTCAAACCACTGTGAACGAATTAATCTACTGGATGCGGCTCAACTAGGTTTTGACCTCAAATGGGCCCATCATTATTTTATCAAGATTGAAAATTTAGCAGAGATAGGCTGTCAGGACCTGTCTTTGCTTGCATTGCTTGGTTGATAAATCAAACGTATACATTATTAATAACACCTTTTGGGTCCAAAGTAACTCTGGTGAAATTTGGAGTACCCAGAGCTCCTCATTGTTCCCAATTTTGTTGAACATTTATGTAAGACCTTTGGATTTCCTTATTTGTGTCTCTGGACAGGACTGTTTAGCATATGCTGATGACACTTAGCTTCTGTTTTATTTCAACCATCATATTGAAGAGATTCAGCAATTTCATTATCCTTGCCTTGCTGCTATTGAAACCTGGACAAGTATTTGTTTTTAATTGAGTGCAGGCAAAACATAAAATTTAAAACATGGCGCTCACTCTTAATGGAAAACAAATTCTGGTCTGTAAACTTGGAGTCTCCACCTATTCTGGTCACTGTCATAAAAATCTTGGGCCTTAAAACTAGTACAGTTCCTTGGAGACACAAATTAACACTTTACTATCTGCATGCTCCTACCAAATTACCCTCTTCAGGAAAAGCCTTAGAGTCATCCACTCTACATTTTGGTCTATGTTAATTGCATTGTACATTCTTTTCAAGATCGCCCATGTCAATCCTTGCTATGTGGGCTTGCCTGAAAAAGTTTTGTCCAGGCTTCAACTCATCCAATAAATAGCTCTATGGCTAGCTTTTGGAATGCATAACCTCAAGCCCATCACCGCAGCCAGTTTAACTGAGTTCCAGTTTAGCAAAGGATAATTTTTAAACAATTATTTTTACATCGGACCAATAAAGCAATAAATGGTTAGGGCGCACTTGTTCTGATGGCCCAGATAACCAAATATATTCCTGAGCCATGAAGATCAGGGCAATTGTTACTTGTTTAAAAAAAGGTCAAATGGGGGAAAGTTTGTTTTTCCATTAAAGCCTTTAACCATTGGAACTATCAAGTACCTTCTGAGCAATTGTGGATTACAGAGCCATTGGCAAAACATTTTAATGAAAAGTTTCTAAACTGTTAAGATAATTTTTGTCTGTAAGAAACTGCTATAATTTTGTTCTGTCTCTTCTCTCACTCTCGTAACACCAATATGCCTATTTGTTGTATAGTTGCATGTTTGTAACGATTTCATTATTACACAATGACATCTTGCTTAGTGATTGATAGAACTTCAATTTATCAGTGACTGCTAACACCCTTATATCTTAGCATTTCATCTCAGTATTACAAAATAAACAAGGCATTTATTTAGCATTCTAACTTTGACTTAGCTTCATAAACCAGTTTTGACATCCTATATGCTATAAAAACAAGCAAAAAATCAGCAGAGTAGCCCATGTGTATGTGAATATTTTCATGTTGAAGCCACATCCTCTCAGCTTTGTGAATGGCATTTGATCCAGCTCCATCTGACTCAGGAGAGACATCTAGTTATGCCTTGAGATACTGCATCTTTGCAAAGATTTCAAGCAGTTGGACATGGCCCTAGAAGGACTTCTCATAACCACATGATGTATTGCAGTCCTTGTGAAATATTTTTCAAGCTAATGCACTTGACTCTAAAAGGTCATTTATGAATGAGTAGAAGTACTGCAATATAATAAAAGAGTTATGAAGCAGTTGTGTCCGATATGAGAAAAGTGCCTTGTAATGATTTGAGATCCTGCATCTTTATAAAGACTTCAAGCAGTTGGCTTGGAGTTATGGGTGTCTAGTTACATATTGTGGCACAGCACCCTTGATAAAGACTTTCCAATTAGTTTATTTTGACTGAATAGGGGCATTTAGTGGTTCTGAATTTGAAGGGGAATCTTGTAAATTCTTGAAGGACTGCAACCTTGTTAAAGATTTCAATGTTTTGCTTCCAACTTGAGAGGACCATCTAGTAATGGTTTGAGGTACTGAAAGTTTGCAAAAGGCCTGAACTATTAGCTTCGCTGGTGTTTGTTTTAAAAGGTTGTAAATATGTTGTATTATCTGAATAATGATATTAAGTATTGCAATTAATATTTCAGACACAAATATTTAGTATGAAGGAAAGTAGAATTGATATACTGTGACTAGATAATCAAAAAAACAAACTATTGGATAACAAAATGTTTCTAATGCATTAAATATAAGAAAATTATTAAAATAATTACAGAGGGCTTAACACAGTTTTTTAAAGATTTTAATTTTGATATTGATATTTTAATAAACATAATCCAACCTTTAATCCCGAACATGCTCTTGGTTGTGAAAAAGTGTGGATGTTTTCCAAAGAAGTAACTCTTGCATGCTGAATGGACCAATCTCCATGTTTTTTTTGGCAGAGCCACAGCTATTAATAGTGCAGCAAATACAGTTGCACTGGGGCTCTGGGATGTGAAGAGCTGTGCCCCAATTACAGCTGCATTTCACTACCCAGAGAGTCAAAAGGTGCATTTTCCTTTCTTTTATGATGGTGCAATATACTATTGCTAGCCAGTACTCTTAGTCCTGAATCCTTGTAAGCTAGTTCACATCAGTACATAACCCAGCCCAGCCAGAGGTACGAATAGCGATGATGGAGGATGCAGTAGTGGATAAAATGTTTCTATGACATAATAGTGACATAAATAATACTGGCATACACCAATATAATTAAAACGTATGGAGAATAGATGTATTGTCATATTGTACACAAATCACAAAAAATCTAAAATAACTAAATATCAAATAAAATTGAAATTTGACAGCTCAAGTTTACAAACCTCTAATAGAAACATGACCAATACCACAAAAATAAAAATATGATTAACAAAAATATAGCTAAAATTAATTAAAATAAATATATTTATATCTATTTCCAAAATAAGTACAAATAGATATAAATAAATGAAACATGCACAAACACCAGAAAACAAACAAACATAATGAGCAGTTACCATAAACGGAACAAGGAAAATCAATAACCAGTTAATTTAAATTTAAAAACAGTTAATCAAAAGGAATACTTCCCAAAAAACATAGTATAAAAGGAAAGAAAAATCTTCAACTAACTGTGACAGAAGAAGAAACTATTGTTAAAAAACTTAACTCTGCCCAACTGAAGCAACAAACTAAAAAGCTGCAAGATCTCAAGAAATAAAGTCCATTAATTTACAAAGCAAGTACTAAATTAGAACATATTTTAAACTCAACTGCAAAAATATCTCAAATGTTTTAGTGCACACACAAATAATAATTAGTTTAAATTATATCACCAAAACTTAAGTGACAAGGCCATCAATAATTACACCAATCTTCACACAGAGAAACCCAGCCATGAAGCTAATGCAAAAGTAAAGTACACTGAATAATATTAATAAAAAAATAAAACTTAACTAAAAGTAATAGATTGCAACAAACCTTTTTTCATACAGTTATAAGTACAAAAAAGTAAAAACTACAAACTTAAATAGACAATAACTGTGAGAAAGTAACCTCATTCTAGCATGGTTACCCCGACTTTTGGCCTTTTTGTGATTGTGTGTCAGTGTGTTTTTACTGAGATAAAAACCTATATGTCAGTATGTTTTCCCTGTCGCACTGGGATCCTGCTAGCCAGGACCCCAGTGCTCATAGTTTGTGAAAACCAACAACTACAAGAGGCACTCAAATAGTTTTTCTATAGCTGTTTTACGATATTCTAGAGATGAAAATAAAGTACTCCTGAATAGAGATTCCTCATATACATATATTGTATGTTGCTAACAAAAAGAAAATACATATATATTTTATATATCAACGTCCTTCATTGAAGTAACAATGTTCATATCCAATGCAGTCAAATACTTAGAGTTGATGCTCCAAAATTTGTGGAATGTTCCAAATCAAAAAGTCCAAAGTCCTTCTGTCCAAAATTGGATTGAACTTTGTTGTCGATGTTAATTTGATTTTCAAGTTCACCGCCAGCCAACACGTGTTTCGTCTGGGTTTATCCAAATGACTTCATCAGGGCTGTACTTGTGTATATTTCTATTATTGAAAAAATTATTAATTGATTTATCACAAGTAGATGCCATCACCAGAATAATATAAGTGACGGTGTAAGTGTCTGTTAGTGTGCTCCTGACTCACATTAGAAAGATAGATATCATCACCATTACACTGTAGACGGTGGGATAGAGAGTCAAGCAGTGACTTAGAGCAACTTAGTTCTCATGTGCAACCATGGTCAGCGTAACGTCTTCATGCTTATATTACTAGATCATGTGCCACTAGGGCAAGAGTGAGGTTATAAAAATAGTACTTACAATTAAGGATGAATCTATATGTGAGAGTTAAAAGTATAGAACTGAAAAAATCACAATAATGTGCTTAACCTTGTTACTTAATAGTGCCCCTGATAATATTACCTAATGTCTTACCTATATTTAATATATCCAAACAAATCATACTCTGTTTCTGAAAATCATGTCCAAGATAATTCTAAATCAATATCTGTTATGTTTCCCTGCACTTTGTGAGTGTGGGGATGCCATTACACACATGCACTACATATAGGTCAATACCTATATGTAGCTTCACAATGGTAACTCCGAAAATGGCAATGAAACCTGTCTAAGATCATGGAATTGTCATTCCAAATATGGCATTGGGAGCCAATTCCATGCATCCTGGGGGCCCCACCATGGAGCCCCAGTTCTGTCAAACCAGCTCTCTAAGGCTTCCACTGCAGCTACAGCTGCTGCCACCTCACAGACAGGGTTCTGCCCTCCTGGGGTCTGGGAAGCCCAGTCCCAGGAAGGCAGAACAAAGCATTTCCTCTGAGAGCAGGGTGTTACACCCTCTCCCTTTGGAAATAGGTGTTACAGGCTGGGAAGGGGTAGCATCTCTGAGCCTCTGGAAATGCTTTGAAGGGCACAGATGGTGCCCTCCTTGCATAAACCAGTCTACACAGGTTCAGGGACCCCTTCTCCCTTGCTCTGGTGGGAAACTGGACAAAGGATAGGGGAGTGACCACTCCCCTGTCCATCACCACCCCAGGGGTGGTGCCCAGAGCTCCTCCAGTGTGTCTCAGCCTTCAGCCATCTTCCTTTGCAAGGTGTGGGGGCACTCTGGAGGGCTCTGAGTGGCCAGTGCCAGCAGGTGATGTCAGAGACCCCTCCTGATAGGTCCTTAGCTGATAATCTAGCCAATCCCCCTCTCAGGGCTATTTAGGGTCTCTCCTGTGGGTTCTCTTCAGATTCTGCTTGCAAGTTTACTTCAGGAATCCTCTGTAACAACTTCAGACTCTTCTGACCTCGGATCAACCGCAGCCTGCTCCAAGCAACGCAGTAACTGCAACAAAGTGTCTACAAGAGACACTTTTCTTCAGCAACCTCAGCTCCAAGTCAGCAACTGCAACAGTTTCCATGGTGTGCACACCCTGGGGACTCCCTGTCTTCATCCTGCACCAGAAGGATTGGAGAAATCTCCTGTGGAGTGACAGATTCACTCCCCTGTTCCAAGCAGACACCTTCCAAAGCAACAACAGGTACCCTGGGACTCCTCTCACAGTGACGAGCATGTTCCTAAGGACACTGAGGGTGGACATCATCAACATAAACTGTCCTGAGGTCCTGCTGACCCAATTTGGAGGAGGCACGACCTTGCCTTCACCGAGAGCGACTGTACCCTTGTGTACTCTGTCTTCTTCGCCTCCTGAGGCCACTGTGCACTCTTTGTGAAATTCCTTCATGCACAGCCTGGCCCAGTACCCCAGCACTCCATCCTGTGATGCACAACTTGCTGAATTTTTTCTCCGCCGGTGGGGGACCTTCTTTAGTTGTGCTGCATCAACTTCATTTTGCACCTCATTTGAACCCAGATCCCTCAACTCCCGGCGGTGCTGGCTGGCATCCTGAGGGCTCTCTAAAGTGCTGAGAGCCCCCTCTTCCTCCTCACATAGAGTTGAGGCATCCAGGTTCCTCCTGGGTCCATCCAGCGACATTTTGATGCAAAACGCACTTTTGTTGTAGCCAAGGCTTGTTGGCAACTTCCAACAATAAATCTTATCTACAAAAATGTTCACTCCGTGGGACATCTTTTGCATTATGCAGAAACCCACTGGAATCTTCATAGGGTGCATTTCTGAAGTCTTTGACTAACCAGAGACTCTTCTTCTGCACCCTCTTCTGAGTTGGCAGGGGCTCCTGTCCTTCCTGGAACTTTTTTCGACTTCTGGACTTGGTTCCCTTCATTTGCAGGTCTTCAGGTCCAATAATTTACTAGTTGTTCTTTGCAGACTTGGTTGGCTGCTGCAAAATCCCAAAAACGAGGTGTAGGGCCAGATGTGGCAAAGGTTTTTACCCATTCTGTGTCTATGGGAAAAAGTGTTTGTACATATGGCCCGTAGTGTGTCATAAGGAAACTTGCAGTACTTTACTCCTGCTTTTCTGGGCTTTGGAGTGGGGTAATTTACCTACCTTTACTGTATTCTTACTCTTCCAGCGATTCTGCGGACAGTACACTTGTCTGGGGGGAATTTGTGATTCACATTCCACTTTCTTAGTATATAGTTTGTGTTGCCCCTAGACCTATTTTCTCTCATTGCATTCTACAGGTTTTCCTACTGTTTGCATTGTTCTATGACTATTTTCTTGTCTTATTTTGGTGTCTAGTGTATATATTATGTATAATACTAACCTCCAGAAGGAGTATTGCCTCTAAGATATTTTTGGTACTGTGTCACCCAAATAAATACCTTTATTTTTGGAAACACTGAGTATTGTCTTTACTTGTGTATGAGTACTGTATAACTATAAGTGGTATTGCATGAGCTTTGCATGTCTCCTAGTTCAGCCTAAGCTACTCTGCTATAGCTACCTCTATCAGTCTAAGCTGCTAGAACACTACTACATTCACTAACAAGGGATAACTGGACCTGGTGTAAGGTGTAAGTACCCAAGGTACCCACTACAAACCAGGCCAGCCTCCTACAATAACTAAATAATTTCTCTTTCTCAACAATACAGTTAAAAAATATGAATAACAAAAAGTGAGAAACACAACAGCATTGCAAATTATACAGAACCAACCTGGCCAAAAAAGAAAGAGATGCCAAAAATGTAAGTACATAATGTAAAAGATGTTGTGAAAAAATATCAATAGTTTTAATCACCATATAGGCCCTCATTACAAAATTGGCGGTAAATCCCACTTACCGCCGTGCAGAAGACCGCCAACACACCGCTGCTGCAGCGGAATTCCGCTACAGATATTACGACCCACAGGCCGGAATCTGACAAAATCCAGACACCCACACAAGTCCACCACACCACAGGTCAGTGATAAACTGGCGATAACAAAACCTCCACCATCACGCCAACAGTAATACGCCCACACTATCAAGACCCACGAATCCACGCAGCGGTCTTTCAACCGCGTTATTCAATTGGCGGTACACACAGCCGCGCTCAAAATGCACACACATTTACAAAACACAACCACATTGGACGATTCGAAATACACACACCTGATACACATACACACACCACTCCCACACACAATACAATATAAAACACACACCAACAGCACCCACAAACCCCTATGACAAAAATTGAGAAAGAAGCCCAGAGAGAGACACCACCATCAACAACACTAGAATCCACAGGCACACAACACCATCACTCACACAACATCCACGCACCACAGGCAACACACACAAACACATCCCCTCACACATCACAACACACACCACCTCACACATCACCCCCACCACACCATGGCACCGCAAAGACACCCCAGGTTCTCTGAGGAGGAGCTCAGGGTCATGGTGGAGGAAATCGTCTGGGTAGAGCCACAGCTATTCGGATCACAGGTGCACAACACTTCCATAGCTAGGAAGATGGAGCTACTTCGCAGAATCGTAGACAGGGTCAACGCAGTGGGACAGCATCCAAGAACTAGGGATGACATCAGAAAGAGGTGGAATGACCTATGGGGGAAGGTGCGCTCCATGGTCTCAAGAAACTAGATTGCAGTTCAGAGGACTGGCGGCGGACCGCCACCTCCTCCCCCACAACTTACAACATGGTAGGAGCAGGTCTTGGCTATACTGCATCCTGAGGTCCTCGCAGGAGTAGCAGGAGGAATTGACTCTGGTAAGTCAAATCTTAACTATTACATCCCCCACCCTACCTGCATGCTATCACATACCCTACCCTCACCCTCACCCCCATCACTCCAACACCTCACAAATGTCCCACTATCACAACCCACACATCCCAACACCAAGCCCTGCATGCAACACCAAAGCATGGGCACCCATCACCAAAGCATGTCCACTACACATACCCACACAGATCCCCAAACCAATTATCAAACAAGTTCCTACACAAGAATGCAAGCACTGGAGTACAGGGTCACCCACCCATTGCACACAATGGCACACACAGATGCCTTTAAACCCCTGCAGGACCCCTACCCAACGTCACTGGACAGGAGGTCCAGACATGTCCACTCCCCCACAGAAGAGGCCCACAGTGATGACAGCAGCTCTGTCCAACTGCATCAAGATGACCAGCCATCTGACACCTCGGGACAGTTGGTTCCCCTGACACTGGCACAAACCACCACAGAGCCTCCCCCCTCAGGAAACACCAGCACAGCACCCACCCAGCGGGCCCATCACGATGTCCCCAGGACACTTCAAGCAGCAGTGTGTCCACCACTACAGGGAACCCAGGCAAACCCACCAACCCATGAAATTCAGGGACCTGGGGGCAGTGGCAGTGGGAACACGGTTCAGGGGACAGAGGCACAGGATAACAGGGGAACTGGGAGGACTGCTGTGTGACAGGCCCAGGGAACCCACTCTCCACAAGGCCCTCACCAACATCATGGGAGCATACCATCATTCCCAGGAGACAATGGCAACGGTACTGGACAAGTTTCAGGAGACCCAGCGGCTGCAGGAGGAACAGTATTTGGGGATTAGGGAGGAACTTAGGTCCATCAACACCACTCTTGTCACCATTGTAGGGGTGCTGAAGGACCTAGTGAACACCAGGAGGGAAACTGTGGCACAGCTGATGAACAGCCCACCACCTCAGCCGGCGCTAGTGGACAGGATGCACTGCCACAGGACCATGACACCAGCACCCCACCCCCTGCAGAAGGAGAACCACCCCGCAAACAGTCCCTGAGGTCCAGAACAAAGACAGAGAACAATGCCAAGACCCCTGCCAGGAAATATGACCCCCTGAATGTCATCCCTCTGTCCCACTTCGTCACCCTGTCCATCCATCAACTGCCCTAGCTCCACTTCCTATGCCCCTTTGGACAATGCACCTGTGAAACAAATAGACTGGACTCTGCCATGGACATTCCTCCACCATCACCCCTGCCCATTTTACAACCCCATCCACTGTTATGCACTGAAATAAACACCCTTGAATCACAAAACAAGCTGGAGTCAGTCTGTGCTTTCACAAATGTGTATTTGCAATACCTATGGAATATAGCAATGTTGATTGTATTGTCAACATACCAATGTAACACAGCTCTAGTCCATGATGTAATATAGCAGAGGTCACACAGTGGAACCCTCATCTGTGAAATGGAAAGGCAAAGTAACAAGTCAAGGTTCGTGTACTGGGTGAAAGTGACTGACATATGATAGGTCTAACAATTGTATGAGAGGTGTGAGGCAGTGACATCTTTTTACCTGTGTCTCACTGGAAATATTGCTGCATAACGTTGTTTCTGTTGTCGATATCCTCTTCTTCTGCCTCCTCTTCTTCAATGTCCACAGGCTCCACAGCTGCCACAAGACCTCCTTCTGGACCATCCTCCTGCAGAAAAGGCACCTGTTATCGCAATGCCAGGTTGTGCAGCATACAGCAGGCCACGATGATCTGGCACACATTCTTTGGTGAGTAGTAGAGAGAACCACCTGTCATATGGAGGCACCGGAACCTGGCCTTCAGGAGGCCGAAGGTCCTTTCGATCACTCTCCTAGTTCGCCCATGTGCCTCATTGTAGTGTTCCTCTGCCCTTGTCCTAGGATTTCTCACTGGGATCAATAGCCATGACAGGTTGGGGTAACCAGAGTCTCCTGCAAATGACGACAGACACCTGTTATCTACACACTAACCCGTAGGGACCACCCCAGACCCAGACAACTATTCACAGAGTATAGGGTCCTTGTCCTCACCTATTAGCCACACACAGTGCCTCTGGACTTGCCCCATCACATAAGGGATGCTGCTATTCCTCAGAATGTAAGCGTCATGCACTGAGCCAGGAAACTTGGCATTCACATGGGAGATGTACTGGTCGGCCAAACACACCATCTGCAAATTCATTGAATGGTAGCTCTTCCGGTTTCTGTACACCTGTTCACTCCTGCGGGGGGTACCAAGGGCACATGTGTCCCATCAATGGCATCTATGATGTTGGGGATATGTACCAGGGCATAGAAGTCACCTTTCACTGTTGGCAAATCCTCCACCTGAGGGAAAACGATGCAGCTGCGCATGTGTTTCAGCAGGGCAGACAACACTCTGGACAACACGTTTGAGAACATAGGCTGGGACATCCCTGATGCAATGGCCAATGTTGTTTGAAAAGACCCACTTGCCAGGAAATGGAGTACTGACAGGACCTGCACTAGAGGGGGGATTCCTGTGGGATGGCGGAATGCTGACATCAGGTCTGGATCCAACTGGGTACACAGTTCCTGGATTGCAGCACGATCAAGTCTGTAGGTGACTATTACGTGTCTCTCTTCCATTGTCGACAGGTCCACCAGCAGTCTGTACACTGGAGGATGCTGCCATCTCACCACCTGCCCCAGCGGACGAGCCCTATGGAGGAGAACAGCAAGCAGAGAGTCAGCCAACACTGAGATATAACTAAATGTCAGTAGCAAACATTTGTAAATCCGCAATGTGCCTGTTACTGTGTGTATGCAAGGCCTAGATAGGTGTGATGCAGTTATTATTAATGCCATGTGGTCCCCTGAAATGGCGGCTGCCTGACCTGTGGGGTGGGACAAGTGGATATGAAGTAACTGCGCTGGCATTCTACACCGTCGCGGTAGGCGGTCGAAGACCGCAGCACCATCCTGCATTGGTTAACATTGGACCCTTTGGGTCCCAGGAGCCAATTATGATGTACGCCAGCGGTGATGGTACGCACCGCCGCGGGCGTGACCGCCATTTTCTGTCTGTTCACTCACTTGATACCTGACCTTCGACAGGAGAGGACCTACACTGCAAGTGCTGCTGTGACCTCAGTCTGAAAGCGAGGATGGCTCATGTGTCTGGGGAAAGGGCCCCTGCCTTCTCTTCGGAGGAGTTGCAGAAGTTAGTGGATGGGGTCGTCCGCCGGTACATGCTTCTCTACGGTCCTCCAGACAAACAGGTGAGTACACTGTGCGCATGCTGCATGGGCAATGTCTGTTTGGAGTGGTGTGGATGGAAGATACATGGGGGGGGTACTGAGGCCTGCATGTGCGGACTGTGAGTGTATGTGTGTCAGAGCAAGGGTGGGAGCGTGGGCCAATGACTGTGTTGGTCCGGACAGTTAACATTTTTCCTTTTCCCCTGTACCATTCCTCTAGGTAAGCGCCCACCAGAAGAAGGATATTTGGCGTGCCATCACCAAGGATGTCCTGAACCTGGGGGTCCACCACAGATGGAGCACCCACTGCCGTAAAAAATGGGAGGTCCTTCGTAGCTGGAGCAAGAAGACAACGGAGGCCCAGCTGGGGATGGCCTCCCAACGTTGCACCATGACCCCCCTGATGTTCCGGATCCTGGCAGTGGCGTATCCGGAGTTGGATGGGCGCTTGAGGGCATCACAGCAGCCACAAGGGGGTGACTACCGTCACAATCATCTGACTCTGCATGCATTACGAGGTGTCTGGTTGGGGAGGTGGGCAGTGGGTTACCCTAGGCCAGGGCGAGCTTTCTAGGCAAGGACCCTTTGTGAGGCAGGCTATGTGGCACCCCAACCCCACCAGTGATAAGAGCCATCTACACCTAGTCAGGCTCCTGTGACTTCCATGTGTGCAGCAATCGGGCATAGGCATTGTACCCCATGGCCCTGTGATTACTCTAGGAACTCTAAGTGCATGGTGTAGTGCAGAGGGCTGCTGTGTTTGTAGGGTCCGCCAACTGTAGTGGTATTGCATGCACTGAACATGTCTTTCTTCTGTCTTTCCCCCACCCTTTCTGTGGTCTCCCTGTTCTTGTGTGCAATAGCATCATCAGGCGGAGGAGCAGTGGCACCAGAGCAGGAGGGAGCTGCATCCCACTTGGCCCTGGAGGGCGAGACAATGGAGTCTGAAGCCACCAGTGGGACGGAGGGCGAGGGGAGCTCCACAGCGGGGACCGGAGGGGACTTGAGCGACAGCAACTCTTCCTCTGATGTGAGCTCCCTTGCGGTGGCGGCCCCTCATTGCCTCCCACATCAACAGGTACAGCCGCCACCCCCCCTACCAGCACTGCCCTCCCAGCAGCCCCTCAGCATGTGTCCCGTGGCCGCTCACCCAGGAGGGTGGGCATCTCCTTCGCCCCAGGCACCTCAGGCCCTGCCCCAGTCAGCCCTGCTGCCCTCAGTGAGGAGGCTATTGACCTCCTGAGATCCCTCACTGTTGGGCAATCTACCATTCTGAATGCCATCCAGGGTGTCAAGAGGCATTTGCAACAAACAAATGCATACCTGGAGGGCATTCATACTGGCCAGGCAGCCCAACAGAGAGCATTTCAGGCTCTGGCCTCAGCACTGATGGCAGCCATTGTCCCTGTGTCCAGCCTCCCCCCTGCAACTTCCTCCACCCAGACCCAATCCCCTGTACCTCAGCCTATCCCAAGAAAACCATCAGACCAGCATGCACACACCTCATCACACAAGGGTGGCTCAGGCAAACATAAGCACCACACATCCCACAGGCACTCACACAAGCATCATTCCCATGCAGTATACCAACATCTACTGCCTCCACTGTGTCCCCCTCCTCCATGTCGTCCTCCTCCCTCCCAGTCTCATCTCCACTCACACCTGCGTGCACTATATCCTCAGCCACTACCTCCATCACCAGCACGCCCATCAGCACACACCGCTCACGTGCACTCACCACCCCCACTACCATTTACACATCCCCTGTGTCCTCTACCAGTGTGTCTGTGAGCCCACCTCCCAAAGTACATAAACGCAGGCACACACCCACCCAACAGCCATCCACCTCACAACAGCCTCCAGCCCATGCACCTTCACCCAAATACAGCATTTGTACACCTCCTACAACCACTACCTCTTCCTCCACTCCCAAACCCCCTCCATCTACCCGTCCTAGTGTGTCTAAAAAACTTTTCCTGTCTAACATTGACCTCTTCCCTACATCTCCCCCCCTGTCTGTTCCCTAGGGCCAGGCTTTCCAGGTCCCAACCCAGCACCTCAGCCACCACATCTCCGGGCACAGTGGTCCCAGCAACAGCGGGCTTTTAGAGTGCGCCAAGCATCAGGGCAGCCATTGTGCCATGTAGCGAGTGCAAGGACATTCTGCCACCTGTGAAAGTAAAAAAGCTGCCCACATCTAGCGCGGAGAAGGCGAAAACACCTGCCACCAAGGGCTCAGGGAAAACAAAAGGGGGTGGTGGCCAGACAGCTGCGCCACCATCCAAGGTGGGGAAGGGCCAGAAAATCAAGGGCAGGTCAGGACATGGCATGGTGGCACTGCCTATGGGACCAGTGTCACACCTTCTGTCGACGTCAATGCCAACTGGTACGGCGGAGAAGACTGCCACCTGCACCGCCACCTGCATAGCCACATGCCCCGCACCAGCACAGCAGTCACTGAGCCCTCCACCAGCACCGCAGTTACTGAGCCCGCCACCAGCACCGCTGCCACAGAGTCCGCCACCAGCACCGCTGCCACAGAGTCTGCTGCCAGCACCGCTGCCACAGAGTCCGCCGCCAGCACCGCTGCCACAGAGTCTGCCGCCAGCACCGCTGCCACAGAGTCCGCCGCCAGCACCACTGCCACAGAGTCCGCCGCCAGCACCGATGCCACAGAGCCCGCCGCCACCACCGATGCCACAGAGCCCGCCACCAGCACAGCCGCTACCCGACACCGCCGCAAGCACCGTCAGTGGTCCCGTGACATCCTGAGCCAGTGGCACCACCGCAGACATGGCTGCCATCCCCAGTGGTCAGTCGACCGAGCCTGGTGGTCAGTTCCAGGAGCCTGGGCAGCTTCCATGATGCACCACCTTCGGTTGAGAAAAGCATCCCAAACCTCTGTCCTTGGCAGGATGAAGCACTCTGGGTCCAAAGCCCCCTTCAGAACCAGTGGAGAAAGGCATCCACTACCTACATGCACCGCACCAGCACCGCAGTCACTGAGCCCGCCGCCAGCACCGCAGTTACTGAGCCCGCCACCAGCACCGCTGCCACAGAGTCCGCCACCAGCACCGCTGCCACAGAGTCCGCTGCAAGCACCGCTGCCAGAGTCCGCCGCCAGCACCGCTGCCACAGAGTCCGCCGCCAGCACCGCTGCCACAGAGTCCACCGCCAGCACCGCTGTCACAGAGTCCACCGCCAGCACTGCTGCCACAGAGTCCACCGCCAGCACTGCTGCCACAGAGTCCGCCGCCAGCACCGATGCCACAGAGCCCGCCGCCAGCACCGATGCCACAGAGCCCGCCGCCAGCACCGCCGCTACTGACACCGCCGCAAGCAACGCCAGTGGTCCCGTGACATCCTGAGCCAGTGGCACCACCGCAGACATGGCTGCCATACCCAGTGGTCAGTCGACCGAGTCTGGTGGTCAGTTCCAGGAGCCTGGGCAGCTTCCATGGTGCACCACCTTCGGTTGAGAAAAGCATCCCAAACCTCTGTCCTTGGCAGGATGAAGCACTCTGGGCACAAAGCCCCCTCCAGAACCAGTGGAGAAAGGCATCCACTACCTCTGTCCTTGGCAGGATGAAGCACTCTGGGCACAAAGCCCCTCCAGAACCAGTGGAGAAAGCCATCCACCTGAGAGACTGTGGCTTTGAACTCCCCAGGATACAGCAGTGGGCAACTCACCCACTGAAAAGACTTGAGAGACTGTGGCTTTGCACTCCCCAGGATGCAGCAGTGGGCAAACCACCCACTGGAGAGACTTGAGAGACTGTGGCTTTGCACTCCCCAGGATGCAGCAGTGGGCAAACCACCCACTGGAGAGACTTGAGAGACTGTGGCTTTGCACTCCCCAGGATACATCAATGGGTATGGAGCCCTCTCGTGGAGCAGTGGCATCATACACTCATCTGGCTGAGGTGCCCCCCCTTCCCTTCCCCCTGAGGTGCCTGTTTCTTTTCGATCTGATGCCCCTGCAGTGTTCTCTCCGTTTGAAGTCTGGTATTGAGTGTGGGCCTCACCCATGCATTTTGGGACCATTGGTCCACGGACAATAATTTGTGCACTATCCGGACTTGTGTAGTTGGTGTACATAATTGTATATACTGTATTTCGAGTTTTGACTACTGTTTTTTTCATGATTACAATCGTTCAACTAATTTCCTTTTGTCCTTGCATTCTGTTGCAGCATGTATTTGTGTGTATGTTGTAGTGGGTGAGGGTGGGGGTGTTGCGCGTTGCGTGTGTGTGTCACTCTCTTTTCCCTCCCCCGCCCCTGTGTTGTAGGTGCAGTACTCACCGTGGTCGTCGTCGCCGTCTTTGTTGCTCCTGATAGAGGAGCAGGAATACCATCGCAGGGAGTATTTGGAGTTCTGGCTCCATGGCGTCCTGATTCCTCGTAGGGTGTGGAGAGGTGTGTGTTTTCCCTTCCAAGTCCTGTTTCCGCCGTGTTTTTGTTCATGTTCGTTCCGTCCCGGAAAAGGTGGCGGATTGGCCTCTCATAATAGTGTGGGCGGTACATTGTCTTCCGCCTGTCTGTTGGCGGTGACCGCCAAGCTGTTTGTTTCTACCGCTGTGGCGGTCGGAGTGTTAAAGTGGCTATCTATGTGGGCGGTTTCCGCCATGGTCGTGATTCAATTTTTTTTCCGCCGGCCTGTTGGCGGTATTACCGCCGCTTTAACACCGACCACCAGGGTTGTAATGAGGGGCACAATACGCAAAAATAGCATAAAGTTTAATAATTGCCTAACCCACTGATATAATGTTGGAAACTGCAAATATATTAAACCATAAAAGGGAATAGTACTATTAAGATACAGGGGATATACCTATAGAAAATAAACCCTTTTTCGGTACAATAATGCATTGCTAGTGTACCAAATATGTTAATGTTTGCTGTGGCAAATCCAACATGAAAGAAGACATTGTTCAAAGTGAGAGGAATTATCCTTCAAATGTCACATATTCAAAGTAGGACATCCTACAGGACTTAAGCGAAGCATACACAAGCTCACAAGAGCCCAGTGAAACTAAACAAAAAAAAATAATTCCCAAAGTTCCTAAAGGAGTGACTGGGCACTCCACCCAACAGAAACTCTAAAAAAAAGAACAATAAGTAGAACAGGGAGTATCATTGGAGAAACTTGAAGAGCACACAAAACATATGAGGAAATACAAATCAAACAAAATTGAAAAATAACACATACTAACTTTACTGCAGGACTATGAAAATTACAAAAAACAATACCTTTCCATCCAACTACCAATAAATTACTGATTGTAACACAATGAAACACCTGTATTATGGAAAGGAATTTTAAATCTTGACTGCTGGCATCTGCACTCATATATACTATACATGAAAGATACCAGTACACAAACATCCACCTAATTTATGCACCACTGTCAGACGAGCAAAGTGCAATCTATAACAGACTTTTAAAAGTAATCAAACAACAAATAAATTATTATAATCCCCAAAAATCATTATTGATTTTTAATAAGCTGTGATTTCAACTATCCTGAAAGATTATCCACATACAGCAATAAAAGGGTGCTATTACTACTTCCACCAAAGTATATGTCCGCACATACAAAAATCTATACTTAATTGAGAACGTGCCACAAGTACAGAATTAGCCTACAAAGTCAAAACAAATTAAAGCATTAGCCTATATCCCTATCACGATGACATGCTAATGGAATCCCCATAATACCAACAAAAAAAACAAATCACCAGAAATTGATTATTTTGAGAACACTTGTGTGGATCATCAGCACCAGTCAGAACATGGGCTCCAACTCAATTTTCACATTAAATGGCAGAATGTCTCTGACAGCACCATCATGCAAACATTAACAATGCAATGGAAGGGTGGAAGAATTACTTTAAAGGAATACTACAAATTAAAAATAAACTCTATCCAACAAAGCTAAATAAAATCCAAGAAAGAGATCCAAGCCCAAAATAACATTAAAAAGACAAAAACAGCTCAAGGAAAACTTGAAAAAACAATGAAAAAATTAAATAAACAGTTTGTTAAAAAAAGACCAATTATTTTTGCATGTAAAAAAAAATCACATCATCAACCAAAAACACAATCTCAACTAAGCATAAAAAACATGTAAAATAAATCACAGCTAAAACCTCCCTTGAAACAAACATACCCTATGTAAAGATGAACAATTACATCACTGAGGAAGGAGTGTGAGTGGATGTGGAGGATAAAGGTACTGGTTGAAGAAGTAGGTGAACTGAGGAAAAAGTGAACCAGACGTGCCACCTGAGTGGCCTGATTAAGATATTGGTGGATGGGTTACTCTATTTCAACGGTGGTGGACATCCCGTCCACTAAAATCTAAGTCTCAATGTTTCCCATGGGATTTACATTCTAGCAGATAGGATATTCGTCACCGTTGTGACAGGGTAACCCATCCGCCAATATGTAAATCAGGCCCTCTGTCTTCAATTAGTTCCTTCCAACAGTTATCAAAGCCCTTTAGAAGAACAAACAGTTGAGGACAGAGTAAGAGGACTAGTTGCTCCATCTGCCTACTTTTGAACTGATGTTTAAATTAAACTGTGGAGAATATACCAACATCACATTCCCATCCTTCAAATGTCTGGATGCCCACTGTACAAACAACCAGAATAGTTTAGTCACCTCTTTGATTGTGTACCATCCTCAACAATATATCTCCTTGTCCTTGGGCGAATTCCTTGAAACAAATGTTGATCTGCAGACCAGAGCCAATGTGTCCTATCATAATGCACACAACTTGTCACACACTTAGAGCCGCCAAAAGACCGCCATGTTGGAGGTAACCCGACCACTGTATCAAGAGTTACACTGAGAAGTCCGCTAAAAGCAGCCACATTTCCGAAACTGCCAGGACACTGGAGGATGGAAAAGAGGTGGTCCCACCACCAGCACCTCCAGCCTGATATAAATCCACCCATCAGATTACAGTCCTCAAATCACAACAGCGGTTCTTCCATGGCAGAAACAATTGGCGTTGCGAACCGCAGTGGTCTCAGCTCACATCACAATGAACACAGCACCATAACCACTCACCCGACACATGAATACCTGGGAGAGTGGAGTCAGGTAAGTCCCCACAAAATCCATGCCATCCAAATGTGATGTCGTGTATGCTCCCTCACCACCCTAACCCACCCCAATTCACATACCATCCACTACACCTCTGTCCAAATGTTCCAATTCCCCTCTCTGGCATGCCACATGCCCACTAAACTCACCTGGCTCCAAGGCCTTGGAAATAGCACGGAAGTACTGATAACACGTGCAATATCCCACCATTGTGAAAATCAGAACAGTGCACCAAATGTCAGATGTCATGCTTGTGAAACTAATTACCAATATAAGCCATCGTGATTGTGCAAGTGAGAAACATTGGATGGCAATGACAGCAATGTAATGGCCCACTATCATCACAAGCAAAACACAGCTATAGCTGAGTGCCCAATCACAATGCCCTTAGAATAAAGATTTTTAGGATTGAAATATATCCACCTGGGGTGGAAATCTAGATGCCAAAGTGGATGCACATGCAGTACATCCAGTTACAGATAAATGTCTATTGCTCAATCACATACTGTGTCACTACTCTGACACTATTTTGCATTGCACATCTCCTCTTTGTGCCATGTATCATGTCAGACACTTCAGTAGGCAACAAAGAGGAATATCCATGTCAGTCATCAGACAACATAAGATGGTATCAGCAGATCAATTACTACCAACATTGTTTAACAGCTACAGGCATGGTGTTTGGTATTGAAATTACAGAGTTTCATGTAATACAAAGCAAGATTATGCAGCAGCTCTCATTGTCATTTCTGGTGATCATGTTAAGGCACTGTCTGCATCTCACACAGCATCAATAATACCCTTAATGTAACAGTAACCCTGTGTTCCACTTCTCCCACAGGTAAACTTGCCAATGCTACCATGGATAGGATACCAGAGACTGCCACAACCCTGCTGGATGAAGGCCCCAGTGAGGACAGATGTGAGACACAGATGTGTGGACACTGAAGAGGAAGCTGGCCCATCAGGTACACCTGGTCAGTCAACAACTATTACCCTCACCCTGCCCACATCTACTGCTCCTAGCCCTGTTGCATCTACTTCACAGACAACCATTTGCCCCCCGGATCTGTGTCCCAAGGACTGTATCATCCATTGTGCCTCACAGTACAGGCACCTGAGTCCCCTCTTCTCACCCCTAACAATGATGGTCCTGCTACCACAGGTTTGTTGGGATAGGGTACAAGGGAAGGATAGTGTGGGCCATCCAATACAGGCTCAAAGGGACAATCCTGACCAGGAAACCATCTCCCAAGTCTTGGGAGCACACTAAAATTCCCAAGACATGATGGGCCAGGTAATCACTATGATGAGAGAAATCCAACAACTACAGAGGGACCACCACCAGGAAGTCATGCAGCAGTGGCATGCCTACCTGGTTTCCATTGCTGGGTTGCTGAGGGACATCAACAGTACCCTGAGTAGGACTGCAGCACAACATCATCCACTCATAATGAGCTTCAGCGCCTTCAACATCAGCAGCTGCTAGTGGAATTGAAGCCCTGCCAGGGGAATGACATGCCTCAGACACCCCACCCCCTGCAGCAGAGGAACCCACCGCAAACGTGGACGTCCACCCAGACATCCAGGAAGAGCAGATGCCAAGACAAAACTCACTGCCAGGAAATGAACATTTCCTTGCTTGTTCCCCTCGTGTGCCACAGATACACCCTGTTGATTATTCTTAAACCAAATTCCATTTTTCTATGGTACAAGGACATTGGCATTGAGTTTCCTAATGATGTAGCAGCTACCCTCATGATTCCAGCCACCATGACTGAACCTTTCACTTTTTACATTGTGATTTTGTTAGTTACTAGTCACACATATTGTTTTACTGTCCACAATAAATCACACTTGAACACAGGTCCTGTGTATGTGCCATTTATCAACCATGTACAACTGTTATGCGTGGCAACTCTGCTATCAATATGTCCCTCTGTATTGTGCAATCTATGTTATGGACATCACAATTGGACTATATCACCTGGAGACGCATTACATTAGGATTCCAACATGGACAGATTTAAAAACTGTTGTATGCTACATCTACACACAGTTATTGGTTGACATGCACACAGAACATAGAGTATAACTGGGCATAACTGATAGTAACATCAGGATGTTTGCTAAGGTGTCAGGCACTGCTAGTCCACAGGATGCAGAAGTTAGGGGCATGTCAGTCTTCCTACAAGCTAGAAGGCATACAGATTGGTCCTTTTTATCACCTGGTAAAGCCTTATAATATAATCATACCTTAGCTTCCTAATATACATACCCCATGGTACAGACAGATATCAGTACTGATATCCCCAGCCCAGGTATCTTTCACTTACATTGGCCACATACCTGTAGCCTTGCCACTCACCTATGTCAGTCCACAGAGACATGCACATTGGTCTGCAAAGTAGGAACACCATGACAGCTAGATCCAAGGAAGGATACATGTAACAAAATCCAAGGATGAGGCACCAAATTGGAGCTCAGCAAATCCATGATTGACATAGATAAGACATAGGGCATTACAGAAACCATTCCTCAGTTCAGACAAATCATGATCACAAGAGTGACTTTGCATGTGCATTAACAATATATTACACTGTAGACCACTCCGTTCTGTTCTCAATACCAAATTACAATCTGCATGCACAACCCACTCATAGGCATCGGAGCTACCTAATACCTCATAGTTGAAAGTAAAAAGGAGGTGACATGCTACCCATCAACCCTAGGTTACTAATTTAAATCACTGCATCAAGAATACGTCACATACAGTACCTTGAATCAGTTGAAGTACTGATTGATAAGATCTGCCATGGAGTCTCGAGCTTCATCCTCATCTGGCTGCTCATCACTTGGCAAATCTGCATTTCCACCCACAGGTTCTGCTGGCTCCCCCTCATCTGATAGGAATGGTATCTGAAGCCTCACGGCAGGATTTTGGAGCATGCAGCAGACAACAATCATTTCACATACCTTGTTGGGTGAGTAGAGGAAGGCTCCTCTTGATCTGTCCAGGCGGTGAAGTCTTGCCTTCAAAATCCCAAAACTCAACTCCGCAACACACTTTGGGGGTTATTACAACTTTGGAGGAGGTGTTAAGTGATGGATATCCCACCAGCCGTATTAAGAGTTCCATAGGATATAATGGACTCGTAATGCGGCTGGAGGTATATCCGTCACTTTACCATCACTTTTGGGACGGATTGACACGTCCTCCAAAGTTGTAATAACCCTCTTTGTCTTTTCATGGGCCTCATTGTAGTGGACTTTCCCTGGCATGGTATATATCGATGATATTCACAATTGTGATAGCAGTAGATAATCTTTTCAAACACACAACTCAAATCTGACTTACCAACCAGCAAGGTCATCTCTGTGTTGAGTTGTGTCATCAGCAGTGGGTTAATACTGTCCTGCATGATGAAGGAATCATGGACTGATCCTGGAAACTTTGCACTGACTTGGGAAATTTACTGGTCTGCTAAACACACAACTTGAACATTGGATTGATAGTTTTTCCTGTTCCTATAGACTTGTTCATTGGCACTGGGGAGAACCTAGGCTACATGGGTGCCATCTATGGCTCGAACCACATGTGGTATGTGTTCCACTGCATAAAACTCTTCATTCACATAAGCCAAATCTGCACGTTGGGGAAACCCGATGTAGCTGTCCAGGTGTTTCAACAATGCTGAAAGTACATCCTTCAAAATGGGACTGAACGTGGGCTGAGACATCTCTGCAGTTAGGACCACTGTATTCTGAAAGGACCCAGTGACCAGGAAATGTAGCAGTGACATCACTTGAACGATGGAAGGTATGCAATAGGGACTGAGAATGGCAGGCATCAGATCATGCTCCAACTGATCACAAAGATGCATGTTTGAATGCCTATTCAAATGAGATGTCTGGATAGTTTGGCCCTCAATACGACCTTGGCGGTCGGTGATAAAGTGATGGTAATACCGCCAACAGTCTGGTGGTAACTACTGCCAAATTATGACCATCGCGAAAAGATCTCTGAAAGACAGCCAATGTACCACACTGACCGCCAGGCCAGAAACAGCAGTCACCAAGGCGGAAGCTGCCCACAGTAAGGCGGAAATCAAAGTTCCGCCCATCATCTTATGACAACACAATCCGCCACCTTTTCCGGGGTGGTACCAATGCCATCAAAAGCCTGGCAGAAACACTTTACAGAAATTAAAGGACTCACCATTGGAGACACAGGGAAGAATGCTGCCGCCATGGAACCAGAACTGCAAGTATTCCCGATGATATTCTACGGTATACTCCCCCACGAACACCAACGCCGGTGAAGACGACGACGGTGAGTACAGCCACCTAGCACACAAGGGAAGTGGGAAGAAAACAAGAGTGACACATACACACGCACAACACACACACCATACACACACAACATACAGACAACCAACTGCCCAAGAAAATAATTTATCCCCGTAAATCGGCTGAATAATGCAAGGACAACAAGAATTTACTAAGTGATTGTAAGAAGATCAACACAATATTAATAATAATTTTGCCAATGCAACAGATATGCACAAATGTACAAAAAGAGACACTGCCCAGTCCTCAATTCAGGGGGGCCACATGGCCAAAGAGCAAAGTCCAAGGCCACACTTGTGACCTGCATCAATACGGAGAGAACACTGCAGGGGCATGAGTTGGCAAATAGGCAGGTACCTCAGACAGTGGGGGGTCACCTCAGCCAGATGCAGAAACAAGACCCCTGGTTCTGGAGGGGGCAACATACCCTGTGCTCTTTGTCCTGGGGAGTGCATGGCCACAGTCTCTTGAGTGGGTGACTTGCCCACTGGTTCTGGAGGGGGCAACATGCCCTGTGCTCTTTGTCCTGGTGAATGCAAGGCCACAGTCTCTTGAGTGGGTGACTTGCCCACTGGTTCTGGAGGGGGCAACAAGCCCTGTGCTTGGTCCTGGGGAGTGCAAGGCCACAGTCTGTCGAGTGGGTGACTTGCCCACTGGTTCTGGAGAGGGCAAGAAGCCCTGTGCTTGGTCCTGGGGAGTGCAGGGCCACAGTCTCTGGAGTGGGTGTCTTCCCCACTAGTTCTGGAGGGGACAGGCCGCACAGCAGCCCAAGGAGGCTGGATCACATTGTGTCCGCTGGCGGTGACGGCTGCACTGTGGTGGTGGTAGTGATAGTGGGAGGCTTCTGCTCAGCCCCTGCACCCTGTGATGTCTGCACTGTAGTGGTGGTGGTGGTGGTAGTGGTGGTAGTAGTGTGAGGCTCCTGCTCAGCCCCTGTACTCTGCGATGGCCGCACTGTGGTGGTGGTGGTAGTGTTAGACTCCTGCTCAGTCCCTGCACCCTGCAAATGGCTGCACTGTGGTGGTAGTGGGAGGCTCCTGCTCAGCCCCTGCACTCACTGATGGCTGCACAACCACGGTTGTTGGTGGGGGATCTGTGACAGCTGCTGGTGTAGCCTCCTTCCCCTTCTTGCTTGATGCTGCAGGCTCCTTCCCCTTTCTGCTGGCTGGTGCAGGCTCCTTCCCCTTTCTGCTGGCTGGTGCAGGTTCCTTCCCCTTCTCGTTTGCTGGTGCAGGCTCCTTCCCCTTTCTGCTGGCTGGTGCAGGCTCCTTCCCCTTTCTGCTGGCTGGTGCAGGCTCCTTTCCCTGTTTGATGGCTGGTGCAGGCTCCTTCCCCTTCAGTATTTGTGGCCTGGAATCCTTTCCACCACTAGTAGGTGCGGATAAAACTGGGCCTGTGGACTGTGTGGCTGAGGTGCTTGGCTGGGCTCTTGATACCCTGGCCATATGTGCAGGACGGGGGGATAGGGAAGAGGTCAATGGTGGAACAGAAAAGCTTTTAAGGGACATTGGGGTGGGAAGAGGTAAAGGAAGTGGAGGATGAAGGAGTAGTTGTTGGATGTGTTTTCTAGATTTGGGTTCAGGTGCATGGGTTGTATGCTGCTGTGAGGTGGATGGCTGTTGGGTGTCTGGGTGCTTGTGTTTGTGTACTTTAGGAGGGGGGACAGACACGGTGGGAGAGGACACAGGGGATGTGTGCATGGATTTTGTGGAGGTGTCTGCCAGTGAGGTGTGTGTTCTGCTTGGTGTGGTGATGATGCAGGTAGTGGATGATGATGTAGTGCATGCAGGTGTGAGTGTGGACGTAACTGGGTGGGAGGTGGAGGAGGAGGAAGAGGGGGAGACAGTGCAAATAGTGGGTGTTGTTGTGTCTGCAAAGGAATGGTGTTAGTGTCAGTGCCTTTGGGATGAAGTGCGTTGCTTGTGTTTGCCTGTGCCACTCTTGGGTGTTGTCCTGTGTGCATACTCGTCAGGCTGTGTGTTTGGAATGGGTTTGGGTTGAGGAGAATGGGACTGGGAAGTGGAAGTTGAACGGTAGAAACAGGGACAATGGCTCCCATCAGAGAGGAGGCCAGAGCCTGGATCGATCTCTGTTGGACCGCCAATCCAGTGTGAATGCCCTCAAGGAATGCATTAGATTGTTGCATCTGGGCTGCCAGCCCCTGGATGGCATTCACATTGCTTGACTCCCCTACAGAGATGGATCTCAGGAGGTCAATAGCCTCTTTACTCAGGGCAGCAGGGCTCAATGGGGCAGGGCCTGAGGTGCCTGGGGTGAAGGAAATGCTCACCCTCCTGGGTGAGTGGGCACGGGCAACTCACTGAGGGGCTGCTGGGAGGGCGGTGCTGGTACGGGGGTGGCGGCTGTACCTGTAGCTGGGGTGGTCACAGAGGTGTCTGCCACCAACAGGGAGCTCCCATCAGAGGAGGTATCTGAGTCTGTATTGTCCCCTCCAGTCTCTGCCGTGGTGCTCCCCTCGCCTTCCATCCCACTGGTGCCCTCAGCGTCAGTGGACTCTGCCTCCAGGGTCCTGTGTGATGCAGCTTCCTCCGTCGCTGGTGCCTCTTCTCCTCCGCCAGATGATGCTAATGCACATAAGGACAGGATGACAAAACAAGAAAGGGGGGGAAGAGAGACAAAGGATACACTTGGTCAATGGCTGCACCAACTCCACTGTTGGCATACACAGCACCCTCACAAACAGGGAACAGGCCTATGCACCATGCATTGCACTACTAGTGATATTGCTAGCCACCAAGGCATGAAGAGGGGCACACACTGCCAGCTAGAGCATCCCTGGGACACACGCAGCCCTGGCCAGTAGTAGATGCTAACAAGCTAGGTAGGCATTATTTTCCCTTCAGACCCCTGCCACAAGGGGACCTAAGCTGCTATGTCCGGCCTGGCCTAGGGGCACCCAAGGACAAACAACCACAACCCGGATACCACCCCACCAGGCGTACGTTGTAATGATAGCCACTGTACACACCCCCTTGTGGCTGCTGTGTTGCCCTCAAGCGCCCATCCAGCTCTGGATAGGCCACTGCCAGTATGCGGGCCATCAGGGGGGTCAGGGTTTGACGGGTACCCTTTATTTTTTGGGAGGCCATCCCTAGCTGGGCCTCCGCAGTCTTCCGTGCCCAGCGTCTTAAGTTCTCCCACCATTTCCAACAGTGGGTGCTCCCCCTGCCATAGACCCCCAGGGTCCGCACGTCCTTGGTGACGGCACACAATATACCCTTCTTTTGATGGGCGCTGACCTGCAGAGGCAATACAGACAGTAGAACACCATTAGACAAACAGTCCAGCCAGTTACACACATGGCCCACCATACCCGTTTACAGCACTATTGGCACACACATAGCCTAGCACTCAATGTGTACACAGCCAGGAGGGCATCCCACCCTCCCCTTACACAATGCCTTCACACACACATCCATACATGCATGCCACATGCATCGTGTACACAGTGTACTCACCTGTTGGTCAGGAGGCCCATACAGCAGTCCGTATTGGGGTAGCACCCCATCCACCAGTCTCTCCAACTCGTCCGAAGAGAAGGCTGGGGCCCTTCCCCTGGTCACACAGGCCATGGTATGTTCCAGACACAGGTCACAGCAGCACATGCAGTGTAGGTCCTCTCCTATGGAAGGTGAGGAATCAGATAGAAAATGGCAGTCATGTCCGTGGAGGTGCATACCGTCACTGCCGGCGTAGATCATCATTGGCCACTGTACCCCATAGGGCCCAATATGAACCAATAAGGATTTGCACAGTGGTTCCCGACCGCCTACTGCCATGGGCCACAACATCAGCGGAATTACCTTACTTCCACCTGTCCCTCCACACAGGACAGGCGGACGCCATTTCGGGGGGAGGGGTAGCCCTATGGAACAATGCTGCGTTACAGGAGAAATAGGCACATACTGGACAAATCACACTGAGCTATTACATGTTTACAGCTATTGTGGCTCCATTGTTCAGTTTGTGACAGGCTCCTCACACTTTTGTCCCATAGATTCCTACCGTTGCAGATGAATAGGAGATGAAGACATACCTCCGTGTACAGACCCCTGGTGGACTTGGCTATACTGGAGGACAGGACACAATACTCACCTATAGACTCAACAGGGCCACAATCACAAAGCTAGCCCCCCAATTGGAACCTGACTTGATATCTGCTATCCGTCACCCCACTGGGATCCCCCCTCCCATGCAAGTGCTATCAGTACTCCATTTCCTGGCAAATGGTTCTTTCTAAGTGACAGTGGGCCAGGCAGAAGGAATGTCACAGGCAATGTTCTCAATAGTGCTGACAAGATTATTGGCTACCCTGATAAAACACATGTGCAGCTACATTGCATTCCCCCAGGTCGAGGATTTGGGCACTGTGAAGGCCGAGTTTTATGCAATGGGACATAACCGCAATATAATTAGGGCGATTGATGGAACACATATTTCATTTGTACTCCCCCGCCAGAATGAACAGGTGTTCCGAAATCGTAAGAGTTTCCACTCCATGAATGTGCAGATGGTGTGCTTGGTGGACCAGTATTTCTCCCACGTCAATGCTAAGTGTCCTGGGTCGGTGCATGATGCATTTGTCCTGAGGAATAGCAGCATCCCAAATGTGATGGCCCAACTACAGAGGCTCAGGGTGTAGCTAATAGGTGAGCCCTGGTTTCCACCCAGTATATGTTGGTGTATGGGTATGGTGTGGGCCATATAGGAAAGTGTGTGGCTAAATGTTGTCCCTAAATAATTGCAGGTTACCCAAACCTATAATGGCTGCTGACCCTTGTGAGGAATGCCACAACAAGGGCAGAAGAACGTTATGATGAGGCACATTGGCGAACGTTTGGCCTCCTGAAGGCCAGGTTTCGGTGCCTCCGTAACAGCTGGGTCCCTGTGCCACTCACCCAAGAAGGTAGGCCAGATAGTAGTGGCATGCTGCATGTTGTACAATCTGGCCCTTAGACACCATGTAACTTTTCTGCAGAAGGAGGAGACTGGAGATGCCCCTGTGGCAGCAGTTGACCCTGTGGACAGTGAGGATGAGGAGGCAGAGGATGAGGATGAAGACAACAGAATATCTGTGATACGTCAGTACTTCAGATGACACACAGGTAAGAAAGTATAACTTTACATTTCAATGACGTTGGTTGTATTCTGTGCGGCATTGGCATGCTAGTAATTCCCAATTCAATGCCCACTTACTGTTCCCTCCGGCTATTCATTTTGCAGATGTTGGTGATATGACAAATACTCCTGCTGTGATCACTACAACCAGCTACATGTCATTAATTCATGCTCATTCTATATACAGTTCATTACAATGGTTGTACCTGTTTCAAACAATACATATTTGATATACATGACATACTCGAAATCATTTTTTTTCAAAGATTATTTATTGAAGTGCTAACATACAGGGAGAAAGTGCAATGGAATAGGGTGATGATGGAGGAAAGTCCAGGGTATTGTTCCAGTCTATTTGTAGCACAGGTGCATTGTCCAGGGGGACAGAGGAAGGGGAACAATGGCAGTTCAAGGTGGACAGGGTAACAGGGTGGGACACAAGGGTGACAACCAGGAGAGTCTCATTTCCTGGTGGGGGTCTTGACAATAGTCTCTACCTTCTGACGGGATCAGAGGGAATGTTTGTGGGGTGGTTCTCCTTCGGCAGGGGGAGGGGTACAGGTGGCCTGAGAGTCCTGTGGTGGGGCCTCCTGGCCACTAGCAGCAGCGGAAGTGGAAGGCTGTTCAGATGACCGGCTAGTGGCAGGGTCCCTCTTGTGTGAGACTGCCTCCCTCATAATGTTGGCCATGTCTGCCAGCACCCCTGCTATGGAGATCCTGAAGACTAGAGTTACTGTCATCAGTGTGGGCCTCTTCAGTTGGGGGACTGGATAGTGGTGGTACCTCCTCTCCAGTGAAATTGGCTGGGGTACCTGTGGGGATGTAAATGATGTGTTATGGTTAATGTGTATGACATATTTTACATCCCTGGCTTCCCCTCTTTGGGTAGTGTTGCCCTGCCAGCATTTACTTGTGTATGTTAGTGTATGGTGGGATTATTAGTTCTCTATGCTGTGCATGCTTTAGTGAAGGGTGTCCATGCAGGGCTGTGAGGGGTGTCCATGCATTGGTACAGCATGCGGGGCTTGGCATTGGGATCAGTGAGATGTGATGGTTGAGTGTGTGGGATGTAGTGGAGTGATGAGAGTGAGGGTGAGGGTATGTGATGGCATGCTGGTATGGGGGTGATAATAGTAAAGAGTTGACTTACCAGAGTCCCGTCCTCCTCCGACCCTCCGGATGCAGTATTGCCAAGACTTGCTCCTCCCATGCTGTGAGTAGTGGGGAAGGAGCTGGGGGTCCACCGCCAGTCCTCTGGCTAGTGAGCTGGTGTCTTGCTGCTATGGAATGTACCTTCCCCTGTAGGTCATTCCACCTCTTCCTGATGTCGTCCCTTGTTATGGGGTGCCACTGGTGAAGAATCTCCAAGGACTTGAACTGAGCTTGCCTTCTATTGCTGAAGTCTCAGGGACAACAAGGACTTCTCTCTGCCAGCATTTGGGCTTTCTGCTGAGAGTCCAGACTGCCAAGTGGTGCCCTAACCTGTCTCTGGGCCCTCGAAAGGTGCAGATGGTGGAAAAGGATAGAAATCCACATGAAGACTGCAGTGTGTGGAAACTTTCGATGCACCACCCGCCTCTCGGCTGCTAAACAACATGTCGCTGGCCTCGCAGCTAATCGATGCTCCACCTGCATCATGGCTGGGAGATCGACGCAATGCGGCTGGAGAAACGACGTGCAACATCCGCAGCGTCTGATGTTAACAACGCAAGCCCGCAGGAAATGTAGTTTCTTGACACCGTGCGACCGCATTTCAACGCAACATTGCTGGGAGCGGAAAATCAACGTAAAGCCTGCCTGGACCCGAGGTGCCTGTCCAGGATCGACACATCATACTCTTGCAGAAGAGAAGAAATGACACACGCTGACCCGACAGGAGGAGGAACGACGCACGATCTCACTTGCAAATGAGAAATCGATGCATTGCTGGCCTTTTTCCAATGCACACTCGCCCATTCAGCTTTATTTTGATGCTACCCATGTACTTTGGTGCACTAACATCGTTCTCACGGATTCCTAAGAATTAAGACTCTTTTTCTTTTTAAAAATTCATAACTTGACTTCTGTATGCCTGTAGGAAAGTAGTCTTTTTCTAGCTTAGTTACCCCCACTTTCGGCCTGTTTGTCACTGTGTTTGACAGTGTCTATTGGGATCCTGCTCATCAGAACCCCAGTAGTTATGCTCCTCCCCTTAAATTATGGTTGTTGCATACTGGTAACCCAGTACTTCACCCACATTTGGCATACTAGTGCCGCCTTATAAGTCCCTAGTAATGGTACTTAGGTACCAAGGGCATTGGGGTTCCAGGAGATCCCTATGGGCTGCAGCATATCTTTTGCCACACATAGAGAGCCAATGCAAAGGCTTCTACAGGACTGCCATTGCAGCCTGCGTGAAAAGGTGCAAGCAACCTTTCACTGCCATTTACACTGCACCGGGTCACTTATAAGTCATTCCTAAAGTAGGCCCTCCAGCCCCGAGGGCAGGGTGCAGAGTACCTGTGTGTGAGGGCATCCCTGCAGTAGCAGAGGTACCCCTATGACCTCCAGGACCATTTTCCCGGACTTCGTGGGTTCAGGGACACCATTTTACACGTGTACTGGACATAGGTCACTACCTATGTCCAGCTACATAATTGTAACTCTGAACATAGTCATGTCTTTTGCAAGCATTGGTTGTTTGATTCCATGCACTCTGGGGGATCCTTAGAGGGTCCCCAGAATTGCCATTCCAGCCTTCTGAGGTTTTCCAGGCAGACCAAGGTGCTGCCACCTCTCACACAGGTTTCTGCCCTCCTGTTGCTTGAGCAGCTCAGGCCCAGGAAGGCAGAACAAAGGATTTCCTTTGGGAGAGGGATGTTACACCCGCTCTCTTTTGAAATAGGTGTTACAGGCTTGGGAGGGGTAGCCTCCCCAAGCCACAGGAAATGCTTTGAAAGGCACATTTGGTGCCCTCCTTGCATAATCCAGTCTACACCAGTTCAAGGACCCCCAGTTCCTGCTCTGGCATGAAACTGGACAAAGGAAAGGGGAGTGCCACTCCCCTGTCCATCACCACCAAAGGGTTGGTGCTCAGAGATCCTCCAGAGGGTCCCTGTGTTTTGCCATCTTGGATTCCAAGTTGGCAGAGAACTCTGGGAACATCTGAGTGGCCAGTGCCAACAGGTGACATCACAGTACTCCCCAGATAGGTGCTTACCTGTTTAGCTGGCCAACCCCCCTCTCAGGGCTATTTAGGGTCTCTCCTTTGGGTAGTTCTACAGATTCGGATTGCAAGACTCCAGCAGGAATTGTCTGCATCCTTAACTTCACCTTCTCAGTGAAGAAACTGCATTTGGACACTCCAGGAACTCTACAAATTGCAACAAAGAAGCAGAGACAAGTTCTGCAACATTGTATCTTCAGCTCCTTCCAGCAACTGCAACTGTTTACCGGTTGTGCATCCTCAGTGGACTGCCTGTCTTCAGCCTGCACCAGAAGAACAAAGGAATCTCCGTTGGAGTGAAAGAGTCACTCTCTTGCTTCAGCAGGAACCTCTCTGCATTGATGACTTGCAACGTGGGTCCCCTCTCCTGATGAATTGCGTGTATACAATATCACAAATGGTGAACTGCAGTGGTGCTGACAGTCCTGACATTCTATTGTCTAACTTTGGTGGAGGTAAGAGCTTGCCTCCCCACGCAAGACAGTACCCCTGTGCAACGTGTGTTTTGCAGTTGCCAAGGCTTGTGGCAGCCTTCCACACAGTTCTTCATGCACCATGTAGCTCTGGCCACCAGCACTCTATTCTGTGACACCCACCTTCCTGAGTGGTTCTCCAGCTGTGTGGGAGCCTTTGTTATAGTGCTGTGTGGGCCTCCTTTTGCACATTCTTTGTCCCTATGCTGTGGGACTCCTGTGCATGCTGCCTGATCTTCTGAGGGTTCTCTGAGTTGCTGAGAGCCCCTTCTGACTCCCCTCCTTGGTAGAGTCCACCAGGTCCCTCCTGGTCCCAGGCAAAGCCATTTTCTGGTAACCCCGAGCTTTGCGTGTGCCAAGGCTTGTTGGCAGAATCCAGTGACGCATCCCAGACTGCAATCTTCCATCTGGCATGGGACATTATCTGCACCAACCAGGAACCCGCATCCGTCTTCTTGGGTGAAGTACTGACTGTTGTTCTTTACCTGTGGTTCTTCTTTTGCCCCTTCATCTGGGTTAGCAGGGACTCCTGTTCTCCCTGGACGCTTCTGTGCTTCATGGACTTAGTCCCCTTCTTCCACAGGTCTTCAAATTCAGGAATCCACTGCTGGTGCCTTGCAGTCTCTTTTGGTTCTTGCATTATCTTCTTTCTTGTGTTCTTGTGTGTTCTGGGAAAGGTACTGTGATTTACTCCTCCTTTCCTGGGCTCTAGGGTGGGTTCTATTACTTAGCTTTAGTGTTTTCTGATACTCCCAGTGCCTCTCTACACACTACACTTGCCTAGGTAGGAAAGCGATATTCGCATTCCACTTCCTTAGTATATGGTTTGTGTTCCTCCTAGGCCCATTTCTAACTATTGTGATTTTCACTATTTGCACTGTTTTCTAACTGTTTTTATACCTGATTTTGCGTACTAGTGTATGTAATTTGTGTATTACTTACCTCCTAGGGGAGTATAGTCTCTATGGTGTTTTTGGCATTTGTGTCACTAAAATAAAGTACCTTTATTTTTGTAACACCGAGAATTTTCTTTCATAAGTATGAGTACTGTGTGCCTACGGTGGTATTTCATGAGCTTTGCATGTCTCCTAGATAAGCCTTGGCTGCTCAGCTACAGCTACCCCTAGAGAGCCTCGCTTCTAGACACTGCCTACATTTCCTTAATAAGGGATAACTGGACCTGGTATAAGGTGTAAGCCCCTTAAGTACCCAATACAAAACAGGCCAGCCTCCTACAATGTCAGATTTTTATCGTCTTGTCTTGTTTTGTTTAGATAAATATTACCTATGTTTTTTTAAACCTGTGTTGTGTCATTTTGTAGTGGATTCACTTGGTTACTGTGTGTGTTGTTACAAATACTTTACACTTTGCTTTTGAAGGTAAGCCTGCCTGCTTGTGCCAAGCTACAGAGGGGATGAGCGGGGGTTAACTGAGGGTGATTCTCATTTACCCTGACTATATTGAGAGTCCTTCCTTGAACAGGGGTAATGTGACTGCCAAACAAAAACCCCATTTCTAACATCTCTCATCCATGTTCTGCAGGACTACTAGTGGGGGGTACACAGAAGGTTGTCTTCCTCTCCTCATGCCAGGATGACTATGCGGAAACTTATGAATTTGTATGTAACTTGAACACCGCACACATTATGAGCATGTATGTATACAACTCACACATATCTGCAATCAAGGTTGGTTACAACATCTGACATCTACAGAACCACAAATTGCTATGCATTCTATGACACTTCCCTTGGTGCACATTCCCTCAAGTATCCAATGTAGTATACATGCTTATTGATCTGTGACTGTCAGTGTTTGTTAGTCCAACTGACTTTACATGTGAAACACATTTTTAGCACATTTACATTACCAACGAACATAGGGGGTCATTCCGACCCTGGCGGTTGCCTACCGCCAGGGCCGGGGACCGCGGATGCACCGCCAACAGGCTGGCGGTGCATCCATGGGCATTCTGACCGCGGCGGTACAGCCGCGGTCAGAAACGGGAAACCGGCGGTGTCCCGCCGGTTTCCCGCTTCCCATGGGAATCCTCCCGACCCCCTTACCGCCAGCCTGGTTCTGCCGGTTTTGACCGCCAGAACCTGGCTGGCGGTAACGGGTGTCGCAGGGCCCCTGGGGGCCCCTGCAGTGCCCATGCCATGGCATGGGCACTGCAGGGGCCCCCTAACAGGGCCCCACCAAGATTTTCAGTGTCTGCCAAGCAGACACTGAAAATCGCGACGGGTGCAACTGCACCCGTCGCACCCCTTCCACTCCGCCGGCTCCATTCAGAGCCGGCATCCTCATGGAAGGGGGTTTCCCGCTGGGCTGGCGGGCGGCCTTCTGCCGGTTGCCCGCCAGCCCAGCGGGAAACTCAGAATTACTGCGGCGGTCTTCTGACCGCGCAGCGGTATTCTGACGGCGGGACTTTGGAGGGCGGCACCCGCCGCCCGCCAAAGTCAGAATGACCGCCATAGTATGTTGAGAATAGGTGTACATTTCTAACTGTTCACATGCACAAATAGACTAATAAACCTGAAGGTAGTACTTACTGATAATTAGCACAATATAGGGATTTGTTAATGATGCAGATTCAAAAACGTTTCCATATATGAAATGTGCTCAAAATGGCAGCCACCTGACCTATTGTACTGGACATGTGGAAGTGACCTAACTCCGCCAGCGGATGTCGTCATGGTGGTTGGCAGTCTCAACCACCGTGGAAATTGCCATTAGAACACATTGCTGACTGTGGCAGACTTGGGCCAATCATGATGTCTGCCGGCAGTGACGGTCCTTACGTGGCGGACATAACTGCCATGTTCTGCAGTATTGTTCACTTGACTCCTGACATTGATGCAAGCAAGACCTCTACTACTTGAGCTGCTGTGTACTGCCTCTGGGAGCTATCATGCCACATCCTGCAGGTGATAGGGCCCCAGCCTTCACCCCTAAAGAGCTGGACAAGCTTGCGGAGAAGCTCCGACCTCTGTATGGACAGCTATATGGTGCACCAAAGGAGCAGGCGAGTCCAATGGTATAACAATGTGTGTAAGTTGGGTATATGATGGTGTACCTGAAATGTGAAATTATGTAGGTGTTGATGCATGCAGATGATAAATTGTGCATGAGTGTGAAGTGAGAGGATGGTCATGTTTGTCTACTTGATGTCACTGAAGTGTTTTGTCCACTTGTGTTGGTATGGTGCTTGTGAACCTGACTTTTTGCTTTTGTCTGTGTCATCCATGCAGGTCAACACCCATCAAAAAAAGGGAATCTAGCGTGCCATCACAAAGCAAGTGCAGACCCTGGGGGCCCAGAGCCGGTGGAATTGGTGGGAGGACCTGAGGCCCTGGGCCCACAAGACCACAGAGGCCCAGCAGGGGATGTTCTTCCAACGAGGGAGGTGTGCCCACCCGCCTCTGACCCCCCAATGGCCTGCATTTTGACAGTGGCCTACCCAGAGGTCAATGGGCATTTGAGGGCAGCACAGCAGCCGCAAGGGAGTAAGTATTGACTTAACACATGTTTATGCCTATGCCATCTAGGTGTATGATGTCTAAGTATCTCAGCTGTGACAATGTGGTAAGTGGTACAGGTAAAGGGTCTCCGAGGTAGACATAGCACTGCAGTTGAAAACTTTGATACACAGATGTGGACACAGTATTGTGTATAGGGACATGTTACTCACCAATGTCAATGACATAGTATGGCAGCATGTGGTGATGCACATGTGACAGTGTCATAAGTGTACCTCTACACTGCTATACATATGTGTAACCTGCAGTCTCATCCTTCCCACCTACTGTTCCACAGCCCATATACCCAATTGGTAAGTTGTCCAACTCTTTGGTCTCTGAGCGGTCCTATTCCACTTGATCTAGCTCTATGTGTAATATACTGTCTGATAGATGAGTAATAGGGCCAAGTTATCCTGTGTCCTGATATCATTGGGAACTTCATGTGAGGCTGTCATCCCAAACAGGAATGTGACATTGCATACTTACTACACTCCTTCCGAGGTGTAAGGAGGTGTCCCCATTGTTATGTCTGAACTATACATTGGCATTTCTGATGTCTGATCAGGGTGGACATCCTACATAGTGAAAAGCATGGTGGTAATAAAGCATTAACAGTATTAGACATATAATTGACGTGTTTTCAAACATTTTGTACCATGTATATTGTGTTGAGAAGGTAAGTGGGAAGCCTGCTGATCCCTTGTGCCATATATTTTGTCCATGCTACATAGGGCTGTACCATACCAATATGGGTGCAACATACACTGTTTTGTGCCTACATCATGTGTCAATTGTTACTTTGTGCCTATTGTTATGTTGAGGTATCTACTTTGCCAGACTTACATTTGCTAATCTGAGGCAGTTAGATATTGCAATAGATCAGCTCATTTCTGCCTCACTTAATAGAGTAGCATGGGTTCAATTTGACAAACACATTTTGGATGAAATGGGATATGTTGTCAGCGAATTTGCTGGACTCTAGGTGTATGTGTCAATCATGGTTACATTAGTATTAGATTATGTAAGTGTTACTTCAGTCCTGAGATGTTAGGTTACACATCTGAACATTTGTTAGTGATGTAGTTATTTTGACGTATTCATGTTGAAGTTTATACTCAGCATAAATTGTGGAAAAGTGTGTGGCTTTTATGCACATGATTAGTGTCCATTGTAGTGAAGGTGTTTGTGGTTATCTGTGGGTGTATCCTTTGTGTTAAGTAGGCCTCTATTGCTAGACGTGTTATTTTTGTCTAAGTGTCAATGAGTGAGATTAGTGTGTTGTCAAACTCTTTCTAACGCTTTTAAGCTACTCTGATTGAGTATGCCACATGTAGTGATTTTATCTGAGGTATTTGACATTGTGACTGTTATGGACAGTGCCACATGTTAGGTATGTGATTGCAAAGCTACATGCTGTGTTGCATTAGAAGTAAGATGAGTTTACTTTCATGTAACATGACTACATGATGTTGTGCTGTCTGTTAACAGCATTTTCGGAGATGGTTTCTAACTGTTTTCTTTTTTTTACACATAGATATATTGTTAATGTTGTGTATTGTGCAATGTATGGGTATGTTGAGAATATGATAACCCTCTCTCTCTATGTTTCTCTGCATCAGCATCAGCAGGTGAAGGAGACAGGGCACAGCCAAGTGGGGAGGCTGCTGGCCACAGGACCCAGACTGCTGATACCACCGACATGGAGGGACCCAGTGGCCCAGAGGGCGAGGGGAGTGCCACAGGGGAGACAGAATCTACATCTTCATAATCCTCCTCCAATGGACACTCCCTGATGGTGGCAGATCCACCTGGGACCACCCCAGCACCATCTTTGTCTGCCACACCCCTTATTACCACTGCCCTCCCTGTAGCTTCCCACCCAGTTGGCCGTGCCCGCGCACCTTAGAGGTTGGGCGTCCCTTGTGCTGCAGGCACTTCTGCTCCTACCCCTGTCAGCCCTACTGCCCTCAGTGAGGGGGCTATTGCCCCATTGAAGATGATCTCTGTGGGTCAGTCGACCAACATGAATGCCATCTAGGGACTGCCGACTCAGATTCAACAGAGTAATGCGTTCTTGGAGAGCATTCACAGTGCACTGGCTCGCCTACAGAGATCCTTTCAAGCTCTAGTCTCTAGACTGACAACACCCATTCACCCTTTGTCTACCGTCTCTTTCAAATCAGGAACCCTTCTTCCCAGACCCAGCCAAAACACAGTGACAGATGCATCCACCTCAACAGCCAAGGGTAGCTCTGACAAACACAAACTCCACAAGACACACCACCTGCATACACACAAGCAACATACACCTGAACACACAGCAACAGTCACAACCCGCCCTGACACCCTCCAAACCCCAGCATCAAAGACAACACACCTGACACATCTGGACACACCACACCAACATTCACAGATCCAGCACTACACCTATCCTACCCACAGAGAGCACCAGAGCAGACCCTCAGGCATCCACCCTAGTCACCACACCCGCAGACACCACACCTCAACCACAAACACGGCGACATGCAGCACATCCACAGTACCTGCAGTCACCTCCCAACAGACACTCACCCACCATGGCATTCCCCAGCACCTCTCCCCCTCCTCCCAAGACTCTTAAATGCCCTCACTCACCCACCCAACAGACACCCACAAGCATACCTCGCACAAACATGCACCCAAGACATCCACAGCAACACCTCAAACAACTACTCCCTCTTCCTCCACACCCAAACCCTTTTGCTATGTCTGTCCCTGTGTGCCTAAGAAAGCTTTCCTGTCAGAGTTTGCCCTTTTTTCCTATTCCTCTCCCACCCGGTGATACCCCTAAACATGCTGTGTCCCTCCCCGAGTCCAACCCTTCCACCTCCAAGTCCTCCCCTGCCCCCTGCAGGTTCCCATGCCCCTCCCCCTGCCAAAAAGTATTCCCCTCCACCTAAAACCCAACACTCCCCTAAGTCCAAGCCCAAACCGCCCCCCAAGCCAGTTCCCAAAGGCCCCCCTCCAAGACTTAAACACAAAACCCCGCTCTGCCCCTCCACCAGATAACCCCTGAGGTGACTGCCTGCCCCATAGATTCCCCTACCTGTGGAGGTTACATGGCAGTCAGGAGTCAAGTTCAGGGCACACATTTGTGCACTGTGTGCATTGAGACTTTTATTGATGGACTGGCGTATGGCCTTTGTTTTTCCAATTTCACGGTCCAAATAATAATTTAAACCAACCAGTTGTTGGTTTCCTGGTTACATTTTTGTCATGCATTTCTTCCGATAGTATGGAGTTGCTTCTGGCTGACATTAGTGGTGTGTCTGTATATGTGTGTCTGGTCTGATTGGGGTACCTGTGTTGTTTAGGCAGTATGTGAAGTTGTGTGCAGTGCTTTTGTATGGGAGTGGCATGTTATCTGTTGCATGATGGACATTTGTGTGTCCAAGAGGTTTTGTTGCATTGGTATTGTGTGTTGTTTGTGTTGAGATGTGTTTGTTAGTGTGCTGTGTGGTGTTCTGTGCTTTGACTATGTGCGTGTTATGTGCATGAAATGTTAGGTACATGTTCTTTGTAAGTCGTGTAATTGTGCATTTGTATGTCATTTTTTGCCTCTTGGTATTACGTTGTGATGTATGTGTGATGTGTCTCTGGGTAGTGTCCCCTGTCGTTCCCTGCCAAGTGATTGGAGATGGTGCTGTTGTGCTGTGTTTGTGACTTGTTGTGTTGTTGTGTGGGACTGTGTGAGTGTGGGCCTGTGCAGTGTTTCCAATGCGCACCTGAGTGTGTTAGTAACATGTGCATATGTGTGTATGTGTTTGGTGACCGTGGCGTGTTTGTTGTGTATGTGTGAGTGGGTGTGTGACTGATTGTGGGTGTGCATGTAAGTGTGCAGTTACATGTGTGTGTGTCGCTCTCGCTCCCCCTTCCAGAATGTCTTTTGTGTGAGTGTACAAAAATTCCCAATCTACAACAGTACCAGGTAAGAGTGTGTTTTCACATTTGCTGTCATCATCGCAGATTTGGGAGTCTTTGGGTGAGCAGGAACAGCGGGAAGAAGTGTAGCTCTGGTTCCATGGTGGCTCAGGATGAGTATGTCTTCCTGAAGGTGAGGGTCTCCTTTTATGCTGTTGGTTTCCTCCTGGGTTTCCGTGGTGGTGCGACCGCGGAGGAAACCGTGGCAATGTGCAACCGTGTAATCTGTCCAGCAGAAACATTGTCTCATGGGTGCCTGAAGGTGGTGAACCGTTGCCCATGGCGGCCAGACCACAGGGACAGTGTCGGCGGTGCTTTGGCTGTATTCTGTTGGGAATACCACCATGGTCACAATTTGGTGGTCCCCTCTACCAGCCTGTAGGCGGTATGACCGCCACTACCAACATTGAGGTCCTGATTCCTCCAAACTCGCCCTAAGTCTAGTGGTCATGCACAAAATGGAAACTTTCAACATGTTAGTGCAACCACAGTACTGTTCAGACTGCTCTCTTGATTTTCACGACTGTTCAAAGCAAATACATCACTAAATTTCATAGAATAGTTAACAACATTAACATACCTTGGTCATGTACTATGAAAATTTAGGTGTTAGGAATTTGTATTATAAATTTAATACAAACCTCTGAAATTCCACAGACCCAAACGCCTTGATAGAAAAATCAACATCCTGATGAATCAAGAGGTCAAGCTTGTACCATTAAAATCCAGATAATCAATGATATACAACAAATCTTCTATCAAGTGGTACAATGGGGACTAGGCCAATATCAACTTATGCCTTCCACTCTCTTTATATCTCCACTGCTTCAGTCCACAGTGAATGTCCATGAAGGAGATGTTGAATTTGGTCTGAATGTCTAAACCATCTAACCCGGCGGCAGAGTCCTGTCCAGCTGCATGCTTCAAGCAATTGCTTCACTCACTTTAAGCAGGCTTCATATCTATAATCAAAGCATCCCTTCTAAAAGGTCTCTTCTCGTGCCACCGAAACACATCATTATCTTGTCTTTTGATTCAAAACCATTAATCCACTGTTAGCTTTCAAACATGCAGCACCCAAGAAATGCATTTCTTATGCAAATATTCAAAACATTGGAAGAGGTTTAAGTAAGGAGGTTGACAAAATTAGGTCTGTGTCTACAGTAGAGTCTCTAAGCAAAGAGGCAAACACTGATAACAGACATTGGCACATTTTAACTCAGGGAATTTTAAGATTGATACACCAATGTTTTGTTATCGAAACAGGAAGTAGGCTGTGCAGCAAATTAATGAAGGCAGAAAGATTCACAAAAGTCAGTCGAATAAAATGAGCCAACAGCAAGCCCTAAAGATCTCCTATTACAGAACACCATATGTAGAGCAAATGAATCTGTTGATCCTTGACACAATCCAGAATTTAATTCATTTAATTTCCCAATGTCCCTACATAAGCAATCAATGAAGAGATTTGCCATTATCTGTTCAGGATCAGATGTAATATGCAATATTCATTCTACTCCAGAACAATGCTGATATTGGCCACACTGAGAATGATTTCTTCTGGACCATTTAAGAAACCTGTGAAATAAAGTTTAGAAAGGGGAGCTGGGCATGCATCCTAAAGAGAATATGAGTGGATTAACAAATAAATAAAATAGATGACCTTTAAACATCCTAAAGGCACAACACTTTTATGAATTAAACTTTCCCTTTTCATTAACGTCTCTGGCATCAGCACTGACTAGCTATGACAGGCAGATTTACCAAACACTAAGGCCCATATTTATACTCTGTTTGCACAGGATTTGCGTCATTTTTTTTATGCAAACCCGGCACGAACTTAACTCCATATTCATATTTTAGCACTAGACATGTCTAGTGCCAAAATATTGGAGTTAAACACATTTTTTGTCTGGGGAAAACTACCTAGCATCAATGAGATGCAAGGTAGGCGTTCCCGGGCAAAAAATGACTCAGATGCCCTAGCGCCTTATTTATTTTCCCATGCAAAAATCACGCACAGGAGGAGGAGGCTCCTTAGTACCATTATTTAACACCTGGGTCAGGGCAGGCATTAGGTGAACTGTGGACCTTTTTTCATGGTCAGAGACCATGGAAACAGCCAACAGGTGCCCTTCCCCGCCCCCAGGGACAACCTCACCCACCCGCACCCACACCTGGAGGACCCCTAAGGATGGGGGGACCGATCCCAGGTAAGCCCAGGTAAGTTTTTAAAACGTTTTCCAGAGTGCCATAGGGGGCCCAACTTGGGCCCCCCTACATGGCACTGTGCCCAATGGCCATGCCCAGGGTACATAAGTCTCCTGGGCATGGCCATTGTGCTGGGGGCATGACTCCTGTATTTACTAAGACAGGAGTCATGTCCATGGGTGTTGTGCGCCAAAAAATGATGCTAGTCAGGTAAGAGTCATTTTTTTTACTGTAACCTGACTAGCGCCATTCTTTCCCGCACAACCTCCAGTCTTCCCTACACCTCCCCTACCTGGTTAGTGTCATGTATTTTGACGCTAACTGGGCCTTAGCGCCAGCTTGCACCATTCCTTAAATATGGCCCCCGGCTGGTGTCCTGGAATGGCGCTAGCCAGTGCTATACTTTTTGACGCAAACCTACACTCACGCAGGTTTGCATCGAAAAGTATAAATATGGGTCTAGGATTCTCATTATGAATAGCCCAGAAAATGGGCAAGCCTGTCTCCAAAGTATTTTACCAACACCGGTGTAGCAGTTACAGCTTAGGGGGGGCTCAGGCATGATACTTGTCCATGTCTATGAATGTCTGATGCACGTCAACACATTCATGCTGGTATTATAACCACATCTGATGGCCGGCATTTCAGTTTCAGTCTAATAGGCTGTGTACACAAATAAGTGTATAGAACACCACGAAACAATAAATGGAAATACAATATTCTCTGCCTTGTTGTTAGTTTATATCTACTGACAGAAAGACACATCAAAAACCGAGTATATCACGACTGAAGAGTCACTGAGATTTTTCAATACAAATACTAAGGAAGCATTCCCTTCTAAATGATACTTGACCATCATAACTATCCCCTTTACATATTTTTTAACGTAATTAATGTTCGAGCTGTTGAAGCTTCACAATGTAGATTTTCCTAGTAGATTATGACGGAAAGTCTTAATTTTATTAAAGACACGGAGGCGAGTATTATGCTTCTCTAACTTGCTTTAATTTCAATAGCAGCAGTCAAGAAAACTACAACTCCCAAAAGGCTTAGAACAAAGAAGCCAATGGGAGAGAAAAACATAAGTAAAACTGCACCAATCAGAGCAATGGAAGTTACATATCCACCAAACTTGACTGCGACCAGCCCTCTTTCTTGATGCGAGAAGGCTAGTAATTACGAGAAAACAACGGGAAGATGGCCAAGACTATGGCAATTGCTAGAGTCAAAGAACAAAAGTCCTGGATCAGATCCAAACACAAACGAAGTGGAGAAGATATCCGGTAGGGAGGAAAAGAACTGCATCGGAGAGGATCTGGTTGTCCAGTCGATATATTGCTGTTCGACAAAACCACCTTCTGATCAGGTAGAAGTTTGAGTTGGAGCGGAGATTGCTGCAGGGAAGGGAAAAAGACAAGAGAAAATCAGAAGTATCTCCTTGTTGAGGCGGGATAATACTCGCCTCAGTGTCTTTAATAAAATTAAGACTTTCTGTCATAATCTACTAGGAAAATCTACATTTTATGTCAAGAACGGAGGCTCATATTATGCTATTTTAAAGCATATTAATCACTATTGATGTAGCAGTATGAACTGGTTTACAATAAAATGTCCTGAAAACATTATCATTGGACCAGTCAGCAGATCTCAGAATGTCCTCTATCCTGGATCCAACCCAAAAGGCCTTGGAAGCCATGGCTCCTCTAACTGAGTGAGCTCCAAATATGGAGGTATCAATACCCACCAGGGACATCACCCAACGAACCCATCTGGCTAGAGTCGCAGCAGACACGGGATTGTGTGGTTTTTGGAAAGAAATTAACAATTGGGAAACAGAGGACTTTCTGAGATTAGCTGTACGTTCTTCGTAACACTTGAGACATTGTCCTACACATAGCTTGGGTTGATCAGGAAAATATGGGTAAAAAACTATGCGTAAGTTAGTTTTGGTACGTTTCGTAATGGAAAATAGTACCCCTGTGGGGGCAAACTGTCGAGAAGTAATGTCAAGTGCTCCAACATCTGATAAACGCTTAATGGAAACTAAACAAAACAACATAGTAAGTTTTGCTGAAAGCATTTTTAAAGACAAGTCGGAATTATCCTGTCAATAGAGAAACAAATTCAAAACAACATTGACATCCCATAACTTTGAATATTTAGGTAGATGAGGAATTGAAAATTTTACTCCCTTTAACAGCCGCAAAGTAGAGGGTGTTCACCTACCGGTTTTCCGTTGACATAGGTGTGATGCATGGAAATAGCAGACCTATATAAATTAATTGTCCTATAAGACTTACCTTCACTAGCTTGCGCAGCCAGAAAGTTAATTACAGAATTTATATCTGCTGAAACGGGATCGAGGTCCCTTGCCATGCACCAGCTAGACCAAAGAGACCAGGCGGAAGAATATGCTTTTCTGGTGCCGGGAGCCCAGGCTTTATTGATGAAGTCAGTAGCTTCGTCCGAAATTGGGATGGTAGATGGGGAAGGCCTGATACCTTCCAGCCTGAAAGGATGAGTGTCTTGTTGAGAACCAAGGGATGAGGACTCCCTAATGGGTCTAGGAGAAGAGAGGGAAAAGAGGGGAGCAGGAAGGGAAAATCGATTGCCAATTCCAAGAGAGGAGGAAACCAAATTTGAGATTGTCAAAATGGTACCACCAAGACCAGAGTTACCTTCTGACGTCTGACCTGGGCCAGAACTCTGGATATCATAATAAAAGGAGGGAAAGCGTAATTGATCGTCTGTGACCAATCCTGAAGAAAAGCATCGGAGGCCAATACCGAAGAATCCGGACGCCAACTGAAAAAGCGGGGAAGTTGAGCGTTGAGACGAGAGGCAAAGAGGTCTATACTGAAGGGGCCCCATTTGTGGAGGATAGACTGGAAGACTGAGGGGTGAAGTTTCCAATCGCTGTAATCTCTGAGGAAATGAGAATGCCAGTCCGCCGTTTGGTTGAGGGAGCCGGGGAGATATTCTGCCGTGAGAGATATTTCGTTGTCCAAACAATATTCCCAAAGGCTTTTTGCCAGGTCTGCTAACGGCTTTGATCTGGTTCCCCCTAGATGGTTTATGTATCGGACAGCCGAAACATTGTCCATGCAGAGGAGGATGGTACACTGAACCCTGCCTTTTGCCAGACTCTTTATTGCAAAGGAACCTGCAAGCATCTCTAAATAGTTGATGTGCAATCTGGAATCCGTTAGTGACCATGTACCGCCAGTCGAGGTTGGTCCACAACGGGCGCCCCAACCCGTCAGGCTTGCATCAGACTCTAACACAAGATCTGGGGCTGATGGAAAGATGGTTCTGCCATTCCATGCGTCTAAATGGTCTATCCACCATTGGAGCTCTAGGCTGGATTCTTGATGTAGAAAGATCAGGTCCGAATAGTCTAGACCTTTTCTGAGATGACCGATTTTAATCTTTGAAGAGCTCGATAGTGCAAAGGGCTGGGAAATATGGCCTGAATCGAAGAGGACAAGAGGCCCACAATCCTGGCTAGAGATCTCAGAGAGATTAGGGTTTTTCGGAGTGTTCTTAAAAATTCTGATTTGATGGAATGTACTTTTTGTAGGGGAAGGTGAAGAGAGGAAGAAGAGGAGTCTATTTTGAATCCCAGGAACTGAATCCTTTGAGAAGGGACCATGCTTGATTTTATTTCGTTGACTAGGAACCCCAGTTGGGAAAGTAGAGAACAAGTTAATTGTAGATGGGAGAGAAGGGTCTCGCGATTCTGATGTAAGATAAGGATATCGTCGAGATAAATCAGCAGTCTGATGCCCAAAGATCTGAGATGCGCCGCTATTGGCTTCATCAGCTTTGTGAAGCACCAGGGTGCCGACGACAGACCGAACGGAAGGGAAGAAAACTGGTAAGTTTGACCGAGCCACTGAAACTGAAGATACTTGCGGTGATCCCGGTGAATGGGAACTGAAAGGTACGCATCCTGAAGGTCTAGACGTACCATGAAGTCTAGAGGGAGGAGAATATCCCGTAAATGGAGAATTGTCTCCAGTTTGAAATGTTTGTATATGACAAACTGGTTGAAAAACTTTAAATTTATGACTGGTCTGAACTTCTTGTTCTTCTTCTGAACCAAGAATAGCGAGCTGAGGAACCCGGAAGGATCTGGCGTTGAAATTTGGATGGCGTTTTTGTAAAGGAGAGAATTCACTTCTTCTGATATGAGAAGAGACATTTCTTTTGAAAAGATCAGCGGTGGAGGAAGTTAAAGTTGGCGAGGTTGTGAATAGAACTCTATTTGGTATCCCTGAACGGTATTCAGAACCCATGGATCGGTAGTTAAAGAGCGCCATTTTTGAATGAAATAACATAGCCTTCCCCCTACTGGAGGAAGGCCAGCGGTAAGGCTTACCTTGAGTTTTGTTGGCTCTGAAACCGCTTTGTCCACGGCGCCTGTAGCCTTTGCCTCTTTGAGGGTAAAACTGGGGTTTGTAGGCTTGATATCCGTAATTTGAGTATGTGTATGAGGAGCCTCTGAATCCTTGAGGATGAGTGAAACGGCCGGTAGAGCGGCTCCTGCCTGTACCGGCCCTGGCGAAAACCCATTGGTTAAACACTTTTTTAATGTTCTGCTGTGCCTTTGTCAATTGAAGAAAAAGTTGCTACGAACTTTCCTAGATCTTTAATAAATGAGTCCCCGAAGAGACGACCCTCGGCTTTCACTCCAGGATCCATGGAAGCCAGATTGGATAATTTGGGATCCAGTTTGAGTAGTGACCCCTTCCTTCTCTCATGAGTGATGGCCGCGTTGGCGTTACCTAACAAGCAAAATGCTCTTTGGGTCCAGAGGGAAAGTTCGGAAGGGTCGATGTCAGTATTGTCTGTTTTGGCTGCTTCTGCCAAATCCAAATTGCGAGCCAGCGGACCCACTAAATCAAGTAATTTATCCTGGCAATTTGACCAGGCCTTGTCCACCCCTTTGTGGGGGTCTTTGCCAAACTTAGAGAAAAACGTCAAAAGTCATTCATCAATCACAGGGGTTGGGGTAATGCTAGAAGAGAGGGAAGGTCTGGGGCATTCTGACCTTAGCTTAGCTCTCGTTTGCTTATCCAGGGGAAGCCTTAACCTGGAAGCTACATATTGACCCACATGGCACGCAGGAGTCCACTCCGTGGAGTTAGGATGGTGGAGATAGGAAGGATCAAACATGGGGTTACCTTCTGAGTCTAGGACAATTTTTGCAGAAAAGGGGGTAGAAACTTCCAATTTAGGCTTTTTAGGGGTAGAAGCCTGTGAGAGCGAGCCCCACACATCAGAATCATCGTCCAAATCATCCATATCGCTGACGTCATCGTCGGTATCAGAAATATGTGTTATTACAACCTGTTTTGGCGCTGACAGAATATTTTTTGTTTTGGACTTACGTTTGCCAGAAACCTTATTAGAATTCCCCTCCTGAGAAGGAGGCCCGGGAGGCATTTCATCCTCAGTCATGGGTGAAGAAACTTCACCAGTCAGCAAAGCGCCATCTTTTTGTCGTGACAAATCCGTGTTTTTTCTCTTTCTGCTATCCCCCGCAGAATGGGCCATAAAGGATTTGAAAACCATGTTCTGTACAGAACTCTCAATGTTCTTCGACATCTTAGTCATAGTGGCTGACACAGCCTTTGTCACAGCCTCATTAATAAAGGCTCCAAATTCTTTATTGCCTGAAATTTCAGAAAAAGGGTCTTAACCTTCCATAATAGGCAATAATAGACAAGGGGCGGAAGGGTAAAGATAAAATAGAATAGGAAAGGAAAAAACCTGAGAGGAAACAGTTAAAACTGTAGGCAGGCTGAGAAAATCTATAACCACGCCATAGGAGGCGTGGCCGAGCTTCGAAAACAGAAGGGAAAGGAGACCGGAGAGCTGTTGACCTCGTAAATGAGGTCTGGAACTAAGCGCGATGGCCCGGCACACTCGGTAAGTCCACAGAGGCAGTCCGAGGTAGGGTGAAGTAAAGGAGAGCCACGGGGAAAGCCGGTGAAAAAAAGGACGCGTTTCTAAACGAACACGACCGTTAGAACGTTTGAGGCAGCAAAGCTGCCTCGGACGCACGCGAGCGCTTTGAAAATAAAGTAAAACGGGTCGAGAAACCTGAGCCGTTTAAGTAGAATAAAGTATGAATATCGGTCGTTATCGTAACACAACACGCAGACCTAAACCACATTAGTTAACAAACATAAATAAATACATTGTAAGAATAAACGTAGGAAAGAAAATGTGCGTAACTTATCTTGACTGCGAGCAGCAAGAAAGAGGGCTGGTCGCAGTCAAGCTTGGTGGATATGTAACTTCCATTGTTCTGATTGGTGCAGTTTTACTTACGTTTTTCTCTCCCAGTGGCTTCTTTGTTTTAAGCCTTTTGGGAGTTGTAGTTTTCTTGACTGCTGCTATTGAAATTAAAGCAAGTTAGAGAAGCATAATATGAGCCTCCGTTCTTGACATAAAATTACTAAGGCCTAATGAAATCTTTGTTAATATTTACCAGACTATAAACAATCAGGCATACAAAACAGTATTTTCTGAATCCCTGATAAATTCATCAGCAAATCGTTTTTTTTGTCAGAAGATTGAATACGGAATTATCATCTGACATACGGTTTGTGTTCTAACTGCCATTCACAACAACATTGTTCTACTGGATGTAGATTTTCTATTATTTACAACTGTTGGGTGATGTTTTCGTTGACAATGTTTACTGTCAATACTTTGTTAGACAATACACTGACAATTCTATCCTAGTTCCACCAATTGCATATCAGCTCTCAAGCCAATTTTAAAAAGATTGTTTCTCTCAGAGTAAAATATCAGCAGATATTGAGAAAGATACCAATCACCCATGACCTGAGGGAGCATTTAAGCTCTGGGATAATTTAGAGTTTGCCAAATGCATGGCATCAGGGTCGCCCTAGTAACACAGGAAACTCATGCAGCATGCCCTTGAGTTTGTTACAATGTGTACTTGGTCGAACCAAGAATGCCAACAATTTGTGTGCAGGGTTTTACTAACCATTTGTGCACAGCGGAAAACGCTCGTAAGTCTGATGTAGAAAGCTTGGAAAACACACAATGCACATGTTTTTCTTGGAGATCCAAATACAATTGTCCTCTAAATCTACTTGAAGACTGTGGTACGCACTCACTACACTTGTTTAGTACAATACACGACTTATATAAACACTTTTTCATAGGCTGTTTTTAACTCCTGGTCCATCGCTGTTTGTGTGTAGACTGTTTCACCATAATTTCCACTGCCCCACAAAAAAAACTCATTGACATGGTGAATAGGTCAAAATTAGGTATCTTGAATGTTGCTGAACTTGCAGAACCGCACCCAGAACCAGGAGGGCATTAATCGCTGTTAATGTCAAATTCTGTGAACAATAACCCTTAAGTATAATTAGAAAATTGGAATATTGAGTTCTCCATTGATGCAAATGGAGTGATTTCGGGCTTATAATGGCTGGTAGAAGGCCGAAGCTCCAACATTCCAATGTTTGTCTTCATGTTTCTCCCTTTTTAATTTAGAACATTCTACCTATAGCGAGTGGAATGTTCTAATAGCCTTATAGCCCTTCTGCCTATGGCTATATCGGATGCTAAATGCCTTCTCCCTGGTTATAGGCCCAAGCCGCAGGGTCTTTAACAACCGGTAAACACCTCAGCAGAGGGTTATAATGTTATATTAAAAGCAGCTGATGCCATATACTATTAGGCCCTCTCATTGTAACCTTTGCTAAAAACTATCAGTCTGTCACTCCCTCAATGGATACCACAGGGTAAGCATTTGCAGTTTGAGTTGAGCAGTCTGGCCCTTTGAAAATATTATACATTTGGTGTAGGAAAGAACCCTCTTTCTTGGCATGGTTACCCCCATTTTCTGCCTGCTGTCAGTGTGCTAGAATGTGTTCACTGGGATCCTGCTAACCAGGACCCCAGTGATTATGCTCTCTCTCCCAGAAGTCTGTATTTCACTTACAATTGGCATACCGGTGCCCCATTATAAGTCCCTAGTATGGTACCTAGGTACCCAGTGCATTGGGATTCCAGGGATTCCTATGGGCTGCAGCAAATATTTTGCCACCCATGCAAAGGCGTCTTCAGGACTGCCATTGCAGCTTGCATGAAAAGGTGCAAGCACCCTTTCACTGCCATTTTCACTGCACCAGGTAACCTATAAGTCACCCCTGTAGCAGGCCCTCCATCCCTGAGGGCAGGGTGCAAAGTACCTATGTGTGACCTCCAGGACCATTTTCCCTGAATTTGTGAGTGCGAGGACGCCATTTTACGCGTGTACTGGACAAAGGTCACTACCTATGTCCTGCTACTTAATGGTAACCCCAAACAAAGGCATGTTTGGTATCAAGCATGTTCGGAATCATACTCCAAGGTTTTTGCAAGCATTAGTTGTATGATTCCATGCACTCTGGGGGCTTCTTAGAGGACCCCCAGTATTGCCATTCCAGCCTTTTGAGGTTTTCCAGGCAGCCCCAGCTGCTTCCACCTCACAGACAAGTTTCTGCCCTCCTGTTGCTTGAAAAGCTTGAACCCAGGAAGGCAGAACAAAGGAATTCCTTTGGGAGAGGGGTGTTACACCCTCTCCCTTTGGAAATAGGTGTTACAGGCTTGGGAGGGTTAGCCTCCCCAAACCATTGGCAATGCTTTGAAGGGCACATTTGGTGCCCTTCTTGCATAATCCAGTCTACACCAGTTCAGGGACCTCCAGTCCCTGCTCTGGCACGACACTGGACAAAGGAACGGGGAGTGACCACTCCCCTGTCCATCACCACCCCGGGGTGGTTCTCAGAGCTCCTCCAGAGGGTCCCTGAGTTTTGCCATCTTGGATTCAAGGTTGGCAGGGAACTGTGGGAGCATCTGAGTGGCCAGTGCCAGCAGGTGATGTCAGAGCCCTCCCCTGAAAGGTGCTCACCTGGTTAGGTGACCAATCCCCTTTTCAGGGCTAAGCGGGGGTCTCTCCTTTGGGTGGTTCCTCAGATTCGGATTGCAAGACTCCAGCAGGAATCCTTTGCATCCTCCACTTCAAATTCTCACTAAAGAAACTCCACCTGGACCCTCTGGGAACTCTGCAAGCTGCAACAAAGAAGCAAGACGCCTTCTGCAACATTGTATCTCTGGCTCCTGCCAGCACCTGCAGCTGTTTCCCAGTTGTGCATCCTCTGAAGACAGCCCGTCTTCAGCCTGCATCAGAAGAGCGAAGGAATCTCCCTTGGGGTGAAGGAGTCACTCCCCTGTTTCTGCAGGCACCAACTGCAACGATGCATGGATCCCCTCTCCTTCTAAGCTGTGTAGATCCTGCAACACAGGTGGTGGACTGAAGTGGCCATATGGTCCTCTCTTCCAACTGTCCAACTTTGGCGGAGGTAAGAGCTTGCCTCCCCACACAAGACAGTACCCCCGTGCACCGCGTGTTGTGCAGCTGCCAAGGCTCGTTGGCATTATTCTTCCAAGTCCTTCATACATTTTGTAGCTTCAGCCCCCAGCAGTCTATCCTGTGATGCACAGCTTCCTGAGTGGTTCTCCAGAGGTGTGGGAGCCTTTGTCGTAGTGCTGCATTGGCCTCTTCTGCAACTTTATTGTCCCTGTGCTATGGGACTCCTGTGTGCATTGTCTGGCCTTCTGTGGGGTCTCTGAGTTGCTGAGGGGTCCCTCTGACTCCCCCTCCTGGGTAGAGTTCACCTGCTCCTTCCTAGTCCCGGGCAGCGCCATTTTCCACTAACCGCGAGCTTTGTGTGTACCAAGGCTTGTTGGCAGACTCCGACAATGCAAACCCAACTACAGTCCTCCATCTGGTGTGGAACATCACTTACACCCTCCAGGAATCCCACTTCGTCTTCTTGGGTGCAGTGCTGACTTTTCTTCTTCCCTGTTGGTTCTCCTTTTGCAACTTCATCCGGGTTAGCATAGGATCCTGTTCTTCCTGGACTCTTCTCTGCTTCTTGGACTTGGTCCCCTTCTTCCACAGCCTCTTGACCAGGAATCCACTGTTGGTGTCTTGCAGTCTCTTCTGGGTTTTGCATAATTATTCTTCTCGTTCCTGTGTGTGTTCTGGGAAAGTTACCGTCATTTACTCATGTTTTCCTGGCCACTGGGGTGGGTTCTGGTACTTACCTTAGGGGTTTTCTAGTACTCCCAGCTCCCTGCTACACACTACACTTGCCTAGGTGGGAGACCGGCTTTCGCATTCCACTTTCTTAGTATATCGTTTGTGCTCCCCCAGGCCCATTTCTAACTATTGTGATTTTCACTAATTGCACTGTTTTCTTACTGTTTTATGCCTATTTCTGCATACTAGTGTATATAATTTGTGTATTACTTACATCCTAAGGGAGTATAGTCTATATGGTATTTTTGGTATTTGTGTCACCAAAATAAAGTACTTTCATTTTTGTAACACTGAGTATTTTCTTTCATGTGTGTGAGTACAGTGTGACTACAGTAGTATTGTATGAGCTGTGCATGTATCCTAGATAAGCCTTGGCTGCTCATCCACAGCTAATTCTAGAGAGCCTGGCTTCTAGACACTGGCTACACCACACTAATAAGGGATAACTGGACCTGGTATAAGGTGTAAGTACCGTAGGTATCCACTACACAACAGGCCAGCCTCCTACATTCTCTGTACTAGCAATCAGAAAAATTAAATATTCGCTGTGGTCAATTTCAAGGAGTTCCACTTCATAAAAGTGTTAATTTCTGTTCTCGTCTCTCATTGATTTACTTTAGGTAGTTCACACCTCGTTAATCACGTGACTTAGGGATCTGACATATGATAAGGGATGACAGAATCTACTAGTGAACGGGAAAGGCAGTATTAACCACTAGAAATATATCTAAGCACATTGCAAAAAAGGTGGAATACGTGTGTATGTTTACGTGCCTGGAAAAAATTATACTTTTAATTCAATTCTGGGGCAATCCAATCCCTATTGAAGGGATCAGAACGTTGCAGAGATTAATAATGCATATTTTAAATGCATTTCCACACCTCAGTAATTGTATTTTAATCAGATGCATTTTGATTTTAACAAACAGTTAGGAGCGCACCTGCCTGACATCCCAGCAATTAATCTGCCCCATTGCATCATGGTAGATGTAGTATCTTCAAAAAACGAACTCCATTAATTTTTAAATATTTCACCTTTAAGTAGGTACAGCCTTTACTGTGCATCTCTGGACACATGTGTTTCTGGGTTAGTCCCTTCTTCAGCAGAGAACATATTTGCGGGGTGCTGGGAATGCTGCCATAAATCCCCCGGTTTCAGTACCTCTTTCCTGGCATGCTGGTGCCTGCTCCAGAGCTCGTCAGCCCAGTAGCTCAAGGGAGCCTTTAAAGTCACAAACAGTTAGGAGCGCACCTGCCTGACATCCCAGCAATTAATCTGCCCCATTGCATCATGGTAGATGTAGTATCTTCAAAAAACGAACTCCATTAATTTTTAAATATTTCACCTTTAAGTAGGTACAGCCTTTACTGTGCATCTCTGGACACATGTGTTTCTGGGTTAGTCCCTTCTTCAGCAGAGAACATATTTGCGGGGTGCTGGGAATGCTGCCATAAATCCCCCGGTTTCAGTACCTCTTTCCTGGCATGCTGGTGCCTGCTCCAGAGCTCGTCAGCCCAGTAGCTCAAGGGAGCCTTTAAAGTCACAAACAGTTAGGAGCGCACCTGCCTGACATCCCAGCAATTAATCTGCCCCTTAATGGAGTTCGAGATACTACATCTACCATGATGCAATGGGGCAGATTAATTGCTGGGATGTCAGGCAGGTGCGCTCCTAACTGTTTGTGGCATTTTGATTTTAATCAATAGTCAAAATAAGAGCTAAGAAGGCCATATCACTTACGATGAATTATGGAGATAAAAATATTAACTTTAATGAAAGTACCTGACATGGGTTCTTATCAACTAGCAGCTTTAGCAGACTGACAGCATCCTGCCGTGTGGAACAACAGGGAGAGGTGTGGATAGTTGGTTCTCCAGAATCTCTCCACATGCTGCTTTCCATTGATTACAATGTAATACTTAGAAACCTGCTATGCAATCTCAGTTGTTAATTTCCCCCCGTGTGCGCCATCTGGAAATGTGCATAATTAATATATGTATGCAGAATCAAGCTTTAATAATTCATTGAGCACCAAATGAGCAAAATATGATTGGTAATCAGAGAAATAAATCAAGTCATACAGTAGATAAGGCAGTGCAGACATTATCATTGCATGCGGTATGCATGCGGTATGGTAAAGGCTCTTTGTTGTCCTCTTTAGCCATTTTGATTGTAAGGACAAGTCATCTAGTTTATTATGAAATGTAACAAACCCAATAGTGCATGCTGCAAAGCTCACTTATCTTCACTGTTGGTGCCATTACTTTATTATTTATGATACTTACCAGCACATTCCCAAATCCATGTAAAGTCAATGTTCGACATCCGTGATTTCTAGTCAACCTGTGGTTTCGCTTTTTTTTTTGTTACGGTATTCTTACACTTGTACAGTAACAAGTAAAACGTTGGGTTTTCAGTGATGTCATATAATTCAAATCACAGCATGTCACTTGTTTCTACTTGTTTTAATTCCATGTTTCTACTTTTTTTACCAAGCCTATAACTGAATGTATATCTGTTTGTTTGTTTCTTAGTTGTCGAGAACCTTATTTCAAAATTAGGGGCAAAACTATTTTAAAGTCGGTGTGAAATTTCGTTGTGATTTTTGTAGCAGTTGAACCATCACGGAAGTGTTAGTAAGTAATACATCAACAAGGCACAGCAGTTCCTGACTGGAGGAGTACACTTCTCACTTTTTACTCCGTGGGCGAGTGTATCTAAAATCAGTGTTGATAAGTGAAATAAATGAAACTAGAGTTAGGAAGTGCAACTCTGTTTAAAACAAGCGAAACCAGTATAATCTAAACCTCTGTTCGAATTTATTCGGGAAAGGTGATTATGTTTCTTGGCACATATAACAACTGGTAATACTGCCCTTCTCAAAGGTGGTCATTTATTGGCTTTAGAAGGATGACAAACTGAATCAATGCCTATATTTTAACTAGGTACCTGTAGGCTTCTCCAAAGCTATCAGAAATAAGTGCAGGAGCTCAAAAAATATTTTAGGAGGCTGCCACATACTGGCGCTACACACTGCTTCCATGGACTTTATCCACAGCAGAATACAATACATGATCTGATTTGCAGAGGGTGAATAAAGTTCTTCAACGATGTTCTGGGGCTAGGGCAGAAGGAATGCATCATTAGTAAAAGTAGACAACATGAAATACAATGAGTGTATTTTACAACACAATTTTCACTTAAATTCGTTAAAAGGCCGTTGACTCAGAAAGGTCATGCATGAAATGTTCCAATACGTGTATAGTGACAAAAGCAAATGGAAACAGTGAAATCAATTAATTCAAAATCAGGTGGAACCAAGCAACATGATAGCGGCTGCAGGCTGCACAAGGCTGAGTGAGTTGCTATTGTATGACCATGGTAATAGTCTGCCAGCTTCAAGATACAGCATTCCACCGTGAAAAGACCAGCTGTGCACCCCATAGGAGTCAAACAGGGATTTCCACCTCAGTCATGACCCCCAGCAGAAAAGTGTTACACTTGCATTAAGATCATAAATAACTCAGCTAATAAAGCACAACACCTGATCTGCAGCACTCCTGCTATAGTAGTGCAAAACTTGACCCATTGCTCTGCCAATACTTTGCAGTTGGTAATGTCGTTGTAGTCCTAGACCGACAAACTGCGCTCATGATGCACCTGACCTGCACTAACCCGTTATTCCACACACAGCTCTGCCAACGGACCTCATTCCTTTAATGCAGAACACCCAGCTATTGGGCTTCTCCAGTTTTCACACAATACCCTCTTCATAGCTGCAAAACGTCTGTTTTATGTCACAAAATCAACTTTTTATCATCAAGATTGTCCTAGTTTTCTACCCCTGCCTCCATTGTTCTTTTGTTTCGGACGTTTTGTAAGTTCATAGCCATTTTTCTGGTTTGGTATGTGTTAGAAATGGGGGTCTTTGGTTGGCAGTCAGGTCATCCCCTGTCCAAGCAAGGACCCTCACTCTAGTCAAGGTAAGTCACACACAATCCAAATTATCCTGTGCCCACCCTCTGGTAGCTTGGCACTGAGCAATCAGGCTCAACTTAGAAGGCAATGCTAAACGTATTTGTGCAATCAATCATGCAATAATACAGTACAACACCACAAAAATACACCACACAGGGTTTAGAAAAATATATAATATTTATATGATAAGATGCAGGTCAAAACGATTAAAAATGCAATAAGTATATTTTGGAATATCACTGTGGAAATGATGTAAGGTGTCTTTAGTCTCTTAAAAGCAACAAATGTCTTGTGAAAGCACAAAGTACCTGGTTTGGTGCAAAATCTCCACAAAGAACCACAGAGGGGGTGGTGTGTGGAAAACAGAGAGGTGTGCATCGATTTCTCGGGCCGCACACGGCGATGCGTCGTTTATTTTTCATGCAGGGAAGGCTTTGCGTCGATTTTCAGCACTCGGACTGGGATCCTCTTCAGTTTGCAGGGTTTTTAGACGCCTCAGGGATGATGCGTTGAAATTCGGCACTTGCTGTTACGTACTGCGCTGGACTTGTCACCTCTGGATTTCGGATTGGCGAATACACCAAGTCTTCTACAGGTCCTGGATACTCACAGATAAGGGCGACCCCTTCTAGTAGCCACGGTGCCGCTTGACAGGCTAAGCCAAAGCAGACCGTACCTCCAGAAGGAGTCCCAGAGGGAAAAAAAAACAACACTGGGGAAAAAACCTCTAACAGGAACTCCTGAAGGAAAACAAGAAAAAACAGGACTTGACAACAGGAAACAAAAATAGGCAATATCCAGGGTAAAAGGCAGGAAAAAAGGAACAGGCAAAAATATCCCAAGGCAAAAGCAGGAACAAAGAACAGGCAAAAATCTCCCAAGGCAAAAAAGCAGGAACAAAGAACAGGAGCGAACAGCACAACCAGAAGGAAGCGTTTGCAACGCAAGGAGGAACAAGACTGACTGACTTCTATACTGAGAAAAGGGAAGTGACATCACAGGAAAAGGAAGTAACACCATCTTGGATTGGGAAAAGCCCATAGACCAGTATAGGAAAAAGAAAGTAGTATAAAAGAAAAACAGAGCATGCTGGGACAAAAACACGAAAAAGACAAGATGGACACAACATGGATAGAGACTGGCAAAAGGACCAACAAAAACCCACCACCAACAACAAAAGAAGAAAAAAGGACTACAAGTAAGTGTAGCGCGACCGGGAGCGAAATATATGCTTCCCAGAAAGCATAGTAAAAAAACGCGGAGAACGGCGCTCCGAATATCGGTAGCGCGTTCCACCCGCGAGGACAGAAAGAGACGCCGCGTCAGAGCGCGGCGTTACACTTGCGGGACGTTGTCACAGGGGCTGCGTCAATCCCGTGGGTGTTGCGTGGAAATTTCTACCGCACGGCAGGCGCTGCATCGATTCCTCTCAGGAAGTCGGGCTGCGTCGTTCTGGCTCGGGTTTGCGTCGATCCAGTGGGCCGTGCGTCGAATTTCCGGTCGCTATGCTGGTGCTACATCGATCTTCTCCTTGCAAAGTTGGGCTGCGTCATTCCGGTTCGGCGGGCGGTGAATTTTTCACCGTGATCCAGGCTGTGCGTTGTTTTCTGCAGGCTGTGCATCGATTTCTGCTGCACAGGGAGTTCTTCTTGCAGGAATGAAGTCTTTTTGGTCCTGAGACTTCAGGTAACAGGAGGCAAGCTCTATTGAAGCCCTTGGAGAGCACTTCTTCAGCACTGCCAGATTGCAGCAAGGTAGCAGGGCAACAGCAAAGCAGCAGTCCTTCGCAGAAAGCAGTCAGGTGAGTCCTTTGGGCAGCCAGGCAGTTCTTCTTGGCAGGTTGCAGATTCTGGTTCAGGTTCTTCTCTAGGAAGTGTCTGTGACAAGAGTGTCTTGTCAAGAAGTGTCTAAGTTTGTCAGAGACCCTGCTTAAATACCCAAATGTGCTTTTGAAGTGGGGGAGACTTCAAAGAGTGGCTTAGAAGTGCACAAGGTCCCCTTTCAGTTACATACTGCCTGCCAGGGTCCCAGTAGGGTGTGTGGCAGTCCTTTGTGTAAGGGCAGGCTACTGTTCTTTGACATGTAAGTGTCAAGCCCTCCACTCTCCCAGCCCAGAAAGACCCATTCAATATGCAGATGTATGCAAGTGTGACTGAGCATCCTGTGTTTGGGGTTGCCTGAGTGAATGCACAAGGGAGCTGTCAACTGAACCTAGCCAGATGTGGATTGGAAGCCACAGAAGGATTTAAGTGTAGAGAAATGCTCACTTTATAAAAGTAGCATTTCTAAAATAGTAATATAAAATGCAACTTCACCATTAAGCAGGAGTTTGTATCACCATTCTGGCCATACTAATTATGACCTGGCTATCCTTTCAGATCAGGAGGGTAGCCCTAATACTATCCTATGAAAAGAGCAGGCCTCACAGCAGTGTAAAAACCAATTTAGACGTTTTACACTACCAGGACATATAGAACACATATGTCCATCTCCTGCCTTTTACCTACATAGCACCCTGCCCTATGGGCTACCTAGGACATATGTAGAAAAAGGGGAGTTTAAGGCTTGACAAGTACTTTTAAATGACAAGTCGAAGTGCTAGTAAAACTGCACACACAGGCACTTAAATGGCAGGCCTGAGACATGGTTAGGGGGCTACTTATTTGGTGGCACAACCAGTGCTGCAGCCCACTAGTAGCATTTAATTTACAGGCCCTGGACACATGTAGTGCACTTGACTAGGGACTTACAAGTAAATTGAATAAGCCAATTGACTATGAGCCAATGTCACCATGTTTTAACGAGAGAGAATATGTACTTTAGAACTGATTAGCAGTGGTAAAGTGTGCAGAGTCCTAAAGCCAGCATAAATGAGGTCAGAAAAAGAGAAGGAGAAAGGCAAAAGGTTTGGAGGTGACCCTGCAAAAAACCAATTTCCAACAGTATGATAATTAGAAACTGGCTGTGACCATTCATCTGCCTTCTGAGTCTGGAACACACCAGTAATGACAGTTCTCAAAAGAGTCAATTATTGTCTACTCAAAGCAGCTCCACATGTTTGGAGGGTTTGTGATGTCTTGTCCCAAGGAGGATAATTTATGTGCAGAGTTTCAGTCCATGGATTTGACCTGTGATGGGCAGTACTTTGACGTAATAGCAAGAGGTGACCCAAGCCACCGTCCCCGCACATGGCCATTGTAAACATGCACATTACTAAAAAATCACAAAGCAGCCAATTGTCCCATGGGATGAGTGTTCTTGTCAAACCCACTTGTGTATTTTAAGATAATAGCATTGTGCAGAATGTGATTTGAAAGGGGAAACATATTGGAAAACAAAAAACTGATAGTGCTAGTGTGCATAGTGTTGTTTCACTAACTCCACAGAACTGGATAGAGGTGCTCCTCTCTACAGTGTGGCATTTGAAACCTTGGAGCTGGACATGCACAACCAACAGAGTTAGACTGGTCTTTCCGACACTCAGGCAATTTGGGACTGCCAGCTTGGTTGGCTTGAAATGGTCAGTGTGTTGGTCATTTTAAATGACTCTCATAGTTGCCCTTTTTAGCAAGTCCATCTGGAAGTGTTAGAATGACAGAATGTCCCAAAGGACAGTACAAAAATGTCAATCAACCAAGAAACAAGAAAAACGAAAACATAGGGTTTAAAAAAACTGACATGATTTCGCAAATCTTGTACACACTATTCAACACTAAAGTGTTAGTTATACTAAACCATATTTTTACAAATTACCAGGGCACACTGCAAAAGTCCAAAGAATTTTGTACTTTACATGACAAGTACATGACATTTCCAACACATATTGGTGACAATTTGTGGTTTATTCTTCACCAGAAACGATGATTCCATTGTATGATATAGAGCAGACATGTATTTTGTCATCAAGACTGTCTCAAGGCCTCAATAGAAGAAATGCGTCTATATGTAAAGTTCTAGCAGCTTAGGCTGATAGAGGTAGCTATAGCAGAGCAGCTTAGGCTGACCTAGGAGACATGCAAAGCTCCTACTATACCACTTATATCACTTAGCACTATATCACAAGAAAACACAATACTCAGAGTTACTAAAAATAAAGGTACTTTATTTTAGTGACAATATGCCAAAAGTGTCTCAGAGGATATACTTCCTTAGGAGGTAAGTAAAATACACAAAATATACACACACAAACCAAAATCAGGTAAGTAACAGTTAGAAAAGTAGTGCAAACAGTGTAGAACACAATAGAATGCAATAGGGAAAAATAGGCCTGGGGCAACCCAAACCATATACTCCAAAAGTGGAATGCGTACCACGAATAGACCCCAGGCCTAGTGTAGTGTCTAGAGGGTCGCTGGGAGTGTAAGAAAACACTAAGGGTGTCCAAGATACCCCACCCCAAGACCCTGAAAAGTAGGAGTAAAGTTACCCTACTACCCTAGAAAGACAGTAAAGTCGTGATAGGGGATTCTGAAAGGACAACAACTGACTGCAAAGCACTGAAGACGGATTCCTGGACCTGAGGACCTGTAAAGGAAGGGGACAAAGTCCAAGAGTCACGCAAGTGTCCGGGGGGGCAGGAGCCCACTAAACCCCGGATGAAGGTGCCTCCGGGTGGAAGAAGCCAAAGATTCTGCAACAACAACCGAAGGTGCCAGGAACTTCTCCTTTGGTCAGAAGATGTCCCACGGTGTGATGGGGGATGCAGAGTTGTTTCCATGCAGAAAGACTGCAAACAAGCCTTGCTAGTTGCAAGAGTCACAGTTGAGGATTCTGGGTGCTGCCAGGGCTCAGGAAGGACCAGGAGGTTGCCCTTTGGAGGATGAGACAGAGGGAGCGCTCAGCAACATGGAGAGCCCACGCAGATGCAGGCAGCACCCGCAGAAGCACCTGAACAGGCACTTAGAAGATCTGAGGATGGCGGTCAAGTTAGCACAACAAAAGGGAGTCCTACGAAGTCGGAGTCCAACTCAGCGAGTTGGGCAATGCAGGACGGAGTGCTGGGGACCTGGGCTAGGCTGTGCATGAAGGAGTGCACAGAAGCCCTAGCAGCTGCAGTTCACGCAGTACACAGAATTACTGTCTGGCGTGGGGAGGCAAGGACTTACCTCCAACAAATTTGGACAGAAGGGCCACTGGACTGTCGGGGACCCTTGGACCCAGCTCCTGTGTTCCAGGGACCACGCTCATCAGGATGAGAGGGGACCCAGAGGACAGGTGATGCAGAAATCTGGTGCCTGTGTTGTCAGGGGGAAGATTATGTCGACCCACGGGAGATTTCTTCTTGGCTTCCAGTGCAGGGTGAAGGAGGACAGCCCTCACAGCATGCACCACCAGGAAACAGTCAAGCGCTACAATGTTTCTGGTAGTCTTCTTGCTACTTTGTTGTGGTTTTGCAGGCGTCCTGGAGCAGTCAGCGGTCAGTCCTTGGCAGAAGTCGAAGAGGGAAGTTGTCTGGTGAGATACCCACAGGAGAGACCCTAAATAGCCCTCAGAGGAGGATTGGCTACAGAGAAAGGTAAGCACCTATCAGGAGGGGTCTCTGATGTCACCTAATGGCACTGGCCACTCAGAGGTGTCCATTGTGCCCTCACACCTCTGCATCCAAGATGGCAGAGGTCTGAGACACATTGGAGGAGCTCTGGGCACCTCCCATGGGAGGTGCTGGTCAGGGGAGTGGTCACTCCCCTTTCCTTTGTCCAGTTTCACGCTAGAGGAGGGCTGGGGGGATCCCTGAAATGGTGTAGACTGGCTTACACGAGGAGGGCACCATCTGTGCCCTTAAAGCATTTCCAGAAGGCAGGAGAGGCTACTCCTTCCAGGCCCTTCACACATATTTCCAAAGGGAGAGGGTGTAACACCCTCTCTCAGAGGAAATCCTTTGTTCTGCCTTCCCGGGACTGGGCTGCCCAGGCCCCAGGGGGGCAGAAACCTGTCTGAGGGTTGGCAGCAGCAGTAGCTGCAGAGAAAACCCCGGAAAGTTAGTTTGGGAGTACCCAAGCTCTATGCTGGAGACCCGGGATGCATGGAATTGTCCCCCCAATACCAGAATGGTTTTGGGGTGACAATTCCATGATCCTAGACATGTTACATGGCCATGTTCGGAGATACCATTGTGACGCTACATATAGGTATTGACCTATATGTAGTGCACACGTAGCTAGCAGGATCCCAGTGACACAGGCAAAAACAAACATATATACAGTAAAAATGGGGGTAACATGCCAGACAAGATGGTACTTTCCTACATACATAAGCCCTCTAGCCAGCATCATCTGTTCCCATGACGTCAACATCCTCTCTGACACCCACAACACAAAACTAATTCTCTCCCTCACCAACAAGACTCTGAGTACCCAGATCAAGTTTAACGCCTGCATGACTGAACTCGCCCAATAGACAAAAACCAACTGTCTCAAGCTGAATACTTCCAAAACTGAAATCATGATCTTCTGGAAGACTACTTCATCTTGGTTCTCCACCTGGGGGCCAGGAGATCTAGGCCCAACATGAACCCCCACCACCAGTGCCAAGAATCTCGGGATCATCATTGAGAACAAACTCGACATGAGTGTCCAAGTCAATACCATCACTGCTTCATGCTTCTTTACCATGAAGATGCTAAGGAAGATTTTCAAATGGCTCCCAATCAGCACCTGGAGAACAGCAAGCAAGCTGGACTACAGGAACAAGCTCACCTATACCGACATAAACAAAGAACTCACTAGAAGCCTGCAGACCATTCAGAACTTGGCAGGCAGATTCACTCTCAACCTACCATGCCACTCTCACATCATACCACACCTGAAGGACCTCCACTGGCTCCCCACACATAAATGAGTGCCATTCAAACTTCTCACCTACACTATATCATAGACCCAGCATATCTCAAGAATCACATCTGTTTTCCCAAATTAAGACACCCCTGTTCCTTCAGACTCCTACTTACACACATCACACACATACAGAAAACCAGATCTGGCAGTCAAGTCTTCTCCTATATTTTCTTGAATTCCAGAAGAAGCTAAAGACCTGGAATTTTGAGCAGTCTCACTAGGTCATGGGTTTAGCTAAGCTCACATCGGCTCAGCACCTGCGTACCCACCCGAGTGATTGTGTGCTGTTCAAATCTGCATAACATAACGTGGAAAAACACAAATTGTTTGACGCTTGAGGTCCACAGTAACACACTTCAATTGCTATTTCATATTAATATATATTGATCATCATCTAATACCGTCTTAACATTTTGACTTCTGTGAACCCCTGCTTAATTATTATTGGAGTCCGCAATTCACTCGTGAATCATTATTGGAGTCTGAGGACACCCACTGAGCAAATATTGGAATCAAACTACCTTGGCCTGAGCAAGTTCATTGATTAGAACTGCACAACAGCACAGAAAATATGTACACAAGCATCAATCATACAAATACACAAATTATTAAATAATTTAATTAATTCAAAAATAAAGTGAAAAAATTAAATTTAATTTTAATGGAAAGCTTGTAACTGTTCTAAATGTAATCGAGGCCACTCTTTTTCCAAATCATATTATGTGTAACTGCTTCTACAAAGCAATCTGAGGCTACCTACTTAAGTTGTTGCCTCCAATTTCAAGTCCTATTCACATTTGTAGAATATTTAAAAATTACAATTTTCAATGTTGTTTCTTTAATTATATACACCTTAATCATCTGTTTAATTTTCTATGCAGTTTCAGACCCCTTGGGTAGGTGTTGTAGATCTCCAGTGGTCACCGTTTAAAAACCACTGATTAAAATCAAGTTGATGCTTTCGTGAAAACTGTGCTAAGAACATGCTAGCTACATATTTATGAAAGCCAAATACAAATTGCCTAAATGTACTTGAACTTTCATGGCCTGGAAGATGAAGGTAGAAACTACTACTCATATATCTGGAGTATCCTGTTCCTGAATCAACACCATTGCTGTTACATTTTGTTATAGAATAAATTCCCCAATGAGGGGCCTAATATATATCCTTCTCTACTAATCATAGAACTTGCAGAAGAACGAAAACTGCAAGGTGCTTTGATTTGTCTTCTTGAGTAATCATTTTCCTTGAGAAACATGAGGAAGCAATGAATTATATGACATCTTAACCTGGTGAAGATATATGTCTACTTGTTATTTGTCATAACTTCCACAATACAGTTGTAAACCTTCTCTGACCAATAACATTGAATATGAAATAACATTCTAACCAGCTTCAAACTTAAATCTCTCTTTCTTAAACATAAAAATATACATTTAAACTTCCTTTTATTGAAATCAGGGATACAGTGTGGATCATTAAAAATATATACTCTCTGTAAAGCTTGACATTGTGTTCTAAAATATTTGAGCCCCGGAGTGTCCAGCACTTGGTTCAAAGACAAACAATCTTTTGCCCTTTGCAGATAACCTGTACCACACAAGAAGTGGGATTATCTTGATTAGATCAGCCAGATGACTTAGACCTAGTTTTTATGGTAGACATAACTAGAGCATGAAGCTGGACTGCTAGCATTCTTCACATTCATTTTCTACCGGCTCCTAGGTTTTAACATTAGTATAGCCCCAAACTCCTGCCCGAGAAGTTGCCATTGGGATGCACATCAAGTGGTATATTAGGCTTATTTCCTTCAAGAAGTTCACTGATAATTTTGCTGAGAAACGAACAGGGATGCTACACCTTTCTCAATGGCTGTTATTAAAGCAGCATTCACCTCCTCCTCTGAGAATTCTGATTTCAATGGACTGTCATTGACTATAGGGCAGAAACCTGTTCCCAGTTCCTCAGCCTGCATTTCAGGCTAGACAGTGGAATCACAGGAGACGTTTCTAAAATGGTGTACCCCATCATCTGAGGGAAAGTAGGCTCGATTTTTGGGGCATTTGAATCCCTGAATTATGGTTTATTATTTCCAAGAAAGTTGCATCTCTCAAATGGCTGACCTTAACCAGTGCCGCCTAGGCCTCTTTTCCATACTTATTCTCTTTCTCTCCTTTAATATATTGTTATAGTTCTGCCTGAGAAGAGACATTGGTGGTCATTATGACATTAGCGGTGAATGTTAAAGTGGCGGTAATACCGCCACCAGGCTGGCAGTAAGTACTGCCAAATTATCACCTCCCATATACCTCCCATAGACAGCCAATGTACCACTCCAACCACCAGGGTATTAACACCACTGACCATGGCGGTAGCCATCAACAGCCAGGCGGAACTCAAGGTACTGCCCACCATATTATGATATAGCAAACAGCCAGGATTTCAGGAGCGGTACCATGGAACCGGAACTCCAAATCATCCCAATCCTGGAGCACCAACGAAGACGAGGACAGTGAGTAGAGCCGCCTAGCACACAAGGGAGGGAGGGAAGAAAAGGAGAGTGACACACATATGCACAACACACACCATTCACACACACACACCATACACAGAACCAGCTGCAGAGTAAAATGAATGTCACAGGACCCAAATTAAATTAATGCAAGGACAACAATTAGAATGTACAAACACTGTACTTTGCTGCCAACAGCCAACATAATGTCAAATTAAATGTAAATGCGGGTGTCAATATCCAGATTGGGCCAATGGCCAGTCCAAAGAACAAAAGGCTCACATGGCCACAGGGCACAGTCCAAGGCCCAACTTGACTCCTGACATTTTCCGGACTCCACTTTTCAGGGGCATCATGTTTGAAATGGGCAGGCACCTCAGGGGGAAGGCAGGGTGGCAGGGCACCTCAGCTGAAGTGGGTAACATGCCCGCTGGTTCTGGAGGGGGCTCCTTGCCCAATTGTCTCTGGAGGGGAGTGAAAGGCCACAGTCTCTGAAGTGGGTAACATGCCTACTGGTTCTGGAGGGGTCTCCTTGCCCAATTGTCTCTGGAGGGTAGTGAAGGGCCACAGTCTCTGAAGTGGGAAACATGCCCACTGGTTCTGGAGGGTGCTTCTTGCCCAATTGTCTCTGGAGGGGAGTGAAAGGCCACAGTCTCCAAAGTGGGTAACATGTCCACTGGTTCTCGAGGGGGCTCCTTGCCCAATTGTCTCTGAGGGCAGTGAGAGGCCACAGTCTCTGAAGTGGGTAACATGCCCACTGGTTCTGGAGGGGGCTCCTTGCCGAACAGTCCCTGGAGGGCGGCCTACACGGCCTCTGCTGGTAGAGGGGGCTACTTGGCTGCCTCTGCTGTAGGAGAGGGATCTTTGCCCTCTGCTGGTGGGTGGAGGGGGCTTCTTGACTGCCTCTGCTGGCGGATGGGGCCCCTTGCCTTTCTTTGGTGGTGGAGGGGGAAGCTTGGCTTTCTTTGGAAGTGGAGGGGGATCCTTGACTCTCTTTGGTGATGGAGGGGGATCCATGTGTCCCCTTTTGTGGCGGACCCCCTTGTCCTTTGAAATAAGACTAGTGTCCTTGCCTCCAGGACTAGGAGGTGCCTCCACTGTCCCCGTCCTCTGTCCCTTGGGTTTCGCCACCCTAGTCCTCCCTTTCTACGGAGGAAGTGTGCTCTTACCAGAAGTGGCTGCTGTCACACTCAGGGGGCCCTTTGTGCCAGCAGCTGATTTTTTGGTTGGAGCAGTGGCAGACTGATTGGCTGAGGTGCTGAGCTGGGTCTCTGGGACCCTGCTCTTACAAGCAGGATGGGGGTGGCGGGGGAGGGAAGAGGTCAAGATGGGCAAGGAAAAGCTTCCTAAAAACACTGGGGCGGGATGTGGGAGGAGGGATGGGAATGGAGGTAGGGGGAGTGGTTGTAGGAGGTGTAAGTCTGCTGGAGTGGGGTGCAAGTGCATGGACAGTGTGGGTGTGTGAGGTGGACAGCTGTTGGGTGTTTGAGTGGGAGTATTTGTGGCTCTTAGGAGGGGGCAGACAGGGTGGGAGATGACAAAGAGGACGCGTGGATGGATGTTGTGGAGGTATCTGCAAGTGAGGTGGGTGTGCTGCATGATTTGGTGATGGTGGTGGTGGCTGTTGATGCAGTGCATACAGATGTGAGTGTGGATGTGACTGTGAGGGAGGAGGAGGAGGGGAGACAGTGGAGGCAGTGGATGTTGTTCTGTGTGCAACTCTCTGTTGTATGTGTGAGTGGTTGTGGCCTGAAGTGTGCTGCTTGTGTTTGTCTGTGCCACTCTTGTGTGATATTGTGAGTGTATGCTTGTCTATCTGTGTGAATGGGATGGTTTGGGGTTGAGGAGACTGGGTCTGGTAAGTGGTAGTTGGAGTGGGGACAGTAGGAACAGGGACACTGGCTGTCATCAGAGAGGAGGCCTGAGCCTGAAACAATCTCTGTAGTGCCGCCAACCCACCGTGGATGCCCTCCAGGTAGGCATTGCATTGCTGCATCTAGCATGCCAGCCCATGGATGGCGTTCACAATGGTTGACTGCCCTACAGAGATGGATCTCGAGAGGTCAATAGCCTGCTCACTGAGGCCAGCAGGGCTGACTGGGGCAGAGCCTGAGGTGCCTGGGGCAAAGGGGATGCCCACCCTCCTGGGTGAGGGGGCACAGGCAACTCAGTAGGGGGAGCTACTGGGAGGGTGGTGCTGGTACGGGGTGGCGGCTGTATCTATAGCTGGGGTGCTTCCAGGGGTGTCCACCACCACTAGGGAGCTTCCATCGGAGGAGGAATCAGAGTCAGTGTTGTCACCTCCTGTCCTCGCCGTGGTGCTCCCCTCGTCCTCCATCCCACTGGTCCCCTCGTTATCGGTGGACCTTGCCTCCAGGGTCCCGGTGGCTACAGCTCCCTCCGTTACCTGTGCCCCTGCTCCTCCGCTAGATGATGCTAATGCACACATGGACAGGATGACAGAAGAAAATAGGGGAAGAGTGAAAAAGGGAGTACAGCACCATCACCGGAGATGGCATACACATTACCATCAGACATAGGGATCAAGACTGAGCACTATGCACCACACTGGCATTCCAATGGCTAGGTACCACAGCAAGATGAGAGTCAACCACCGCCATCCGCACCCATTCTGGGACCTACAATGCCCTATCTGACATGGAATGCCACCTAGCTAGTTAACAAGATTTTGCCATATACGCATTCGCCCTGAGCTGGACCACGCAGCAATGTCTGAGCTGGCATTAAAGGGCACCCACTAACTGAGACCCACCACCAGGATCCCATGCCAGGCCACAAAGATGGTTGTTACACAAATGGTACTCACCCCCTTGTGGCTGCTGTGCTGCCCTCAAGCACCTATCCAGCTCTGTGTAGGCCAACGCAAGTATGTGGGCCATCAGGGGGGTCATGTTCCAATGGCACGTCTCCCTCGTTGGGAGGCCATCACCAGGTAGGCTTCTGCGGTCTTCCAGGCCCAGAGTTTTATGTCCTCCCACCTTTTCCTGCAGTGGGTGCCTTGCCTGCGATAGACCCCCATGGTCAGCACGTTCTTATAGATGGCACGCCACAATCCTTTCTTCTGGTGGGTGCTGACCTGTAGAGAAAATGCAGGCAGGAGGACACCATTAACCATACAATCCAGCCCATTAAACATAAGGCCCACAAATACCATTTCCCCTCAAATGGCACACACATCACCCAGAGCCCTGCATGTACACTACCACCAGATATACCCCCACCCAAAATACACACTGCCAGCACACACATCTCCATGCAAGCTTGTTGCATGCATTGTCTCCATGGTGTACTCACCTGTTGGTCTGAAGACCCATACAGCTGTCCATACAGGGGTAGGACCCCATCCACCAGGCGCTCCAGCTCCTCTGAAGTGAAGGCAGGGGCCCTTTCCCCTGTCACACAAGCCATGATAAGTTCCAGACTCAGGTCACAGTAGCACACGCAGCGGAGGTGTTGTCCTGTGAAAAGTCAGAAATCAAGTGAGGTCATAGACAGAAAATGGTGGTCACGTCCGCAGTGGTGTACATCATTACTGCTGCCAGTGATCCTCATTGGACACTGTACTCCATAGAGCCCCATTTTAGCCAATGAGGAATAACACAGCGGTGCAAGACCGCCTTCCGCCATGACGCCCAACACCGGCAGAGTTACATCACTTCCACCTGTCCTTACGTACAGGGTAGGCGTTCGCCAATTTTATGGTGCTGATCAACATTCTGAAGTAGAAAACTACGTCATTGCTGTCAATTGTACATACATTGCCATTTGCATAGTTCAATTACATACAAGCTCAATGTTCACTGAGGTAGTGGTTCCATTGTTCAGTTTATCAATCCCTTCTCACTCTTGTGTCCCTTAGGTACCTACCACTGCGGAGGAATAGGAGGAGGAGGCAAGCCCCGTGTACAGACCCCTTGTGGTCTTAGCTACACTGTAGGACAGGCGCTTAATGCTCACCTATAGGCTGGACAGGGCCACAATCACAGAGCTGTGTGTCAGTTGGAGACTTATCTGATATCTCCTATCTGTCATCCCATTGGGATCACCCTCTTGTGCAGGTTCTATCTGTGCTCCATTTCCTGCAACTGGTTCTTTCCAAGTGACAGTGGGCTTGGCAGCAGGAATGTCACAGCCAATGTTCTCAATACTGCTGGCAAAGGATTTGTCTGCCTTGTTCAAACACATGTGCAGCTACATCACTTTCCTGCAAGTGGAAGATTTGGCCACTCTGAAGGCTGGATTCTATGCAATGGGACATATTCCAAATATTACTGGGGCCATTGACGGAACACTTATAGCATTTGCCCCCTCCCGGCACATTGAACAGGTGTTCAGGAATAGGAAGTGTTTCTACTCGCTCAATGTGCAATTGGTATGCATGGTTGACTAGTACATCTCCCACGTCAATGCCAAGTATCCTGGGTCGGTGCATGATACCTTTGTTTTGATGAATAGCAGCATTCCGAATGTGATGATACAACTACAGAGTCACAGGGTGTGGCTAATAGGTGAGCCTGAGTACCCACCCAATGCATGTCAGTGTATGCCTTCAGGAAACATACCCCATACCATTGTGCAAGGCTAATGTTTGTTCCTCAATTCTTGCAGGTGACTCTTGCTACCCAAACCTGTCATGGCCCTTGACCCCTGTAAGGAAAGCAAGGACAGGGGCTGAGAATAGGTATAATGATGCTCATGGGTGAACCAGGAAAATAATTGAGAGGACCTTCGGCCTCCTGAATGCCAGGTTCAGATTCCTCCATCTGACAGGTGGATCCCTCTGCTACTCCCCTGAGAAGGTCTGCCAGATAGTTGTTGTATGCTGCAAGCTGTGCAACCTGGCCATCAGATGACAGGTGCCCTATCTGCAGGAGGAGAAGGGTGAAAATGCTCCTGTGGCAGATGTGGACCCTGAGGACAGTGAGGATGAGGAAGCAGAGAATGAGGTTTTGGACAACAAGACATCAGTTATAGGGCAGTATTTCCAATAACACACAGGTAAGACAGTGGAACTGACCATTCCTCTGATTATTTATCTTTTCAGTGTGGCTGTAGCATGATGGCAGTCACTGCCTTACCATCTCAACTGACTTTCACCTATGCCTTCTCATTTTGCAGATGTTGGCGTGGTTACAACTGTGTACTGATGCGATGACTACAGGCAGTTACAAGCCATTATTTGTATGCTATCACAAAATTCAAGACAATTGTACAAGATGAAACTCAATATTATTGCATATATTCATCACATAAAGCACTATCACTCAAGTTGTGTTCAAGGGTGTTCATTGTAGTGAAAAATATAGAAGGATTAGTGCAATGGAATGGGGCGATGGTAGAAGTAAGTCCAGTGTATTGGTCCAGTCTGTTTGTAGCACAGGTCCAGTGTCCAAGGGGCCTAGGAAGGGGAGCAATGGCAGCTTAAAGTGGACAAGGTGACAAATTGGAACACAAGGGGGACATTCAGGAGTGTCTAATTTCCTGGCGGTGGTCTTGGCAAGTGTCTCTGGCATCTGTCTGGGTCGCAGGGAACGTTTGCGGGGTTGTTCACTTTCTGCAGGGGGAGAGGTGCTTGTGGCCAGTGGGTCCTGTGGCAGGGCCACCTGTCCACTAGCTGCAGCAGATGTAGAAGGCTGTCAGTTGACTGGCTAGTGGAAGGGGCCCAGTGGTGTGCTGTCTTGTCCCTCACGATGTTGGCCATATCACCCAGAATCCCTGCTATGGAGACCATGGTGGTGTTGCAGGCCTGGAAATCTTTCCTTATCTCCTGGTCGTGTTCCTCCTGCAGCCGCTGGTTCTCCTGCATGATGTTTAACATCTGGCCCTACTTGTCCTGGGATTTTTGGTAAGCCATCAGGGCATTATGGAGTGCCTCCTGGGCAGTCGGTTCCCTGGGCCTGTCCTCCCCCTGGTGCACAGCCGTTGTACGAGTGTCCCTGTCCCTCTGTACCTGTGTCCCCGGAACAGTGTGTCCACTGACCCCAGGACACTGATTGTCTTGGCTGTGAGGTGTGGACTGGGTTCCCTGTACAGGTGGGCACACTGCTTATTGATGTGTCCTGGGGATAGAGGTGTGGGGACATTGGGTGGCTGCTGTGGTGTTGGATACTGAGGGGGGAGGCTCTGTGGTGATGTGGGTGTGGGTTGGGGTAGTCTACTGACCAGTAGTCTCGGATGGGCCAGGGATGTCATCACTGGAATCATCTTCTGATGGCAGACTGGGTAGCTGTGGCACCTCCTCGCCGCTGAGATTGGCTGGGGCATCTGTGGGGATGTAGGTGGTGTATTATGCTACATGTCTTTCACATTTTCTACATCACTAGCTTCCTCTATATCATTGTGATTGCCCTGCCAACTTTGTTTGTTTATGGTGATGTCTTTTGGGATTGTTAGTTCTACATGCTGTGCATGCATTGGTGGTGGCTATACATGCAGGGCTGGGAGGGATGTTCATGCAGTGGGTATGGAATGCAGGGTTTGGCATTCAGGTTAGTCAATTGTGGTGGTGCACTGTGGGGGGAATGGAGTGGAGTGATGGGTGTCAGGGTGAGGGGTGGTGGTGGTGGCATGCAGGTATGTTTGGGGATAGGTAATACATATTGACTTACCAATGTCCAGTCCTCCGGCAACTCCAGTGAGTCCCTCAGGATGCAGTATTGTCAAGGCTTGCTCCTCCCATGCTGTGAGCTGTGGGGGAGGAGGTGGGTGTCCACAGCCAGTCCTCTGAGGGCGAGCTGGTGCCTTGCTGCCATGGAACGTACCTTACCCCGTAGGTCGTTCCACCTCTTCCTGATGTCATCCCTTGTTCTTGGATGCTGTCCCACAGCGTTCACCCGGTCAACGTTTCTCCGCCGTAGCTCCATTTTCCTTGCAATGGAGATTTGCTGTACCTGTGCTCTAAACAGCTATGGCTCTACCCTGACCATTTCCTCTACCATGACCCGCAACTCCTCATCTGTGAAACGGGGGTGTCTTTGTGGTGAAATGGGTGTGGTATGTGTTGTGCAGTGGGTGTTGAATAATGTGGTGGGGTATGGGGTGTGTGACGGATGGATGGGTGTTTGTGGTGTGTGTAGTTGTTGCTGTGATTTGCGTGGCTATCTCTTGTCTATTTTTCGTGTTCGTAAAGGGTTGTGGGTAAAATGGGTGTGTGTTTTATAGTGCTGTGGGCGGGTGTGTGTGGTGTGTGTATGAGTGTCAGGTGTGTGATTTTAGTTTTGGCCAATGTTGTGTTTTATATTTGGCTGGCCATTTTGACCACGCCGGTGTGTACCGTCAATGGTTTACCACAGTTGAATGTCCACCGTGGTGATTTGTTGGTCATAATGTGGTGGGCATTGTTTTGTTGGCGTAACGGTATGGGTGTTCATACCGACACTATACCACTAACCTTTGGTCTGGTGGATATGTGTTTGTGGAAGTATTCTGTTGGTTTGGTGTGTGTGTGTCATAATATGGCAAATGGATGTTCGCCTCTGCTACGGTATGTTGGCGGCCGTCACCGCGGTAGTAAGAGGGATTTACCACCAATGTCATAATGAGAGCTATTGCCTTTTGTTTTTATCTCTAATGGGCCTATTGAGTGCTTTCCTCCACTCCTCTGGGTTCTCATCAGGTCATCCTTGAAATATCTAGAGATTTCTGTAAATGCCTTTATTATGTTGAAACAAATGTCTCTCATCTAGAAAAACTCAAAACATCTAATATTTTTAGCATTCAAATCATCAGTGTTGACCCTGAGGTATGGTCACAAATGTATTTCTCCTCCGTTCTGAAGTTTGAGAGAATGTAGCAAGGCTTTTGCTAACAAAGTAAAATCTATAATGGACTCCGCACTCCTCCCCATGTAAGTGTACTCAGCTTTAGCTGGAGTAACACAAATTTCATTTGCAAACATAAAATCATTCTTCAAAAACAAAATTCAATGCATTACCTTAGGTATCGTTCAGAAAATGTGTTTGACCTAGACCTTCAGAGTCTAAAAACCAAACCCTTCCTTTTTTTTTAACAGGTATAAATGAAAATTAAAATCCCTTCCCCATAAGCTATCACTTTCCAGTTCTCTCCCCATCCTGAGCTTTCTATCTCTTTCTTGAGTGATTATGTTAGTTCAGTTCTTGCTTTGCAAAGTAGATGCATTATAAATATTCACAATATAGAAGAAAAAATATTTTGACAAACAAAGGCTAATAACTTGGTAGTGAGAGAAAATGACCTGTTTTTTTAAACACTTTCCCAGGGTTCAGTGTTTAAATAAAAGTAGACAAACCACCTTTTGCGGTACCGATGTAAGAACCAATCTCTGGGGTGTGGAATGTGATAAACCCATTTATCTTAAGGCTCTCAACTGCCCAAGTTTCCTGCAAATAAACAAAAGAATATTTAGTTGTGAAATTAAGCCAGTCTGAATCCTGCCACATTTCAAAATTAAATATTTATATCGCTACTGGGAATCACAAATGGACTGTTATCAGTGGTATGGGTCACACCAGCAATTATTTTTCTCCCTGCTAAGCCATTGTCAACCATATGACTAATATTGCATGTTAGTTCCCTATCAGTATTCAGTAATCCAGTTGATGACCCTGCCATAGGTAGGTAAGCTACATTTACCCTCCAGTATGTCATCCTAACTGCTAATCATTTAAGGACTGCTAATTGTTCAGTGATGTAACGTCTTCCCCACCCTGGGAGCATGTAGATTCATTATGCCTCATGGGAGCTGCGGTCAGACATTGCATTATTCCTCAGCATACCCTCACATACTGTGCATTATATCATACTTTCCTTTAACCACACCCTTTTCCTTTTTCAAGCCGTGTCGGTGTCTCAAATCATGTCAGTATTCACTGATCGTTCCGGGGTCCACTGAGGTAGTTTTGTTCTGATATATCTCCCAAATAGCAAGGTGGCTGGACTCTCAACAGCTGTAGAGTGACAGTTGATTGATGGGCTTAGAGGGTCTGACACATGGCTTTTTTCAGATTGATTCCCTCCATGGACACTCGGATGCCCATAAATCGTTCAATTACACCATTGGCTTGGGGTCATACGGGTGTATTCTTCTGGTGTTTGGCGTTGAGTTGGATGAGAAATTCTTTGAACTCTTTGCTGTTAAAGGGTGGGTCATTATGAAATTTGAGAATTTTGGGGATGCCCCATTTTGAAAAGATGTCATCAAGCTGTTCTATGATTTTGTCATGCATTGTCGAGGATAGATCTTCCATCAAAGGAAAATGTGAATGTTCGCCTATGACTACTATGAGATGGTGTCCATTTCCTAAAGGTCCAAAAAGTCAACTTCAACTTTCTCCCAGGCGTCGGCAGGAAGGTCATACATTGTCACTCAGTGGTGCAGTGGTGCATCACTATGCAAATGTCGCATGCCTTCAGCTCCTTCTCGACTCGCTCACCTAGTTGAGGGACCACATTTGGGGGCATATTTTTAAATCCTTAGTGCCACCTTGCGCCACATTAACGTAATTATGTTTTACGTTAATGTGGCCCAACGAAGCTGAAATGCCCGCTCCGTATTTACAGGGTGGCGCAATGCATGTATTACACCACTCTGTAACCCTTTGCGCTACATTATACCTGCGCCAGGCATAATGTAAGCAAAGGGGGCATTCCCTTGTTAGGGGAGCCAGAAAAATGGTGTAAAGAAATCTATGAGATTGTCTTGCGCCATTTTTTACGGCACTTTAAACTCTTGCTCAAGAGCAAGAGTTAAAAGGGGGCTATTATTCTTTCATAGGGGGCCCTATGTACTCTGCAGGAGTAGCGCCAATATTGTGGCACTACTCCTGCAGAGTACATCAATAGCGTCATGAGAAATGACGCTATTGCCAGCTACTCTGCGCCATGGTGCAACGTATTTTAAATAAGGTGCACACATGGTGGCAGTAGGGGAGTGCTAAGGGGTGCAGGGAAAGTGGGCCTGCACTCGGTGCAGCCCCACTTTCCATATATCTGCCCCTTGATCTCTTAATGCTCTTTTAGTGGCTACAACACCTTGGTGTTCTTCTCAGGACAGTAAACATTTTAAACAGCCCAGGTGGTGGAGAAGTTAGCTGTACAAATTTAGGGCTCGACAAGCATCAAAGTAGGTGTTTAAAATGTGATGTGTCCTGAGTGATGGATTGTTCAGGACGATGTGCTGTCACCACACGTCCTTGGCACACCACAACCTGTAACAGATCAGCGGCAAAAGGAGTGTCCACTTTCCATCTGCATTTTTGCTTAACCAATACCCACTCTCCGTTGTCAAAAACTATGTCCTGGGTATGGTGACACTGATCTGGATATGCTTTTAATTTTACTTTTCGGAGCCGTCTCAGTGTCTCAAATCTTGTCAGTATTCAGCCATCATTCTGGGGTCCATTAAGGTAGTTTTGTTCTGATGGCTCTTCCAAATAGCAAGGTGGCTGGACTCTCACCAGCTGTAGAGTGAGAGTTGATTCGTAGGCCCAGTGGGCCTGACACATGGCTTAGTTCAGGACAATTCCCTCCATGGATGCTCATTGAATGATCCTCTTGAAGGTGCCCATAAATCGCTCAACTACACCAATGGCTTGGGACCAGAGGGGTGTACTCTTGATGTTTGACAGTTAGTCGGACAAGAAATTCTTATACTCAGTGCTGTTAAAGTGCGGGTCATGTTCAGGTTTGAGGATTTCGAGGATGCTCTGCAATTCTCTTCCAGGCATGGGCAGCAAGGTCAGACATTGTCACTGAGTGCTGCATCACTTTTGGGGATAAACAATTGCAAATGTGGCATGCCTTCATTTCCTTCTTGACTCACTCCCCTAGCCAAAGAAACCACACTTGACCTCTTAATGTTCTTTTAGTGGCTGCAACAGGATGGTGGCCTTTATGGGCCAGTTCGATGATGCACTCTCTTAGGCTCCCAGGTATGACGATTCTCAGGCCTTATAGCATTATGCCTTTACGGGTGATTGCAAACTTATCCTAAATATTTTTGAAACTTTGAAATTCAACATCATCGGCTAGGGACTGGGTTCTTCCTCTCTATGATTGTATGGTAATCAGTTATTTGATTATGTCAGTGTCTTTAGTCATATTGGTGGCAGCAATGATTTGTTCCACAGACAGATTGTCTGGTGTGCTAGATTTCACAATAAAGTTGTGATATGCTTCATCTGTCTTTGATGTTGAGCTCTGATGATGCTGCAGCACTCATGAAAACTAATCTGCTGGGTTCTGATCCTTCCCCAGTTTGTGCACAATCTCATAGTCATAGTCTTAACTCATACTTCTCGGTGCAATGGGGCATATTTGCCTTTGAGTTGTCAAAAATTGTGAGCAATGCCTCATGATGAATGACGTTGATTCTGTAGAGGAATACATGAAAATGCTTACAGACCCACACCACAGCCAGACTCTCTTTCTCGGGCTGAGACTAAGCATGTGTTGTATCAGACGGGCTTCGACTGTCAAAAGCCACAATGTGTCTTTGTGCATTTGGATGGCCATTGTTTTGAGCAAAGATTGCCCCTAACATTACTGGGCTTCCATCAACTGTTATTTTTGAATGTAACTTGGGCTCAAAGTAGGCCATTTCTGTTGCATTCTCAATAAAATGTTTAATGTCTTTGAAACTCTGGACACATTCCATAGACAGTACATTTCACTTTGTCAAGTCTCTCAATGGGGCACTCACTGTAGCACAATTGTAACTGTATTTTGGGAAATATCCGGCCATGCCTAGAAAGAATTGCAGAGTGGTAAGATCTCAGGGGGGGTGGGGTGGATGACAGTTCCTGCACCTTCTCTGGAGTCATTCCCCCATCAGAGAATATGTGCCCAAAAACTTGAGTTTGTTTTTGTGAAACTCACAATTTGTTGCATTCAGAGTGAGACTTGCAACAGTGAGTAGCTGGCACACTTGGGTAAGTGCTTTGTTGTGTTCCTTCTGAATTCTCCCAAAACTCAGTATGTCATCATTGTGACAGAAGCAGCACAAAAGAAAGATGGACAGAGTGTTGAAACTTTTCAAACACTCACCTCCAGTCACAGATCTGGGTTTAATCCATCACTCTTTTGCTCACCATTTTACCCCAGTTTGGACCCAGCCATATGCAAATCAGTCTCAACACTGTTCCCCATGGAAACAGCCCAGCCCAAACGGCCAGGTCCTCCCTGAACCAGAAACAAGTATCCTGCAACCAGATTCAGAGTATCACCCTTAATCAACCAGGCTACCTTGAATCCATTGAGCAAGGGACCAACATCTGGGCATACTTTTCTCACTTAGGGCAACTTTAGTGACACAAAAGGATGATGGACGGAGTGTTGAAACTTTCCAAACACTCACCCCCAGTCAAAGATCTGGGTTTAATACATTGTTCCTTTGCTCACCATGCCACCCCAGTATGGACCCAACCATATGCAAATCATTCTGGACCCTGATCCCCATGGGAACAATCCAGCCCGAACTGCCAGGCCAGGTTCTCCCTGGACAAGAAACAAACATCCTGGGACCGGTTTCAAGATATCACCCTTCATCAGCCGGGCTAGCTTGAATCCAGTGGCACAGTGAGCAAGGGGCCCACGTTTGGGCATACCCTTTCCACTTAGGGCAACCTTTGCAACACAAAAGGATGATGGATGGAGTGTTGAAACTTTTCTGTCCATCACCTGTTATTTTTGCAATTGTCACCCCAAGTTGGAAAGGCATGCCCAGACATGGGTCCTGTGCTTGCTATGCCGCCAGATTCAAGCCAGGTTTACTGATGAAGGGTGATACCCTGAAACCAGTCCCAGGATGCTTGTTTCTGGTTTGGGAAGAACCTGACCTGGCAGTTTGGGTTGGACTGTTCCCATGGGGAACAGGGTCAAGACTGATTTTCATATGGCTGGGTCCAAACTTGAATGGCATGGAAAGCTACAAAACTGATGGATTAAACCTAGATCTGTGCCTGGGGGTGAATCTTTGATTTGCTCTGCATTCTGTCTATCATCTGTTGTTTTTGCATTTGTTGCCCAAGTCGAAAGGGCATACCCCGATGTGGGTCCCGTGCTTGCAATGCCACCAGATTTAAGTTAGACTGGCTTATGAAGGGTAACCTCCTGTTATGGCCGGACTGTTCCCAGTTGAGACTGATTTGCATATGGATGGATCCAAATTAGCGTGGCATGGCAAGCAAAGAACCTGATGGAGTAAGCCCAGATCTGTGACTAGGGGTGAATGTTTGATTAGCTCTGAGTTCAATCGATCATCTGTTGTTTTTGCAATCATTGTAATTGAAAGCATATGTAACAGGTTGGATCACCAGGTGAACAACATCCTGAGCTATCTCAGCAGCTGAAGATACTCCAAAACTCATCAGTCTCTGATATTTGCACAAACCAACATGAGGAGAAAAGGTAGTAATGTATCTGTAGTTCTCCACCAATTCAAGTTGATGACATCCTTTACTCAAGTCAAGGCTCCATTCAATTGCATGATCATGTCTGCTATTTGTGGACCAGGGTGTCTCTACCTCTCAATGGCTTTGTTTGTTTGCCGCATATCAACACATATGTGCACATCTCGGCTACAGGTATCACTACTATGGGTAAAACTCATGGATGGGGCCTGTGGAGCTTTCGATGATGTCATATTTTAAGAGGGCTTCCAACTCTTTCTCTACAGCTTCTTGTAGATGAAACACCTTTTGGTGTCTCTGAGCACCAGGGCAAATGTCTTCATTGATATGAAGTTGTATTTTAATTTTCTTGAGAGTTGGGTTTTTTCTGGCCATGAAATAACAACAGGAATCGGCTTGTGATCTTGGACTGAGCACAGGAGTTGTAGTTGAGAGATATGAGGCACATGTCAGCAGCAGTGGTAAAACTGAGTAAACAGGCACTCGATGAATTCCCTTGTAAAACATGAATGGTGGTTCGCACAGATGTCTTTTTGTGTCACATTGTCGCTATGAAAGATCCTTGGCTTCGTAATGGCTCAGACTCAGCCCAGGTATACATCTTCCTGCCTAATGATGTGAGACGAGGCACAGGGGATAGGCTGTCAAACGTTTCTACTGGCATGATGTTAATCAACAGACCACTGTCTATGATTAAATTAATTGGATGATCATTAACCTTCAACTTGATTTGAGACAGTGTCCAACTGATGTGTCTCACTCTGTTTAATTAGATTTTTTTGAATTCTAATCTTCCTTACCCGCTAGCCAACCCCACATGTGCATACCGTCTTTTGGTAGATATCACGAGTGCACATTCATCTTCTTTGCTGGTACTTAATAGTGACGCTGAAGAACCTTTGTACGAAGAGCTTGACAACAATTGATTTTGCCTGGTTTCTGCTTGTCTTAGCTGATGTTGCTTTTTGTTCTTGTGGGCATGGTTTGAATGTTTATGGAACATTCTTGTGGCCATTTTTTCTTACCATCATGACACAATTGCATTTTATTTGGATTGGCACACATTTATAAAATGGTTCTCTTTCCCAAATCTTTGCAAACTTGTCCTGCAGTTGGACATTCACCTTTATGGGGAAAAGAAAATCCACATTGGAAGCCGGCTCTGTTTTTTTTAAGACATCAACCTACGTGTATCTTGTTTATGCTTGAGCTTGCTTTTCACAGTCAATGCTTATTCATTGTGTGTCAATTCTGTTGCCATTACGTCAGCTTGTTGATCTGCTCATTCTTCTGCTCTCAAAGCCATCAATATTTTCCTTAGACTGTGTGTTTCTCTTAGTATGCACCTTTTAAACAAGTCTAAAAGGCACCCATCGATAACTCTGAGGTACTGGGCTTCTTCGTCAGTAAAATCACAGAACTTGCAATGCTAAAAGAATGCATCAAATCTTTCAACAAACTAATCCATTATTTCATCAATTTTCTGTCACACTTGGTTGAAGATATACCTCTCATAGTTGACATTCAGCATTGGATTGAGCTTGGCCTCTAACGCTTCTTTTACCTTTTGGTATAATGTTGCATCAGTCTGTGATATTTTCTTTAGAATTTCTTTTACTCCATCACTTGCAAGGTTTCCCAAATATGTGGTGATCTTATTCTCATCTTCTTCCTCTAGTGCATCTATGAAGTCATTGAAAGTCTCGATCCACGCAGGCCACCTGGCAAAAATGTTTAGCTTCTTAGAAGTGTTGAAAGGTAGTGGTGGCTTCATGAACAAACCTGCATTGTATTTTGTACTCAATTCTGCCACCATTGATAGCATCTGCTGTTTAGACAGCTTCCACTGAACAAGGGGCACCGACTACTGCAAGCAAAGGTCACTGCCATAGTATGCGCAGCCATATACTATAATCATGCTTGCCGGTAAGCAAGATTTCTGTTTCTCATACGTTGTTGATGTGATTGTAATTTCCTGCTTCATCTGAATAATAGTTCTGTATTTGAGGTATGGCACAGCATCTCTGTCGACCAACTCATCAGTAGTTTTGGTGGGCGTTCTGAATCTACTCCTCTTCAGGGCCTTCAATCTCTTCTGTTTAGCTGGAGCATGGCTTTAAATCCACATGTGCCAGGAGCTTGGAGAATTTGAGGAGGGCGCTATTTGATTTGAAACCTCCTCCGAGACCAGCACAGTTTGAGGCTGCTAGACAGCAACAGAAGTTTTAGAGGAGAATGAGAAAGGCAGAAAAGACATTAGTGGAGGCTAGATGGGACAGCGATCAGAAGTTATGAAGAACCGAGCCCTTACAGGGAATTAAGTTCTTTCCTACAATTACACAGGACAACGAGACAGAAGAAAGGAAAGCTACCAGAAAGACAAACAAAAGTCCCTCCAAGAGTTGGGAGCGGAGATGAAAAGAGTCTCTGATATCTTTAACACCTGAGGAAGAGTCAGATGATGATGAGTTTATTTTACAGTTACTAAGAAATCGTACCCAACCATATGCTGCACAAGAGAAAGGTTCAAGGCACTAGTGTAAACCCTTCGGCACCAACACCGGTTAACATGACGACGAGTCCAGTGCAGATTAGTCCTAGCATGACACAGAGCTCGGTGCAGAGCAGTTCTAACCTGACTAATGCATTGGCCACTCAAAACAAAATCCAGAGCCGAATGTCCCAAGAATTTACCCTGAGGTACCCATTGTGGAAACTGCCACGCACTTGATAGTGTCAACAGGTCAGGTGGTTCAGACAAAGCCAACTCCACTTCTACTGCCCCAAGTGCAGTCACAAGCAATGCCAAGGTACATTCCTATGACAGGGAACAGACAGATATGTCCATAATGATGAATCACAATATGGGAATTATGCACCCACAGTACCCGAACGGTAGACCAAGTCCAGATGCCGTGTCTGTACCCATCACCATTGGTCCAGTCATACCCTTGTTTGCCCAGGGAAAAAACAGTGCAAGGGAAAGGGAGTGCTGAGTCAGAATTTAGCGAGGGGAGAATTCAATGAAAATGCCAGATAAGTCTCTCCTGTGGGACAGACGTTTGATGGAACAGGATCATTGTTAGACCTTAGTCCTTTCAGAGTTCCTTCGAATACCGGAACAGTGTTGCACATGAGTCATAGCCTGAAGTGTCTGACTCAGCAGTCTCCAAATCTAGATGTACAGCCGTTGGCAAATACTAAATACCCCACAGAGTGCTCCGAGTGGAGAGGAGTAGTTGAACTATACTAGGCCAGTGATGGGAGTTGGTGAACTTATTGATGGAACTATGGGTGTGAACTGACTCGAATCCTACATCGAAGCAGAATTGAGATACCTGTGCTCAAAAAGGGAAGCAAGCAATGTGCATCACAAACTAGCAGACTTAGCAGAAAAATATGGCATAGAAATAGAGAAAACAAAACACTTGAAGCGGAGCTAAAGGTTATGTTTTGACTCAAAAGATTTTGAACACATGAGATCTGCAGGAATGGAGGCACACCTTAGGGAGTTACTTAAAAGCGTCCAGCCATGGGGAGCATTAGACAAGTGGGAAGGCAGATGGGTGAAGAAGAGACATAAGAAGAAAAGGGATTCCACCAATCTTACTGCAAATGTGCAGCAGGTCAAGGACCCAGTAAAAATGTTACAAATGAGGAAAATTCCAGGAAGGAATTATGTCCATGTCCCTTGGAGCAGAAGTGACATTCTGTCATTTACAAATGATTATCCCAGGTTGAGAGAGAAACCAGTAGAATGGTACCAGCAGACAGACAGGTTTGTGAAGCTTGCAAAATGCTTGTGGGAGGATTTGAATACCCTATTAGAGATAATTGCTCGAGCAGACTTATGGATTGAGTGCAGGAGGAGCGTAGATTGGGTGACGAAGGAACCAGAGAGAGATCCGATTACAGATGCACTATTTCCTGAGGTAATGAAATATGACTATAAAGTGATTGAATTTTTGAAGACGAGAATTTCGGCCCAAAAACATTGGCTGGCAGAAAATAGATAGGACAGCCCAGGAAGCAAAAGAATCAATACAAGTGTACTATCAGAGATTGTTGCAGGCGTTTAAGCATTACAGTGGTACAGAAACATTTGAGCTGAAAGACATAATTCATTTTGTGTTCATATTTGTGAAAGGATGAAGACCTAATATTAGCCAAATGATTAAGAGCCATTTGATTTACTGGCAAGCGAAGCCGGTTGATGAGGTATTGCAGTATGCCAAGTACTGTAGTGACAAGAATGAGCTGACTCAGAGAAAGTTGAAAGAAAAGCCGATGGTGATGCAGATGAAAGCGGCACAAACAGGGATGCAGGGAAATTTTCCACAGCAGCAACAGCAGGGGAATTTGGTATTTCAAAATCAGTCGAGAGGTAGAGGTTGTGGAGGAATTGGGAATGGAAACCGTAATTTTGATTTGGGTACTGTAGTGGTTCAGAATGAAGTGCACGGAATAAAGAGATTGCTGCCATGTCACGCTTGTGGAGGGATCGAACATTGGAAGCCGAAGTGTCCGATGATGTTACAAGAAGGTGTTGTTCCGCAAACAAGTAACATCAATTTGTTCCAAAACATGAGAGGACTGAGAATGAGGGGTCATAATTCAAATTTTCAAAGCAATGTGAATCAGACACAACATTTTCAACGTTTGCAGTGGGTGCAAATGCCACATAGGCAGATGACACCGTCACAGCCAATGCAACAGCAGGTTCAAATGGTACCTAAACAGCAAATCCAAATATCTCAAACCCCAGTGGAGCACCAGCAGGTGATGCTTCCTCAACAGGTCACAGGTCAAAAGTTTAACCAGAGTAATAACACAGTACACCAATTCCCGTTACACAGTGATAATGGAATAAACAATGATTGGGTGAGCGAGAGTTCTGACAAAGAGGAATGTGTGCTTCCAGCTTCCTGAGAAGAAGATCAGAAGGGTCCATATGTGAAAGGAATAGTAATAGGGCACAAAGTTTCATTCTTGGTTGACACAGGAGTTACACGCTCTACAGTGAGAACTGCAGAGAACTGCAGAGGTTCCAAATCTGTCCCTTCCAGGAAACACAGTCCAGATTGTATGAGTATCAAATAGCAAATCCAGTTCAGGTTAAAATTGGCAACTTTAAAGGATTACACAAATTCGTAGTTTGTGACTCAAGTCTTCCTACCGGGAAGGGACTTGCGGTGTAAAACAAGATGCTCAATTACTTGCTCAAATGATGGAATTGAGATTCAGACGAACAGTGATGATGAAGATGACCCAGCTCTAGAAACAGAGTGTGAGATAATAAAAGAGGAGAAGCCCTTGATCAGCTTCTTTCCAATTATTACACTAAAAGATCTTCCTTTCGACTTACAAGGAACAGTTAGGGAGAGGGTGTGGGATTTGACAGGGAAATACATTGGTATGATAAAGGGAGTTGAGCCTGTTAAGGTTCCAGTAAGCCAAATCCATTTTTTTCCCCAGATCCCCCATTATCACATGACACAGGACATAATTTAAAAGGTTGCTCCCATAATTGCAGAATTTTGAACCAAGGGGTTTTGAAAGAAGCCCATGTAATTCACTGATAATGGGATTGAGAAAGCCCTGTGGGAAAGTTCAGATTGTGCAGGATTTGAGGAAAATAAATGACATTGTGATTTAATGTTGTCCCGTAGTGCCAAATCCAGACGTGATTATGTTTCAGATTCCATGTGATGCTGAATGGTTCACCGTTATAGACTTGTCACGAGCATTCTTTTCTGTGCCTCTTAATGAGGATAGTCAATTTCTCTTCTGTTTCAAATTTTCAGATCAAGGGTTTTCAGAATCACCTTCCATCTTCAACCAGATCTTGAAAAAGAACCTGCAGTCATTGGAAATACCTTTCCAATTGACATCAGTACAGTACATTGATGATTTGTTGATTGCATCCAAAACGAAAGAAGAGAGCAAATATGACACGATTGCCTTACTGAACCATTTAGGAAAGAATGGCCATAATACTGTCTGAAAGAAGTGAAATATTTGGGTCACCAGATTGAGAAGGGAATTAGGAAAATATCCAGAGAAAGGGTGACAGCCATATTGCAGATGAGTCCCCCAGCCACACAGAGAGATGTCAGGATGTTTTTGGGAATGGTAGGCTTCTGTCACCAGTGGATTCCCAACTTTTCAGTCATATCAAAGCCTTTGCAGAAGCAGGCTCACAAGGAAGTCACTGATCCCCTAGTATTAGATCAGGCCTGTATGAAAGCATTCTTTGAATTGAGAGAAGGTTTGTGAAAAGCCCCAGCTTTGGAAATGCCTGACTACACAAAACCCTTCATGTTGTTCTGTCATAAGCGTGTTGCATGTTCTTTGTCTGTCCTGACTCAAGTTCATGGTGGTGTAATAACGTGGATGTTGTTTCCCTCAGGCTGCAGTGGCAGTCCTGTGTAAGAATTGTCTGAGCTCTCTATGGGTGGCAAAAGAAATGCTGCAGCCCATAGGGATCTCCTGGAACCCTAATACCCTGGGTACCTAGGTACCACATACTAGGGAAATATAAGGGCGTTCCAGTGTGCAAATCAGAATTGGTGAAAATGGTCACTAGCCTGCAGTGACAATTTTAAAAGCAGAGAGAGCATAAACACTGAGGTTCAGGTTAGCAGAGCCTCAGTGATACAGTTAGGCAACACACAAGGAACAAATATAGGCCTCATATTATGAACACTGGGGTCCTGGCTAGCAGGATCCCAGTGACACAGGCAAAACAAACTGACACACAAGTAAAAATGGGGGTAACATGCAAGGCAAGATGGTACTTTCCTACACCTATCATAGTCTGTCTCTCACTTATGGGATAAGTTCTACTCTATTACTAACAAGATTCTATAACCAGGAGTACATTCAGTATTTCTATTCCAATTATGATGTTGTGTTTTCGTTTGTCCCTATAATTAAGTACCTAAGTAGAGTAGCTAAACAGAACACTATAGAATTAGTGAGAGGGTTCTTTGAGCCTGCATTAACCTTTGGCACTGCATATGTACATAGAAACAACCTGACATGCTTGCTTACACCACTAGAAAGAGCTTCTTAGATCAGACGGATGACAGGAGAAAGGCATTAAAGGAAAAGTTAGAAAAAGGCTTAGAGAAAAGGACATTTAGAAATTATTATGCATTTAGTGAAATAAAAACACAAGGGAGGTTAGCTTTAGATGTGCAACACGTAGGAAAGGTTTGTATATATAGACCTAAATCTAGTACTGATATGTTGTTTGTAGGAACAAGTGAATGTAGACGTGCTTTCGTTCCAGAATAAGAGGACATTTATGTTGAATGGGCAGGATCCAGCGATACCTGGAATTTATTACATCTGTGGGTCAAGTGCTTACTACCATCTCCCAAGAGGATGGGATGGTACATGTTACTTGGGGATAGTTTTCACAAAGATATTTCAACTTGATAACTTGGAAAGATTACTGAAAATGACTGAGTTACATCACATTAAACAAAAGAGAGAATCTTCTTCTAGTATAGTGGGAGGTATATTTGGAGCAATGATTCCTTCAGTAGGAGTTGTTCTGAATTCTATAAAGATTTGACAATTTTTCAGGAGCCATGATCCTAAGGGATACAGAAATGGCAGCGGTAAGATCTATGAATCTTCAGAACCGCTTTGCGTTAGACATTCTTTTAGCAAAGGATGGCGGAGTTTGCAAAATGCTGAACTCAAAGCATTGCTGCTCATATATTCCTGATAATAGCAAAGAAATTAGAAACTTACTTACTAATCTGACTAATGATAGTGCTGATTTGAAAGAGCTGAAAGAACCAGGTGTTTGGGTGAAAGTTGGCAAAGGATTTGCTTCAGTGGGAAACTGGCTTAGCAACATTGGGAAAGGGATAATGTTGAATATAATATAAGGGATAATGATCATTGTGATTTGCATAATTGAAGCATGGGGAATATGCACATTGTATCATGTGATTAGATCAAAGAAAATGAAAAATGACAAGTGGAGGGAAGAGATGGAAATGGAAAATGTGTTTAGTGAAAAAATTCAAAGAGGGAACAAAGACTAAAAGGGATAGTGATGACAAATTTTAGCTGAAGCAAAAATTTGTGAGGGAAGATTCAAGTGTGATGACATATTTAGGTATCAGAGGAGGTATTGTTAACACTGACATTTTACTAATGAAAATTCATGTATTCTAAATGTTAAAATCTGCCTAGAAAATGAGTTAACAGAGGAATAATACACAAGTTTGAAAATGTGCCTATTTGAGTACCCACCAGTAATCATGAGGTATACTTATTAACAGCTTATTAAAGTAAAATGCTGTGCTCATGTTTGGATTAATGTAGTAGTATGTCATATTAATGGTCATGTATTATGTATTTGCTTTAGTAATCATAGGCCTTAATTTAGCGAGGTCTTGGGCCTAGTTGCACAGCTTCATGACAAGTTGCATTGCTTAGACAAATCACAAAATAGCTGCTCAGAGAATTAAAATGTAATTTTCCATTGCGTTGACCAAGTGATAGTAGCTAGAATGCTTTCTAAGGAGAACGTCTAACTAGAATATGTTGTACTAGCTACTGATGCATTGTAAAACTTAGTTTGTGTGAAGGCGATGTCCCCAGGAACTAACAATGGATGCACTGACTGGAGTAGAAGCTGATACAATTTTGTTACCTGACAAGCCCAACAATGGGAACAGGAGAAGAGGAGCCAATCATAGACATGTGAAAAATGGTTTAGTAAATTCTTAAATTTGAGGTTCAACTTTCATTGGATTAAACATAAACGTTCGATTCTTGGACCAATAGCAACGTGGGAAGTAGTTTTAGGGAATCTAACTTAGCCAGACTGCACTGAGAGGAGTCAGTTTCACTTTTTCCTAACCATCCTGAGAGAAGACGCGCATAGATTTTTCCTAACTTTGTTGCCGAGAAGCGACATTCTGATTATGTCTGTTCCTGAGGTATTTCTTTCTTGAACTCTATCGCTGAATTCTGATGCTTTGCTGATCGAACAGATGTCCAATTGATGACGACTGTCACTGCTTGCTGAACCCTACTGAGGAAAAGTATAAGACGATGTTACTGATGGCTATGTCTATTTGCTTTGGTTTTTAGGTACCAACTGCTAAATTTGATAGAGCCAGAGTTAGATGCATTTCCAAATTTTTGTTGAATACAAAGATTTAGCATGAAGCCCAAACATGCCATTCTAATCAGAAGGTTAGCTAAGAGACTCACAGAAGACACCTGCCAAATATTAACAGCAGTTGATGTCTTCTCTTGCTGAATCTAAATGTATGCCATTTCTATTGTGCAGTTATTCTTGCTATTGATTTGTACTGTAACTGTACCTCTAGAATGTGTAGTGATCCATGCTGTGATTAAACTGAGATTCTTTAAAAGATTTGGTCAACCAGTGTTGTTTCTGTATACTTATCATTTGATTTTGAGACTCAGTTAAGTAATATTACCATTGTTATTATAGTGAAATGAACATTCTAACTTCTGCATAAAAGTGTGGTTATTCATGGTCAAGGGGTCATGGTGTGTGGAAATTACTGACTTCCAAGATTATTGATGATATTTATTGGTATTGCTATTGATTTGTATTGAAACTGAGTCTTATGGTGGAAACTACTAAAAGCACAGTGAAAAGGTCCATCGAATCTCTAATGCATCCCCTTATAATCTAACAATAAGAAACCAAATAAAGTCAGACGCACTAAGAGTATCAGTTGGATAGGGGCCTGCACAAAGATTCATGTGATTCATGTGGTGGTTGTCACTGTATATTTCAGATTCCACCATCTGGTACAAAACCTACTGTTTCAGGTCATGAGCTAGTCTCTGCTGGGGGTAACATAGCTCTAGTCACTCTTGGGTACTTTTACAAACCTAGTCATCTAGTTGATTTGCATAAACACAATAATATGATCATCATGGCTAGTGGAAGCAGTTTTAAAAGCTGTGGATAAGATTTTCACAGCTGTAGCTAATTATTACAAAGCCTTCACCAATTATTCCCATATAGACTGACTCCCGATGTCTCTAAGGAAATTCCTTCCATTGACAATCAGCTGGTAAACAATGCATTGCAAAAGGGCTACAGTTCACAGGATGAAATAACTCATCATCCCTTCTTTCTCTTGAGCTGGAACAATGCTGGCTTTAAGGCCAAGATCAGCAGTGTGGCTTGGATTGACTGTACTGCTCAATACGATGTTATAGCCCTTCTGAAAAAATGGGACACAATGTTTCTTTCTTGTGTTGATTTTTTTGTTATCCTATGTCCTTTAATCCCTTCCCCAATGAGTCAGGGCAAAGGATGGCCTCTCAATATGGATCCGATTGGATACAAATATTGACCTATCAGTGTTACGCATGAAAAGCTCTGCCTTTCAAGCCCTGCTCATTAAGGACAATCTGAGATTTTTGTACTTTTATCTGAGTAACTTTTATAATAACGATTTTTAAACACTGCATGCACTCATTTTACCAAGTTGTTTTCCTTTTTAACTCATCTGAAACCTTTAGACGTTGGACTTTTGGCTCAACCCAATTTAATTCTACGCAGGGTTTTTACCGCTAAACATATGATCAATTTCAACAAACGGGGGGTTGTGTGTTGTGGGAAATTGGGATAATAGAGGGAAGGAGTTAGGTCAGCATATGGCTGTAACCGACCAGGTTGGCATTGTCCAATTTCTTGAAGGGGGTAGATTTGCTTTGCCTTTTTTCAGAGGGAACACCCGCACCTCAGTCATTCACTATATATTCGTAACAAGAACTTTCTTGTCCTGCTTATCACAGGGTGCTGTTCTCGAAACAGAGTGGAGGGACCACAATGCCCTCATCACTGTTAAGTCCATCTTACCTATAGGCCCTTCAATGATGGCCTAAAAGTCATTCAGCATCCAAAAGAACCAAGGGGTACCCTACGCTCCATTTTGATAAAGCACCTGGATATATTTTTTAACTGTCTTGCCGATGTGATTGGTGAAGTTATATAAGCCCAGTATGAAGAGTTATGTTTATGTATGTATTTTCGGTTGCAACATTCCTAGCTAGAATGGGTTAAACATTTAAAAGTTGTTTCTCAACTAGAGGAAGGGGATAATCAAGGAGCGTTACTTTTGTATAAATTGAATAAACCACCCAACCTCTCTGTCACTTTATTGGAAGTGGTAAAGGCTATCATGCAAATCCCGGGTGACAAAACCCCAGGGCCAAATGGGGGTCCCTATGGACTACATTAAAAAATGTAATGTGCAATAGGATCCAATGTTCATGTCTCATGTCTCATGTCTCAGACATTGCTCTCATCTTAAATAAAGGGGGTCACATGTCCCCCACATGCTATCCCCATAGTTCCCTTTTTGACAGCACAGTAAAGATCTTTGGAAGGGTAAATTTCAAATGTCTGACACTTTGGCTGAATAAAAATAACTAGATTCTGACCTGAGCTAGGTACGGTAGAGCAGTGCCTGAACGTGCATTTGATTTTTAGCAAGTATACTATTGCGAGGCAAGGCCTACTGTACCTGGCCTTCATGGATCTTTCAGCCACTTTTGACTATGTAAACCGCAGTAAACTTTGGCTGATGTTGCTAGATCTAAGAGTTTAGGTTGCACTGGGGAATTCTTGCATATACTGCATGAGAACCTAGCTCCTAAAGGTGGATTTGGCCCATCAGGAGAATTGTCTGACTCTTTACCATTAGCTGGTGGACTGCCTCAGGGTTGTATTCTGGCCCCGTTGTTCATCATCTATATTTGGCCAGTGCCACATGGAATGTCCCTAAGATAGAGAACGGGCAAACAACAGTGCTACTTTATGTAGGTGGTGCAGTACTTATGGCATGGACCCCAGGGTCACTTTGTATATTGGTGGAGTCTTGTGTGAACTTTATGTGCAAACTAGATTTAGTCACCAGTTTTCGGAAGTCTCTTATCATGGAAAGTGAACCAAGAAGGAGAAATCCTCCTAAACTATCAGGAAATAGTCAATTCCTATGCAGTGTCTACAGCTTGTGTTACATGGGAGTTTATTGTTGAATCTTCAGGTTACCTGGCAGTTGTACATCAGAAATTCATGCCTGAAGCTCAGCAGGTTAGCAGGAGCAATTTTTATTCACCCTCAGACCATAGATAGAGGGTCCACCTCTCCCCAACTGATCATATATAAACCCCAGTGTGTTCATGCTGCTCTGTATGGGCCAGGGGGCTGGGGGTATTACAATGCACTTAAGTTAAGCTTCCAGTACATCTCAAAGCAAGCAAAGATGGCCCCACTTTTGTTAGGGGTTACGATCTGGCCCAACAAGGAGACTAGTCTGAACAGGGACATTGACCTGGACTGTCTAACATAGAGAGAGTCTGTCGATCCCCTGGTGTACCTTAAGAGATTTATGTCTGATTCAACATATTCAAATCACTTTCTTCTCTTACTAAAAAAGACAAGTAGGTGGTTAAGCTTCAATTTCAGGAACTTAGCCAGCCGCAGAGACTACATACTGAATCTAACAAAAGCTCTGTCTGAGCTCTATCAGAGATGATAATTATGATCTCAGCACTTGATAAGCCTGTGTTGTTCCAAATCTTAGAACTTACATGCAGGGAAAAATCTCTTCATTTCCGCTTCAGAGCAGGTACAGGTTTTGTACTTTTGGGAGGGACACAGTGCCTTTGGTAGTAATGCAGTGGTATGCCAATGTGATGGGTTGTCTATACAATCCCTGATGGCTTTTTTGTATTTTTCTGTGAAATATTCAGACCTTTTTTGTACTCTTTTTAAAGCCTATTCTAAAATATTGAAAGTTCCAGAAGTGCAGGGACCATTAGGTCACCCTCAGCTTTTAGGTAACCTAATGTTTGTTTTAGAGTACTCTCTTCTTAAAGTGGCTGTAAGATCAGGGGGCATTCTGAAGGGGTGACCTTCTGCTTGTAGTTATTGTCCATGGCATCTTAGGCCTTTGTTACCTTTCAAGACAAGAGAGCGCTAAGGTTTCCAGGATTAAACCCCAAGGTGTGGGGCATTTTTTCAAATCTCAGGCTGTCCACAGCTCCTAGCTTATAGTACTATGGCAGGCCCCCAGATTTTTTTGATATATATTATATAGATAAACATAGATATAGATATATAGTTGTAACTTCGTAGGATGTCCTACAAAAATATTGTTTTGCAATTAACGCTTTTTCTTACACAACTATGTACCATCACATACTGAAGTGTAGACTTGTTGCTTGTAATGTTGTTTGATCTATTATACACACTTTATTCTGAGAATCTGCTCCTGTGTTGCCACCATCACTGAATCATAAGCCTTGTTGCACTGTGGCCTGCCCTGAGTGTACACACCCTGTTTCAAAAATGTTTAAGCACCTTGTGTTTGTGACATATTCTCTCTCTTTCTATGATGTTGTCTGAAATTGAATTAAGATGAATTGATTGATTTATTGATTGAGCTACACACTTGTCTGTTAAAATTTCAAATTCTTTTTCAGAATTTTTTTTTCTCCCCCTCCAAGATCCTTGTCCTTCTCTTTGCCTCTGAGAGACATTTTAGTTGTTTCCAAGAATGGGTACCCAAAAAGGAGCATGATTTCAAATAGATCCCAAATCTTAGCTCTACCATGAATGTCCCCCAATACTCTAATGAGCATCTGGTGCAATACTTCCTATTTGTAAGGTCATCATTCTGTGCCAAAAAGTGAGTTTCGCTATTTGTGACTTAATTCACAATTAACTGATTTGTAAAATGTGATTGCAAAAATATTTAATGGGAAACCTACCAAATTGGCAAAGGTTACACAAACACAATTGTAAAAGAGAGGTTCCCAATTTGTGATTTGGTAAATATTGTAAATTACGAATTTCTATTTGGCAGCTTAGAACATCTGGACCTAATTCTTTATTAGAAGTGTTCATATGTGAACTTAGAAAAGCTTGCTACAGCATGTTTAGTGCAATTTTCAAAGGCATATTTGTCCACACTGTCCGAAGAACGGCACCAAGTGCATTCTCAGATGTACTCAGGTTCCACACACTGGAAGGAGTTGGAATTTAGTGCCATGATTGCACAAAAACCTCATGGACAAATATTCTTTCTCTCAAGCTGTCATAGTGAGGCATTATAAAATATGCACCTGGCACTCTTGCATAATTAGCACTCCAGGTGAGACAGACATGAACAGGTAGTCAAACTGTAGCCTAAGTTTGTTTTCAGAAGGCTCTTACATAAGTAGAAGGCAGATGGTCAAGGTCACAGTGAAACCTCATTCAAAGCACTAACCCCTTGCAGTGGCTTCCGGTATGTGTATAGTGGTAATTGGGTGGTTGTTGGCTGACAGAATGTATGGCTGATGGGTGGTGGTATATGTGACTGCTGGTTAGCAGAATGTGTTCTTGTTGGGTGGTGCTATGTGTGGCTACTGTCTGGCGGCTTGTATGGCTGTTGGAGTGTGTGGCTTTTGGCTGGCGGAAAGTGGTACTGATTTGCTGGATGATAGTTTATCTATAAGTTGGCTGATGACTGGTTGAGTGGCTGCTTTATTGGTGTTTCAGTCCGTATGTGTGTATGAATGTGATGTGCCTTTGAATTGCAACGGGTGGCTGATGTGAGTGTTGTTTGTTATGGATCCATGACAGGTGGTGTAAATGGCTTTGTGTGGCAAGTGGGAAAGGCAGGCAAACGGACAATTACATTGTTGATGTTTTAATGTGGCTTTTTTAGTTCATATTGCTAAGTGATGGTAGTGCCAATACCAACCAGTGTAAGTCTGTAATTCTGTAAGTCTGTAATTCAGTAATGCACGGCCTTCGAAGAAATAAAAGCAACCCCTCACATTTTTGAAAATTGAATACCCAGAGGTGGCCAGTGTATTCACGGACCCACAATGCTCTGCAAACTTTACCTGAAAGGCTAAATCACTCATTTTCCTCACATTTCTGGATCCCTGCAGATTCTGGAAGCTTCAGTTACAGTAATGGTAGTGAAATGTTTAATTTTAGGCAATGTTTGCAGTTTTCAAGGTGTTGGGCCTGGCACTCTCTGCAGGGTCAAGACCACACTTTTCAACTTTTGACCTCCACGTTTTTCTGAATTCATTTTTATTGGCATTTGGACTCTGTGCGCTTTACCACTCATAACTAGTGCTGAAGTGTTTATGCTCACTAACCTAAACACAGTTTAATTGCCTTACACCTGCTTGTCATATTTAATTTACTAATGAGTCCCTTATAGTGTGGTATACCATGTACCCAAGGCCTGTAATTGAAATGCTACCAGTGGTCCTGCAGCACTTGTTGTGCTTTCTTCTTAAATATGCCCACCATATTTGACATGAAAATATAGTCCTCTTGTCAAGCTGTAAATACTCTTCTTATTGCAAATATGTCACCCCTATGGTTGTCCCAAAGGAGCCCATAGGATGGGGTGCATTGTAATGAAAAGGTTTGACATGTACTTTTAATGTTTGCATGTCCTGGCAGTGAAAAACTCCTAAATGTGTAATTCACTACTGTGAGGCCTTCCTGACCCTCAGGATAACATTGGGTTGCCCATTCCACTTAATAAGTGCTAACTTTTGATTGGGACCAGGTAAGCCATTTATTTTTGGTATTTATGAAATCATAATTAAAAGTCCTCTTTAATATTAAAATCGGATTTCTATTTACAATTTTGAAAATGCCACTTGTAGAAAGTTTGCATTTTCCTTCGCCTAGCCCTTTTGTGCCTGCAGCCAGTCTTGGGTCATATAACTGGATGCAATTGACAGTTATACTTTGTGAATTCCTCCCTTAAATTCATACACTAGAGTGATCATGTGTCCCTGAATGGGTCATCTGCTGGCAGAATATGAGGCGGGCTGAGCAAAACCCCACTTGCAACTGAATAGGCTATGCTCTGCCATCACACAAAGGACTTATTACCTCAATATTATCACTGCAGTCAGCTTGGAGCCAGGTCAGCAGAGTCATAATATTTTATGCACATAAAAGTGACTTTCTAGAAGCTTCTATCACCTTCCAGAGAAAGGGCACCCGGTAACAATAGGTCACTAAAACTCACTCTTCAGTTCACTCCTTGACCTGCGGAAGGACTCTCAGAAGATTGCCTGCAGCTGTGTCCTGCTGTGTACTATGCAATACTGCTTTGCTAAACCTGGAAGGACTGCTTTACTACTTGTAACCTGCCTTAAATCCTTAGAGGCCAGCCCTGCTGTTTGATTCTTGCATCTTCACCTGAATTCCGGACTACCAGCATGACCACCCCACCCAGGGCTAGTTTGCTGGTCTCTTGTTTAGAGACACAAGGACATAAAAGGCTCTCACTGTCTCAAACCTACACCCACCTGGACCAAGCCTATATGAGTCCTGAACCCCACAGTGGTGTCCCACTAGTCCTGGACCCTTGATTGTGGTGCTAACGGTGTCCAGGTAGCCAAAACCCAAACTGAGAAGAATAAAACCTTTTGGGCTAAAATCTGCTCTAAGAACCAAGAGGATACCAGGACCAAACTGCTTGTCAATCAAACCCAGGCTCATAGCTGGTCAGACTGACTATGCGGCTACTCCATCTACATTCTTATCTGCAGCAGCAAATACTCTTCAGAGGTCCTTCGCCAAAAGGGTATCTGAGCCCCTTGAACTGTCTTTGGCTATAATCTCCTGCCTTGTCCAGCTGGAGATTTTCAACATCCATAAAAGTGACTAAGTTCGAATGTAGAAATCTTCACCAAGGCTTTGGAGCTATAGGGTTAGCACCATTTTTTAGATTGGAACGCCTACCTTGCATCTCATTGACAAAAAGGTAGGTTCACGCATCTACATAATTGTGCTAACTCCAATATTTTTACGCTAGACATGTCCAGTGTCAAAATATAAATATGGAATTAGTTTTGCGCCAAATTTGTGTAAAAGAAATGACGCAAGTTCGGCACAAATGGAGTATAAATATGCACCTTAGTTTTCAACAGCTCTCAGCCAAAACTGTTAAAACCATTTATGATGTACTAAAGGAGTCTAGTCTCACCTTTCTTTAATATATGCATACACCACTTGTTCTACCACAGTAAATCATTTGAAAACCCATTAATGAATGTATTGTTGTCACTAATAATTATTTTAAATGATATATCCTGATCTAGGTCAACTCAGCTGTTTTGACTATAGAATGGGCTGTGAGTCTCCTTATAAGTAGCCTTTAATCATGCATGCACGTGGAGCAGATGTGTGGCCACTAGAGTTGGTTTGGGACAGAAATGGACACAGGCACCAAAATAAAAGTAGCCTCCATTAGTGAGTTAGACGGCTAAAATGTGGCTCTTAATCTGCAAATTGAAGAGATTTTGACCTTGTAAAGATTCTTTGTATATGTGTGTTACAAAGTATGGAAGACTGCATGGATTTGTCCTTGTTGCAGTTAACGTTTGTGGTAATATCAGAGACATCAACAGTATAAAGTAGACCTGCAGATCATAAAACAGGGCCACAGACAGCTGCCAAAAACCTTTCTCACACACTGACCTGTTTTAACAGCCCATCTGCCACTGACTGATTGCCCTGTAGGCCAGCCTGTCCCTGGTGGCCGCCTCCTCCTTAGAGCCCTCAAGTAAAAGAAGACAGCCTGGTGTACTGAGCGAGGAGATCACCCCTGGTAGCAGGAGCAGTGAACAATTGACAGGCTGAGGAAGACATATATTGCAGTGACCCTATAGTGCTACTGGTAGCCACTGGTTGCAGCATTTACGCATTATTCTAGCACTGACTAAACAGAGGACTTTGCAGAGGAACTAAAGATGGACACGGGGGGAGCGCTAGCATGGGCCCCCCACCCACACCCCCCGGTCGTGGATGGAAGGGGAATCCCTTCCCCTTCCACCCCCGCCCCCCTCCACCCTCCCCGTGACGTCAGCAAGGCCTCCTTTCATCGTCCGATTTTAGGTCAAGGGGTGGCAGAAACAACTAGGCACCAGGGATTTTTTTTTAGTTGCGCCAATGTCACGCAAGGGGAGCGACCCTGTAGGCAAGGGTCGCTCTCAGGGGGGGTTGGGGGGTGGGGGGGCAAATTTATTTAGGCCAAACCTCTAGGCGCCAGGGCTAAAAAAAAATTGGTGTTTTTTTTTGCTTGTTTGGTTTTTTTAGAGACGGGGAGCGACCCATTAGGCAAGGGTCGCTCTCCTGGGGGGCAAATTGTATTTTTACAATTTCTGACCCCCTTGGGGGCAGATCAGCCGATTTTAGGTCAATCTGCCCCCTTGGGGGGCCAGAAACAACTAGGCACCGGGGATATTTTTTTTTGCGCCAATGTCACGCAAGGGGAGCGACCCCGTAGGTAAGGGTTGCTCCCCGGGGGGTGGGGGGATGCGGGGTCAAATTTATTTTAGGCCCTTTTTGCCTCCCCAGGGGTAGAAACCTCTAGGCGCCAGGGCAAAAAAAAAATCTGTTTTTTTTGTTTTTTGTTTGTTTTTTTTAGAGATGGGGAACGACCCATTAGGCAAGGGTCGCTCCCCTGTGGGGCAAATTGTATTTAGACCATTTCTGCCCCCCTTGGGGGCAGATCGGCCACTTTTTGTTAGGCCAATCTGCCCCCATGGGGGCAGAGACCACTTAGGCACCAGGGATTGGTGTGTGTGTATGCGTGTGTTTTCTTTAGGGAGGCAGCCCCTTGGGTAAGGGTCGCTCCCCATGGGAGCACATTACTGTTGGCCATATCTGCCCCCCATTGGGGGCAGATGGGCCTATTTTTGGAAGGGCCATCTGCTCCATGGGGGGCAGAAAGCCCACCAGAGGCCAGGGAATTTTTTTTTCTCCAAAAATAAGGGGGTGGGGGTATGGCCATACCCCCACCCCAACTAAATGAGGCCAAAGTTGTTCTGCCCATTAGTGGGCAGATGGGGCAATTATCCCTGATCCACACCCGGGGGGGGGGGGGCAGAAAGTCTACTAGATGCCAGGGAATTAAAAATATATATATATATATTGGGGTGGTGGCTACCAACCAGTATGGGCCTGGTTACACCCCCACCTCAACTGAAGGGGGTAACAGTCTTTCAGCTCTCCCCCGCACTCTAAAACATCCTATCCCACAGCAAGCAAGAAGACATTTGATTATTTTGCGTTTTAGTTTTACATTTGGGCCATGAGAACTTGGCTTACTCTCAAAATCGTCCCACTTGGAATGGTGAGGGCTGCACTTTATGTACTTTGGGACGCTGCCATGTAGAAATATCCACAAGACCTAGACACATCTGAAAACTAAACATCTGGGTGATTCCAGGGTGGTGTGTTTCACATTCACCCGCACCATTTTTGTACCCACAATCCCCTGCAAACCTCCAGCTTTGCTGTAAATCACACATTTTTCCCACGTTTTTGTGATGGAACCTTCAGGAATCTGCAGGAATCCACAAAATTCCTACCATCCAGCATTGTCTCATCTATACCAATAAAAATTCTGCTGCACTTGTCAGCCTAAAAATGTTTTTTTGCAAACTGTCCTTTTGGACCCCCTTTATCCCCCCCCAATATCAACATGTTTTTGGCTCTTCCCTTTCACAAGCACTTGGCCCACCTACACAAATGAGGTATCATTTTTACCGGGAGACTGAGGGGAACATTGGATGGTATGAAATGTGTCCCAGTGCGGTGATCCCACACAGAAATGTGGGAAAAATGTGATTTATTAGCTAAATTTGAGGTTTGCTGAGGATTCTGGATAAGAAAACATTGGGGTATCCACGCAAGTCACACCTCACTGGACTCCCTCGGGTGTCTAGTTTTCAGAAATGTCTGGGTTTGGTAGGTTTCCCTAGAAGGCTGCTGAGCCCAGGACCAAAAACGCAGGTGCCCCCCTGCAAAAACAGGTAGTTTTCTATTTCATAATTTTGATGTGTCCACGTTGTGTTTTGAGCCATTTCCTTTTGTGGGCGCTAGGCCTACCCACACAAGTGAGGTACCATTTTTATCGAGAGACTTGGGGGAACACTGGGTGGAGGGAAATTTGTGGCTCCTCTCAGGTTCCAGTACTTTATGTGACCGAAATGAGAGGAACAAGTGTTCTTTTGGTCAAATTTTGAGGTTTGCAAAGGATTCTGGGTAACAGAACCTGGTCAGAGCCCCACAAGTCACCCCATCTTGGATTTCCCTAGGTGTCTAGTTTTCAGAAATGTGCTGGTTTGCTAGGTTTCCCCAGGTGCCAGCTGAGCTAGAGGCCAAAATCCACAGGTAGGCACTTTGTAAAAAAACACCTCTGTTTTCTGTGAAAAAATGTGATGTGTCCACGTTGAGTTTTGGGCCATTTCCTCTGATGGGCGCTAGGCCTACCCACACAAGTGAGGTGCCATTTTTATCGGGAGACTTGGGGGAACGCTGGGTGGAAGGAAATTTGTGGCTCCTCTCAGATTCCAGAACTTTATGTCACCGAAATTAGAGGAAAAGGTGTTTTTTTGGTCAAATTTTGAGGTTTGCAAAGGATTCTGGGTAACAGAACCTGGTCAGAGCCCCACAAGTCACCCCATCCTGGATTCCCCTAGGTGTCTAGTTTTCAAAAATGCACTGGTTTGCTTGGTTTCCCCAGGTGCCGGCTGAGCTAGAGGCCAAAATCCACAGGTAGGCACTTTGTAAAAAACACATCTGTTTTCTGTGAAAAAATGTGATATGTCCACGTTGTGTTTTGGCCCATTTCCTTTCGTGGGCGCTAGGCCTACCCACACAAGTGAGGTACCATTTTTATCGGGAGACTTGGGGGAACGCTGGGTGGAAGGAAATTTGTGGCTCCTCTCAGATTCCAGAACTTTCTGTCACCGAAATGAGAGGAAAAAGTATATTTTTGGTCATACTTTGAAGTTTGCAAAGGATTCTGGGTAACAGAACCTGGTCAGATCCCCACAAGTCACCCCATCCTGGATTCCCCTACGTGTCTAGTTTTCAAAAATGTGCTGGTTTGCTAGGTTTCCCCAGGTGCCGGCTGAGCTAGAGGTCAAAATCCACAGGTAGGCACTTTTTCAAAAACATCTCTATTTTCTGTGAAAAAATATTATGTGTCCACGTTGTGTTTTGGAACATTTACTTTTGTGAGCGCTAGGCCTACCCACACAAGTGAGGTACCGTTTTTATCGGGAGACTTGGGGGAACGCTGCGTGGAAGGAAATTTGTGGCTCCTCTCAGATTCCAGAACTTTATTTCACTGAAATTAGAGGAAAAGGTGTTTTTTTGGTCAAATTTTGAGGTTTGCAAAGGATTCTGGGTAACAGAACCTGGTCAGCGCCCCACAAGTCACCCCATAATGGATTCCCCTAGGTGTCTAGTTTTCAAAAATGCACTGGTTTGCTAGGTTTCCTCAGGTGCTGACTGAGCTAGAGGCCAAAATCCACAGGTAGGCACTTTGCAAAAAACACCTCTGTTTTCTGTGAAAAAATATGATGTGTCCACGTTGTGTTTTTTGTCATTTCCTTTCGTGGGTGCTAGGCCTACCCAGACAAGTGAGGTACCATTTTTATAGGGAGACTTGGGGGAACACAGAATAGCAAAACAAGTGTTATTTCCCCTTGTCTTTCTCTACATTTTTTCCTTCCAAATGTAAGGCAGTGTAAAAAAGACTTCTATTTGAGAAATGCCCTGTAATTCACATGCTAGTATGGGCACCCCAGAATTCAGAGATGTGCAAATAACCACTGCTTCTCAACACCTTATCTTGTGGCCTTTTTGGAAATACAAAGCTTTCTTGATACCTATTTTTAACTTTTTATATTTCACAAATGAATTGCTGTATACCCGGTATAGAATAAAAACCCATTGCAAGGTGCAGCTCATTTATTGGCTCTGGGTACCTAGAATTCTTTATGAACCTACAAGTCCTATATATCCCCGCAACCAGGAGAGTCCAGCTGACGTTACGGTATATTGCTTTCAAAAACCTGACATCGCAGGAAAAAGTTACTGAGTAAAACGTGGAGAAAAATGGCTGTTTTTTTCACCCCAATTTCAATATTTCTTTATTTCAGCTGTTATTTTCTGTAGGAAACACTTGTAGGATCAACACAAATGACCCCTTGCTGAATTCAGAATTTTGTCTACTTTTCAGAAATGTTTAGCTTTCTGGGATACAGCATTGGTTTCTCACCCATTTTGGTCACTAACTGGAAGGAAGCTGAAAGCACAAAAAATAGTAAAAATGGGGCATGTCCCAGTAAAATGTCACAATTGTATTGAAAGATGGGGTTTTCCAATTCAAGGCTGCCTGTTCCTGAAAGCTTGGAAGATGGTGATCTTGCCACCGCAAACCCTTTGTTGATGCCAATTTCCGGGAAAAAACCACAAGCTGCCTTCTGCAGCCTTTTTTTCCCCATTTAAAAAATAATAATAATAATTTTCACTGTATTTGGGCTAATTTCTTGGTCTCCTTCAGGGGAACCCATGAAGTCTGTGTACCTCTAGAATCCCTAGGATGTTGGAAAAAAAGGACGCAAATTTGGCGTGGGTAGCTTATGTGAACAAAAAGTTATGAGGGCCTAAGCGCGAAATGCCCCAAATAGCCAAAAAAAGGCTTGGCACAGGAGGGGGAACAGGCCTGGCAGCGAAGGGGTTAAATAGCAAAGCGTGGTCTGCAATAACCAGGATGATACAGCATGACAAGATTAAAATTGTGACAAGGAGAGTAAAGCAGAAAAATAATGCGACCATGTTGTCACTAATATCAATAGACTAATTCCTACCTAGGCTATAATAGAGCACAGCGTGTTAAGCTCTAATTCTGCCCTTCAGGTTTCCCTGGGAAGACATCATCCCCCATACCTGAAATAAGGCCTGAAGTCTGCATAAGCAGCTGTAGAGAAGCGTTCAGCAATGAGCACACAGTCGTGGTTCTCTGGCTGGAATCTTCCTTTAACTTGTAAGGGACAGGGAAGTGATCTTATTATAAAACAGCTGATGTTCTGAGAAAATGTCCCTACGTAAGGATGTGTGTTTTTCTATGAATGTCAGAGACAAAACTTGTACCATGTTCATTGGCAACCTATCTTACTTCAGCCTTGAAAGAAGCACAGAATGACCAAGAATGTCTTGTTTGAGAACGCAGTGCTGGCCTGGGCAAAAACAGCTAGATAGAGAGAAATAAAACAAGACTGCCAAAGTGGCTATTGTAAGAATAATAAAATGAAGCTGAATAAAATATATCTAGGTTAAAGTGCACGGCGGCAGGCCTAATATGCTAAAATAACATGCATGGAGCTATAACTAAAATGGCTACACAAAACCACAACCTTTGATTAAATATAAAACTGGCATTTCTCGATAACCTAAATAGACAAGTGAAAGAGGGCCAACTCAAGTGCAGCTCAAAACAGATACACCTTACTATTGTAGGAATTAAAGGAGTGTAGGAAGCAAATAGTGCAGAGGGGTCTCCTAAAGAAACACTAGGGACCTCATTACAACTTTGGCAGTCTTTCTGTCAGACCGCTGAAGCCGCTGCAGGCAAAAGACCGCTAGTTCTGGCAGTCTGTTGTCTGCCTTATTAGGAGTCATTGGAGGAATTCCGCCCATTTATGCATGTTTGCGAGTGAGTAGGGATGTCTGTGTATATGGAGGCATATGCTGAGGAGTGTGTATGTGAATGCATGTGTGCGTGAGGGGTGGGAGTGTTTGGAAGTGTGTGGACGGGTGGGGGAGCATACATGTGTATGGACATAGAGGGGTGCATGTGGCAGAGACAGGAATGGGGATTCCTGTCGCCAGGTGCGTGACCACCATGGTTTTCATGGCGGGGTGGCGACCACGGAAAGCCTGGCGGTCTGCAGTCTTGTAATCTGGCCGGCAGGCTGAGGCCTGCTGCCGGGTTGAATGTGCACATCGCGGCAGCGTCTGTGCAACCGCACTGGCGGGCCAGGTGACATTGTGGAGGTTTGACATCTATCAATCCCCACAAATCGTGATTTGGTGGTCTTTACTGCCAGGTCTGCGGCGGTAAGACCATCACGGCGAGGCTGGAGGTCTAATGATTGCCAGTCTCGTAATGAGGGCCAAGGTCTCAAACTAAGCAAAGGAGGTAACTTTGAGAGCTCTCCTCAAAGTATTGAACACATCTTCCCTGCATTCAAAGAGTTGGAGGATGAGGTGGCATCAACAGAACCAATGGATCAAGCAAACAATTACCTTCAGGCTCCATGCTTCTATACTATTTGCTCTATTTATAGACCTGGTAACAATTTCAATCAATTCTTCCAGCATAGCCCTCTCCAATGTTTCTTCTGTAAAATTAACATGTTATGCTAACTATTTGATATTACCCTTCTAGATAGAGAATGATAATATTGGAAATACGTGAGGGTTAGTTAATGAGCTTAATTATACATAACATAAATAATCAGAGCGAAACAAGTGTTATTGTTTAAAGCTAATAATGAATCACTATTGGAGATGATTGACTGTAGCCTTGTAAAGAATATGAGTGCTCACATTTGTAGTCATATTAGGGTGGATCAGGTGGTGAGGGAGGAGGTGTGCACCCATAGCACTAAACAGACACACTGTTAACTTCCAAGTGAAGATTAAGGCGTTTATTAGTTAATATAAAATCCTTTATAGGGTAGGATAGGGCGACAAACAAGTCATGCTTTGGGGAATTGTGCATTTGGAGGCTAATAACAAGATGGAGAAGAGGGGGCTGGGGAGTTGGGGGGTTATTTGTTAAGACGGTTAACTCAGGATCAACAGTCAGATGCTACTTTTCAGGTTCTGGGGTCAGAACTGGACATATATCACATCCACAAGCATCGGAAGACTAAACATTTTTTACTTAATATAATCTCTTGGAATAATGGGCTGGGAAACAAAATCAAGAGATGGTTGTTGGAGACTGCCCCTCTGTGCAGTGTGCAAAACCAAGCACACTATGCAGAGGGTTCAGGCAACTACTTGTTGGTTTTCAGCAGTAGAAATTAAACCACGCAATGCTCAAATTATTAAGGTAGTTGGTCAAGCAGTTAGGCTAATCCAAGAGATGTGCTAAGCATTCACTGTGCTCACAAATCCAATCATGCACCACACACACTCAATGAATAACTCGAGACCAGAATTTATCAAATACTTCAGACTTTTATATACATTTTAAGACCAAGATCTTTAGAATACGTTAAGTATTTTTCAAGTTATGACTTTTTGAAGTTTTAGCAAAGTTAGTTTTTCTGTGCGTAGTTACGCACCATTGGAATCAATGCGCAGTCACCTTTAAAAATGCATTAAAAATCACACAGTTGAGTTACCAGTCTCTTCTCTTGCAGGGTTGTTGCAGCCTTTGGTGGGCACACTGTGTCAGCTGGAGAGTCTCAGAGGGCTCCCAGTTCCGGCTGGAGCAGCGTTGGAGAGGTTCTTGGCACAGGCACAGGGCCACCTGGAGGGGCCACGTGGAAAAGGAGCTGGTTTGCAGGTTTAAAGATGGTGCCTTGGGGCATCCTTGGGCTGTTAAGGTCACAAGGGGTTGGGGACCCGAAGCACACAGCAAATCCCATGATACAAGGCCCAGGGCGGCCTATTGCAGGGCAAGTTGGAGGTCCTGGAGCTGTGCTCAACGGAGTCCTTTGGACTTGGAGGTGGGTCACTTTGAGGGCTGCATACAGGACAATGGGGGCACTTTGGTTGGTTGGTGTGTCGTCAGGTCTGGCTTTGACTTCAGGTCATGGAGATATTGGTGATTCAGTGAAGTGACCCTCACTGGTTGGTTGGTCCTTTGCAGGTTTCTTGATTTTCTTGAGTGGTGCCTCCACTCAGGAGGGCGATCTGTGATGGTTCTTGAGGCCTGGAGGTCCCCTGGGTTTTTTGAGGTTGGTCTAGTGCCTAGCTCCTCCGCAGTGGTGATTTTCAAGTCCTAGGTGCAGCAGGCAGGGTTTGGTGCCTTTTCTTGTGCAGCAGGTCCTTAGTTCTCTTACTGTGGTCTTCTTTTGGGGGTGGTCTTATTTTCTTCTTCGAATCCTTTTCAAATCTAAATTCTTGGTTTAGGGGAGCCCGCTAAATACTGAATTTAGTGGGCATTTTAGGGTGAACCTGATAGTGTCCAATGGGACACTTATCATTGGGTGGCTACACCCACTACAGTGACCACTTCCTGTGGGAAGGGTCCCTTCCCTAAACTTGATTGGCTATTTTCCTCCATTCCAAGATGGAGAAAAAAGAAATGAAGGGTCCACTTCACCTGCAAGCCCCTAGGGGTGGTGCATGCTCCGTGAGGCCACTCCTTCTACCTTTTGTGTGGTTTCCCGCCTTTGCACCCACCAAGAGTGGGGGTTTGCAAAGGGGGAGACCATCTTCTGCTAGCAGCAGGCCTGGGGGTCGATTTTCAAGGGCGGTAGCCCTTTGAATCTCACTCCCAGGGCAGTGCACATTCCTAAGGGAGGGGGAGTTAGCTCCTCCACCCAGGAAGGGCTTTGTTTCACAAACCAGAGAGCCTGGGGTCTCCCCTAAGGTTCGTGGATTGGCTGTCTGGGGGCAGCAGGCTGGATGCAACCATGCCGGGGTAGTTAGCTTTTTCAGGGGGCACCTCTAAGGTGAACCCTGGGTAATTTTTATAATAAATCTAGTACTGGTACCAGTTTTGATTTATCATTATGAGTTCTTTGATACCAAACAACCCAGGGTTCGCCGTAGCCATTATGTAGCTGGGAAACTCCTATTGACCAGTGTCCCGCACATGTATTAAAATGGCTGCTCTGTTCACTCACTATGTCTCAGGTTTGGCAAGGATACAGTGAGGGCATGTTGCTCATGCAATTATGCCTTCACATATTGTATGGTGTGTCCTGCCTTAGGGCTGGAAGGCCTGCTACAGGGGTGACTTACCCATAACATATGTAGTGTATGGTGGACAGGGCACACAGGAAGTGTGCCATGTCGAGTCTGTATTTTAGGTTTGCACCAGGACACCCAGTCTGCTATGGCAGTCCTGGGTGCACCTGGATGCATAGCTCTTGAGGGTGGCACAATCAGTGCTGCTGTCCTCAGGGGCTGACCCATAGAACCCCATGCCCTGGGTACTTGAGTACCTTTTACTAGGGGCTTATAGTGGTGGCTAAAGCTGTATCCAATTACTTTTACCATGGTTTAGGGAAAGAACACTGGCACTGGGAACCTTGGTAGAAGAATCCCAGTGCAGTCCAGTCCAAGTTGCATTCAGTAACCATGCAAAAAGTGGGGGGTACTGCAAGAAGGAGTCAGTCTCTCACATTAATCCCCCTTAAACAATAGGCCAGGAGACTCAGCCACTATCTGGGAGAGGCTTCCTAGTCTGTCAGGTGAGGAAAAGAAGGGAGACAGACAGGTTTGTTGCAGGGCCTACTCTGCCTCACATCATACTGTTCAGGCCATTTCCTCTGGGGAACTGACCTGCCTCAACAGTTATAGGACCAAATCTGAAATGTTGTGTACCTGTACCACCAGTGTCTGCACGTTTCCCTTCTGTCTTGGGGTCAGAGGTGTCCACCTCTGCTATCCCTATCTTAGCCAGGGCAACCCCTAGCAGGCCCAAAGAGGCTACCCATAACAGGAGTAACAACACCAAGACCAACAGGTTCAGGAGGGCTATCTTGCTGTTTGGTATGGTGTCAGACCACCATACCAAGGACAGTGCAGCCATAAAGGCTAACACCCAGTAGAGGTCACTGATAGCTGTCAGTGCACAGAACCACACCTTTAGCTCCGTACCCACAGGGGACAGGGCTAACTTATAGGCTTCTTTGGGTTCAGGGTGCCTGTCTGTTGTAAAGAAGTGGGGGATCTCTTCATCCTGCAGAGAACACCCTCCTTCCACTCTCTGTTCTACCAGCTGAGGAGTTACCAACTCAGGCTGAGCAGGTACCTGACTAGTCAGGTTTTTTTGGGGGGGGGTCAAGCTGGGCTTCACCAGTTCCAACAGTGGAGTTCTTCCCTGGTGGAGTAGAAACCACTTGGCTTTCTGGTGCCTTAGTTAAAGGTTGCCCACCTTTTGTTTTCTTTTGTTTCCCCTTTTTCTTCTGGGGCCTACTTCCTCTTACTGCAGGGGCAGAACCTCCAGAATCCTTGGGAGACGACTGGTGCAGGACCAGTTCCTCTTTTGAGCTCTGACCAACCTCTGAGTGGTCATTTCCAGGATCACCTTGTATGGCCCAAGCCAACGAGGCTCCAGACATGTCTTCCTGATGAGTTTCTTCAGCAAGATCCAGTAGCTGGGACTCAGATCATTGCACTGTTCTTTATGTGGAGAGGCTGTAACTGCTCCAACTTAAAGAGACACAGAAAGCACAACATAAGCTAGTCCTTTGCAATAGTCAGGGACCATATCATCAGTACTGTTCACAAGTGCATTCGAGGACTCGCTGGCAGACTCATCGCTCTCTCTATAATGATCTTGTGTGAGCACAATCCAGTTTCCGATCAGGTACACTTCGAAGGCTCATCAACACAAGAGGCATAACATCAGGCCATTTCAAGGATGTTGAAGCATACACTTTCACCAACCTGGATTTCAGCGTGCCATTTACTTGTTCCACAACACCTGAAGCCATAGGTCTATAGCTGCAATGTAATCTCTGTTCTATTTGCAGTGCTGCACACAACGATCTCATGATCTCATTGTTGAAATTAGTTCCTTGATGTGATTCTAAAGAGATTGGTAAACCAAATTGAGGGATGAGTTCCCTTAACAACAGTTCAGACACTGTGAGACTATCATTTGGTCTAGTTGGATATGCCTTTACCCAGTGGGAAAAGATGCACACCACAACCAAAACATACCTCAAGCTATTGCACACAGTCATTTCAATAAAATCTAACTGCAAACTGAAGTTCTTTTTCCAACATTGTTATGTTGACACACAATGCATCTGTGACACAATGCTACAACCATCAATCTGAATTTAGGATTTAAGTAAGTTTGTCTAAACAACCTCACCACATCATCTCTGCCAATATGTGCTTGACCATGGACATGTCCAGCCATTAGAAGTAACAGTCTATCTGGCATCATTTTTATCCATCAAATCCCAAACATCATCCCTTTTGACACAGCCTGCTCTGACCCAACTCTGTTGCTTCTCCTCACACACTTAGGCCCTCATTAGGACCGTGGTGGTAAAAACCACCTACCGCCATGGCGACAGCCCCCAAAAGACCATCGTTGTGGCTAACAGTCGTCCCTCATAATATGACAACAGCCGGATTTCCACCAGAAGTATGATGTAAATCCGGCTTTGGCCTAGCCGGAGGACAGCGGTAAGGGGACGCTGCTGCCAGCAGCAGCGCCACGCCAGTAGTCCACTGCCGGCCGTATTATGAGAATTAATACGGCTGGCAGTGTTCTGCTGGCGGACGCTGCTGCTGGCAGCAGAACCCCCTCCTGTCTCCTGCTGGAGGACCCCCTGGATACAGGTAAGTGGGTGGTCTGACAGGGGAGGGGGGTGTTGTCTGTGTGTGTGTATGTCTGTGTGTGTATGTCTGTGTTTATGTGGGTGTGTGTTGCATGTTGTATGTGTGTGCATGTTTGGGGGTGTGAGTGAGTGTATGCTGAGTAGTGTGAATGCATGTCTGCGTGCATGTATGTAAGTGTCTGCGGATGTGTGTGTGAATGGATGTATGCATGCGTGGATGAATGTGGGAATGGGTGTGTGTGTGTGTGTGTGTGAAGGGAGGGGCGTGTATGAAGGAGAGTCTGGAGAGGAAGGGGGTGGGGAGGGAACCTGTTGTGGGGAGAGGGGTGGGGAAGACTCATATCAGTGACAGGGAAGGGTTTCCCTGTCACTGATAGTGCCCACTGCCATGGTTTTCGCGGCAGTAAGGAGGTCACGAAAGCCATGGCAGTAGGCGGGGTCATAATCCCGGAGGCGGTCAAGTGACGGCCGCCGGGCTCGAGATTAATGTCTCCAGCTCGGTGGCCGTTACCGCTGTGGCGGTCGGTGTGGTACATAGGCGGTTTGGCTTCAGCCAAACCGCCAATGTCATAATACGGAGGAAAGTACTGCCAGCCTGTTGGCAGTACTTTCCTGCATATCAACGCTGACCGCCGGGGTCGTAATGACCCCCTTACTTTTGAAACCTCTTTCTTTCATCCCAAGTATCAGCTGTTGTCAGCAAAAGATTAAAGTTAGTCTCATCCATTCCATCATTTGCAAATTAACCATTAAATGCATAAGCATTACGAGCACAGCATTTCGCAACCTCATCGGTGTACTTGTTGCCCAAAGTCAAATAATCATCTCCAGAACAATGTGCAGGGCACTTGACTTGTAATGCACTAAGGAGGTTCCTCCCTTGTTCACCGGTCCGAAACTGAGATCCGGAGGATGTCATAAACCCCCCCAGGACTATAGTTGTCCGAAGTCATGGATGACACCAAAGCAGTACTGACTATCGGTAAATATTGCCACCTTCAATTGATCCAAAACACAACATGCTTTAATAAGAACAATCAATTCAGCCACTGGTGCAGAGAATACTCCTTGAAGGCAAGAAGCTTCTACAACTTCTGAAAGTGTACAGACAGCGTAAGCTGCTCTTAAGCTTCCACCACTAACTCGCAAGCATGAACCATCTACATAGAGCAAAAAAATCAGTTTCAGACAATAGTTAATCGCGTATGTCTGGTCTTGGCTTGTGGCACAGTTCAGTAACTGTGAGAAAAGGCATCCTTTTTGACATGGTTAGCCCCCACATTTTGCCTGGTATGTGATGTCACCTAGAGGTTGTTAGTGCCTAGGGCCCCTGCTAACCAAGTTCCCTGGGCCAGAGCTCTTTCCCTAAACTTTTGTGATGTATTTGCACAATTGGCAACACCTTTGGCTGCCACTATAAGTCCCTAGTATATGGTACCTAAGTACCCAGGGCTGGGGTGCTGGGGGTAGGTCCTTGGAGGGCAGCAGCACTGATTGTGCCACTCTCTAGGGCCATGCATCCAGATGCACCCAGTCCTACCATTGTAGACTGAGTGACCTGGTGCAACCCAAAAGCTCAAACTCGACATGGCACACTGCCTGTGTGCCCTGTCCACTGCACACTGCGTGCACTAGGGGTAAGACACCCTTCTTGGGCTCTAAGGCAGGGTGCACCATACTGTATGTGAGGGAATAGCTGCATGAGCAATATGCCCCCAGTGTGCCCTTGCCAAACCTGGGACATAGTGAGTGAACAGGTCAAACATTTTAATACATGTGCTCGACAATGGTCAATACAAGTTTCACAGGTACATGATGGCCACTCTGAACCCTGGGTTGTTTGGTATCAAACAACTCAGAATCACAAATCCAAACTAGTACCAGTGTTGGATTTATTATAAAAAATTTAAAAAATTTACCCAGGGATCACCTTAGAGGTGGCCCCTGCAAAAACTAACTACCCTGGCATGGTTGTTGACTGGTCCTGACCTGCTTGCCACAGCCAGACACAAATCTGCACCCCTTGGGTGAGGGCATCTGCCCTCTGGGATTGAAGACAAAGCCCTTCTTGGGTGGTGGTGCTAACACGCCCTCTCTCAGGAATGTGCACTGCCCTGTTGGTGAGCTTCAAATGGCTTATCACCTTAGTTACTCAACCTACAGGCTTGCTACTAGCAGCAGAGAGCTGCCTCAGTTGCAAACCCGTACTTTTGGTGGGAGCAACGTCAGGAACTCAAACAAAGGACATGGAGAGTGACCCTACCTGGCATGCACCGCCCCTGGGGTGTTGCATGCTAGGTTGACTCTCAGTTTCATTTTCCTCCATCTTGGATGGAAGGAAAATAGCCAGTCAGGTGTAGGGAAGTGACCTCTGCCCACCGGAAGTGGTCACTTAGTGGGCGTAGCCACCCTAACGTAGAAGACCCATTAGTCACCACCATGTTCCCCCTAAAATGGCTACTTAATACAGTTTTTGGTGGGCATCCCTAGACCAGGAACTCAGATTCGATGGACAGAAGAAGACCAGCACCAAGAAGATCCAAGGCACAAGAAATGAGGATCTGCTGTACCAAGAAAAGGTGCCAACCCCTGCCTGCTGCACCCAGGACCCTACAATTGCCACTGAGGAGCTGCTGGACAACTGGAAAAACCCTAAAGAACCCCAGAGGACCTCCAGGCTTCACAAATTGCCAGAGAACTCCCTCCTGAGTGAAGATACCACTCTAAACCCCCAAGAAACAAAAAGGCTAGTGTGGTCCACTTCACTGACAGGATACCGCAGCCAGACCAGGCTTCATAATAATGACCACAAGGACAACCCCTGCCTGTGTCCCTTGTTTCGTGGCATTTTGCCCTCTAGGCGGCTGAACCACACCAACACCCTGGGTATTGTCACCTAGCTTCGGACATCTCAAAAAACAGTCCATCCAGGACTGACAAAGGACCAAGAGGAAGCCAGAGTCAAGAGACTTCAGAAACAACCTGGACTTTCCACCAGAGTGACCCCGCTGTCCTGCAATCGACCATTGAACCAACTTACCTCCTGCTTCTGAGGGCATCTTGGTTCACCAATTCGCTCTTCACTCAGCCGCCTGTGCCCTGCACTGAAGAACCAGCTGTGTCCTAAGGGTCATCCAACCCCTGCAACCTTGACACTCCAAGGAGATCCCTAGGATCCACCTTTAAATTACCTGTGCAGTGCTTTTCCAAGTGGTCCCCCACAGTGGCCCTGCACCAGCTCCAGAGATTTATTCCTGCTACTCCCACTGAAACTGGGAGCTGCCCCAACTTCTCCAACTGGCACAGTGTGCCCACCGACAACCTTGGCCAACCTGCAAAAGTAGAATTTAGTAAACCTACTGTGTGATTTTATATGCATTTTTAAAAGTTATCCTCCACTGATTCCTATGGTGCGTAGTTATGCACAAAAGAGTATTTTTATTAAACTTCAATTTTGAAAAGTACTTTTGGTCTTGAAAATTGCATATAAATCTGAAGTATTTTTATAAATTGGTCTTGAGTTATTCCTTTGAGTGTGTGAGTGGCAGGATTGATGCTGTGATTACAGCAAATTCTTTGCACTTATCCAAGATTTGCCTAACTGCTCGACCAAGCTACTATAGAAATTAGAGCATTAGGTGGCCTAGTTTTTATCCCTGTAAACCAATGTGTGGTTGCCTGGAACACCTGCACAGTGTGCTTCGTTTTGCATACTACAAAGAGGGACAACCTCCTACAGTAATAAGAAGACAATCATGGTCCACTTCACAATCATCATTGCTTCCTTGACTTAGTACTGTCAATAGTCACATTTTATGTAGCCACTATAAACTGCTCATACTTCATGAGCTGGCTATGTGTGAAATGTTGAGTCATATTCTAGTCAGCAATAGTTCAATAGAGTGGGGAAAGTACACAATCTATGGGAGGCTGTACTGATATTTTTGTTTTGACCACTGACTCCATGTCGCTCCACTTTGCACTTGGATTAGTTTATCCACCATCAGATTAGCGGTCACCAACTACAGACTCCATTTTGTATTCAGCTTAGCCTTAGCTTTACCCCCATGTTAAAGGTGCAAGCATGTTTTCGTGTACAACATATTATGTAACGTGTTTTCTTGTTCATGTTTTTATTCTGTGTGTCTGTGTGTTTTTTCTCACCAAGGGATAGGACATAACGTGGAGGACTCAGTTAATCATCAAGATAAGGATGTACAAGGATGATGTTTATGGTACGGCAAGGAACGGTTTAGTTTTGGGAGGGACACTTTGGGAACCTTACCAGTTCCTACATGTTTCTTTCAAAGCTGACCTGAAGTAGCTTAGAAAAATAGGAAGCGGGGGGGTTCTTGAAATCTCCCCTCTGGCTTGTTTAAGCTATATGAGAGACCCAGGATTGACAGTGGGAGATTCAGAGACTTTGGTCAGGATTGAGATGTCAAATGCCTGACATCCCATGAGGGTAGATCTCTCTTTCTCTTCTACAGCCGATCTTGGAGTCTACTTCTTGAAGCTACTGAGAGAAAGATGAAGAAGCAACTGGGCCCTATGGTGATGAATTGTTACTAATTATTTGCTTTGCATTGTGCACAAATATATATATATATGTATATATATATATATATATATATATATATATATATATATAGGTATCTGTATCTTTGCATGTATATATTTGCTGTTTATAGATTGAAAATTCTTTGTACATGTTCTCACTTTATTGTTGCACGCATTTTAAAGGTGCACTCACTTTTGGTTGTACTGACCTTCCTTTACAAGCCTTGCAGAGTGATTTAATAAATGTCTTCTTTAGACTAAGAAGTGCATTCCAGATATTCTTTTGCTCTTTTCAGTGTGTGTATTTTTGCTCGGTCAGCAGTAAAAAAGCAAAACAGTGGCCCATAACTATATTTTCACATCTCTTGATACTAGTGCTGTCTGTGGACACAACTTTTAGGTATCCTGGCAGTGCAGAAGCTACAGCATCCAGCATGGCAGAAAAAAAGCCACAGGTCTCTTAGCATTTACATACATTTATATCAGCACTGAAAGAGCATAGCCGTCCCTCTCACTGCAGAAAAGTGCAAAAGATTTGTTATATATCGGACATGCCTAAACCCGGGGCATGACAGAGACATTCCCTCAGCTCTAGAAACATGATGAGGCAGTCGTTATCCCATGGTACAGAATTGGACAAATCTTTGTGTGCCAGCCTCTGTAAAGGCTTCGCCACCAGGGAAAAATTGTGTATCCACTGTCTACAATAGCCCACCATTACCAAAAACACCCTTACTTCTATGTGGGTGGCAGATTCATTCTCAAGATGGCTGAGATTCTCTCTTGCGACACTTTTCTCACTCTTTTCTCAATATAGTATCTAAGATGTTGGAACTCTTTTTGGAAAGCTTTCCTGAGGATATGTTGTGTCAATTCTCAGCTAGGTGGTTCACTAATGCAATAGTATGCTGTTTGCAAGCTTCCTGGGTACTTGAGTCCACCATTAGGTCGTTGATGTATTGGATCAGGACTGAGTTACAGGGCATAACCAAAGATTCCAAGTTTTTCTTTAGAATCTGATTAAAAATTGAAGGACTCTTAGTATTCCCTTGTGGAGCTCCACACCATGCCAAGACCCTATTTCTGAATTGAAATACGAAGAGGAAATGGCTATCCTCATGCAACAGTACTGAAAAGAAGGCCTTACACAAATCAATGACAGTTAACCACTGCCTCATGTGGAATCTGAAACAATATCACAGCTGGATTTGCTGCCACAGAGTATCAATGAACAAAATTGTATATTTTCTGAAGGTACTGCACAGTCCAATATTTATAACTTGGTTTCTGAAGACCAATGATTGGTGAACTGCAAGGACTGACCATTATTTCCTTAAGAATCCCTTGTAATATAATTGACTTGATTATGGCAGTCATTCCAGTAATCATTTCAGGGGTCAAATTGTACTTCAGCGTTCTCACGAATTCAGCATTTGGTTTCATAGAAATTTGGACAGGCTCAACACCTTTATCAGCCCAATATCCTTTCCTGAAAAATTCCACACTTCATGTTTGACTGTTTCTGTCAAATCTGGGGGCAAATCATCAACAGTCAGTAGGGTCAACAAATTACAGTCCAACTTGTTTCTGATTACATTAAAGATAGAATTCTCATCTTGTGTTTGTATCTCTATTCCTGCAGACATGCAAAAGATAACAATTCAGTTTAGAAAGCAAATCTCTTCCCAAGAGATTCACTGGGCTAGAATCATATACAATACATGTGTGTTTGTCCTCAAAGGATTCTATTTTCACTGTAACTGGGGCAGTTTTCATCTCTGTATTCTCCACACAAACAACTTGGACTGCTTTTCACAAGAGGGGTAGGTTTGGGACTTCTATTGTTCTTAGAATAAAAGGGATAGCACCAGTGTCAACCAGCAATGACACAAGGCAGTATAGGAAAGTAGCCTCTTTCTAGCATGGTTACCCCCACTTTTGGCCTGTTTGTGATTGTGTGTCAGTGTGTTTTTACTGTGTCACTGGGATCCTGCTAGCCAGGACCCCAGTGCTCATAGATAAAAACCTATATGTCAGTGTATTTTGCCTATCTCACTGGGATCCTGCTAGCCAAGACCCCAGTGCTCATAGTTTGTGGCCTAATATGTATGCCTGTATAGTGCCTATCTGTGTCACTGAGGCTCTGCTAACCAGAACCTCAGTGCTTATGCTCTCTCTGCTTTTAAATTTGTCACTGTAGGCCAGTGACTTCATTTACCAATTTCAATTGGCATACTGGACCTCCTTATAAGTCCCTAGTATATGGTACCTAGGTACCCAGTGCATTGGGGTTCCAGGAGATTCATATGGGCTGCAGCATTTCTTTTGGTGGGAAATGTTTTGCATTATGCAGGAACCCACTGGCATCTTCCTAGGGTGCATTTCTGCAGTCTTCTACTAACCGGGGGCTCTTCTTTTGCTCCCTCTTCTGGGTTGGCAGGGGCTCCTGTCCGTCCTGGAACTTCTTTCAACTTCTGGACTTGGTCCCCTTTCTTTGCAGGTCTTCAGTTCCAATAATCCAGCAGTTGTTCTTTGTAGACTTGGTTGACTGCTGCAAAATCCCCAAAACGAGGTGTAATGTGTCCTAAGGAAACTTGCAGTAATTTACTCCTGCTTTTCTGGGCTCTGGGGTGGGGTAATGTACTTACCTTTACTGTATTCTTACTCTCCCAGTGATTCTGCTCACACTACACTTATCTAGGGGGGAATTCGTGATTCACATTCCACTTTTTTAGTATATGGTTTTTGTTGCCCCTAGCCCTATTTTCTCCCATTGCATTCTATAGGATTTCCTACTGTTTGCATTGTTCTATGACTATTTACTTGTCTAATTTTGGTGTCTAGTGTATATATTGTGTATAATACTTACCTCCAGAAGGAGTATTGCCTCTAAGATATTTTTGGTACTGTGTCACCCAAATAAATACCTTTATTTTTGGTAACACTGAGTATTGTCTTTACTTGTGTATAAGTACTGTGTAGCTATAAGTGGTATTGCATGAGCTTTGCATGTCTCCTAGTTCAGCCTAAGCTGCTCTGCTACAGCTACCTCTATCAACCTAAGCTGCTAGAGCACTACTACATTCACTAACAAGGGATAACTGGACCTGGTGTAAGGTGTAAGTACCCAATGTACCCACTACAAACCAGGCCAGCCTCTTACAGACGGCCATCCACTTCACTATCTATAAATGGTCCGCTCTGGTCTACCTCTAAGTCTGTGCCTAGTATGCAGTTGTCCTCCCCTCTCAGGCACCGTCAGGATGAATGATCAGAGCTATTCCTCTTGCTCAGTCCAAACAAAGAAAACTTTTGGAAAGGGTTGTTGGGTCACATTGTCATTCATTCTCAAACCTTAATTTTAATTCTGTTGAGGTACAACAGCATTTTGCTGTGGCATCGGAACTTGTTGGACTCACGTTATCGAAGCCTGGGGCACATTACATTTTTGTCTCATGGGTCATTGTACACCCTACATCTGATTAGGATTATTACCTTAAGAGAGCACAAATCCTACATTTTGGATCTGATTAGCTGGATTTAAACAGCATTCCAGTTTCCAATGTCCTAGCTTATTACAGATGTGACAAAGAGTTCAGCTTTTTAAAATATTTACATTCATTCCTGTACCAGGGTCAATAAGGATCCTCAATCTCTACTGTGCATTGGGTATGGAGCTTGCTGATCTGCACCTTGTATTGTCCCAACATTATTTACAACTAAGGGCATCTGGCTAATTATTTGAGCTGCCTTCATCTGAGTAACCATCAGATTTTCCTTCAACTTCTTATGTTCCATCTCAATCTCATCATGGCAGTACTTAGCATACCATAAACGCTTGTCAATCAACCTATTCTGCCAGCAAATCATATGTTGATGAATCATCAAGCTGATCTCTTGTCTCAACCCTGTCACAAACCTTGAAACAAAATGTTCCATATCCTCGGTCATTAACGTCTCCAGACCACTGTACTGTTTAAAAGCTTGTATTAAGCATTCATAACAAGCATGTATCGACTCCTTTGATTCCTGAGCAGTCCTGTCAATTAGGACCCAATCAACATCATAGGGAGGTACCTTCCCTTTCGAAATGTCATGATCTGCGGATACTTCTTCATCACCTAGGGCAAATGACCTTTAGTTAGTAGGTTTCTGCTTGTTTCTGCCTTAGGCCACTGAACAGCTGCCTTGCACTGCATCCACAAATCACTAGGATCAACAATGTCAAACAATGTATTCAAATCAACCCATAATACCTGTGATATTTTCAAAAAGCTTTCAACCTGTCTATACCATTCCACTGATTTCTCCCTTAATTTGGGGAATCGTTTGTAAATGACACAAGATCACATCTGCTCCATGGGCCCTCCACATAACCTCCACCAGGCATGTCTTGTAAGGGATGGGTCACAACCACTCCCCCTACTCCCAAAGATGGTTCTACTGAAGGATTCTTTACCTTCTTCTTTTTCGCCCATTGATTTTCCCACCTATCTAACTAGTTCTATTTCCTGAGATAATGGATTAATTCCCTAATTTGAGTTTTTATCTCTGTTATCCTCGTATCACTATTTTCCTTTTCACTGAAGCAAACTTGATTGCTCTTTTATAAAGCACTGGTTTCATTCAAATCCACTTCATATTTGTGTGCCAATTCTCCCATTTTATCATAAACTTGCCCTGCTTGTCTGGTAATATCCCTGCACATAAATGTAAATTCATCCTCCTGATGTGCGTCTAATCAATCTAAACCACTATTTTCAACAGTCATTATATTCAGTACTATGGTAAGCTTTGTCACATCTAACATTCTTTCTTTCAGTGATGAATGAATCTCACACACTTTCTCTAGATGGAGTTCACTTGTTTATCTCCTTTGCACTGATTGTTAAATTCACTGCAGAAATGTTAGGTCTTATGTCATTTCCTTTAGGAATATTTCTGAGATTAAGTGGTGGTTCCTGCACAAGAGTTGCTTGGGTAGATATGTTCTTATAAGTAACTATCGAGGGACATCCTGACATATTCAAAGTCATATATGCAGTGGCTCCACATGAGGTACTGGTATGTGTCAGGATCAAAAAGACAAACTCTCTAACATCTGGACTATTTGGAACTCCTTTTTTTCCCACCAACATGACATGGCATAATCAAATTGTGAGTGTTGTTCCCAGATCCATGTGTTTTATACATAGGAACTACCGGGCCATTAGTAACTGGAACAGTAATAGCATCTACAGTGCTTGCTGTATGATCGACTGGAACACACTCTCTCAAACTCTCACTCCTCGATTCATGAGGTGTATTTGCTGAGGTGGCTCCCACAGGTCTAGGAGTCATCTTGGTTGGCGCTATAGCAAAGTAATCAGTCCTCCAACAAGAGCACCATTGTTTCCAATCTCATTTCTAGCTTCATTATATGGAGGTGGGCGTTCAGTCAATAATCTACCCAAACAACTATCTCCAGGTTCTCTATCGCTAGCTTCATTCACATCGTCCGGTTACTTTGACTTATTTTCATTTCCTTTCCAGATCTTTCCCTTATCACCCTCTCCCTCTATATTCTCACTGGTTATGGTTGGATTCAACCTAACTCCCCCTATCATATCCCTCTGCCATATTTTTTGTTCTGCACCCCACCTAGCATCTGCATGGGTATTTATAGCTTTCTGTGTTCTGCCTTGGTATTTCTCCTTCTATCTGGCATGTGCAGCATGCTTCCAAGCATTGAGTGCTTCATTTTGTGCAGGCATAGGAGGTGATTTAATTTCATATAACACCCTACTCAAACTTTTCATAATTCTCAATTTAAATGTGCCAGATTGTGGGAATCTCAATGTACCCTCCTTTTCTGTGATGTTGTGTCATTGAACAAATCAAACACACATGTGAAGCCCTACAGGCCCTTATAGTGACCTGGGATATCTTTGTGAGGTGCCTCCTCACCCTCCCTGCTAGGAATAGGAACTTCACCTCTAAAGAAATCTCACATAACTATAAAACATTTCATTTCCTTAAGCAATATCAACAAATTTTTCAGGAGCTCTGTTTCAGTTCAAAGCAATGCCATATTCACAATCCCTTGATTCAAAGCAAACACCAACCGTAGGGCGCCTCCCTATGATGTTGTCAGCCAATAACAGTGCGCCACCACACCAACAGACCTATCCCAGCATGGCACACTGTGAGGTAGATCTCGGTCCTTGCAGCAGTTCCCCCTCCTTTACAACCTGCACACACACACTCACCGCAATATCACACATGTACAATTTTTTTTTACAATAACTCTTTGTCTTTTCTGCTAAAAAAAAATAATAGTTTTCAAACACACAAGAAGTTCCCAAACACCTCAAATGAAACCACAGCCTCTGGGGTATCATTTAGATCACTACAGCTTCTCTCTGCATATTATGATCCATTTAACTAATCACCGCACATTCACACAAGGTAAGTCCTTATCTTAACTGTGCCAATGACTATGTCTCACAATGAACACAACCACTTAGCAGACAATTTAATATGGTTTCTTCTACACCTTTTAATAGTATCCTGGGATCTTAGGTCATGTCTGTCCTGATTACCTCCTTAACTTCCTTGATAAATCACCTCACTCACAAAACATACGTAACATCTCTGCAAGACATCATCCAGACTCACAAACACAGCAAATTAAACATGAACTGCTGCAATTCCCAACTCTATTAATACTCACACCTCTGCCATTAATACAATTCTCCTCCAGGTTTCCGTAATGTTGATGATTCTTCAGCTCTAGGCATGGGCCGTTGGGATTGGGCTCTGTGACTAACTACTCTAGAACCGGCTTCCAGTTCTCCTCACTTTGGAAAGAGAACCATCCTTGTCACTACTATCTGATAGGGCAATTTGCACCACTTCAAATTCTTAGGGCCCAATGAATCTGAATCTTTTTCTCAGAATTCTTGAGTAGTGAAGAGAGAGACATAACATTCTAAGATTTATTTCAGTGCAGCTCTTTTGGCCACAAATTCAACCTCGGTGATTGATTTAAAGTTTGAAGGATTTTATTACGTACTGAAAGTCAAGCTTACATATGAGTCTCAAAACATACCATAAACGTAGGGAATCACCAAAGGCGAGTCAAAATGATGTGCCACATGAGACGTAATCAACATGTGAAAGACCAATATTTCAATAGCCACTTTACAGAAAATAAGGAAAAGACTATGGTGCCTTGAATCCAGGCTTGAGTTCTCCTGTCTAACCATCTAATCTAAATTTCTGATTATTCTGTGTTCAAAGGGTTTTCAGAGAAAAATGTCAGCACTGCAGGAAACTTTTTTTCCTGGCTCCAATGATGTTTTGCAATTCATATAAACTGCTGATACTGTGTGATACTATGTGCTTCCAGTTCAACTGGAGCAATTTGGGTTAAGAAAATCACAGATTCATTTGCAACATATTGGAGGTTTATATGAATGGCAAAACATCAATGGAGCCAAGAGAAAAAATCACTTGTTGATTAAAGTAGTGGCTCTTAAATAAGGATTGTATATTATGTGGGCAGACCATTGTGTCAGAAGCAAATGGGGAATATTCCTTTGTTGATTTATACGAGATCTGCAACTTCTCCATGGGAGAGAACTATTTGGTTTTATAACAGTGTGCGTGGGATGGTTGGTATGTTTGATAAGCATGAATGCTGATTTTAATGTATTTTTTGTAACTTTTTGGGAGGGAGGTTTCTCTGTGTTTTGTAGCATTTTTGTATCATTTATTACTGGACAATCACTTTTTGGGAAGATTTTGTATTTGTATTAGTTTGAAATAAGAAAGAATATGATGTAAATTAATTTATGTATTCTACAATTAAAACAATTCATGTTTTCTACTGTCAAGCAATGCTATATGTTTTGGAAAAAAATATGTCTTATAGGAAGGACTGGATGATTGGAGCCTACATTTTGTGCTACTTATGTTACAATTTTCCTGCCCCACCTCAATATCAATGGGGAGTTTACAAAGAACACTTTACTTTTTTGACCTTGGCATAAACTCCATTCACGTTGTAAGTATTAATGGGCAGCTGTATTTCATTTAGGCCCTGTAGGAAGAATACTAGTTGACTGCTACACAATATCGCACATGCCCTAAACTTTCACAGTGCACCAAACATTGCCCGGGTCCCTACCCATGGACATGGCCTATCTTGCCTATTCGAAACTACTTTTGGATGTAGAATAAATCAATTGAAATTTAGCTCTGGTATAAAAAGGTGCCTCATAAAAGTAATCCACTGCAAAACCTCAGCTTTATAGTGCCTCTGACACAATGTTTGATTTGTGACAGTGGGTGCTACTGGGCGCCACCTGCACTTATGTTTGAACACTGGATGCTTCTGCGGGCTTTGTACCAGAAAACAAATCGGTATCCTCAGGCTCAGACATTCATGTGCTCCATTGAGACCGCCATCTTTCCGGATGACTGGAAACACGTGGAGATCAACCCTCTACTGAATAAACCTGCAGCTGACTCAAAGGCTATGAAAAAATACAGATCAATCTCATTTCTCCCCCTCCCGGGCAAGCTAATCAGAAACAGCTATCAACACACAGCTAACAGCGTTCCTCAAGACTAACCCCATCGTAGACCCCTCCCAATCCGGATTCAGGAGCAACCATAGCATCAAAACTGCTCTTCTCGCAGCCCTGGATAACATTCTCACTCTACTGGACCTCCATCGACCACTCTTCCACCTTTGACACCGTCTCCCACACCAGTTCTTGCACCAAACTACACAACACAGGTATCCACAGCAAGGCCTTGGGGTGGATCTGCTCCTTCCTCAACAGAAGAACCCGGGGAGTCAGACTCCCACCATTCATCATTCATCTCGGAACCAACAGAAACCAGCTGTGAACTCCCCAAGGGCTCCTCCCTGAGCCTCACCCTCTTCAATATCTACATGGCCTCACTCACCAAGATCGTCAGACACCAAGCTCTCCTACACAAACGACACTCAGCTAATTTTATCTCTTACTGACGAGCCATCAATAGCCAAGAGCAACTTCCACAACAGAATGAGAGCAGATGCCAACTGGATATAAGATAGCTGCATCGAGCTCAACACGGACAAGACAGAGATTCTTATCCTGGGCCCCACTCCCACCACCTGAATGTCTTGTGGTGTCCAACAGCCCTTGGAACTGCCCTGCCTCCTCTGACCATGCACGTAACCTTGGCATCATCCTCCACTCTTCGCTAGCACGCCAAGTCAACGCCGTCTCATCGTCATGTTTCCACACCCTTCGCATATTCCGGATGATTTTTAAGTTGATCCCCATTGAAACAAGAAGGACGGTCACCAACACAATGGTCAGTAGCAAACTCGAATACGGCAACGCACTCTATGCTGGCATCATGAAGAAACTTCAAACAAGATTCCAGAGAATACAGAATGCAGTGGCCAGACTTATCCTGGACATCCCCTGCTTCAACCACATCTCCACCCACCTGAGAAACCTGCACTGGCTCCCCTCCTTCAACAAGCCTGTGACCTTCAAACTACTGACACACGCTCACAAGGCCCTGCACAACATTGGACCAGTCTACCTCAACCACCTACCATTCTACACCCCCTCCACAAACTCCACTCTGCTCAACTGGCCCTGTCACCACCCCTAGAATCAGGAAGGAAACAGAAGGAGGAAGATCCTTCTCCTACCTTGCCGCACAGACCTGGAACACGCTTCTACTTCACCTCAGGCAGCCCCCTCGCTGCATCAGTTCAAGAAGGACCTCAAGACCTGGCTCTTCGACTGATCTGTGCCCCCTCACCTGTGCATTTAGACCCCACTGCTGAGATGTTGTGATTGATTGATCGATGTCACATCACTGACTTTGCATAGCAACTGGTGACAGTGACGTCATCATTGGTGCAGCCTTCACTAGTCAGCTGAGGGGGAAGTGCTGCAGAAAATAGTTAGTATACTCTCACCACCTGACTTGACTGTATGCAACACTAGTTACTTTTAAACAAATAATGGTTTGTTTGAGCTCAGCTCCCCTTACTTTTTCCTAAGTGCTGGCTCTTTCTGTAGATTTCATATTAGGTCAGACTTTTTCGGGGAAATTGTCCTTAGTTTACTCTATGATAGTGGGAGATACCAGCAAAGCTCTTCGAAAGACATACATTTTCTAGCCAAGCCACCTTGAAATTATCAGCCACATTCACTGCAGGCATCCAAGACCCCCTGCTACATCCCATAGGCGAGAACACTGTGAGTATTTTTTGTGAATTTCATTAGGGGTGAAGTGACATTCAGTGTTTGGCAAAGTTTATTTTATGGCAAATACACTGAAAAATAGTTTATTTTTTCCTTGAAGTCTTGTCATGCAGTTCTCTTCCTTCAGGCACCCACCAGGCCATGTGGCCCTGGTGCATGAGATGGGGGTGATACTTTTATATAAATACTACATGACGAAGTGTGTACCCTGCCTGGACTCGGGTTGCAGCGCTTATTCTGAACTGTCATGTTTTTGATGCCCCTACATGGGAATTTATTGATACATAGGATTCTTATGAATTTGGTAGGGTGCCTCTGTTGTGTCACGCCAGCAATGCTGGAGGATGACAAACGGCTTCCAAAAACAAATCTAGTTCAAGAAGCTTACCCAACAAAATGGAGTTTGTCATAGGTGTTTTTGTGATTCAAAGTAACCTTAATGATCAGACTTTGGTAATGTAAAAAGCAAGATATTTTTGTTAAATTGTGCAAAAAAGAACATCATGTTTCTCTTGCTATCCGTGCATGGCTTGTTTTGACTCACACTTTGTTCATGTACAGTGTGCAATGGGGCATAATTATAGTTTGGGGTGCGTCACTCTTGCACCAATGCAAGACCAAACTGTGATTTATGAAGCCAAGTAAGACCAGTTTGCATGACCCTGAGTGGCTTCATAAATTTAGAGTAAAGCAATGCAGCCCAAATTGTTGGGTTACTGTGTCCCAGAGCGGTGTTCTATGGTTGTTCCACACAAAATCCATGATTTTTGGTGCAGTCCCAGATTTATCAGAAGTGGTAGACCTGAGAAGGTGCCAAAATGCTACACCTTCCCAGGTAACATGTAATGAGGGGAAATATCTTTCTTTCTCCTAGTTTTTTATCTCTTTCACATACAAAGAGGAAAATGTTTTTGTGCAGGAAGGTGGCATTTACTGCTCAAAACAATCCTCCTTACAATGCAGCACCCCTTGCACCATAGTGCAAGGGTGTCTGCATTGGCAATAGGTAGCCAAAAGGTGCCAGTGCAGTGGCAAAGACACAAATGTGCCATATTCATCTAAATGCAGTGCATTCCTGCCCTTTCCCTGTGACACAGCTAAGCACAGCACAGTTATTTGCTGCCTGCATCACGGTGTTATAAATATGGCCCCTTCTGCCTTCTTTGTTCATGGTTGATTGTGCACATCTGCACTGGTTTACCTCCTGCGAAGAACACTCTGTTCAGTCCTATTGTTTTATTCAAGCATCACAGTACACACTGGCACTTGCAGTTTCTAAAAGTGTGACATTTAAAATCAAATCTTGTACAATGCTATCATCTTAAAAATTCCAAGGACGGCCTGATGCCGATACTTACGTCACAGGACCATTGGCCACTTTATCATTTTTTTAAATGTGCATGTTGTCCAGGTGCTGGGTGTGTGGGGCTGCTGTTAATGGTGAATTCTGGTTTCAAATTCAAAGGTCTGACTAACATGGGACACAATTATGGCCTCAAACTTTATTGTCCTTAGAACAAAACTTGCAGACTCCACCACCATGCAGAACAGTTTTGAGTAGAGAATACTCTGCTCTTCTAAAAACTGTCTTTACTGGTGTGTTCCAGACGAGTAAGGCTGTAGTATGGTCACAGGTTCTAATCTTCATATCAGTTGGGGAAATTAGGTATGAACTTACAACAATTGTGAAACAGAGGCATGATCGAGACTAGGATAGGACACTGGGAAAATACTGATTAAAGAACGTTTATGGACTGTGACATAAAACATTGATAGGTATATAGCTATTGTCAAGATATGTAAAGGGATTGTGTGAAAATTAGAGGAGCCCAATACTGGAGTAGCTGGGTGTGCCGCAGAACAGGCATTAGGTGTATTGGTAGAGCTTTGTGTGGGGCAAGGTGTTGAAATACCAGGTTGTCCAGTGCAGGGATGCGATGTATCAAGTGAGCAGTATGTGGGTCTAGTACTGGAAAAGAGTCACTGCCTTTCAGGAGTGAGGTGTATCGGCCTCTATAATGCTATAAAAGGAGTGCTGCAGTTCAGCTGTTTGCTCTACTGGTCAAAGTTGTTCATGGTCTCAATGCTAACATAGCAGTTTTGCGATGCCGGTCAAGACTGAGATGAGTTTTGCGATGAAGGTCAAGACTGAGGTGGACCATTATCTATGATTAATATTGGACGCACTTCTTTGTCTTTTCTATGTGGAATACTGTCTCTTTAAGGTGGCACACGATCACTTTTCCCACAAATGACAATTCTCTCATCTGTGTGTGCTCTGTAGCCACTACCACGTTGTTCGGTTCTACCTGAGTTTGTTTTATTTGATTTCAGTGTTTTGAGTTGCTATTTTTACCATGAAAATGCTGGAGTATTTCATGCACGACATTTGAGAGTCTGTGACCTTTTAGTAAACATAGGTGAAAATTGTGCTGTAAAATGCAATATGGGATCTAATTTTCTCTAACTTAGTTCAGGATGGCAACCCCCCTGCCCAGAACCCATGAGCAACCTTTCTCCTCTTCTGAAACTCAGACCATGTATTACAATTGGCTTTGGATAAAGGTCATGCCAGCAGTGGGCCACATATATGGTGGAATAGGATGGCAGTCTTCCCAGAAAGTATTATGTCACCTGTACTACTGTTTTTCACAAATCAAGCACTGCTTTTCCCCGGTATGATCTTTTGACATTCACGCACTCTGAAGAGCACTGGTCTGCCCTGATGTTCTCCCATGGCAAAAATCTGAGTGACGCCTACTTAAAGTTCTATTCAAAATTTTCCATTCCTGGAAAAAGTGTAATTCTTCTAACTTACCGTCCCCATCCACAACTCACAATTTCAAAAATATAGCCTAACAGACTGCAAAATAATCAATATTCTAATGTCCTATCAAATCTAAACATTTTCTTGAAAGGTTTGGTTATTCCAGGCATGACGCCTCACTCACGAGGATGGTTTGCCACCCTTCTCTTGGTTGCCAAATTTAGTTTTTTAGAAGGTGACGGACTGACACATTGCACTCCTCTGGATATTGGATGAAAGAGATGACATAGATGGCATTTCACGAAATACTTATCTATAAACTGAGTAACTTAGACTCACCTTCCTGCTCTGACTAGTGCAATCTAATTCTTTCCCAAAGTGCTGCAAAATATGACTCATTGCCTAAGTGACAGCAAAATTCAATGGGAATGCATCCACATCATTTGTAAGAAGTCAAGGTCTTCTCAAGATAGTAGTGAGACTTTCACTGGCTACTTCCATTGGGTGCCACAGAAGTACGGGTAGACAATAGTATCATCATGAGGGCTCTCCTCCACCTGGAGGTAAGATCACTTCTGAGGCATGGTGGAATCTGTGCATAAAGGGAATTTTATATTGCCCCTAATACCGGAAAGCTCTCCTTTTTATTTATTTATTATGGGCCGGGACCTGGGCAAAGTTGAAAAAAAGTGTGGGATCTGATAAGGACACATAATCTGCCCTTTACTTCCAATTAGTGATAATAAAAGGTCAAAAAGATCGACGTTTTCAGCCTATTTGCACCCGAAGGACAATGACTTTAATGAGGACCAGTAATATTTCAGGTCCCCATTGTACTTCATGGGACATTTTTCTGGAACACTGTCGGGTACATTTACTCGATCACTTTGCCTACGTGGCCTACCCTTCTGTTCAGTATTTTGACCAAGACAACAATAACGCCCTGGGGGAGATACTAAGAGCACAGTTGCTGACTTCCTTTGTTACAACAGTATGTTTTCTTGTCTGTTCTCTCTTCCCGTTTCAATCCCAATGCCCATCTGATTAGATTTTATGACTTGATACCTTCCCTATTGTACCCTTACTGAAACCTGGCCCGAGTCTGTCCATCACCAATGAAAATAATTCATGTCACCATATTAACTGATGCTTTTTCCATTTCACACCTACACTCTGAAAAATACGTGCGTATCACTGAACCAATATAATTGTAAGAAATATTGTTGTAAAAAATATCCGAAAAAAATATTATCATAATATTGTGATCCTGTTAGAAATGCGGTCTTTGGTTGGCAGTCTGGTTGCCCCCTTTCCAAGTAAAGACCCTCACTTTAGTCAGTGTAAAGGAGAAACACACCTGGGTAACCCCTGTTCAACCCCTCTGCAGCTTGGCACAAGCAGAAAGGCTTAACCCGGGGACAATGTGCAAAGTATTTGTACCAACACATATAGTAATACAGAGAAACACCACAAACTGGACACCACAAAGGTTTAATAAAATACAAATTATTTATCTAAATATTATCTAAATAAAACAAGATCAAACATGATAAAAATCCACCATGCACAAGTAAGAAAATGACTTTAGCAATTAAAAACACAAAAATAGTGCCTACAGGCACAAATGCTGCAATCTGATGTTAAAGCAGCTTTGTGACGAAGTCATTTCCCTCAATACCTATCCACTGGTGCCGTTTACGGAATCAGATGAACCCCTAGGTAAAGTACTTTAGCAAAAGTGTCGTAGAACAAGGCATTGCTGGATCCAATGTGGTGTCAGTTTTGGTGCTCTGGGCATTACGAAGAGGTGTCAGGTCCTTATTGCTGAGCTTGCGAAGAGTCCTTCCCTTGGCACCTCATTAAAGTCGAAGTCCAGCAAAGTCATGATGTTGTGGGGTGACTTCATGGGGTCGCGAGCACGTCACCGGTGCTGCAACTGAGTCGGGTGTCACAAACGTCTGGTGTACGACACTCCCACTCATGAGTTTGTGTGGACGTCAAAGGTTCAGCGTCGTTGGGCCTACGTTGATAGTTTGGTCATCACGTGTTGACGAGGTCCACGAATCCAGGTGTAGGCAGCTTTGCAGGTTTCAGGCAGCGGCATCCTTTGCGAAGTCGCTCAGTGTCGTCCAGTGCTGTTTCACGGGTTTTCACCAGAATTTCACTTCCAGGGGCCCAGGAACTGGAATAGCATCCTCTGGCAAACAAAAGTCCACAGCATGCAGACTTAGAAACTGGTTAGTGAGACTTAGAAACTGGTTAGTGAAGCTTTTGCTGTCCCTGATGCTTCAAAAACAGGAGGCAAGCTCAGTCCAATCCTTTGAAAACACCTCTCAAGCAGGACTGCACAACAAAGTCCAGTATTTGTTCCCTTTGACAGGCAGAAGCAGCAACTGCAGGACAGCCCAACAAAGCACAGTCACAGGCAGGGGCAGCTCTTCTCCTCAGTTCTTCAGCAGAGGTTCCTCTTGAATCCTTGAAATAATCCCAGGTCTGGGGTTTTGGGTCCACTTGTTATACCCCTTTCTGCCTTTGAAGTTGCCTAACTTCAAAGAAAAGTCTTTGTTGTTTACAGGATCCTGCCTTGCTCAAGCCTAGCTCCAGATGCACACCAGGGTGTTGGAGACTTCATTGTGTGAGGACAGGAACACCCCTTCCAGGTGCAAGTGACCACTCCTCCCTCCACTCTAGCCCAGATCGCCCATCAGGATATGCAGGCTACACTCCAGCATCCTTTGTGTCACTGTCTATTGGAGAGGCACAAATAGCCCAACTAGCAGTCTGATCCAGACAAGGAATCCACAAACAGGCAGAGTCACAATGGTTTAAGCAAGAAAATGCCCGCTTTCTAAAAGGGGTGTTTTCAAACTAACAATCTAAAAACCACCTTCAGTAAAAGATGTACTTTTAAATTGCAAGTTCAGATACCACAACCTCCATATTTCTATCAGCTCTCAAAGGGAAACTGCACTTTAAGGATATTTAAATGCAGCCCCCGTGTTCATCTATGAGAGAGATTGGCCTTGCAACAGTGAAAACCGCATTTGGCAGTATTTCACGGTTAGGACTTTTAAAAAGTACATGTGCTACCTTTAAATACACTGCACCCTGCCCATGTGGCTACCTAGGGCCTACCTTAGGGGTGTCTTAAATGTATAGAAAGGGAAAGTTAAGGCTTCGCAAGTGGGTGCACTTGCCAAGTCAAATTGGCAGTTTAAACACTGCCCATACAAACACTGCAGTGGCAGGTCTGAGCCATGTTAACAGGGCTACTCGTTTGGGTGGCACAATTAGTGCTGCAGGCCTACTAGTAGAATTTGATTTACAGGCCATAGGCACCTCAAGTGCACTTTACTAGGGACTTACTAATATAGCAAATATGCCACTTTAGCACTGATTAACAGTGATAAAGTGCCCAGAGTCCTAAAGCCAACAAAAACTGGTCAGAATAAATAAAAGGAAGGACGCAAAAAGTTTGGGGGTGACCCTGCAAAAAGTGCCAGGTCCTAAAAATCCTGTAATTGTTTGGGCATACATTTTTATTGGCATTTGAAATAAACCAGAATACAACTGGTCACAAATGTGTCACATTATACCACTGCACCGCCTCCCACTGTGATCTACCTCAACAACCACATGGAACAAAGCATTTGACTATTCACTATGGCTGAAAAAGGGTACAAGCAATATCTTAGGCATACGCTTGACACATCACCAGTGCGGAGCAGTCAAAGCATCGCTTAAGCCTTTTGCTCTCCTACCCTTACTCACTAATTCCCAGACCTACGTATCTTCCTTGCAGCCTCGCTTCTCGATCCACAATCATTCCTCACATGGGGCTAGCACCCTGAGGCTCCAGTAGCTCAGCAAGCATTGCTGCCCAAGCCTGCAAGTTGTGTGGTAATTTATTGTTTCTCTGGAATTTCCACATGTGGTTCTCTTTTGCCTCCTGACACTCAGCCATATCCCTCACCCAATCATTCACCCTTGGAGGTCTAGGTGACATTCAATGAATGGCCACCTTACACTTGTCAAGCACCAAACCCAATGATAAAAATCTTCTACTAAGCATTCTCTTCTTCCGGGTCAGAATCATCCCCGACAAGCACTGTTTAACATCTACGGAGACTGTTTGACCCTGTAGCTGCATACAGTCTATCAAGTACTGCCTGCCAGTACGTATCCAGCGTGGGGTACCACAATGGCATATGAACAAAATCTGCCCAACTCATGGAACAGCATGGGCAGGAGGGTGCCTGTCCAGGGTAAATAGCATGCAATGTGTTTGGGATGAGATACACCTTATGTACTATACTGTATTGCAGTAATTGAATCTTACCTTGGTGAAGGTCTTCTTCACCCAGTCGTGCATGCACTCCCATTCCCTTTCTGAAAGAGGCTCACCCAACACTTCCTGCCGCATACACTGGACCGGTGTGGGGCACAGTGGGATGTTGTCCAACAGTGCCCTGTAAACATGAGAGATCAACTTCTGCCCCCGCCATACTGAGTAGTGTCACAAGAGTCCTTGACTCTTAGGGAACCTCTGGGAAGGACAGCTGAATATCGCACACTGTGGGAACTATTTTGGCAAATTGCAAAAATTGCCCCAGTCCCGGGTTAAAAGTCTTCACTGCATCCACCAGAGTGAGAAATCTATCACTGGGATGCAGATCCTGCAGTGTGTCACAAAGCAATCTGCTCAAACAGGCAGAGTGTCCCAATGCTTAAGTCAGGCGCATAGGGAGCATGCCATAGCACCTGCCAGACTGCCCTCTCTCAGGCTCAATTCACCTGCTTAAGCACGTATGGACAGAGTCGTGGACTCCAGCTCCTAACATCAAGAGCTCCATCAGAGGAACCCCTCCACAGGTACCAAGTAGCAGCCTTTGCTCCAGTTTTCCTCTTGATCAAATCAATCCACCACATGCTGAAACTCAGCACCTTGCTAGAATAGCTCCAAGGACGGTAGTTAACACCCATCTTTCATTCAAGTACATTTGAGTGTAGTCAGGCTTACTCTCTTTCTCCCCGAGGCTCAAAGCAATTCAACAATCAATCTGTCTAGTTCCACAAAATATCTTTCAGTGAGTTTGAACATGTCTCCCTGAAAGATGTTTAGACAGCTAGGTAAGATAATCATCTTTACCAGCATCCACTTGCCCATCAAGGATAGCCAGAGAGTATTCCAGACCCTCATTGTGGGTCTGAAGCTCTCCAGCTCTCTCCTGTTATTCAGGTAATCAAATGTCCTTGTTTCTCTTGCTATCCTAATCCTGAGATACCTTGCATTGGCAGTTTCCCAAGAAAGGGCTAACACCAGGAGGTCCTGCAATGGCATTCCCCCAGTACACTGAGTGGGAACAATTTAGATTTGGCTCAGTTCACGTAAAGCCCAGACACCTCCCCGAATTACAACAGGGCAACCACCATAATGCAGACCGAATATTATGGTTGATGCAGATACACCAAGGTATCATCTGTGTACAAGGAGACCACATGCTCGGTCTGTCCTACAGTGACTCCCCAACCCCGCAACACCGACCACAACCTGCATGCCAGTGACTCAGTCATCAATACAAATAGCAGTGGTGACAAAGGGCAGCAGTGCCTGGTCCCCTGAAACAGGAGGAAGCGATCAGACCATCCTGCAGATTCGCACCAGAAAACACTAAGGGTGTCCAAGATACCCCACACCAAGACCCTGAAAAGTAGGAGTAAAGTTACCCTACTACCCCAGAAAGACAGTAAAGTCGAGATAGGGGATTCTGCAAGAACAACAGCTGCCAGCAAAACACTGAAGACGGATTCCTGGACCTGAGGACCTGCAAATGAAGGGGACCAAGTCCAAGAGTCACGCAAGTGTCCAGGGGGGGACAGCAGCCCACTAAACCCTGGATGAAGGTGCAAAAGGGCTGCCTCTGGGTGGAAGAAGCCGAAGATTCTGCAACAACGGAAGGAGCCAGGAACTTCTCCTTAGGTCACAAGATGTCTCACGGCGTGCTGGAGGACGCAGAGTTGTTTCCACACAGAAATACTGCAAGCAAGCCTTGCTACCTGCAAGAGTTGCAGTTAAGGATTTTGGGTGCTGGTGGGGCCCAGGAAGAACCAGGAGATCACCCCTTGGAGGAGGAGACAAAGGGGGTGCTCAGCAACTCAGAGAGCCCCCACAGAAGCAGGCAGCACCCTCAGAAGTACTCAAACAGGCAATATCCGAAAAAAATATTATCATAATATTGTGATCCTGTTAGAAATGCGGTCTTTGGTTGGCAGTCTGGTTGCCCCCTTTCCAAGTAAAGACCCTCACTTTAGTCAGTGTAAAGGAGAAACACACCTGGGTAACCCCTGTTCAACCCCTCTGCAGCTTGGCACAAGCAGAAAGGCTTAACCCGGGGACAATGTGCAGAAAGGGGTATAACAAGTGGACCCAAAACCCCAGACCTGGGATTATTTCAAGGATTCAAGAGGAACCTCTGCTGAAGAACTGAGGAGAAGAGCTGCCCCTGCCTGTGACTGTGCTTTGTTGGGCTGTCCTGCAGTTGCTGCTTCTGCCTGTCAAAGGGAACAAATACTGGACTTTGTTGTGCAGTCCTGCTTGAGAGGTGTTTTCAAAGGATTGGACTGAGCTTGCCTCCTGTTTTTGAAGCATCAGGGACCGCATTTGGCAGTATTTCACGGTTAGGACTTTTAAAAAGTACATGTGCTACCTTTAAATACACTGCACCCTGCCCATGTGGCTACCTAGGGCCTACCTTAGGGGTGTCTTAAATGTATAGAAAGGGAAAGTTAAGGCTTCGCAAGTGGGTGCACTTGCCAAGTCAAATTGGCAGTTTAAACACTGCCCATACAAACACTGCAGTGGCAGGTCTGAGCCATGTTAACAGGGCTACTCGTTTGGGTGGCACAATTAGTGCTGCAGGCCTACTAGTAGAATTTGATTTACAGGCCATAGGCACCTCAAGTGCACTTTACTAGGGACTTACTAATATAGCAAATATGCCACTTTAGCACTGATTAACAGTGATAAAGTGCCCAGAGTCCTAAAGCCAACAAAAACTGGTCAGAATAAATAAAAGGAAGGACGCAAAAAGTTTGGGGGTGACCCTGCAAAAAGTGCCAGGTCCTAAAAATCCTGTAATTGTTTGGGCATACATTTTTATTGGCATTTGAAATAAACCAGAATACAACTGGTCACAAATGTGTCACATTATACCACTGCACCGCCTCCCACTGTGATCTACCTCAACAACCACATGGAACAAAGCATTTGACTATTCACTATGGCTGAAAAAGGGTACAAGCAATATCTTAGGCATACGCTTGACACATCACCAGTGCGGAGCAGTCAAAGCATCGCTTAAGCCTTTTGCTCTCCTACCCTTACTCACTAATTCCCAGACCTACGTATCTTCCTTGCAGCCTCGCTTCTCGATCCACAATCATTCCTCACATGGGGCTAGCACCCTGAGGCTCCAGTAGCTCAGCAAGCATTGCTGCCCAAGCCTGCAAGTTGTGTGGTAATTTATTGTTTCTCTGGAATTTCCACATGTGGTTCTCTTTTGCCTCCTGACACTCAGCCATATCCCTCACCCAATCATTCACCCTTGGAGGTCTAGGTGACATTCAATGAATGGCCACCTTACACTTGTCAAGCACCAAACCCAATGATAAACATCTTCTACTAAGCATTCTCTTCTTCCGGGTCAGAATCATCCCCGACAAGCACTGTTTAACATCTACGGAGACTGTTTGACCCTGTAGCTGCATACAGTCTATCAAGTACTGCCTGCCAGTACGTATCCAGCGTGGGGTACCACAATGGCATATGAACAAAATCTGCCCAACTCATGGAACAGCATGGGCAGGAGGGTGCCTGTCCAGGGTAAATAGCATGCAATGTGTTTGGGATGAGATACACCTTATGTACTATACTGTATTGCAGTAATTGAATCTTACCTTGGTGAAGGTCTTCTTCACCCAGTCGTGCATGCACTCCCATTCCCTTTCTGAAAGAGGCTCACCCAACACTTCCTGCCGCATACACTGGACCGGTGTGGGGCACAGTGGGATGTTGTCCAACAGTGCCCTGTAAACATGAGAGATCAACTTCTGCCCCCGCCATACTGAGTAGTGTCACAAGAGTCCTTGACTCTTAGGGAACCTCTGGGAAGGACAGCTGAATATCGCACACTGTGGGAACTATTTTGGCAAATTGCAAAAATTGCCCCAGTCCCGGGTTAAAAGTCTTCACTGCATCCACCAGAGTGAGAAATCTATCACTGGGATGCAGATCCTGCAGTGTGTCACAAAGCAATCTGCTCAAACAGGCAGAGTGTCCCAATGCTTAAGTCAGGCGCATAGGGAGCATGCCATAGCACCTGCCAGACTGCCCTCTCTCAGGCTCAATTCACCTGCTTAAGCACGTATGGACAGAGTCGTGGACTCCAGCTCCTAACATCAAGAGCTCCATCAGAGGAACCCCTCCACAGGTACCAAGTAGCAGCCTTTGCTCCAGTTTTCCTCTTGATCAAATCAATCCACCACATGCTGAAACTCAGCACCTTGCTAGAATAGCTCCAAGGACGGTAGTTAACACCCATCTTTCATTCAAGTACATTTGAGTGTAGTCAGGCTTACTCTCTTTCTCCCCGAGGCTCAAAGCAATTCAACAATCAATCTGTCTAGTTCCACAAAATATCTTTCAGTGAGTTTGAACATGTCTCCCTGAAAGATGTTTAGACAGCTAGGTAAGATAATCATCTTTACCAGCATCCACTTGCCCATCAAGGATAGCCAGAGAGTATTCCAGACCCTCATTGTGGGTCTGAAGCTCTCCAGCTCTCTCCTGTTATTCAGGTAATCAAATGTCCTTGTTTCTCTTGCTATCCTAATCCTGAGATACCTTGCATTGGCAGTTTCCCAAGAAAGGGCTAACACCAGGAGGTCCTGCAATGGCATTCCCCCAGTACACTGAGTGGGAACAATTTAGATTTGGCTCAGTTCACGTAAAGCCCAGACACCTCCCCGAATTACAACAGGGCAACCACCATAATGCAGACCGAATATTATGGTTGATGCAGATACACCAAGGTATCATCTGTGTACAAGGAGACCACATGCTCGGTCTGTCCTACAGTGACTCCCCAACCCCGCAACACCGACCACAACCTGCATGCCAGTGACTCAGTCATCAATACAAATAGCAGTGGTGACAAAGGGCAGCAGTGCCTGGTCCCCTGAAACAGGAGGAAGCGATCAGACCATCCTGCAGATTCGCACCAGAAAACACTAAGGGTGTCCAAGATACCCCACACCAAGACCCTGAAAAGTAGGAGTAAAGTTACCCTACTACCCCAGAAAGACAGTAAAGTCGAGATAGGGGATTCTGCAAGAACAACAGCTGCCAGCAAAACACTGAAGACGGATTCCTGGACCTGAGGACCTGCAAATGAAGGGGACCAAGTCCAAGAGTCACGCAAGTGTCCAGGGGGGGACAGCAGCCCACTAAACCCTGGATGAAGGTGCAAAAGGGCTGCCTCTGGGTGGAAGAAGCCGAAGATTCTGCAACAACGGAAGGAGCCAGGAACTTCTCCTTAGGTCACAAGATGTCTCACGGCGTGCTGGAGGACGCAGAGTTGTTTCCACACAGAAATACTGCAAGCAAGCCTTGCTACCTGCAAGAGTTGCAGTTAAGGATTTTGGGTGCTGGTGGGGCCCAGGAAGAACCAGGAGATCACCCCTTGGAGGAGGAGACAAAGGGGGTGCTCAGCAACTCAGAGAGCCCCCACAGAAGCAGGCAGCACCCTCAGAAGTACTCAAACAGGCACTTAGAAGATCTGAGGACAGCAGTCGACTCAGAGTCACAGGGGAGGGTCCCACGACGTTGGAGTCCAACTCAGTGAGTTGGGCAATGCAGGACGGAGTGCTGGGGACCTGGGCTAGGCTGTGCACAAAGGAAGTCTTGGAAAAGTGCACAGAAGCCCGAGCAGCTGCAGATCACACAGCACAGAGGATTACTGTCTGGCGTGGGGAGGCAAGGACTTACCTCCATCAAATTTGGACAGAAGGGCCACTGGACTGTGGGAGACACTTGGACCCAGCTCCTGTGTTCTAGGGATAACGTTCGTCAGGATGAGAGGGGACCCAGAGGACCAGTGATGCAGAAGATTGGTGCCTGCTTTAGCAGGGGGAAGATTCCAGCAACCCACTGGAGATTTCTTCTTGGCTTCCAGTGCAGGGTGGAGGCAGACAGCCCTCAGAGCATGCACCACCAGGAAACAGTCGAGAAAGCCTGCAGGATGAGGCACTACAATGTTGCTGGTAGTCGTCTTGCTACTTTGTTGCGGTTTTGCAGGCGTCCTGCAGCAGTCAATCCTTGGCAGAAGTCAAAGAAGGAAGTGCAGAAGAACTCTGGTGAGCTCTTGCATTCGTTATCTGAGGAATAGCCCAGAGGAGAGACCCTAAATAGCCCACACAGGAGGATTGGCTACTGAGAAAAGGTAAGCACCTATCAGGAGGGGTCTCTGACGTCACCTGCTGGCACTGGCCACTCAGAGCTGTCCATTGTGCCCTCACACCTCTGCATCCAAGATGGCAGAGGTCTGGGACACACTGGAGGAGCTCTGGGCACGTCCCCTGAGAGGTGCTGGTCAGGGGAGTGGTCACTCCCCTTTCCTTTGTTCAGTTTCGCGCCAGAGCAGGGCTGGGGGATCCCTGAACCGGTGAAGACTGGCTTATACAGAGAGGGCCCCATCTGTGTCCATCAAAGCATTTCCAGAGGCTGGGGGAGGCTACTCGTCCCCAGCCCTTCACACCTATTTCCAAAGGGAGAGGGTGTAACACCCTCTCTCAGAGGAAATCCTTTGTTCTGCCTTCCTGGGACCAGGCTGCCCAGGGCCCAGGGGGGCAGAAACCTGTCTGAGGGGTTGGCAGCAGCAGTAGCTGCAGTGGAGACCCCGGAAAGTTAGTTTGCAGTACCTGGGCTCTGTGCTGGAGACCCGGGGGTGCATGGAATTGTCCCGCCAATACCAGAATGGTATTGGAAGACAATTCCATGATCCTAGACACGTTACATGGCCATGTTCAGAGTTACCATGGTGACGCTACATATAGGTGTTGACCTATATGTAGTGCACGCGTGTAATGGTGTCCCCGCCTTCACAAAGTCCGGGGAATTTGCCCTGAACAATGTGGGGGCACCTTGGCTAGTGCCAGGGTGTCCACACACTAAGGGCCAGATGTAGCAAAAATCCAAATTGCGAGTTGCAATTTGCGAGTCCCAGCGACTCGCAAATTGCAACTCGCAATTTGGAATGCAGAAAGGTGTCTCAGACACCTTCTGCGACTCGCTATGAGTCTAGCTATGGCTAGCAGGATCCCAGTGAGACAGTAAAAACACCCTGACATATACTCGCAAACAGGCCAAAGTAGGGGTAACAAGGCTAGAAAGAGGCTACCTTCCTACACTCAGGGAATCACAAACTCCCCTGAGTCTCAAGAAGGAGTCTCAATTATCAGGCACATAGTTTGAGTCTTCCAAAGTACCATACGGGCAGACAAAGATCCTCCTCATCTACTGGGTCCCAACATGGACTTCCAAGCTGTCTGAATGCCTCTGTAATTGTGCTGACTGGTCACTAGGACCACCACCAGAAGCCTGGCAGATAGTTGCTTCTGCTTAACTCTACCAAGAGAATCTAGCCAGTCTCCCTACTCACTCTGTGAGGTAAAGAAGTAAGCCTTACTGTTGTGTTGCACCCAAACATTTTCTTGGAACATCAGGCTGATTACACGGTTCGGGTCGCGCATTCTCTTTATAATTGGCAGGAAGTCCCTGCAAAGTTCCTTCACTTTATGGATATTTCCAGTTAGACCATAATATTCCTACCCTCATAATGCGGTGACCCATGTATCCAGGCATGCTGCAGGAGGGCATGTTAGTCTCTAAAATGAAAGAGGTGGGCAAAGATGACTTGGGGTGGGGCCCCTGGTCTAGGCACCAGTGTCAATACTTAATGGGCTGTTCAATGGTAAAGAACTTTGAGAGATTTCCTCAGTTTCAAAACATTCATGATCCAGTCTTCTAAGAGCAACTTGGTGGATTGCTCCTCAGCCTGTTCTGGGAAATCCACAAATCTTCGGTTATTCCCACAGGAATGCCCTTCTGAGTCCTCGATTCAATCCTCCATGTCAGCCGAGTGGTACTGAAGCGTTGCCACTGTCTTCTTTAGGGCCACCACCTCCTGTTGTAGTTCTTTAAAATTTCCTTCAACATCCATGACCATCTCCAACATTTTTTGAAACACCTCATGGAGAAGGTTCACCTCAAAAGCCTCGGTATAGATTTTAACCAGCATGACCTCCCATGTTCCTCGCATCTCCAGCAGGAGATCTGCTATCTTTGAGGCCCTAACTTCCTCTGACAGTGCTTGCTTGGCCTGCTCCCCATTAGCATCCCTGGTGTAGGCTGATGGGGACCAGGGTGTATTTGTCAATCTTCAACTGCACTGCCTTGGCAGGTGTGTCATTCCCCTTCTCCAAGTTCGATCCCACCCACTACAGGTAGGCAAAGCGTTATGTACTTTGTACACAAGTATTCTCAGTATTATATTTGCCCCTGTTTGGTTCAGAGTACCAGACACCAACTCTTGGTCCCCAGCAGCCCCAGAGGCACTCAAATCTCGGAGTCCCCAGCCCAGGGTCTAAGTTATTGTGATGGCAGTTAGAAGACACCAGACCCTTCAGGATAATTTGTTTCCCCTCTGTAGCACTGGCAGGGGTAGGTCACACTCTCCCAGGGGGTGCTGTAGCCAGGAAGGAGCTCACCCCATGATGTCTGCCAGCCATTATCCTAAGCCCGTCTCACCTGCTGCCACCTGGGTTACTGCCTCCATAGGGCCAGCCAGGGGCTCCCTGCGATTTTCGTCTCCTACTTCTTGGGAGCTGTGGTGCCTCCTCACTTACTGTCCCTTCTCCTGCTCTGGCATCCAACAAAGAAGAACACATGCAGGCCTATGGCAATAGCACAATGATTGTCTTTTCCAAATGGCCTCTGGTCACATGGTCAAGAAAAAAGAACAGTAAGGAAGGAGGCATTGGAGAACAAAGAAGATATACAGGCCTATGGCAAAAGCACACAGACTACCTACACAAAAGGCCAGCTGGCCACATGTCAAACAACAAAAACAGCAAGCAAGGAGGCATTGGAGAACAAAGAACATGCAGGTCTACGGCAAAAACACACTAGTTGGCTACTCAAAATGGTTGCTGGCCAAATGGTTAGACAAACATTAATACAGCAATGCCAAAACAAAAATTAAGTAAGCTATAAAAATTGTACAGCACAGATCCTTCCAAGACATCACATATTACCCCACAACAAGACACGTTTTGCACATAAAATTTTAAATATAAAACAACACCCACATTTGTAATTAAATCCAATGCAATCCCTGGTGTAAATTATATTTTAAAACAATACATACAACAGAAACAGTATTTTCATGTACCCATGATTAGTATTAGCTGTATGTCAGACTAGGCCACATATCAAAATGAAAGAATAGTGCAAATTCAACAAACATGGAGAAAATATACTGAACTGGGAAACATTTGCCCTTACAAAGGATGAAAAATTAATTGCAAAATAATAACCAAGCCCCTACTGAAACCACAAGCCACCCACCACAACCACAAGCAAATAAAAAAATTGAACAAAAGTACAAATAAATAATGGTGCATGCCCTCTATCAAACAAACATCACTCTCTTAAAAAAATGTTCAAATTACTTGTGATATCACAAAAACAAACGGCCCAAATTTAGAACTCAGCGGATGGGTTACGCCATCACAACTGTGACAGATACCCCATTCGCCTACATCTAAATACCATTATATTGAATGGGATTTCGATTTTTGCAGATTGGATATCCCTCACCATTAAGACAGAGTAACCCACCTGTTGAGTTCTAAATCAGGCCTACAGTCCTTAAGATCCAATGGTATGTATGCAGTAGGAATTGCATTAAAAGAGAGAGATCCTTCCACCTTGAAATGCACATGAAAAGTGACCTGAAGGTGTACAAAGCACAAGGAGGAGCTTGCTTGATGGGAAGATAATGTTGGAGTCTCTGGGGTACTTCATTCCTGTTGAAAAATCAGTAAAATAAAAAAATGCTTCTCTGCCTAAAACACAACCTGAACGATCTGTTGAGGAGAGTATTGTCGTGAAAAGATTTTTTTGAGTAGATTTAGCTGCTTCTAGAGTAGAGAATCTGCACAAGAAACAGCTGTGGCCGCATTCACTCACCAGCATCACAAAAATGGTGCTGGAAGGCCCGGTGGTGACTGAATGCAGTGCGAGGGGCCAGCAAATCTCACTTGCACTCATTAGCAGCTGGCAGCTAACATGTGCGCAAGCATATGCCAAAACAAGTCCTGCACATACCAAGGGAAATATAATTCCACCACGCACCGGATTGTGGAACTTAGTGGGAACTCTGAGTTACACTTGTAGCATGGACTTCCTGAATTGTGTCAACTCCGCAAGCTGAATTATATTTCAGCCCAGACCTTAAAGTTAAAAACAATTATATCGGGATAGAAAAATAGTTGACACTAATACTATCCAAAATAGAAAAAAATAAAAAATGTTATATATTTCACTGGAATTGGATGGAAATTGTGCTTCCTCTTGCTTGGCAGGATCTTTGAAATTCATCCTGTCAAGCAAGAGCAAACACATGTTTCCCTGCATGCTCCAGTATGGGCAGGGAAAATGCTAAGTCCTTGGGATGGGCAGCCCAGAACATAGCCGGAGCCAGCCCTGGGAGATGGGTGGCCCAGGGTGATTAAAGCCTACATCACGGGAGCCCTGCAGCTAACCGCCCCATAGCTTTCAGCCTTGTATGGCAGGGGTTGCCCTAGGGCCTGGCGGCAGGTGTTAGCTGCAGGCACCCAACTCAATGGAAATTGCCCAGCTGTAGGGCCTGGCCACTCCAAATCTGCAGGCAACCTGGGAGGGGAGCATGCAGCGTCTCCTCATGGGCCAAGTACGGCTCGACGGACCCATCTCATTGGGGCCAATCCAATTACTAAAAGGTAAGGAGGCCAAGCAACCCCCTACCTGGGCTGATGTCGGCCCTGGGAACCCCACCCCGCAGGCGGGCCAATTACTGCAATGGGATAGAGGGGCACAATGCCACCCTCTGTGGGCCTATTTCAGCACTTGGGACCCCATTCCCTGGACCTGGACAATTACTGAAAAGGGAAGGGGACCACATGCACCCCTTTGCTGGGTCCATTTCAGCCCCGGGGACCCCATTCCCCAGGGCCCAGTGAATTAGTGAAATGGGGGGGCAGTGCAGACCCCATCCCCCAGGGCCCAAACAATTGGTAAAAGGGGAGGGGGCTGTGCAGACTTTTAAACAGAAGGGGAGATGCAGCACACTGCCTTATATCCCAGCACAGTTTGTCCCTTTATAATATGGTAAATGCAGTACACAATTAGCAATGACTTCAAATTTAACTGTAGTCTTTCATCAAAGTTGGTGCATGTAGTGCTGTATATCGCTAGATGCATGCATATATTTCTGGATCTCATCCAATATCATTAGAAAGCTGATAAATTTCAACTGGGGTTGCTCAAAATGCTGCCTAAATCTTCACAGGTCACACTACCACTCACAGGCACACAGGTGCATCTACAAAGCTTATCAGCTTGCTGACTCAAGGGAGCCTTTTAAACAGATGGGGGCTGGACGCATAATCCCTCACATCCAAGCACAGTCGCCAGTTTGCATTGTGATAAATGTGATATACAATTAACACTTACATCACATTTGACGTTAATTTTTCAGGTGGTGCAGATAGTGGTGTATATCTCTAGACACATGCGTATGTCTATTGATTTCATCCTTCATCAGTAGAGAACTTCATTCTGGGCAGAGAAACAGATTTGAAGTCTGCTTCCAGCTGTTTGGAGGATTTTTCAAGCTCCCGCCAGATGGCAGGGGACTTTGTGCTTCCTCTTGTTTGGGAGGAACTTTGAAATTCCTCCCCTGGGATGCCACCCTCAAGCCTCAGCCAATTAATAAAAGAAGAGAAGTCTGTGCCGCCCGCCTCCTTTGGCTGTTTCTGGCCCAGGGACCCCATTCCCCCGGGCCTACTCAAATATTATAAGTGGAGTGGCCAAGTGGCCACCCTTCCCAGGACAATTTTAGACTTGGGAACCCCACCGCTGGGGCCCAGCCAATTACTGCAAGTTTTTGGCCCCAGGGACCCCATGTCCTAGGGTCAGTTACTAAGATGGGAGGGGGCCATGTGGCCCCCTTTCTGGGCTGATTACAGTCCCAGGGACCCCATTCTCCAGGGTCCGGCCAATTAGTAAAAGGGTAGTGGTGTGCCAGGCTGATTTTGGCCCTAGGAACCCCTTTTCCCGGGGCCCAGCCACTTCATTCTGGGTGCACTGACCTCACCCAGGGAACCCACTGTGCATTGCTGGGGGCTGCAGGGGGAGTCAGAATGCCCCCATGGTCCCTGCCAGCTCTCTGTCTCCAGTGGGAACTGGCATTGCTCCCACATGCAGGGAGTCAGTAAAAATGCTGCTCCCTGCGTGCATGAGTGGTTTTTTTCATCTGTTTTCTTACCTGCTTCGCACCAGGCAGGGAAATAGATGAAAAGTCTGCTCCCAGTGGGTGGGAGACGTTTTCCTACAGCATCCCACTGGGAGCAGACTTACTGTTTCTCTCATTTGGCAAAGACCAAGTGCTAGCAAACATGTATGATCCAAAGTGGACACCTCTGGGCCTCTGGACATAGGGAACCAAACCTAGTCTTTGGTTGTCCCCAGGGCCATTAATGGCTCCAGGAAGTGGGATGGGGGGCACCCTCCTTTGCTTTTTCACAGCTTGGCCCTGGGGAGCTGGTGGTCCACTGAAAACAGCCATGGAGAGGGGGCCATGTGTGCCCTTCCCCAATGCACCCATTTACTCATGTGAAAGCAAGTACAGGAGACCATGCTTGTGTTTTTAGATTTTTTGGTAAGATTCATTGATCCTCTGCAATTTTCGCTGCAAAATTTTTAAAGAAACAATTTTTGGCCCCCAGCAGGGACCATAAGGGGTCCCACCACCAAACCTCAGAAGCTAGGATATTCCTACCATGTCCTCTTCTCTTTCTTTGAAAATTTTTGTTTTGTGACTCGGCTGAGTCCGAGTCCAAAAAATGTCTGCCAACAATTCCTGATTGAAGTGTTGGCAGCCATTCAGATCGCAGAATGAGATCTCTCGGATCCACAGAAGATCTGCATCCGTAGACATACATATTTGTTTTTTCTTTCATAACTTAAAAGCTACTAAATGGATTTATACCAAATAAAAAAGGGCTCTTTCTGTACCAAAAACTAGCTTTCTGCTAAATTTGCCAGAATTCCATCCAGCGGTTCAGGCTGTAGTCATGTACAAAATCCCTATGAGAAATTGCATGGGGAAAATGCATGTTGTGCTCACTCCCTCTTTTTTTCATCCCCCACTTGATGAATCACCTTGAAACTTTCCAGACTGAAATGAGTGGCAAACTTGTTTTGAAAATATTGTGAAGATTTGTCAAATGGTGCCAAATATTTGGAAACTACTCTTAACTATAACTACCTATTGGTGACTGCTAGTAGTAATATTTATATAATTCACTATATAATGAATGAAAGAAGGGATGTTATAGGGATGTTATAGTTAGGTTCTGAATTCACTAGTAGAAAAACATAGAAGTTCAGCATCATTAAGAGTCACGGGGAAGGTCGGACTGCCGCAAGAGCAGTGGTCAGGCCTTCACTGTCTGACTGTCTGGAAGAGGTGTCAGGTCCTTACTGCTGAGCTTGCGAAGAGTCCTTCCCTTGGCACCTCATTAAAGTCGAAGTCCAGCAAAGTCATGATGTTGTGGGGTGACTTCATGGGGTCGCGAGCACGTCACAGGTGCTGCAACTGAGTCGGGTGTCACAAACGTCTGGTGTACGACACTCCCACTCATGAGTTTGTGTGGACGTCAAAGGTTCAGCGTCGTTGGGCCTACGTTGATGGTTTGGTCATCACGTGTTGACGAGGTCCACGAATCCAGGTGTAGGCAGCTTTGCAGGTTTCAGGCAGCGGCATCCTTTGCGAAGTCGCTCAGTGTCGTCCAGTGCTGTTTCACGGGTTTTCACCAGAATTTCACTTCCAGGGGCCCAGGAACTGGAATAGCATCCTCTGGCAAACAAAAGTCCACAGCATGCAGACTTAGAAACTGGTTAGTGAGACTTAGAAACTGGTTAGTGAAGCTTTTGCTGTCCCTGATGCTTCAAAAACAGGAGGCAAGCTCAGTCCAATCCTTTGAAAACACCTCTCAAGCAGGACTGCACAACAAAGTCCAGTATTTGTTCCCTTTGACAGGCAGAAGCAGCAACTGCAGGACAGCCCAACAAAGCACAGTCACAGGCAGGGGCAGCTCTTCTCCTCAGTTCTTCAGCAGAGGTTCCTCTTGAATCCTTGAAATAATCCCAGGTCTGGGGTTTTGGGTCCACTTGTTATACCCCTTTCTGCCTTTGAAGTTGCCTAACTTCAAAGAAAAGTCTTTGTTGTTTACAGGATCCTGCCTTGCTCAAGCCTAGCTCCAGATGCACACCAGGGTGTTGGAGACTTCATTGTGTGAGGACAGGCACACCCCTTCCAGGTGCAAGTGACCACTCCTCCCTCCACTCTAGCCCAGATCGCACATCAGGATATGCAGGCTACACTCCAGCATCCTTTGTGACACTGTCTATTGGAGAGGCACAAATAGCCCAACTAGCAGTCTGATCCAGACAAGGAATCCACAAACAGGCAGAGTCACAATGGTTTAAGCAAGAAAATGCCCGCTTTCTAAAAGGGGTGTTTTCAAACTAACAATCTAAAAACCACCTTCAGTAAAAGATGTACTTTTAAATTGCAAGTTCAGATACCACAACCTCCATATTTCTATCAGCTCTCAAAGGGAAACTGCACTTTAAGGATATTTAAATGCAGCCCCCGTGTTCATCTATGAGAGAGATTGGCCTTGCAACAGTGAAAACCGCATTTGGCAGTATTTCACGGTTAGGACTTTTAAAAAGTACATGTGCTACCTTTAAATACACTGCACCCTGCCCCTGTGGCTACCTAGGGCCTACCTTAAGGGTGTCTTAAATGTATAGAAAGGGAAAGTTAAGGCTTCGCAAGTGGGTGCACTTGCCAAGTCAAATTGGCAGTTTAAACACTGCCCATACAAACACTGCAGTGGCAGGTCTGAGCCATGTTAACAGGGCTACTCGTTTGGGTGGCACAATTAGTGCTGCAGGCCTACTAGTAGAATTTGATTTACAGGCCATAGGCACCTCAAGTGCACTTTACTAGGGACTTACTAATATAGCAAATATGCCACTTTAGCACTGATTAACAGTGATAAAGTGCCCAGAGTCCTAAAGCCAACAAAAACTGGTCAGAATAAATAAAAGGAAGGACGCAAAAAGTTTGGGGGTGACCCTGCAAAAAGTGCCAGGTCCTAAAAATCCTGTAATTGTTTGGGCATACATTTTTATTGGCATTTGAAATAAACCAGAATACAACTGGTCACAAATGTGTCACATTATACCACTGCACCGCCTCCCACTGTGCTCTACCTCAACAACCACATGGAACAAAGCATTTGACTATTCACTATGGCTGAAAAAGGGTACAAGCAATATCTTAGGCATACGCTTGACACATCACCAGTGCGGAGCAGTCAAAGCATCGCTTAAGCCTTTTGCTCTCCTACCCTTACTCACTAATTCCCAGACCTACGTATCTTCCTTGCAGCCTCGCTTCTCGATCCACAATCATTCCTCACATGGGGCTAGCACCCTGAGGCTCCAGTAGCTCAGCAAGCATTGCTGCCCAAGCCTGCAAGTTGTGTGGTAATTTATTGTTTCTCTGGAATTTCCACATGTGGTTCTCTTTTGCCTCCTGACACTCAGCCATATCCCTCACCCAATCATTCACCCTTGGAGGTCTAGGTGACATTCAATGAATGGCCACCTTACACTTGTCAAGCACCAAACCCAATGATAAAAATCTTCTACTAAGCATTCTCTTCTTCCGGGTCAGAATCATCCCCGACAAGCACTGTTTAACATCTACGGAGACTGTTTGACCCTGTAGCTGCATACAGTCTATCAAGTACTGCCTGCCAGTACGTATCCAGCGTGGGGTACCACAATGGCATATGAACAAAATCTGCCCAACTCATGGAACAGCATGGGCAGGAGGGTGCCTGTCCAGGGTAAATAGCATGCAATGTGTTTGGGATGAGATACACCTTATGTACTATACTGTATTGCAGTAATTGAATCTTACCTTGGTGAAGGTCTTCTTCACCCAGTCGTGCATGCACTCCCATTCCCTTTCTGAAAGAGGCTCACCCAACACTTCCTGCCGCATACACTGGACCGGTGTGGGGCACAGTGGGATGTTGTCCAACAGTGCCCTGTAAACATGAGAGATCAACTTCTGCCCCCGCCATACTGAGTAGTGTCACAAGAGTCCTTGACTCTTAGGGAACCTCTGGGAAGGACAGCTGAATATCGCACACTGTGGGAACTATTTTGGCAAATTGCAAAAATTGCCCCAGTCCCGGGTTAAAAGTCTTCACTGCATCCACCAGAGTGAGAAATCTATCACTGGGATGCAGATCCTGCAGTGTGTCACAAAGCAATCTGCTCAAACAGGCAGAGTGTCCCAATGCTTAAGTCAGGCGCATAGGGAGCATGCCATAGCACCTGCCAGACTGCCCTCTCTCAGGCTCAATTCACCTGCTTAAGCACGTATGGGACAGAGTCGTGGACTCCAGCTCCTAACATCAAGAGCTCCATCAGAGGAACCCCTCCACAGGTACCAAGTAGCAGCCTTTGCTCCAGTTTTCCTCTTGATCAAATCAATCCACCACATGCTGAAACTCAGCACCTTGCTAGAATAGCTCCAAGGACGGTAGTTAACACCCATCTTTCATTCAAGTACATTTGAGTGTAGTCAGGCTTACTCTCTTTCTCCCCGAGGCTCAAAGCAATTCAACAATCAATCTGTCTAGTTCCACAAAATATCTTTCAGTGAGTTTGAACATGTCTCCCTGAAAGATGTTTAGACAGCTAGGTAAGATAATCATCTTTACCAGCATCCACTTGCCCATCAAGGATAGCCAGAGAGTATTCCAGACCCTCATTGTGGGTCTGAAGCTCTCCAGCTCTCTCCTGTTATTCAGGTAATCAAATGTCCTTGTTTCCCTTGCTATCCTAATCCTGAGATACCTTGCATTGGCAGTTTCCTAAGAAAGGGCTAACACCAGGAGGTCCTGCAATGGCATTCCCCCAGTACACTGAGTGGGAACAATTTAGATTTGGCTCAGTTCACGTAAAGCCCAGACACCTCCCCGAATTACAACAGGGCAACCACCATAATGCAGACCGAATATTATGGTTGATGCAGATACACCAAGGTATCATCTGTGTACAAGGAGACCACATGCTTGGTCTGTCCTACAGTGACTCCCCAACCCCGCAACACCGACCACAACCTGCATGCCAGTGACTCAGTCATCAATACAAATAGCAGTGGTGACAAAGGGCAGCAGTGCCTGGTCCCCTGAAACAGGAGGAAGCGATCAGACCATCCTGCAGATTCGCACCAGAAAACACTAAGGGTGTCCAAGATACCCCACACCAAGACCCTGAAAAGTAGGAGTAAAGTTACCCTACTACCCCAGAAAGACAGTAAAGTCGAGATAGGGGATTCTGCAAGAACAACAGCTGCCAGCAAAACACTGAAGACGGATTCCTGGACCTGAGGACCTGCAAATGAAGGGGACCAAGTCCAAGAGTCACGCAAGTGTCCAGGGGGGGACAGCAGCCCACTAAACCCTGGATGAAGGTGCAAAAGGGCTGCCTCTGGGTGGAAGAAGCCAAAGATTCTGCAACAACGGAAGGAGCCAGGAACTTCTCCTTAGGTCACAAGATGTCTCACGGCGTGCTGGAGGACGCAGAGTTGTTTCCACACAGAAATACCGCAAGCAAGCCTTGCTACCTGCAAGAGTTGCAGTTAAGGATTTTGGGTGCTGCTGGGGCCCAGGAAGAACCAGGAGATCATCCCTTGGAGGAGGAGACAAAGGGGGTGCTCAGCAACTCAGAGAGCCCCCACAGAAGCAGGCAGCACCCTCAGAAGTACTCAAACAGGCACTTAGAAGATCTGAGGACAGCAGTCGACTCAGAGTCACAGGGGAGGGTCCCACGACGTTGGAGTCCAACTCAGTGAGTTGGGCAATGCAGGACGGAGTGCTGGGGACCTGGGCTAGGCTGTGCACAAAGGAAGTCTTGGAAAAGTGCACAGAAGCCCGAGCAGCTGCAGATCACACAGCACAGAGGATTACTGTCTGGCGTGGGGAGGCAAGGACTTACCTCCATCAAATTTGGACAGAAGGGCCACTGGACTGTGGGAGACACTTGGACCCAGCTCCTGTGTTCTAGGGATAACGTTCGTCAGGATGAGAGGGGACCCAGAGGACCAGTGATGCAGAAGATTGGTGCCTGCTTTAGCAGGGGGAAGATTCCAGCAACCCACTGGAGATTTCTTCTTGGCTTCCAGTGCAGGGTGGAGGCAGACAGCCCTCAGAGCATGCACCACCAGGAAACAGTCGAGAAAGCCTGCAGGATGAGGCACTACAATGTTGCTGGTAGTCGTCTTGCTACTTTGTTGCGGTTTTGCAGGCGTCCTGCAGCAGTCAGCAGTCAATCCTTGGCAGAAGTCAAAGAAGGAAGTGCAGAAGAACTCTGGTGAGCTCTTGCATTCGTTATCTGAGGAATAGCCCAGAGGAGAGACCCTAAATAGCCCACACAGGAGGATTGGCTACTGAGAAAAGGTAAGCACCTATCAGGAGGGGTCTCTGACGTCACCTGCTGGCACTGGCCACTCAGAGCTGTCCATTGTGCCCTCACACCTCTGCATCCAAGATGGCAGAGGTCTGGGACACACTGGAGGAGCTCTGGGCACGTCCCCTGAGAGGTGCTGGTCAGGAGAGTGGTCACTCCCCTTTCCTTTGTTCAGTTTCGCGCCAGAGCAGGGCTGGGGGATCCCTGAACCGGTGAAGACTGGCTTATACAGAGAGGGCACCATCTGTGTCCATCAAAGCATTTCCAGAGGCTGGGGGAGGCTACTCGTCCCCAGCCCTTCACACCTATTTCCAAAGGGAGAGGGTGTAACACCCTCTCTCAGAGGAAATCCTTTGTTCTGCCTTCCTGGGACCAGGCTGCCCAGGGCCCAGGGGGGCAGAAACCTGTCTGAGGGGTTGGCAGCAGCAGTAGCTGCAGTGGAGACCCCGGAAAGTTAGTTTGCAGTACCTGGGCTCTGTGCTGGAGACCCGGGGGTGCATGGAATTGTCCCGCCAATACCAGAATGGTATTGGAAGACAATTCCATGATCCTAGACACGTTACATGGCCATGTTCAGAGTTACCATGGTGACGCTACATATAGGTGTTGACCTATATGTAGTGCACGCGTGTAATGGTGTCCCCGCCCTCACAAAGTCCGGGGAATTTGCCCTGAAAATTGTGGGGGCACCTTGGCTAGTGCCAGGGTGTCCACACACTAAGGGCCAGATGTAGCAAAAATCCAAATTGCGAGTTGCAATTTGCGAGTCCCAGCGACTCGCAAATTGCAACTCGCAATTTGGAATGCAGAAAGGTGTCTCAGACACCTTCTGCGACTCGCTATGAGTCTAGCTATGGCTAGCAGGATCCCAGTGAGACAGTAAAAACACCCTGACATATACTCGCAAACAGGCCAAAGTAGGGGTAACAAGGCTAGAAAGAGGCTACCTTCCTACACTCAGGGAGTCACAAACTCCCCTGAGTCTCAAGAAGGAGTCTCAATTATCAGGCACATAGTTTGAGTCTTCCAAAGTACCATACGGGCAGACAAAGATCCTCCTCATCTACTGGGTCCCAACATGGACTTCCAAGCTGTCTGAATGCCTCTGTAATTGTGCTGACTGGTCACTAGGACCACCACCAGAAGCCTGGCAGATAGTTGCTTCTGCTTAACTCTCCCAAGAGAATCTAGCCAGTCTCCCTACTCACTCTGTTAGGTAAAGAAGTAAGCCTTACTGTTGTGTTGCACCCAAACATTTTCTTGGAACATCAGGCTGATTACAAGGTTCGGGTCGCGCATTCTCTTTATAATTGGCAGGAAGTCCCTGCAAAGTTCCTTCACTTTATGGATATTTCCAGTTAGACCATAATATTCCTACCCTCATAATGCGGTGACCCATGTATCCAGGCATGCTGCAGGAGGGCATGTTAGTCTCTAAAATGAAAGAGGTGGGCAAAGATGACTTGGGGTGGGGCCCCTGGTCTAGGCACCAGTGTCAATACTTAATGGGCTGTTCAATGGTAAAGAACTTTGAGAGATTTCCTCAGTTTCAAAACATTCATGATCCAGTCTTCTAAGAGCAACTTGGTGGATTGCTCCTCAGCCTGTTCTGGGAAATCCACAAATCTTCGGTTATTCCCACAGGAATGCCCTTCTGAGTCCTCGATTCAATCCTCCATGTCAGCCGAGTGGTACTGAAGCGTTGCCACTGTCTTCTTTAGGGCCACCACCTCCTGTTGTAGTTCTTTAAAATTTCCTTCAACATCCATGACCATCTCCAACATTTTTTGAAACACCTCATGGAGAAGGTTCACCTCAAAAGCCTCGGTATAGATTTTAACCAGCATGACCTCCCATGTTCCTCGCATCTCCAGCAGGAGATCTGCTATCTTTGAGGCCCTAACTTCCTCTGACAGTGCTTGCTTGGCCTGCTCCCCATTAGCATCCCTGGTGTAGGCTGATGGGGACCAGGGTGTATTTGTCAATCTTCAACTGCACAGCCTTGGCAGGTGTGTCATTCCCCTTCTCCAAGTTCGATCCCACCCACTACAGGTAGGCAAAGCGTTATGTACTTTGTACACAAGTATTCTCAGTATTATATTTGCCCCTGTTTGGTTCAGAGTACCAGACACCAACTCTTGGTCCCCAGCAGCCCCAGAGGCACTCAAATCTCGGAGTCCCCAGCCCAGGGTCTAAGTTATTGTGATGGCAGTTAGAAGACACCAGACCCTTCAGGGTAATTTGTTTCCCCTCTGTAGCACTGGCAGGGGTAGGTCACACTCTCCCAGGGGGTGCTGTAGCCAGGAAGGAGCTCACCCCATGATGTCTGCCAGCCATTATCCTAAGCCCGTCTCACCTGCTGCCACCTGGGTTACTGCCTCCATAGGGCCAGCCAGGGGCTCCCTGCAATTTTCGTCTCCTACTTCTTGGGAGCTGTGGTGCCTCCTGACTTACTGTCCCTTCTCCTGCTCTGGCATCCAACAAAGAAGAACACATGCAGGCCTATGGCAATAGCACAATGATTGTCTTTTCCAAATGGCCTCTGGTCACATGGTCAAGAAAAAAGAACAGTAAGGAAGGAGGCATTGGAGAACAAAGAAGATATACAGGCCTATGGCAAAAGCATACAGACTACCTACACAAAAGGCCAGCTGGCCACATGTCAAACAACAAAAACAGCAAGCAAGGAGGCATTGGAGAACAAAGAACATGCAGGTCTACGGCAAAAACACACTAGTTGGCTACTCAAAATGGTTGCTGGCCAAATGGTTAGACAAACATTAATACAGCAATGCCAAAACAAAAATTAAGTAAGCTATAAAAATTGTACAGCACAGATCCTTCCAAGACATCACATATTACCCCACAACAAGACACGTTTTGCACATAAAATTTTAAATATAAAACAACACCCACATTTGTAATTAAATCCAATGCAATCCCTGGTGTAAATTATATTTTAAAACAATACATACAACAGAAACAGTATTTTCATGTACCCATGATTAGTATTAGCTGTATGTCAGACTAGGCCACATATCAAAATGAAAGAATAGTGCAAATTCAACAAACATGGAGAAAATATACTGAACTGGGAAACATTTGCCCTTACAAAGGATGAAAAATTAATTGCAAAATAATAACCAAGCCCCTACTGAAACCACAAGCCACCTACCACAACCACAAGCAAATAAAAAAAATTAACAAAAGTACAAATAAATAATGGTGCATGCCCTCTATCAAACAAACATCACTCTCTTAAAAAAATGTTCAAATTACTTGTGATATCACAAAAACAAACGGCCCAAATTTAGAACTCAGCGGATGGGTTACGCCACCACAACTGTGACAGATACCCCATTCGCCTACATCTAAATACCATTATATTGAATGGGATTTCGATTTTGGCAGATTGGATATCCCTCACCATTAAGACAGAGTAACCCACCTGTTGAGTTCTAAATCAGGCCTACAGTCCTTAAGATCCAATGGTATGTATGCAGTAGGAATTGCATTGAAAGAGAGAGATCCTTCCACCTTGAAATGCATATGAAAAGTGACCTGAAGGTGTACAAAGCACAAGGAGGAGCTTGCTTGATGGGAAGATAATGTTGGAGTCTCTGGGGTACTTCATTCCTGTTGAAAAATCAGTAAAATAAAAAAATGCTTCTCTGCCTAAAACACAACCTGAACGATCTGTTGAGGAGAGTATTGTCGTGAAAAGATTTTCTTGAGTAGATTTAGCTGCTTCTAGAGTAGAGAATCTGCACAAGAAACAGCTGTGGCCGCATTCACTCACCAGCATCACAAAAATGGTGCTGGAAGGCCCGGTGGAGACTGAATGCAGTGCGAGGGGCCAGCAAATCTCACTTGCACTCATTAGCAGCTGGCAGCTAACATTTGCGCAAGCATATGCCAAAACAAGTCCTGCACATACCAAGGGAAATATAATTCCACCACGCACCGGATTGTGGAACTTAGTGGGAACTCTGAGTTACACTTGTAGCATGGACTTCCTGAATTGTGTCAACTCCGCAAGCTGAATTATATTTCAGCCCAGACCTTAAAGTTAAAAACAATTATATCGGGATAGAAAAATAGTTGACACTAATACTATCCAAAATAGAAAAAAATAACAATTTTTATATATTTCTCTGGAATTGGATGGAAATTGTGCTTCCTCTTGCTTGGCAGGAACTTTGAAATTCATCCTGTCAAGCAAGAGCAAACACATGTTTCCCTGCATGCTCCAGTACGGGCAGGGAAAATGCTAAGTCCTTGGGATGGGCAGCCCAGAACATAGCCGGAGCCAGCCCTGGGAGATGGGTGGCCCAGGGTGATTAAAGCCTACATCACGGGAGCCCTGCAGCTAACCGCCCCATAGCTTTCAGCCTTGTATGGCAGGGGTTGCCCTAGGGCCTGGCGGCAGGTGTTAGCTGCAGGCACCCAACTCAATGGAAATTGCCCAGCTGTAGGGCCTGGCCACTCCAAATCTGCAGGCAACCTGGGAGGGGAGCATGCAGCGTCTCATCATGGGCCAAGTACGGCTCGACGGACCCATCTCATTGGGGCCAATCCAATTACGAAAAGGTAAGGAGGCCAAGCAACCCCCTACCTGGGCTGATGTCGGCCCTGGGAACCCCACCCCCGCAGGCGGGCCAATTACTGCAATGGGATAGAGGGGCACAATGCCACCCTCTGTGGGCCTATTTCAGCACTTGGGACCCCATTCCCTGGACCTGGACAATTACTGAAAAGGGAAGGGGACCACATGCACCCCTTTGCTGGGTCCATTTCAGCCCCGGGGACCCCATTCCCCAGGGCCCAGTGAATTAGTGAAATGGGGGGGCAGTGCAGACCCCATCCCCCAGGGCCCAAACAATTGGTAAAAGGGGAGGGGGCTGTGCAGACTTTTAAACAGAAGGGGAGATGCAGCACACTGCCTTATATCCCAGCACAGTTCGTCCCTTTATAATATGGTAAATGCAGTGCACAATTAGCACTGACTTCAAATTTAACTGTAGTCTTTCATCAAAGTTGGTGCATGTAGTGCTGTATATCGCTAGATGCATGCATATATTTCTGGATCTCATCCAATATCATTAGAAAGCTGATAAATTTCAACTGGGGTTGCTCAAAATGCTGCCTAAATCTTCACAGGTCACACTACCACTCACAGGCACACAGGTGCATCTACAAAGCTTATCAGCTTGCTGCCTCAAGGGAGCCTTTTAAACAGATGGGGGCTGGACGCATAATGCCTCACATCCAAGCACAGTCGCCAGTTTGCATTGTGATAAATGTGATATACAATTAACACTTACATCACATTTGACGTTAATTTTTCAGGTGGTGCAGATAGTGGTGTATATCTCTAGACACATGCGTATGTCTATTGATTTCATCCTTCATCAGTAGAGAACTTCATTCTGGGCAGAGAAACAGATTTGAAGTCTGCTTCCAGCTGTTTGGAAGATTTTTCAAGCTCCCGCCAGATGGCAGGGGACTTTGTGCTTCCTCTTGTTTGGGAGGAACTTTGAAATTCCTCCCCTGGGATGCCACCCTCAAGCCTCAGCCAATTAATAAAAGAAGAGAAGTCTGTGCCGCCCGCCTCCTTTGGCTGTTTCTGGCCCAGGGACCCCATTCCCCCGGGCCTACTCAAATATTATAAGTGGAGTGGCCAAGTGGCCACCCTTCCCAGGACAATTTTAGACTTGGGAACCCCACCGCTGGGGCCCAGCCAATTACTGCAAGTTTTTGGCCCCAGGGACCCCATGTCCTAGGGTCAGTTACTAAGATGGGAGGGGGCCATGTGGCCCCCTTTCTGGGCTGATTACAGTCCCAGGGACCCCATTCTCCAGGGTCCGGCCAATTAGTAAAAGGGTAGTGGTGTGCCAGGCTGATTTTGGCCCTAGGAACCCCTTTTCCCGGGGCCCAGCCACTTCATTCTGGGTGCACTGACCTCACCCAGGGAACCCACTGTGCATTGCTGGGGGCTGCAGGGGGAGTCAGAATGCCCCCATGGTCCCTGCCAGCTCTCTGTCTCCAGTGGGAACTGGCATTGCTCCCACATGCAGGGAGTCAGTAAAAATGCTGCTCCCTGCGTGCATGAGTGGTTTTTTTCATCTGTTTTCTTACCTGCTTCGCACCAGGCAGGGAAATAGATGAAAAGTCTGCTCCCAGTGGGTGGGAGACATTTTCCTACAGCATCCCACTGGGAGCAGACTTACTGTTTCTCTCATTTGGCAAAGACCAAGTGCTAGCAAACATGTATGATCCAAAGTGGACACCTCTGGGCCTCTGGACATAGGGAACCAAACCTAGTCTTTGGTTGTCCCCAGGGCCATTAATGGCTCCAGGAAGTGGGGTGGGGGGCACCCTCCTTTGCTTTTTCACAGCTTGGCCCTGGGGAGCTGGTGGTCCACTGAAAACAGCCATGGAGAGGGGGCCATGTGTGCCCTTCCCCAATGCACCCATTTACTCATGTGAAAGCAAGTACAGGAGACCATGCTTGTGTTCTTAGATTTTTTGGTAAGATTCATTGATCCTCTGCAATTTTCGCTGCAAAATTTTTAAAGAAACAATTTTTGGCCCCCAGCAGGGACCATAAGGGGTCCCACCACCAAACCTCAGAAGCTAGGATATTCCTACCATGTCCTCTTCTCTTTCTTTGAAAATTTTTGTTTTGTGACTCGGCTGAGTCCGAGTCCAAAAAATGTCTGCCAACAATTCCTGATTGAAGTGTTGGCAGCCATTCAGATCGCAGAATGAGATCTCTCGGATCCACAGAAGATCTGCATCCGTAGACATACATATTTGTTTTTTCTTTCATAACTTAAAAGCTACTAAATGGATTTATACCAAATAAAAAAGGGCTCTTTCTGGACCAAAAACTAGCTTTCTGCTAAATTTGCCAGAATTCCATCCAGCGGTTCAGGCTGTAGTCATGTACAAAATCCCTATGAGAAATTGCATGGGGAAAATGCATGTTGTGCTCACTCCCTCTTTTTTTCATCCCCCACTTGATGAATCACCTTGAAACTTTCCAGACTGAAATGAGTGGCAAACTTGTTTAGAAAATATTGTGAAGATTTGTCAAATGGTGCCAAATATTTGGAAACTACTCTTAACTATAACTACCTATTGGTGACTGCTAGTAGTAATATTTATATAATTCACTATATAATGAATGAAAGAAGGGATGTTATAGGGATGTTATAGTTAGGTTCTGAATTCACTAGTAGAAAAACATAGAAGTTCAGCATCATTAAGAGTCACGGGGAAGGTCGGACTGCCGCCAGAGCAGTGGTCCGGCCTTCACTGTCTGACTGTCTGCACCACCATGTTGCCGCCGATCGATAGCCTGATGGTGCCGGGAGTCTTAATCTGCCAGGGCAGCGCTACAAGCAGCGCTGCCCTCGGAATTACATGTCCTCTCTCTGTCGCCTTTTGCCTGGGGTTTCCACCGCCATGCAAAGGCTGGCGGATATGGGGTGCCGGGCCCCATGGGGGCCCCTGCACTACCCATGCACTTGGTATGGGCAGTGCAGGGGCCCCCATGGACGTTCCTGTTGCGCTTTTCACTGCCTGAATTACACCCAACGCATCGCAACATTGCCGCCGGCTCACTTACGAGCCAGCTTCAATGTTGTTGCCTGTTTCCTGCTGGACCAGAGGGCAGAAACGCTCTTTATGCCCACTGGCCCAGCGGGAAACTCATACTAGTGGCAGCAGGTAGAAAACCGGAGTGGGGGTTTTCTGTCCTAACTCAAACTGAGGGCCTCTGTCTGTGATTGTTTAATTGCTATAATTATTCCTGTAAATAAAGATGTGTTACTTCATTTAAGCTAAATTCTTATTTTCATATATTTGTGTGCTACTTTTCATATCTGGAAAGTGCCCTAATAAATTAATTACTCAGACTAATAGTGCTGCATTATTTGGCCTTGTTTCCTCTATGTTCAGGCAAAAGCATTACAAATGGCGTCACTTGCAGGATTCAAAGTAAAAGATTAACAAATGGGAAAAATGTTTGGCAGAAAACCAAAGGCAGTTTCGTAGATGCCAAGTGAAATATCGGGTTGGGAAAAAGTTCTTTATGATTTACTTGCAAACGAGTGGGCTTGAGGTGCTGGTTTGAGTGAGAAGTGGGATGTGTTTATGCCAGAAGCTGAGCCAGCAAAAGTATTAGCTTGTTTGCTGAAAGTTTCAGTAGCAAAACGAAAATAATTAACTATTTTAGGCCAGGGAGGCTGGATCCTTTTATGTACCTATCGAAAAATGCATGAGAAATGTGTTCAGTTAGAACAAGAATGTGAACAGTTAGAAAATTAATTGGTGGAGGCTAAAAATGCTTCCACAATGTTTTCATGTCAGAACAAATTGCTACAAGATAAAGATGATACTTACCAAACTGTGGCTAAGCGGGCAGCGGTGCAAGTAGCTCAATATAAATATAATACAAGACGTGACGGGGAAGGCTTAACAAAAAGAAGGTTCATTTAGCCATTGATAAAGCACATCTAGTCTGAAACCCTGACAAATGGGTTGCTAATATTTTGGGATTCCTCTGACTTTCTGACTCTGGCGAAGAGTATTTTTAAAATAATGGTGGTCAGGGTGAGCCAGAGGTGCAGAAAGTGATTTGTGCGTAGCCCATACACAGCCAAAAGATACAAACTGCCCCAAGTAACCTGGGGGGTGCGATGGACTCTCTCAAAGATTTCACTGAACAGGACATTAATTACATCATAGACAGATTTCAACAGAGACCTTGGGAACCATTGCTTGCATGGATGGTGCAATTATTTGACACAGGAGCTCCTGGAGTGATGTTAGATGTAAGAGACGCACCAACATTTTGTTTACTTAGCATTGATCCCACTGTACAGGAACAGTTTAGGGATTATCAGGGCAACCAACAGATCACCCTACTGCAGTTAGCAGTCACAGGGTATAATCATAAGTATCCTACAGAGTCAGACTGGCCACACAACTATAAGCCTTGGTATACATTAAGAGATGTAATGCAGAGAATTAAGGAAAACTGCAGTTTTTCTAGGTGATGTTCACTGTTTGTTGGATGGACAGCTGACAGTGTCAGTGCGAAACAAAATATTTAGTTTGGCTCCCCCAGCCTACATACATGTGATAATGACCTGTTAATCAACCACAAAGGTAATCTCTTAACAGATGTAATTGAGGCAGTCTGTGAGCTAGGTGAATTGGGAGAGTACATGAAACCTGAAAGAACATCCCGGACTGAAAGCCGCACAGATAATATTATTGTATCTAGAAGAGATATGTTTATGGCATTGTTGAAGGATGATGTCAACAAAGAACTGATAGATGGGATAGATACCAAGAGTCTGTGGGATATGTATAACAAGCAAGGGCTGCACAGAAAAGATGGGAGTAGGAAGGTGAATAAGCTGGATAATAAATGGGTGGAACAAGGCAAGTCAGAGATGCAGGACGATGGAAAGGAGAGGGCGAAAAATTTTTCCTCAAGGGTGAAGGAGGAGGAAGATTTGGACACTGATTAGTTGACTGAGGAGAACAGGGAAGGAGATTAACCTCCTTGCAGGTATGAGACCTTATACCCGAACTTGACTTGGGCAAAAGTCAACAGGTTTAAATCAGATTAGGAAATAGGCCAAACTTGGTAAGGGGATGGGCACGCAAGGATAATAGACCTCATGTTGATTTCGAAATTCACTGGAAAAATAGAAAGGGTCAGGGCCCTGGTGGACACCAGAGAGGAGGCCTCTTTAATACATGGAAATATGAAAAAGTTCAAAGGTCAGCACTATACCATCACAGGGTTGGGTGGAAAGAAAATCACTGTTGTGCAAACTAATGTTCAAATAAAATAGGGAGAACTCCAAAAAGAGAATACACTGTTTTGACAGTGCCACTCTTAGAATATATTCTTGGAATTGATATACTGAAGGGAATTATTTTATATATGGAGTATTATCAGTTTGGATCGAAGATATACATTTCAGCAGCAGCAGTGAGGATTGTTCATTTGGAGATACCCCCAGGGAAAGTGCCCCCAGCTACCAAAGAGATTAATTTGAAGCAGTACCGAATCCCAGGAAGGCATGGGGAGATAAGTAAGACCATATAGGATTTAGAGAGGTAGGGGTGGTGGCCCGGTCACTACTGCGTGGAATAAACCTGTGTGGCTGTGCACAAACCGGATGGTAGCTATAGAATGACCATCCATAGATTATGGAGAATTAAACAAAAATACACTCCCTTTGACGGCCGGGTTTCCAGACACCATCACTTTGATTGAAAGGATATAAAGACACAAAGGTACCTGGTATTCAACAATTGATATTGACAATGCTTTCTTTTCCATATCTTTGGCCTCTGAGAATCAGGAGCAATTTGCTTTCTCGTGGAACAAAAGAAAATTTAAGCTGTTAAAATTACCAGTGGGGTAGGTACACAGCCCCATCATTTGTCACCTGCTGGTGACAGAACAACTGGATGAAGTACCTGTGGTTCCACGGGTGCAGCTGTCTCATTTTATCGATGATGTAATGATGATTCAGGGAGAAATACAAGAACAGGTGCAGACTCAGCTGGACGGGGTGATGGAACATTTGCAAGCAAAGGGTGGATGATAGACCCAGGCAAGATGCAAGGAGCCTCTCAAAATGTGAAGTTTCTAGGAATTCATAGGAAGGCGTTGCAGTGGGTAAGACAAAAGATACTAGAATTTGCCATGCCCAGTGATAAGCAGTCAAATCAGTGATTTATTCGATTGTTTGGCTTTTGGAGATAGCATATCCCTCACTTAAGTCAGATTTCGGCCCCTTTGTACAAGGTGACTTGAAAGAACCATAAGTTTGAATGCAGAGAGCAGCAGCAGACTGCATTTAAATTGGCGAAGGAGGTGATTCTATACATTTTAGACTTGTGACCAGTAGAGGAGGGAAACATTGAGTTACATTTGACAGTTCAGGGCAATGTACAAATTGGAGTATGTGGCAAAAATAGGGAAGAAATAGGGTGCCCCTATGCTTCTGGACCAAAAAATTACCAGACGCTGGAGAGCAGTACACTCCCTTTGAAAAGCAGTTACTGGTGTGTTATTATGCTCTAGTGGATACAGAGCAGATGACAATAGGGCATAATGTGATCCTGAGGCCAGAGATGCTGATAATGCAGTGGGTGATGAGTTCACCCTAAAATCAATGAATAGGGCATGCACAGGAGGTAAGAGTCATTAAGTGGAAATGGTACATACAGAACAGGGCCTGATTGAGACCAGCAGGAATCACAGCCTTGCATAAAAAGGTGGCACATACCGTGTGCAGGATGAAGAGGTGTTACATGATGTGCCAGAGGTAAAAGGGTCACCTGTGAGGTGGGGTAAGCCATTTCAGTCCTTGTCCCCTGAGGATAGGAAGCATGTATGGTTCACTGATGGTTCAGCAAAGTATGTGGGGGCCAAAAGACATTGGAAGGCAGTGTCATATAATCCTGTAACCAAGAAGCTGATATGCATTACAGGAGAAGGGAAGAGTGGTCAATATGAAGAATTATATGCTGAGTATCATGCCTTAAAACAGGAATTACCTGGGAGATGTCACATTTATACTGATTCTTGGTCTACTGCCAATGGATTGGCCACCTGGAGCCCCACTTGGCAGGCACACAACTGGCAAATACATTCTAAGCAGGTGAGGGGCAAAGAATTGTGGCAAGAAATTTTGGAAATGTTAGAACAAAGTGCAGTCACTGTATGTCATGTAGATACCCACTGTCCCACCGACTCACTAGAATGATGGTTCAGTTCCCTTGCAGACAATAAAGCCAAATTCTTGAGGGCTTTATTGAAGTAGCGACACAGGATTCTGACTTGGTGGCGATGGCTAAATGGGCACACCAAAATATGGACATCTGGGAGAGAAGGCCACCAAAAGATGGGCAGGGATTAGAGGTATGCACATTCCCGTAGATATGATTCAAACAACCATAAGGCAATGTCCTATTTGTCACCATACACAACAGAGATCTGTTCCGCAGACCATTAGAGGTCAGCCAGGTAGAGGAAAATTACCAGGGCAGATATGGCAAATTGATTACATTGGACCACTGCCAAATAGTAACAGGTGTCAATACTTATTCTGGCTTTTTGATCATGTTTCCATGAAACATGCTACTCATTTCAATACGATTAAAACACTAGACTTGTTGATGTTGTACAGTGGAGTTCCACTTCAGATTCAGAGAAACAATGGATCACATTTTAAAGTTAAATTGGTGCAAGACTACTGTTTACAACACAATTTGGAGTAGATTTATCATATTCCAGCAGGATTGATTAAGAGAATGAAAGGGTTCTGTTGCAAATATTTATTGGCACCAATGATTATGGAGCAATGGAAGAAAGTGCTGTACTAACTCATCTCTCTCTCTATGAATACTGTTGGTTTTGCCAAGAAACTGAGGCGAAAGGAAAGAACCTAACACAGGTGATCACTTACAATGTCACTACCAGCGATGTCTGCTACAAACTAACATGCAACACTTACAAAATTGGAAAATTCACTAAAATGCTCCTTGAAGCAACAATGGGTTCTCCTCGAAAGATTACATGGAACAAAAAGTACTATGCCAACGAAGAAGTGATAAAATGTGAAAAAATTTAAATAATAGCATGTTTCGCAAGAATATAGTGTCTGTTGCTAGTCACATTAAGCATGTCAAGTTACCTGTTGGATAGTTATTTTCTTATGGAAATGTCACACATACCTACATCTCTGCAAAATAACTGGAGGACCATGTGCTTTCATGTGGTTGGGACTCAAGTTGTTTCCATTACACGCCCTATTACATGCTCAAAATACAAGGGAAACAATTCAACTAAAAGAACACTGTGACTCTGAAGTTCAGTTATTATCTAGATCAGAATATGTAAGCTTAGGTCTTTCTATGGTAGGAGTTACACACAAAGACACCATTGGGGCCTACCAATGATGAAGAACTATGGACACATATAAGATTAGAAATTTAGGTGCTGGTATTAGGTAGGATTGGAGACTCACCCCATTCAGGGCATTATAGTTTTGGTCTTGCGTACACACGGAATACAGTCAAGATTGTTCTAGTTATTTGATGATATTTATAAATTTGATTGTTATTTGCTTGAATGTTTGCCAGATGTTGGGGTTGGCTGGAATTATTAGGATAGCTATGTGATACATTATTGATGCATTCGTATATGTGAGCTTGCATGAGAATCTGTCCTAGGTGAAGTACATATGTAAAGAGATTTCCCTGTGAGAAATGTCAATTCAGCTTTTTTATTTGTAAACTTTTCCCCAATTACTAATTATTGAAAATGAATTCATAATTGGATGAATGACAGTGCCGTGCAAAGGTAATTTTGGCATTATTTTTGACAAACCAGTGAGTTAAAAATCCTGTTAAGATGGCTGCTGAGCAATCAAGATTTTGGAATGAGATTTTCTGAAAGTTTGTTTTCCAAGCAATGGTTGATGTGAGCTGCCCAGCAAATAAGGCTGAATGTATTTAATAGTGTTTAAATGGTGTCATCCATGACACGGACGAGAGCAACGGCTAAAACATGTTTGTTTCTTTTTTGTAGGAGTGGCATACTAAAATTGTGGCATATACACACTCTGTGAGTGCACAACATTTCTGTTGGGGACTGTTGCATACATATATATGCGTCAGCCAAAACGCGTAGACAATTCTGTTTTTCGTTTGGAGGGGGTGTGTTGGTGGCACTCGAATTTCATATAAATAGAAGAGCATCGAACAATGTGAGAATCGGATCTTTTCACATGGGTCAACAGTTGCTAATATTTCGTTTCTGTGCAGCCGTATTCTAAGTGAACTCTCAATTCTGTGTGAATATATATATATGACCAACCAATGACACATAGTGAGTGCATCTACTATCTCTAATATTCATAGTGTCACCTTGCTACCACTTAAGAGACATTCTGGGTCTTGTAGTAATACATTAAACTGCTTTAAAAAACTGTGGAACCAAATACACAATATGATGCAAGACACATGAAAAGGCTAATGTAAATTTGCAGAGAATATGCTTGAAGTTCATAGTTCTCAGCATTATACATAAAAGCATGTAACATATGTAACTCTTGCAGTGAGAATAGTTGGTTATCTCACATGCATTCCAAAGTACAAATGTGGCATCACATCCCACACATGCTATCCCACCATGATGTTGTGAACTGCGTGATTCTGTTATGGATATTTGTACTGGTCAGTGTTACAAAACTCAATTATCTCTTGTGGTCGTATCGGGTATAGTATCCTACTTAGAACACCTGATTTACATTCTCATTCATAAATGCTAATGTATGCAGTATACTGAGTTTGTTACATATTAGTTGACAGAGAATGGCAGGAATGTCTGTACCTATTAATTGTGATAGTGTATCTCTCCATTCCAGGCCTTTCCACACATACTGTTTCACAAGGACCCTGTGGCCAACCCAGCTTACATCAGCATTGCTTGCTTTTAACTGTTACGTCCTAGGCAGCATCTCTTGGGTGCAGAGTACATAAGTGTTACATCCTGCACCCGGCCCACAGGGGGATGGCTAGCGCTCATCCGTGGACCTCCCACCGCCCTCCCCCAGGAAGGGATTGAAGGGGAATCGCTTCTCCTTCCACCCCCAAACCACCCGTGACTTCTGATGACGTCAGCCCACCATGGCACTCTGATCTCATCAGAGGTTGCCTCCATCGCGCTGGAAATCCTAGGAGAAACTGATTCGTTTCTCCTCTGTATGAAGGCAGGGGAGGTCAGGGAGGCATAAAAAGGAAAGGAAAGGCTAATCCTTTTCATGTTTCTCTGAGTATCCCTCCAGCCCGATTGCATAGCGATCGGGCTGCAGGAATGCCCACTAGACTCCAGGGATGTTTTTTTTTCTAGTTTACAATTATAAGGGGAGCAACCCCTTAGGAAAGGGTCACTCTTCAGGGGGCCAATTTTGTATTAGGCCTATTTTAATTAGGCCGATCTGCCCCCAGGGGAACAGAAGCCACTAGATATCAGGGATCTTTTCTTTGTTTTATTTACACGTATGGAGCGACCCCTTAGGCAAGGGCCGCTCCCCTGGGGGGGTAACTTGTATTTAGGCCATTACTGCCCCCCTTGTGAGCAGATCGGCCTACTTTGATTGGACCGATCCACCCCAAGGGGGGCAGAAACCACTAGGCACCAGAGATTTTAAAAATACATTTTTTACAGTTGGGGAGCGACCCCTTAGGCAAGGGTCATTCCCCTGGGGGAATTTTTTTTTTAGCCCATTTCTGCCCAAGGGGGGGGGGGTAGAAACCACATAGGCACCAGGGATTGGTGTGTATGTGTGCGTGTTCTGTTTGGGAGAGCAGCCCCTTGGGCAAGGGTTGCTCCCCATGGGGGTGTATTACTGTTGGCCATTTCTGCCCCCCTTGGGGACAGATCGGCCTATTTTTGTAAGGCCCATCTGCCCCTAAAGGGGGCAGAAAGTCCAGCAGAGACCAGGGAAGATTTTGTTTAAAAAAAGAGGGTGGGGGTATGGCCAAACCCCAAAGCCAAATAAATGGGGACAAAGTTGTTCTGCCACCAGTGGGCATTTGGGGCAATTACCCCCAATCCACTCCCCAGAGGGACATAAATCCTACTAGATGCCAGGGAATTTAAAAAGAATAATAAATAGTGGGGAGGTGGCTGTAGGAGGCTGACCTGGCTTATAGTGGGTACCTTGTGGTACTCACACCTTGTGCCAGGTCCAGTTATACCTTATTAGTAGTGTTCTAGCAGCTTAGGCTGATAGAGGTAGCTATAGCAGAGCTGCTTAGGCTGAACTAGGAGACATGCAAAGCTCCTACATACCACTTATATCATATAGCACTATATCATAAGAAAACACAATACTCAGAGTTACTAAAAATAAAGGTACTTTATTTTAGTGACAATATGCTAAAAGTATCTCAGAGTATATACTCCCTTAGGAGGTAAGTAAATTACACAAAATATACACACAAACCAAAATCATGTAAGTAAAACACTCAGAAAAGTAGTGCAAATACTGTAGAACACAATAGGATGCAATAGGAGAAAAAAGGCCTAGGGACAACACAAACCATATACTCCAAAGGTGGAATGCGAACCACAAATGGACCCCAGGCCAAGTGTAGTGTGTAGAGGGTCACTGGGATTGTAGGAAAACACTAAGGGTGTCCAAGATATCCCACCTCAAGACCCTGAAAAGTAGGAGTAAAGTTACCCTACTACCCCAGAAGACTGTAAAGTCGAGAAAGGGGATTCTGCAGAGACAACAACTGACTGCAAAGCACTGAAGACGGATTCCTGGACTTGAGGACCTGCAAAGGAAGGTTACCAAGTCCAAGAGTGACACAAGTGTCCGAGGGGGAAGGAGCCCACTAAACCCCGGATGAAGGTTCAAAAGGGGTGCTTCCGGGTGGAAGAAGCCAAAGATTCTGCTACAACGGAAGGTGCCAGGAACTCCTCCTTTGCTAAGAAGATGTCCCACGGCGTGCTGGAGGATGCAGAGTTGTTCCCACGCAGACAGACTGCAAACAAGCCTTGCTAGCTGCAAAAGTCGTGGTTGAAGGTTTTGGATGCTACCAGGGCCCAGGAAGGACCAGGAGGACGCTCCATGGAGGATGAGACAGAGAGGGAACTCAGCGATACAGAGAGCCCATGCAGAGGCAGGCAGCGCCTGCAGAAGCACCTGAGCAGGCAATCCTAAAAGAGAGCACCCTGTCTTACATTTCAGCTCAAATAGCCCCAAAGCATCATGATAAATGCAGTCATTAGAATGAATGCAAATAATATTTCAAAAAGTCTTTCACCATAAATGGGTGCATCAAGTGCTGTACCGTTGCAGAAAGTATTTCACCATAAGTTGGTGCAGCGTATGCCATATCTTTGGACACGTGTTTCTGGCTTTTGGTCGTCATCAGCGGAGAGCAAAGTGTGGCAGATGGGGTTGCTTGAAATGCCGCCTAAACATATTCTCAGGGTTTTGTACCACTCAGTAGGGGCCCAGGTGCTTCACCAGAGCTCGTCAGCTCAAAGGCTCACGGGAGCCGTTAAATACACAATCTAAAACGGGAGCACCCTGTCTTACATTTCAGCTCGAATAGCCCCAAAGCATCACGATAAATGCAGTCATTAGAATGAATTTGAATAATATTTCAAAAAGTCTTTCACCATTAATGGGTGAAGCAAGTGCTGTAACATTGTAGAACGTTTTTCACCATAAGTTGGTGCAGCGAATGCCGTATCTTCAGAAACGTGTTTCTGGCTTTCGGCCGTCATCAGCGGAGAGCAAAGTGTGGCAGACAGGGTTGCATGAAATGCCGCCTAAAAGTATTCTCAGGTCTTCGTACCACTCAGTAGGTGCACAAGTGCTTCACCAGAGCTCGTCAGCTCAAAGGCTCACAGGAGCCGTCAAATATGAAATCTTAAAGGGGAGCACCCTGTCTTACATTATAGTTCGAATAGCCCCAATGCATCACGATAAATGCAGTCATTAGAATGAATTTGAATAATATTTCAAAAAGTGTTTCACCATTAATGGGCGCAGCAAGTGCTGTAACGTTGTAGAAATGTTTTCACCATAAGTTGGTGCGGCGAATGCCGTATCTCTGGACACGTGTTTCTGGCTTTCGGCCGTCATCAGTGGAGAGCAAAGTGTGGCAGACGGGGTTCCTTGAAATGCCGCCTAAATGTATTTTCAGGTTTTTGCACCACTCAGTAGGCGCACAGGTACTTCACCAGAGCTCGTCATCTCAAGGGCTCACGTAGCTGTTAAATACACAATCCAAAAAGGGAGCACCCTGTCTTACATTTCAGCTCGAATAGCCCCAAAGCATCATGATAAATGCAGTCATTAGAATGAATTCGAATAATATTTCAAAAAGTCTTTCACCATTAATGGGTGCAGCAAGTGCTGTAACGTTGTAGAAAAATTTTCACCATAAGTTGGTGCGGCGAATGCCGTATCTCCGGACACGTGTTTCTGGCTTTCGGCCGTCATCAGCGGAAAGCAAAGTGTGGCAGACGGGGTTGCTTGAAATGCCGCCTAAACGTATTCTCAGGTTTTCATACCACTCAGTAGGTGCACAGGTGCTTCACCAGAGCTCCTCAGCTCAAAGGCTCACGGGAGCCGTTAAATAGACAATCTAAAAAGAGAGCACCCTGTCTTACATTTCAGCTCAAATAGCCCCAAAGCATCATGATAAATGCAGTCATTAGAATGAATTTGAATAATATTTCAAAAAGTCTTTCACCATAAGTTGGTACGACAAACGCACTATCTCCGGACACATGTTTCTGGCTTTCGGCAGTCATCAGCTGAGACCAAAGTGTGGCAGACGGGGTTGCTTGAAATGCTGCCTAAACGTATTCTCAGGATTTGGTACCACTCAGTAGGCGCACAGGTGCTTCACCAGAGCTCGTCAGCTCAAAGGCTCATGGGAGCCATTAAATACACAATCCAAAAAGGGAGCAGCCTGTCTTACATTTCAGCTCGAATAGCACAAAAGCATAATGATAAATGCAGTCATTAGAATGAATTCAACTAACATTTCAAAAAGTCTTACACCATAAATGGGTGCAGCAAGTGCTGTAATGTTCTAGAAAGTTTTTCACCATAGGTGGGTGCGGCGAATGCCGTATCTCCGGACATATGTTTCTGGCTTTCGGCCGTTATCAGCGGAGAGCAAAGTGTGGCAGACGGGGTTGCTTGAAATGCCACCTAAACGTATTTTCAGGTTTTGGTAACACTCAGGAGGCGCACAGGTGCTTCACCAGAGCTCGTCAGCTCAAAGGCTCACGGGAGCCGTTAAATACACAATCCAAAAAGGGAGCACCCTGTCTCACATTTCAGATCAAATAGCCCCAAAGCATAATGATAAATGCAGTCATTAGAATGAATTTGAATAATATTTCAAAAGGTTTTCACCATTAATGGGTGCAGCAAGTGGTGTAACGTTGTAGAAAGTTTTTCACCATAAGTTGGTGCGGCGAATGCCGTATCTCAGGACATATGTTTCTCGCTTTTGCCCGTCATCAGCGGAGAGCAAAGTGTTGCAGAAGGAGTTGCTTGAAATGCCACCTAAACGTATTCTCAGGTTTTTGTTCCACTCAGTAGGCGCACAGGTGCTTCACCAGAGCTCTTCAGCTCAAAGGCTCACGGGAGCCATTAAATACACAATCCAAAAAGGGAGCACCCTGTCTCACATTTCAGCTCAAATAGCCCCAAAGCATCATGATAAATGCAGTCATTAGAATTAATTTGAATAATATTTAAAAAAGTCTTTAATCATAAATGGGTGTAGCAAGTGGGGTAACGTTGTAGAAACTTTTTCACCATAAGTTGGTGCGGCGAATGCAGTATCTTCAGACACGTGTTTCTGGCTTTCGGCCGTCATCAGCGGAGAGCAAAGTGTGGCAGACGGGGTTGCATGAAATGCCGCCTAAACGTATTCTCAGGTTTTTGTACCACTCAGTAGGTGCACAGGTGCTTCACCAGAGCTCGTCAGCTCAAAGGCTCACAGGAGCCGTTTAATACACAATCCAAAAATGGAGCAGCCTGTCTTACATTTCAGCTCGAATAGCCCCAAAGCATCATGATAAATGTAGTCATTAGAATGAATTCGAATAATATTTCAAAAAGTCTTTCACCATAAATGGGTGCAGCAAGTGCTGTAATGTTGTAGAAAGTTTTTCACCATAAGTCGGTGCGTCGAATGCCGTATCTTCGGACATGTGTTTCTGGCTTTTGCCCGTCATCAGCGGAGAGCAAAGTGTGGTAGACGGGGTTGCTTGAAATGCTGCCTAAACATATTCTCAGGATTTTGTACCACTCAGTAGGCGCACAGGTGCTTCACCAGAGCTCGGCAGCTCGAAGGCTCATGGGAGCCATTATATACACAATCCAAAATGGGAGCAGCATATCTTACATTTCAGCTCGAATAGCCCGAAAGCATCATGATAAATGAAGTCATTAGAATGAATTCAAATTATATTTCAAAAAGTCTTTCACCATAAATGGGTTCAGCAAGTGCTGTAAAGTTGTAGAAAGTTTTTCACCATAAGTTCGTGCAGCGAATGCCGTATCTCCGGACATGTGTTTCTGGCTTTCGGCCGTCATAAGCAGAGAGCAAAGTCTGACAGACGGGGTTGCTTGAAATGCCGCCTAAACGTATTCTCAGTTTTTTGCACCACTGAGTAGGCGTAAAGGTGCTTCACCAGCGCTCGTCAGCTCAAAGGCTCACAGGAGCCGTTAAATAGACAATCCAAAAAGGGAGCAGCCTGTCTTACATTTCAGCTCGAATAGCCCCAAAGAATCATGATAAATGCAGTCATTAGAATGAATTTGAATAATATTTCAAAAACGCTTTCACCATAAATGGGTGCAGCAAGTTCTGTAATGTTGTAGAAAGTTTTTCACCATAATTTGGTGTGGCGAATGCCATATCTTCGGACACTTGTTTCTGGCTTTCGGCCGTCATCAGCGGAGAGCAAAGTGTGGTAGACGGGGTTACTTGAAATGCCGCATAAACGTATTCTCAGGTTTTTGTACCACTTAGTAGGCGCACAGGTGCTTCACCAGAGCTCGTCAGCTCAAAGGCTCACAGGAGCCGTTAAATACACAATCCAAAAATGGAGCAGCCTGTCTTACATTTCAGCTCGAATAGCCCCAAATCATCATTATAAATGTAGTCATTAGAATGAATTTGAATAATATTTTAAAAAGTCTTTCACCATAAATGGGTGCAGCAAGTGCTGTAATGTTGTAGAACGTTTTTCACCATAAGTCGGTGCGGCGGATGCCGTATCTTCGGACATGTGTTTCTGGCTTTTGCCCGTCATCAGCGGAGAGCAAAGTGTGGCAGACGGGGTTGCTTGAAATGATGCCTAAACATATTCTCAGGATTTTGTACCACTCAGTTGGCGCACAGTTGTTTCCCCAGAGCTCGTCAGCTCAAAGGCTCATGGGAACCATTAAATACACTATCCAAAAAGGGAGCAGCCTGTCTTACATTTCAGCTCCAATAGCCCAAAAGCATAATGATAAATGCAGTCATTAGAATAAATTCAAATAATATTTCAAAAAGTCTTTCACCATAAATGGGTGCAGCAAGTGCTGTAATGTTGTAGAAAGTTTTTCACCATAAGTTCGTGCGGCGAATACCGTATCTCCGGACACGTGTTTCTGGCTTTCGGCCGTCATCAGCGGAGAGCAAAGTGTGGCAGACGGGGTTGCATGAAATGCCGCCTAAACGTATTCTCAGGTTTTTGTACCACTCAGTAGGTGCACAGGTGCTTCACCAGAGCTCGTCAGCTCAAAGGCTCACAGGAGCCGTTTAATACACAATCCAAAAATGGAGCAGCCTGTCTTACATTTCAGCTCGAATAGCCCCAAAGCATCATGATAAATGTAGTCATTAGAATGAATTCGAATAATATTTCAAAAAGTCTTTCACCATAAATGGGTGCAGCAAGTGCTGTAATGTTGTAGAAAGTTTTTCACCATAAGTCGGTGCGTCGAATGCCGTATCTTCGGACATGTGTTTCTGGCTTTTGCCCGTCATCAGCGGAGAGCAAAGTGTGGTAGACGGGGTTGCTTGAAATGCTGCCTAAACATATTCTCAGGATTTTGTACCACTCAGTAGGCGCACAGGTGCTTCACCAGAGCTCGGCAGCTCGAAGGCTCATGGGAGCCATTATATACACAATCCAAAATGGGAGCAGCATATCTTACATTTCAGCTCGAATAGCCCGAAAGCATCATGATAAATGAAGTCATTAGAATGAATTCAAATTATATTTCAAAAAGTCTTTCACCATAAATGGGTTCAGCAAGTGCTGTAAAGTTGTAGAAAGTTTTTCACCATAAGTTCGTGCAGCGAATGCCGTATCTCCGGACATGTGTTTCTGGCTTTCGGCCGTCATAAGCAGAGAGCAAAGTCTGACAGACGGGGTTGCTTGAAATGCCGCCTAAACGTATTCTCAGTTTTTTGCACCACTGAGTAGGCGTAAAGGTGCTTCACCAGCGCTCGTCAGCTCAAAGGCTCACAGGAGCCGTTAAATAGACAATCCAAAAAGGGAGCAGCCTGTCTTACATTTCAGCTCGAATAGCCCCAAAGAATCATGATAAATGCAGTCATTAGAATGAATTTGAATAATATTTCAAAAACGCTTTCACCATAAATGGGTGCAGCAAGTTCTGTAATGTTGTAGAAAGTTTTTCACCATAATTTGGTGTGGCGAATGCCATATCTTCGGACACTTGTTTCTGGCTTTCGGCCGTCATCAGCGGAGAGCAAAGTGTGGTAGACGGGGTTACTTGAAATGCCGCATAAACGTATTCTCAGGTTTTTGTACCACTTAGTAGGCGCACAGGTGCTTCACCAGAGCTCGTCAGCTCAAAGGCTCACAGGAGCCGTTAAATACACAATCCAAAAATGGAGCAGCCTGTCTTACATTTCAGCTCGAATAGCCCCAAATCATCATTATAAATGTAGTCATTAGAATGAATTTGAATAATATTTTAAAAAGTCTTTCACCATAAATGGGTGCAGCAAGTGCTGTAATGTTGTAGAACGTTTTTCACCATAAGTCGGTGCGGCGGATGCCGTATCTTCGGACATGTGTTTCTGGCTTTTGCCCGTCATCAGCGGAGAGCAAAGTGTGGCAGACGGGGTTGCTTGAAATGCTGCCTAAACATATTCTCAGGATTTTGTACCACTCAGTTGGCGCACAGTTGTTTCCCCAGAGCTCGTCAGCTCAAAGGCTCATGGGAACCATTAAATACACTATCCAAAAAGGGAGCAGCCTGTCTTACATTTCAGCTCCAATAGCCCAAAAGCATAATGATAAATGCAGTCATTAGAATAAATTCAAATAATATTTCAAAAAGTCTTTCACCATAAATGGGTGCAGCAAGTGCTGTAATGTTGTAGAAAGTTTTTCACCATAAGTTCGTGCGGCGAATACCGTATCTCCGGACATGTGTTTCTGGCTTTCAGCCGTCATAAGCAGAGAGCAAAGTGTGACAGACGGGGTTGCTTGAAATGCCGCCTAAACGTATTCTCAGTTTTTTGTACCACTCAGTAGGCGTACAGGTGCTTCACCAGCGCTCGTCAGCTCAAAGGCTCACGGGAGCCGTTAAATAGACAATCCAAAAAGGGAGCAGCCTGTCTTACATTTCAGCTCGAATAGCCCCAAAGAATCATGATAAATGCAGTCATTAGAATGAATTTGAATAATATTTCAAAAACGCTTTCACCATAAATAGGTGCAGCAAGTTCTGTAATGTTGTAGAAAGTTTTTCACCATAAGTTGGTGTGGCGAATGCCATATCTTCGGACACTTGTTTCTGGCTTTCGGCCGTCATCAGCGGAGAGCAAAGTGTGGTAGACGGGGTTACTTGAAATGCCGCATAAACGTATTCTCAGGTTTTTGTACCACTTAGTAGGCGCACAGGTGCTTCACCAGAGCTCGTCAGCTCAAAGGCTCACAGGAGCCGTTAAATACACAATCCAAAAATGGAGCAGCCTGTCTTACATTTCAGCTCGAATAGCCCCAAATCATCATTATAAATGTAGTCATTAGAATGAATTTGAATAATATTTCAAAAAGTCTTTCACCATAAATGGGTGTAGCAAGTGCTGTAATGTTGTAGAACGTTTTTCACCAAAAGTCGGTGCGGCGGATGCCGTATCTTCGGACATGTGTTTCTGGCTTTTGCCCGTCATCAGAGGAGAGCAAAGTGTGGCAGACGGGGTTGCTTGAAATGCTGCCTAAACATATTCTCAGGATTTTGTACCACTCAGTAGGCGCACAGGTGTTTCCCCTGAGCTCGTCAGCTCAAAGGCTCATGGGAACCATTAAATACACTATCCAAAAAGGGAGCAGCCTGTCTTACATTTCAGCTCCAATAGCCCAAAAGCATCATGATAAATGCAGTCATTAGAATGAATTCAAATAATATTTCAAAAAGTCTTTCACCATAAATGGGTGCAGCAAGTGCTGTAATGTTGTAGAAAGTTTTTCACCATAAGTTCGTGCGGCGAATACCGTATCTCCGGACATGTGTTTCTGGCTTTCAGCCGTCATAAGCAGAGAGCAAAGTGTGACAGAGGGGGTTGCTTGAAATGCCGCCTAAACGTATTCTCAGTTTTCTGTACCACTCAGTAGGCGTACAGGTGCTTCACCAGCGCTCGTCAGCTCAAAGGCTCACGGGAGCCGTTAAATAGACAATCCAAAAAGGGAGCAGCCTGTCTTACATTTCAGCTCGAATAGCCCCTAAGAATCATGATAAATGCAGTCATTAGAATGAATTTGAATAATATTTCAAAAACGCTTTCACCATAAATGGGTGCAGCAAGTTCTGTAATGTTCTAGAAAGTTTTTCACCAGTAGTTGGTGTGGCGAATGCCATATCTTCGGACACTTGTTTCTGGCTTTCGGCCGTCATTAGCGGAGAGTAAAGTGTGGTAGACGGGGTTACTTGAAATGCCGCCTAAACGTATTCTCAGGTTTTTGTACCACTTAGGAGGCGCACAGGTGCTTCACCAGAGCTCGTCAACTCAAAGGCTTACGGGAGCCGTTAAATACACAACCCAAAAAGGGAGCACTGTGTCTTACATTTCAGCTCGAATAGCCCCAAAGCATCATGATAAATGCAGTCATTAGAATGAATTCGAATAATACTTCAAAAAGTCTATCACCATAAATGGGTGTAGCAAGTGATGTAACGTTGTAGAAAATTTTTCACCATAAGTTGGTGCGGCGAATGCCATATCTTCAGACACGTGTTTCTGGCTTTCGGACGTCATCAGTGGAGAGCAAAGTGTGGCAGACGGGGTTGCATGAAATGCCGCCTAAATGTATTCTCAGGTTTTTGTACCACTCAGTAGGTGCACAGGTGCTTCACCAGAGCTCGTCAGCTCAAAGGCTCACATGAGCCGTTAAATATGAAATCCAAAAGGGGAGCACCCTGTCTTACATCATAGCTCGAATAGCCCCAATGCATCATGATGAATGCAGTCATTAGAAAGAATTCGAATAATATTTCAAAAAGTCTTTCAGCATTAATGGGTGCAGCAAGTGCTGTAACGTTGTAGAAAGTTGTTCACCATAAGTTTGTGCGGCGAATGCCGTATCTCTGGACACGTGTTTCTGGCTTTCGGCCCTCATCAGAAGAGAGCAAAGTGTGGCAGACGGGGTTGCTTGAAATGCTGTCTAAACGTATTCTCAGGATTTTGTACCACTCAGTAGGCGCACAGGTGCTTCACCAGAGCTCGTCAGCTCAAAGGCTCACGGGAGCCATTAAATACACAATCCAAAAAGGAAGCAGCCTGTCTTACATTTCAGCTTGAATAGCCCCAAAGCATCATGATAAATACAGTCATTAGAATGAATTCGAATAATATTTCAAAAAGTCTTTCACCATAAATGTGTTTAGCAAGTGGTGTAACGTTGTAGAAAGTTTTTCACCATAAGTTGGTGCGGCGAATGCCGTATCTTCAGACACGCGTTTCTGGCTTTCGGCCGTCATCAGCGGAGAGCAAAGTGTGGCCGACGGGGTTGCATGAAATGCCGCCTAAACGTATTCTCAGGTTTTTGTACCACTCAGTAGGTGCACAGGTGCTTCACCAGAGCTCGTCAGTTCAAGGGCTCACAGGAGCCGTCAAATATGAAAGCCAAAAGGGAAGCACCCTGTCTTACATTATAGCTCGAATAGCCCCAATGCATCATGATAAATGCAGTCATTAGAATGAATTTGAATAATATTTCAAAAAGTCTTTCACCATTAATGGGTGCAGCAAGTGCTGTAACGTTGTAGAAAGTTTTTCACCATAAGTTGGTGCGACAAATGTCGTATCTCTGGACACGTGTTTCTGGATTTCGGCTGTCATCAGCAGAGAGCAAAGTGTGGCAGACGGGGTTGCTTGAAAGGCTGCCTAAACGTATCCTCAGGATTTTGTACCACTCAGTAGGCGCACAGGTGCTTCACCAGAGCTCGTCAGCTCAAAGGCTCACGGGAGCCATTAACCCCTTCGCTGCCAGGCCTTTTCCCCCTCCTGTGCCAGGCCTTTTTTTGCCTATTTGGGGCAGTTCGCGCTTAGGCCCTCATAACTTTTTGTCCACATAAGCTAACCAAGCCAAATTTGCGTCCTTTTTTTCCAACATCCTAGGGATTCTAGAGGTACCCAGACTTTGTGGGTTCCCTTGAAGGAGGCCAAGAAATTGGCCAAAATACAGTGAAAATTTCGTTTTTTAAAAAAAAAATGGAAAAAGTGGCTGCAGAAGAAGGCTTGTGGATTTCCCCCTGAAAATGGCATCAACAAAGGGTTTGTAGTGCTAAACTCAGCAGCTTCCTAGCTTTCAGGAACAGGCAGACTTGAATCAGAAAACCCAATTTTTCAACACAATTGTGGCATTTTACTGGGGCATACCCCATTTTTGCAATTTTTTGTGCTTTCAGCCTCCTTCCAGTCAGTGACAGGAATGGGCATGAAACCAATGCTGGATCCCAGACACCTAACCATTTCTGAAAAGTAGAGAAAATTCTGAATTCAGCAAGGGGTCATTTGTGTAGATCCTACAAGGGTTTCCTACAGAAAATAACAGCTGAAAGAGAAAAATATTGAAATTGAGGTGAAAAAAACATCAATTTTTCTCTACGTTTTACTCTGTAACTTTTCCCTGCAATGTCAGATTATGGAAAGCAATTTACCGTTACGTCTGGTGGACTCCTCTGGTTGTGGGGATATATAGGGCTTGTAGGTTCATCAAGAACCCGAGGAACCCAGAGCCAATAAATGAGCTGCACCCTGCAGTGCGTTTTCATTCTATACCGGGTATACAGCAATTCATTGGCTGAAATATAAAGAGTAAAAAATTGCTATCAAGAAAACCTTTGCATTTCCAAAAAGGGCACAAGATAAGGTGCTGAGGAGCAGTGGTTATTTGCACATCTCTGAATTCCGGGGTGACCATACAAGCATGTGAATTATAGGGAATTTCTCAAATAGATGTCTTTTTTACACACTCTCCTATATTTGGAAGGAAAAAATGTAGAGAAAGACAAGGGGCAATAGCACTTGTTTTGCTAATCTATGTTCCCCCAAGTCTACCGATAAAAATGATACCTCACTTGTGTGGGTAGGCATAGCGCTGGCGACAGGAAACACCCCAAAGCGCAACGTGGACACATCCTAAATTTTGGAAAAAAACGGAGGTGTTTTTTGCGAAGTGCCTACCTGTAGATTTTGGCCTCTAGCTCAGCCGGCACCTAGGGAAACCTACCAAACCTGTGCATTTCTGAAAACTAGAGACCTAGGGGAATCCAAGGAGGGGTGACTTGCGGGGCTCGGACCAGGTTCTGTTACCCAGAATCCTTTGCAAACCTCAAAATTTGGCTAAAAAAACACATGTCCCTCACATTTCTGTGGCAGAAAGTTCTGGAATCTGAGAGGAGCTACAAATTTCCTTCCACCCAGCGTTCCCCCAAGTCTCCCGATAAAAATGATACCTCACTTGCGTGGGTAGGCCTAGCGCCGGCGACAGGAAACACCCCAAAGCGCAACGTGGATACATCCTAAATTTTGGAAAAAAACAGAGGTGTTTTTTGCGAAGTGCCTACCTGTAGATTTTGGCTTCTAGCTCAGCCGGCACCTAGGGAAACCTACCAAACCTGTGCATTTCTGAAAACTAGAGACCTAGGGGAATCCAAGGAGGGGTGACTTGCGGGGCTCGGACCAGGTTCTGTTACCCAGAATCCTTTGCAAACCTCAAAATTTGGCTAAAAAAACACGTCCCTCACATTTCTGTGGCAGAAAGTTCTGGAATCTGAGAGGAGCTACAAATTACCTTCCACCCAGCGTTCCCCCAAGTCTCCCGTTAAAAATGATACCTCACTTGCGTGGGTAGGCCTAGCGCCGGCGACAGGAAACACCCCAAAGCGCAACGTGGACACATCCTAAATTTTGGAAAAAAACAGAGGTGTTTTTTGCGAAGTGCCTACCTGTAGATTTTGGCCTCTAGCTCAGCCGGCACCTAGGGAAACCTACCAAACCTGTGCATTTCTGAAAACTAGAGACCTAGGGGAATCCAAGGAGGGGTGACTTGCGGGGCTCGGACCAGGTTCTGTTACCCAGAATCCTTTGCAAACCTCAAAATTTGGCTAAAAAAACACATGTCCCTCACATTTCTGTGGCAGAAAGTTCTGGAATCTGAGAGGAGCTACAAACTTCCTTCCACCCAGCGTTCCTCCAAGTCTCCCGATAAAAATGATACCTCACTTGCGTGGGTAGGCCTAGCGCCGGCGACAGGAAACACCCCAAAGCGCAACGTGGACACATCCTACATTTTGGAAAAAAACAGAGGTGTTTTTTGCGAAGTGCCTACCTGTAGATTTTGGCCTCTAGCTCAGCCGGCACCTAGGGAAACCTACCAAACCTGTACATTTCTGAAAACTAGAGACCTAGGGGAATCCAAGGAGGGGTGACTTGCGGGGCTCGGACCAGGTTCTGTTACCCAGAATCCTTTGCAAACCTCAAAATTTGGCTAAAAAAACACATGTTCCTCACATTTCTGTGGCAGAAAGTTCTGGAATCTGAGAGGAGCTACAAATTTCCTTCCACCCAGCGTTCCCCCAAGTCTCCCGATAAAAATGATACCTCACTTGCGTGGGTAGGCCTAGCGCCGGCGACAGGAAACACCCCAAAGCGCAACGTGGACACATCCTACATTTTGGAAAAAAACAGAGGTGTTTTTTGCGAAGTGCCTACCTGTAGATTTTGGCCTCTAGCTCAGCCGGCACCTAGGGAAACCTACCAAACCTGTGCATTTCTGAAAACTAGAGACCTAGGGGAATCCAAGGAGGGGTGACTTGCGGGGCTCGGACCAGGTTCTGTTACCCAGAATCCTTTGCAAACCTCAAAATTTGGCTAAAAAAACACATGTTCCTCACATTTCTGTGGCAGAAAGTTCTGGAATCTGAGAGGAGCTACAAATGTCCTTCCACCCAGCGTTCCCCCAAGTCTCCCGATAAAAATGATACCTCACTTGCGTGGGTAGGCCTAGCGCCGGCGACAGGAAACACCCCAAAGCGCAACGTGGACACATCCTACATTTTGGAAAAAAACAGAGGTGTTTTTTGCGAAGTGCCTACCTGTAGATTTTGGCCTCTAGCTCAGCCGGCACCTAGGGAAACCTACCAAACCTGTGCATTTCTGAAAACTAGAGACCTAGGGGAATCCAAGGAGGGGTGACTTGCGGGGCTCGGACCAGGTTCTGTTACCCAGAATCCTTTGCAAACCTCAAAATTTGGCTAAAAAAACACATGTTCCTCACATTTCTGTGGCAGAAAGTTCTGGAATCTGAGAGGAGCTACAAATTTCCTTCCACCCAGCGTTCCCCCAAGTCTCCCGATAAAAATGATACCTCACTTGCGTGGGTAGGCCTAGCCCCGGCGACAGGAAACACCCCAAAGCGCAACGTGGACACATCCTACATTTTGGAAAAAAACAGAGGTGTTTTTTGCGAAGTGCCTACCTGTAGATTTTGGCCTCTAGCTCAGCCGGCACCTAGGGAAACCTACCAAACCTGTGCATTTCTGAAAACTAGAGACCTAGGGGAATCCAAGGAGGGGTGACTTGCGGGGCTCGGACCAGGTTCTGTTACCCAGAATCCTTTGCAAACCTCAAAATTTGGCTAAAAAAACACATGTTTCTCACATTTCTGTGGCAGAAAGTTCTGGAATCTGAGAGGAGCTACAAATTTCCTTCCACCCAGTGTTCCCCCAAGTCTCCCGATAAAAATGATACCTCACTTGCGTGGGTAGGCCTAGCGCCTGCGTCAGGAAACACCCCAAAGCGCAACGTGGACACATCCAAAATTTTGGGAGAAAACAGTGCCTACCTGTGGATTTTGGCCTGTAGCTCACCCGGCGCCTAGGGAAACCTACCAAACCTGTGCCTTTCTGAAAACTAGAGACCTAGGGGAATCCAAGGAGGGGTGACTTGCGGGGCTCGGACCAGGTTCTGTTACCCAGAATCCTTTGCAAACCTCAAAATTTGGCTAAAAAAACACATGTTCCTCACATTTCTGTGGCAGAAAGTTCTGGAATCTGATAGGAGCCACAAATTTCCTTCCACCCAGCGTTCCTCCAAGTCTCCCGATAAAAATGATACCTCACTTGTGTGGGTGGCCCAGGTGCCTGCAACATAATAAGGCCCAAAACCTGAAGGGATAGAAGGGATAGCACAGCAAGTTTATAAGGGCATATTCTTTTATACATCTTTAGACGGACTCTGCTTTGGGGACCCACATAAGTGAGGTGTCATTTTACTTGGGAGACTGAGGGGAAAACTGGGGAGTAGGAATTTTGTGCTGGAGCGGTGATCCTACTAAGAAAAATCAGGAAAATATGCTTTTTTATGCAAATTGTGAGGTTTACAGAGGAGTCTGGGTAAGAAAATGTTGGGGGAGCCACACAAGCCACACCTCCCTAGACTCCTTGGGGTGCCTAGTTTTAAAAAGTTTCTGGGTTTTGTAGGTTTCCCTACATGACGGCCGCACCCAGGACCAAAAACATAGGTTGGCCCTCCCCCCCAAACACAGGTATTTTTGGAATATATCACTTTGATGTGTGCACATACGTCCGTGATGTGCCAAACACTAAAATTGTGAAAAGAAACACACTTAGGTTATGTGAAGAAGACCCCTCACCCACCAACCAAGTTGGTGGCATGCTTCATCATCGGGGTCCCACCTGAGGCACCTAGCGTGTCTCAAGTGTGCTGCGACGCCTGATTACAGCGGAGCAGGTTTTGTCATTTGTACCACACATACTGGTTGGATTTGGCACGAGGGTGAGTGATGGTTCAGTAGATCAAATTTTATTAACAAGAGATTTCACAAAAGTGAAATGCACTGGTAATAACTGAAAGGCCAAAAAACTGAACCAATGACTCACAGCTCGTGAGCTGTAAAGCCACGACAAGGCACCAACCGCTTTACAGTCCATTCACACACCTTTCATACATGACATGCACTAGACCATTCACGCCGCCAGCCACGGGCCCAGCACATTACAAGACTCGCATCCACAGACAGCGCCAGTCAAGGGCCCATCACTTTCATACGCCCACATGCCTGATACAGCAATCACACCAGCTGATGAGGGTGTGGACTGGCGTTTGGCCGGCACTGCCAGCCAAGCGCCACACCACCAGCCAAGCGCCACCCCACCCACACCACCAGCCAAGCGCCACCCCACACACACCGCCAGCCCAGCGCCACCCCACACACACCGCCAGCCAAGCGCCACCCCACACACACCGCCAGCCAAGCGCCACCCCACACACACCGCCAGCCAAGCGCCACCACACCCACGCCGCCAGCCAAGCGCCACTCTACACATGCCATCCCCTTTTTTTTGTTTTTAAACAACAAAGAAACCACTAATCATAAATTAGTACAAAACTACAAACACAAAAGCTCTAACTGAATACATGACTAATGCCAACCGTGAAACCGAACATATAAAAATATAAAACACCAGTTTACGCTCACGGAATTTCCCAATAATTCTTCTGTGTGTGGTAGCTCCTGAAACAGCCACCCACACACAGCCCAGGCTTTGAAGGACAATCAGGGCAGTACATCCTAGTCTCCTTCCTGATACCTCTTCGAGCACAGACTCTACATCTCTTAGCAGGAAAGTTTTTTTTGGCCGTGGGAGGAATGTGCTCAGCAAAGTGACGATCTTTCAATCTAGCCACATCCTCCACCACTGCTTCTCTAGGAACTCTTGCCTGTTCCAGCACATCAAGGCTAGCTATGATAGACTCCTGAAATTTCACAAATGTCATCCTTGACTCTGGAGAACTATCCTTAAACACAACAAAAGCATTAAAAGTTGCCAAGTGGAACAAGTGAAGCGCTAATTTCTTATACCACACATAAGACTTACGAGCAGCAGTGTAAGGTTCTAACCTCTGATCTACTCTATCAACACCACCCATGTGCTTATTATAGTCTAAGATGCACACAGGTTTGCGCACTTCGGCAACCTGACCCCAAGCAGCCACAGGTGAAGTACTCTCATCATGGATGGTGCTTAGCATGTATACATCCCTCTTGTCTACAAATTTCAGAGCTAGCAGCTCATCATTCCGCAAGGCACTGCACTGTCCCTTCTCAAGTTTTTTACAGACAAGCTCTTTTGGATAGCCTTTCCGATTAGAGCGGATTGTGCCACAAGCAACAGTGTCCACTCTGAACAACTCCTTGAACAACCGAACTCCAGTGTAGAAGTTATCTACATATAAATGGTGACCTTTGTTAAACAGTCGTCTACCAAGTTCCCACACAATTTTCTCACTAACTCCAAAAGTGGGAGGACAACCAGGGGGGTCAATATTGGAATCCCTACCAGTGTAGACCCGGAAATTATAAACATATCCTGTACTACTTTCTGACAGCATATACAATTTAATTCCATACCGTGCCCTCTTGCTAGGAATGTACTGCCTAAAAACCAAACGACCCTTGAACAGGACCAAAGACTCATCTACAGATATTTCTTTCCCTGGAACATAGATCTCTGAAAACCGATCTACCAAATGATCAAGGACAGGTCTAATCTTAAAAAGACGGTCAGAATCAGGATGATCTCGTGGCAAGGCTAAAGCATTATCTACAAAATGCTACATCCGAAGAAGAAGCTCATACCGGTTACGACTCATGATGGCAGGAAATATAGCAGTTGCCATCAAGGGACTAGTAGACCAATATGAAGACAGCGACGGCTTCCTTATCAGCCCCATCAAAAAAGTTAAACCCAAGAACTTTTTCAACTCTTCCAGATTTGTGGGAATCCACCGGCTAGCTCTAGAGTGTGGCCTAAGTCTGGCAGCGTTGTCCCTCAAAAACTGCTCTGCATACAAATTAGTCTGCTCAACAATCTCTTCCAAAAATATATCGTCCATAAACAACTCAAAAAAGTTGACGGGCAAAAAGTTTTCCGTATTAACTCGACACCCTGGAAAACCAGTAAACGCAGGCAACTGTGGCTGCTCCATGTTTGGTGCAACCCATGCGTCAGGTCTTCCAATGGGAAGCCTTTCAGCCGCTGGCTCCTGCACCATTGGCACATCACTGTCCTCCTCTAAAACAGGCCCTTCATCAGCACTGAGAGTGGCTTCATCATCAGATGATTCATCTCTGACAGAAAATTCACTTCCAGAATCCTGCACTTCCTCCTCTGCCTCAGATGCAGAGTCAGTCTCATATTCATGGTCAGAAGATGACTCAAAAAGCACACTAACAACCTGCTGAGCGGTCATCCTACGGCTGGCCATGATCCTTCCTACTAAAATTAACTGGACAAATACACCACCAACAACCAGCACTGTGTAAGATAAGTAACAAAGTATAGGTTTATCACTAAGAATTATAAACTCAAAAACTATACTGCTCACTTGCCTGAAAAAGCTTGACTCACCAGCAACTACTCTGCACAGCCACAGCAATCACCAACGATATCCCACTAAAAAGAGAAAAAAAAAAGCAAATTAGACATAAGACAACACAATAATCATTGTGCATAACTCTAAGGACAATTTCACACACAATCCTGCATTCAGTACACCACCTACAAACATGTCATTCATGCATTGCAACAATACTCACTTGGAGTAAATTTATTTACTTACCTAAAACATGCAACTACGCAAACCGCAGGACAACTACTGCCAAAACTGCAACAAGCCACAGCAAAGTCAGCAAAAGCTTTGAACTAAAACAAAAAGAAGAAAAACTGTTATTATCATAAAAGCAAATACTTCGCCAGTTGACAAACACTCCGCCACTAACCATTTTTTCATTTTCCCCTGTGTCTAGTCTTCTCTGCTTGGGGGAAGATGGGCCTAAAAAAAAATAGGCCAATCTACCCCCAAGGGGAGGGGGCAGAAATCGCCCAGATTACATTGCACCCTTTGGGGGGGGGCGACCCTTGCCCAAGGGGCCACACCCCCACACAAAGCACACACACACACATAGTATCCCTGGCGCTATGGGGATTCTGCCCCCCTTGGGGACAGAAAGGCCTAAAAAATAGGCATATCTGCCCCCAAGGGGGGCAGAACTGCCCAAAAATACATGTGGGCCCCTGGGGGCGACCCTTGCCCAAGGGGCCGCCCCCCAACACACAAAATAAAAACCAACAATAAAATCCCTGGTGTCTAGTGGCTTTCTGCCCCCCTTGGGGGCAGATCGGCGTAAAAATAGGGCCAATCTGCCCCCAAGGGGGGCAGAAACGACGATAAATACATTGCGCCCCCGGGGGGAGCGACCCTTGCCCAAGGGGCCACCCCCCAACACAAAGCACACATACAAACATATCTTTCTGGCGCTATTGGGATTCTGCCCCCCTTGGGGGCAGAAAGGCCTAAAAGAAATAGGCCTCTCTGCCCCCAAGGGGTGCAGAACTGCCCAAAAATACATGTGGGCCCATGGGGGCGACCCTTGCCCAAGGGGCCACCCCCCAACACAAAAAATAAAAATCAACAATAAAATCCCTGGTGTCTAGTGGCTTTCTGCCCCCCTTGGGGGCAGATCGGCCTAAAAATAGGGCCAATCTGCCCCCAAGGGGGGCAGAAACGACAATAAATACATTGCGCCCCTGGGGGGAGCGACCCTTGCCCAAGGGGCCACCCCCCAACACAAAGCACACATACATACATACTATTTCTGGCGCTATTGGGATTCTGCCCCCCTTGGGGGCAGAAAGGCCTAAAAAAAATAGGCCTCTCTGCCCCCAAGGGGGGCAGAACTGCCCAAAAATACATGAGGGCCCCTGGGGGCGACCCTTGCCCAAGGGGCCGCCCCCCAACACAAAAAATACAAATCAACAATAAAATCCCTGGTGTCTAGTGGCTTTCTGCCCCCCTTGGGGGCAGATCGGCCTAAAAATAGGGCCAATCTGCCCCCAGGGGGGGCAGAAACGACGTAAAATACATTTGCCCCCAAAGGGGAGCGACCCTTGCCCAAGGGGCCGCCCCCCAACACAAAAAATACAAATCAACAATAAAATCCCTGGTGTCTAGTGGCTTTCTGCCCCCCTTGGGGGCAGATCGGCCTAAAAATAGGGCCAATCTGCCCCCAGGGGGGGCAGAAACGACGTAAAATACATGTGCCCCCAAAGGGGAGCGACCCTTGCCCAAGGGGCCGCCCCCCAACACAAAAAATACAAAGCAACAATAAAATCCCTGGTGTCTAGTGGCTTTCTGCCCCCCTTGGGGGCAGATCGGCCTAAAAATAGGGCCAATCTGCCCCCAGGGGGGGCAGAAACGACGTAAAATACATGTGCCCCCAAAGGGGAGCGACCCTTGCCCAAGGGGTCGCTCCCCTACACTAATAAGCACACACACACACACACATACTGAAATCCCTGGTGTCTAGTGGGCATTCCTGCTGCCCGATCGCATCGCGATCGGGCAGCAGGAATGCTCAAAGAGACATCGAGGGAAAGGAAAACCCTTTCCTTTCCCTCGATGCCTCTCTGAGAGCACCCCCACCCCGCACGAAGGTGAAAAACTCACCTTCTCCCTTAGACGCGCTGGAAGCAAATGGCTTCCAGCGCGTCTCTCCCCCTTTCCATGAAATCAGTGCGCGATTGCGCGCTGACGTCATGGGGGGGGGTAGGGGGGTGGGCGTGAAAGGGGAAGGGATTCCCCTTTCAGCCCTGGCCTGGGGGTGTTGGGGGGCGGCCCTCGGGGGAAGCGCTAGCGCTTCCCCCGACTGCCAGTCCCAGGACGTAATGGTTACGTCCATGGCGCCACACGGGCGCTGCCATGGACGTAACCATTACGTCCCTGGCGGGGAAGGGGTTAAATACACAATCCAAAAAGGGAGCAGCCTGTCTTACATTTGAGCTCGAATAGCCCCAAAGCATCATGATAAATGCAGTCATTAGAATGAATTTGGATAATATTTCTAAAAGTCTTTCACAATAAATGGGTGGAGCAAGTGCTGAAACGTTGTAGAAAGTTTTTCACCATAGGTTGGTGTTGTGAATACCGTATCTCCGGACACGTGTTTCTGGCTTTCGGCCGTCATCAGCGGAGAGCAAAGTGTGGCAGACGGGGTTGCCTGAAATGCCGCCTAAATGTATTCTCAGGTTTTTGTACCACTCAGTAGGCGCACAGGTGCTTCACCAGAGCTCGTCAACTCAAAGGCTCACGTGGCCGTTAAATACACAATCCAAAAAGGGAGCACCCTGTCTCACATTTCAGCTCAAATAGCCCCAAAGCATCATGATAAATGCAGTCATTAGAATGAATTTGAATAATATTTCAAAAGGTTTTCACCATTAATGGGTGCACCAAGTGGTGTAACGTTGTAGAAAGTTTTTCACCATAAGTTGGTGCGGCGAATGCAGTATCTTCAGACACGTGTTTCTGGCTTTCGGCCGTCATCAGCGGAGAGCAAAGTGTGGCAGACGGGGTTGCATGAAATGCCACCTAAACGTATTCTCAGGTTTTTGTACCACTCAGTAGGTGCACAGGTGCTTCACCAGAGCTCGTCAGCTCAAAGGCTCACGGGAGCTGTTAAATAGACAATCCGAAAAGGGAGCAGCCTGTCTTACATTTCAGCTCGAATAGCCACAAAGAATCATGATAAATGCAGTCATTAGAATGAATTTGAATAATATTTAAAAAACGCTTTCACCATAAATGGGTGCAGCAAGTTCTGTAATGTTCTAGAAAGTTTTTCACCATAAGTTGGTGTGGCGAATGCCGTATCTTCGGACACTTGTTTCTGGCTTTCGGCTGTCATCAGCGGAGAGTAAAGTGTGGTAGACGGGGTTACTTGAAATGCCGCCTAAACGTATTCTCAGGTTTTTGTACCACTTAGTAGGCGCACAGGTGCTTCACCAGAGCTCGTCAACTCAAAGGCTTACGGGAGCCGTTAAATACACAACCCAAAAAGGGAGCACTGTGTCTTACATTTCAGCTCGAATAGCCCCAAAGCATCATGATAAATGCAGTCATTAAAATGAATTTGAATAATACTTCAAAAAGTCTTTCACCATAAATGGGTGTAGCAAGTGATGTAACGTTGTAGAAAAGTTTTCACCATAAGTTGGTGCGGCGAATGCCGTATCTTCAGACACGTGTTTCTGGCTTTCGGACGTCATCAGTGGAGAGCAAAGTGTGGCAGACGGGGTTGCATGAAATGCCGCCTAAATGTATTCTCAGATTTTTGTACCACTCAGTAGGTGCACAGGTGCTTCACCAGAGCTCGTCAGCTCAAAGGCTCACATGAGCCGTTAAATATTAAATCCAAAAGGGGAGCACCCTGTCTTACATCATAGCTCGAATAGCCCCAATGCATCATGATGAATGCAGTCATTAGAAAGAATTTGAATAATATTTCAAAAAGTCTTTCAGCATTAATGGGTGCAGCAAGTGCTGTAACGTTGTAGAAAGTTGTTCACCATAAGTTTGTGCGGCGAATGCCGTATCTCTGGACACGTGTTTCTGGCTTTCGGCCCTCATCAAAAGAGAGCAAAGTGTGGCATACGGGGTTGCTTGAAATGCTGTCTAAACGTATTCTCAGGATTTTGTACCACTCAGTAGGCGCACAGGTGCTTCACCAGAGCTCCTCAGCTCAAAGGCTCACAGGAGCCTTTAAATACACAATCCAAAAAGGAAGCAGCCTGTCTTACATTTCAGCTTGAATAGCCCCAAAGCATCATGATAAATGCAGTCATTAGAATGAATTCGAATAATATTTCAAAAAGTCTTTCACCATAAATGTGTGTAGCAAGTGGTGTAACGTTGTAGAAAGTTTTTCACCATAAGTTGGTGCGGCGAATGCCGTATCTTCAGACACGCGTTTCTGGCTTTCGGCCGTCATCAGCGGAGAGCAAAGTGTGGCCGACGGGGTTGCATGAAATGCCGCCTAAACGTATTCTCAGGTTTTTGTACCACTCAGTAGGTGCACAGGTGCTTCACCAGAGCTCGTCAGTTCAAAGGCTCACAGGAGCCGTCAAATATGAAAGCCAAAAGGGAAGCACCCTGTCTTACATTATAGCTCGAATAGCCCCAATGCATCATGATAAATGCAGTCATTAGAATGAATTTGAATAATATTTCAAAAAGTCTTTCACCATTAATGGGTGCAGCAAGTGCTGTAACGTTGTAGAAAGTTTTTCACCATAAGTTGGTGCGACGAATGTCGTATCTCTGGACACGTGTTTCTGGATTTCGGCCGGCATCAGCAGAGAGCAAAGTGTGGCAGACGGGGTTGCTTGAAATGCTGCCTAAACGTATCCTCAGGATTTTGTACCACTCAGTAGGCGCACAGGTGCTTCACAAGAGCTCGTCAGCTCAAAGGCTCACGGGAGCCATTAAATACACAATCCAAAAAGGGAGCAGCCTGTCTTACATTTGAGCTCGAATAGCCCCAAAGCATCATGATAAATGCAGTCATTAGAATGAATTCAAATAATATTTCAAAAAGTCTTTCGCCATAAATGGGTGTAGCAAGTGGTGTAACGTTGTAGAAAGTTTTTCACCATAAGTTGGTGCGGCGAATGCCGTATCTTCAGACACGTGTTTCTGGCTTTCGCCCGTCATCACCGGAGAGCAAAGTGTGGCAGACAGGGTTGCATGAAATGCCGCCTAAGCGTATTCTCAGGTCTTTGTACCACTCAGTAGGTGCACAGCTGCTTAACCAGAGCTCGTCAGCTTAAAGCTCACAGGAGCCGTCAAATATGAAATCCAAAAGGGGAGCACCCTGTCTTACATTATAGCTCGAATAGCCCCAATGCATCATGATAAATGCAGTCATTAGAATGAATTTGAATAAAATGTCAAAAAGTCTTTCACCATAAATGGGTGCAGCAAGTGCTGTGACGTTGTAGAAAGTTTTTCACCATAATTTGATGCGGCGAATGCCGTATCTCTGGACACGTGTTTCTGGCTTTCGGCCGTCATCAGCAGAGAGCAAAGTGTGGCAGACAAGGTTGCTTGAAATGCCGCCTAAACGTATTCTCAGGTTTTTGCACCACTCAGTAGGCGCACAGGTGCTTCACCAGAGCTCGTCAGCTCAAAGGCTCACGGGAGCCGTTAAATACACAATCCAAAAAGGGAGCACCCTGTCTCATATTTCAGCTCAAATAGCCCCAAAGCATCATGATAAATGCAGTCATTAGAATGAATTCGAATAATATTTTAAAAAGTCTTTCACCATAAATGGGTGTAGCAAGTATTGTAACGTTGTAGAAAGTTTTTCACCATAAGTTGGTGCGGCGAATGCCGAATCTTTGGACACGTGTTTCTGGCTTTTGCCCGTCATGAATGGAGAGCAAAGTGTGGCAGACGGGGTTGCTTGAAAAGCTGCCTAAACGTATTCTCAGGTTTTTGTACCACTCAGTAGGTGCACAGGTGCTTCACCAAAGCTCGTCAGCTCAAAGGCTCACGGGAGCCGTCAAATATGAAATCCAAAAGGGGAGCACCCTGTCTTACATTATAGCTCGAATAGCCCAAAAGCATCATGATAAATGCAGTCATTAGAATGAATTCAAATAATATTTCAAAAAGTCTTTCATCATAAATGGGTGCAGCAAGTGTTGTAATGTTGTAGAAAGTTTTTCACCATAAGTTGGTGCAGCGAATGCCGTATCTCCGGACATGTGTTTCTGGCTTTCGGGCATCATAAGCAGAGAGCAAAGTGTGGCAGACGGGGTTGCTTGAAAAGCTGCCTAAACGTATTCTCAGGTTTTTGTACCACTCAGTAGGTGCACAGGTGTTTCACCAGCGCTTGTCAGCACAAAGGCTCACGGGAGCCGTTAAATAGACAATCCAAAAAGGGAGCACACTGTCTTACATTTCAGCTCGAATAGCCCCAAAGAATCATGATAAATGCAGTCAATAGAATGAATTTGAATAATATTTCAAAAAGGCTTTCACCATAAATGGGTGCAGCAAGTTCTGTAATGTTGTAGAAAGTTTTTCACCATAAGTTGTTGCGGCGAATGCCTCATCTTCGGACACTTGTTTCTGGCTTTGGGCCGTCATCAGCGGAGAGCAAAGTGTGGTAGACGGGGTTGCTTGAAATGCCGCCTACACGTATTCTCAGGTTTTTGTACCACTTAGTAGGCGCACAGGTGCGTCACTAAAGCTAGTCAGCTCAAAGGCTTACGGGAGCCGTTAAATACACAATCCAAAAAGGGAGCACCCTCTCTTACATTTCAGCTTGAATAGCCCCAAAGCATCATGATAAATGCAGTCATTAGAATGAATTCGAATAATATTTCAAAAAGTTTTCACCATTAATGGGTGCAGCAAGTGCTGTAACGTTGTAGAAAGTTTTTCACCATAAGTTGGTGTGGCAAATGCCGTATCTCCGGACATATGATTCTGGCTTTTGGCCGTCATCAGCGGAGAGCAAAGTGTGGCAGATGGGGTTGCTTGAAATGCTGCCTAAACGTATTCTCAGGTTTTTGTACCACTCAGTAGGCGCACAGGTGCTTCACCAGAGCTCGTCAGCTCAAAGGCTCACGAGAGCCGTTAAATACACAATCCAAAAAGGGAGCACCCTGTCTCACATTTCAGCTCAAATAGCCCCAAAGCATCATGATAAATGCAGTCATTAGAATGAATTCGAATAATATTTCAAAAAGTCTTTCACCATAAATGTGTGTAGCAAGTGGTGTAACGCTGTAGAAAGTTTTTCACCATAAGTTGGTGCGGCGAATGCCGTATCTTCAGACACGTGGCTTTCGGCCGTCATCAGCGGAGAGCAAAGTGTGGCAGACCGGGTTGCTTGAAAAGCTGCTTAAACGTATTCTCAGGTTTTTATACCACTCAGTAGGTGCACATGTGCTTCACCAGAGCTCGTCAGCTCAAAGGCTCACAGGAGCCGTCAAATATGAAATCCAAAAGGGGAGCACCCTGTCTTACATTATAGCTCGAATAGCCCCAATGCATCATGATAAATGCAGTCATTAGAATTAATTTGAAAAATATTTCAAAACATCTTTCACCATTAATGGGTGCAGAAAGTGCTGTAAAGTTGTAGAAAGTTTTTCACCATAAGTTGTGCGGCGACTGCCGTATCTCTGGACACGTGTTTCTGGCTTTCGGCCGTCATCAGCAGAGAGGAAAGTGTGGCAGAGGGGGTTGTTTGAAAAGCTGCCTAAACGTATTCTCAGGATTTTGTACCACTCAGTAGGCGCACAGGTGCTTCACCAGAGCTCATCAGCTCAAAGATTCACGGGAGCCATTAAATACACAATCCAAAAAGGGAGCAGCCTGTCTTACATTTCAGCTCGAATAGCCCCAAAGCATCATGATAAATGCAGTCATTAGACTGAATTCGGATAATTTTTCTAAAAGTCTTTCACCATAAATGGTTGCAGCAAGTGCTGTAGCATTGTAGAAAGTTTTTCACCATAGGTTGGTGTGGCGAATCCCGTATCTCCAGACACGTGTTTCTGGGTTTCGGCCGTCATCAGCGGAGAGCAAACTGTGGCAGACGGGGTTGCTTGAAATGCCGCCTAAATGTAATCTCAGGTTTTTGTACCACTCAGTAGGCGCACAGGTGCTTCACCAGAGCTCGTCAGCTCAAAGGCTCACGTGGCAGTTAAATACATAATCCATAAAGGGAGCACCCTGTCTTACATTTCAGCTCCAATAGCCCCAAAGCATCATGATAAATGGAGTCATTTGAATGAATCCGAATAATATTTTAAAAAAGTCTTTCACCATTAATGGATGCAGCAAGTGTTGTAACGTTGTAGAAAGTTTTTCACCATAAGTTGGTGCGGCAAATGCCGTATCTCCGGACACGTGTTTCTGGCTTTCGGCCATCATCAGCGGAAAGCAAAGTGTGGTAGACGGGGTTGCTTGAAATGCCGCCTAAATATATTCTCAGGTTTTTGTACCACTCAGTAGGTGCACAGGTGCTTCACCAGAGCTCGTCAGCTCAAAGGCTCACAGGAGCTGTTAAATAGACAGTCCAAAAAGAGAGCACCCTGTCTTACATTTCAGCTCGAATAGCCCCAAAGCATCATGATAAATGCAGTCATTAGAATTAATTTGAATAATATTTTTTAAAGTATTTCACCATAAATGGGTGCAGCAAGTGCTGTAACGTTGTAGAAAGTTTTTCACCATAAGTTGGTGCGGCGAATGCCGTGTCTCCGGACATGTGTTTCTGGCTTTCGGCCGTCATAAGCAGAGAGCAAAGTGTGGCAGACGGGGTTGCTTGAAATGCTGCCTTAACTTATTCTCAGTTTTTTGTACCACTCAGTAGGCATACAGGTGCTTCATCAGCGCTCGTCAGCTCAAAGGCTCACGGGATCCGTTAAATAGACAATCCAAAAAGGGAGCACCCTGTCTTACATTTCATTACATTATAGCTCGAATAGCCCCAGTGCATCATGATAAATGCAGTCATTAGAATGAATTCGACTAATATTTCAAAAAGTCTTTCACCATTAATGGGTGCAGCAAGTGCTGTAACGTTGTAGAACTTTTATCACCATAAGTTGGTGCAGCGAATGCTGTATCTCCGGAAACATGTTTCTAGCTTTCGGCCGTCATAAGCAGAGAGCAATGTGTGGCAGACGGGGTTGCTTGAAATGCTGCCTAAACATATTCTCAGGTTTTTGTACCACTTAGTAGGCGCACAGGTGCTTCACCAGAGCTCATTAGATCAAAGGGTCATGGGAGCCGTTAAATACACAATCCAAAAAGGGAGCACCCTGTCTTGCATTTCAGCCCGAATAGCCCCACAGCATCATGATAAATGCAGTCATTAGAATGAATTCGAATAATATTTCTAAAAGACTTTCACCATAAATGGGTGCAGCAAGTGCTGTAACGTTGTAGAAAGTTTTTCACCATAGGTTGGTGCAGAGAATGCCGTATCTCCGGACACGTGTTTCTGGCTTTCGGCCGTCATCAGCGGAGAGCAAAGTGTGGCAGACGGGGTTTCTTGAAATGCCGCCTAAACGTATTCTCAGGTTTTTGTACCACTCAGCAGGCGCACAGGTGCTTCACCAGAGCTAGTCAGCTCAAAGGCTCACGGGAGCATTTAAATACGCAATCCAAAAAGGGAGCACCCTGTCATACATTTCAGCTCGAATAGCCAAAAAGCATCATGATAAATGCAGTCATTAGAATTAATTTGAATAATATTTCAAAAAGTTTTCACCATTAATAGGTGAAGCAAGTGCTGTAACGTTGTAGAAAGTTTTTCACCATAAGTTGGTGCGGCGAATGCCGTATCTCCGGACACGGGTTTCTGGCTTTCGGCCGTCATCAGCGGAGAGCAAAGTGTGGCAGACGGGGTTGCTTGAAATGCCGCCTAAACGTATTCTCAGGTTTTTGTACCACTTAGTAGGCGCACAGGTGCTTCACCAGAGCTCGTCAGCTCAAAGGCTCACAGGAGCCGTTAAATACACAATCCAAAAAGGGAGCAGCCTGTCTTACATTTCAGCTCGAATATCCCCAAAGCATCATGATAAATGTAGTCATTAGAATGAATTCGAATAATATTTCAAAAAGTCTTTCACCATAAATGGGTGCAGCAAGTGCTGTAACGTTGTAGAAAGTTTTTCACCATAAGTTGGTGCGGCGAATGCCGTATCTATGGACATATGTTTCTGGCTTTCGGGCGTCATCAGCGGAGAGCAAAGTGTGGCAGACGTGGATGCTTCAAATGCCGCCTAAACGTATTCTAAGGTTTTTGTACCACTCAGTAGGAGCACCGGTGCTTCACCAGAGCTCGTCAGCTCAAAGGCTCACGGGAGCCGTTAAATACACAATCCAAAAAGGGAGCACCCTGTCTCACATTTCAGCTCAAATAGCCCCAAAGCATCATGATAAATACAGTCATTCGAATGAATTCGAATAATATTTCAAAAAGTCTTTCACCATAAATGGGTGTAGCAAGTGGTGTAACGTTGTAGAAAGTTTTTTACCATAAGTTGGTGCCGCGAATGCCGTATCTTCAGACACGTGTTTCTGGCTTTCGCCCGTCATCAGCGGAGAGCAAAGTGTGGCAGACGGGGTTGCATGAAATGTCGCCTAAACGTATTGTCAGGTTTTTGTACCACTCAGTAGGTGCACAGGTGCTTCACCAGAGCTCGCCAGCTCAAAGTCTCACAGGAGACGTCAAATATGAAATCCAAAAGGGGAGCACCCTGTCTTACATTATAGCTCGAATAGCCCCAATGCATCATGATAAATGCAGTCACTAGAATGAATTTGAATAATATTTCAAAACGTCTTTCACCATTAATGGGTGCAGCAAGTGCTGTAACGTTGTAGAAAGTTTTTCACCATAAGTTGCTGCGGCGAATGCCGTATCTCTGGGCACGTGTTTCTGGCTTTTGGCCGTCATCAGCATAGAGCAAAGTGTGGCAGGCGGGGTTGCTTGAAATGCTGCGTAAACGTATTCTCAGGATTTTGTACCACTCAGTAGGCGCACAGGTGCTTCACCAGAGCTCGTCAGCTCAAAGGCTCATGGGAGCCATTAAATACACAATCCAAAAAGGAAGCAGCCTGTCTTACATTTCAGGTCGAAAAGCCCAAAAGCATCATGATAAATGCAGTCATTAGAATGAATTCGAATAATATTTCAAAAAGTCTTTCAGCATAAATGGGTGCAGCAAGTGCTGTAATGTTGTAGAAAGTTTTTCACCATTAGTTGGTGTGGCGAATGCCGTATCTCCGGACTTGTGTTTCTGGCTTTCGGCCGTCATAAGCAGAGAGCAAAGTGTGGCAGACGGGGTTGCTTGAAGTGCTGCCTAAACGTATTCTCAGTTTTTTGTACCACTCAGTAGGCGTACAGGTGCTTCACCAGCGCTCGTCAGCTCAAAGGCTCACGGGAGCCGTTAAATAGACAATCCAAAAAGGGAGCACCCTGTCTTACATTTCAGCTCGAATAGCCCCAAAGAATCATGATAAATGCAGTCATTAGAATGAATTTGAATAATATTTCAAAAAGGCTTTCACCATAAATGGGTGTAGCAAGTTGTGCAATGTTGTAGAAAGTTTTTCACCATAAGATTGTGCGGCGAATGCCATATCTTCGGATACTTGTTTCTGGCTTTCGGCCGTCATCAGTGGAGAGCAAAGTGTGGTAGACGGGTTGCTTGAAAAGCCGCCTAAACGTATTCTCAAGTTTTTGTACCACTTAGTAGGCGCACAGGTGCTTCACCAGAGCTGGTCAGCTCAAAGGCTTACGGGAGCCGTTAAATACACAATCCAAAAAGGGAGCACCCTGTCTTACATTTCAGCTCGAATAGCCCCAAAGCCTCATGTTTAATGCAGTCATTAGAATTAATTCGAATAATATTTCAAAAGGTTTTCACCATTAATGGGTGCAGCAAGTGCTGTAACTTTGTAGAAAGTTTTTCACCATAAGTTGGTGCGGCGAATGCCTTATCTCCGGACATGTGTTTCTGGCTTTCGGCCGTCATCAGCGGAGAGCAAAGTGTGGTAGACGGGGTTGTTTGAAATGCCGCCTAAACGTATTCTCAGGTTTTTGTACCACTTAGTAGGCACACAGGTGTTTCACCAGAGCTCGTCAGCTCAAAGGCTTACGGGAGCCGTTAAATACACAATCCAAAAAGGGAGCACCCTGTCTTGCATTTCAGCTCGAATAGCCCCAAAGTATCATGATAAATGCAGTCATTAAAATGAATTTGAATAATATTTCAAAAAGTTTTCACCATTAATGGGTGCAGCAAGTGCTGTAACGTTGTGGAGAGTTTTTCACCATAAGTTGGTGCGGCGAATGCTGTATCTCCGGACATATGTTTCTGGCTTTCGGCTGTCATCAGCGGAGAGCAAAGTGTGGCAGACGGGGTTGCTTGAAATGTGGCCTAAACGCATTCTCAGGTTTTTGTACCACTCAGTAGGCGCACAGGTGCTTCACCAGAGCTCGTCAGCTCAAAAGCTCACGGGAGCCATTAAATACACAATCCAAAAAGGGAGCACCCTGTCTCACATTTCAGCTCAAATAGCCCCAAAGTATCATGATAAATGCAGTCATTAGAATGAATTTGAATAATATTTCAAAAAGTCTTTCACCATAAATGGGTGTAGCAAGTGGTGTAACGTTGTAGAAAGTTTTTCACCATAAGTTGGTGCGGCGAGTGCTGTATCTTCAGACACGTGTTTCTGGCTTTCGGCCGTCATCAGCAGAGAGCAAAGTGTGGCAGACGGGGTTGCTTGAAATGCTGCCTTAACGTATTCTCAGGATTTTGTACCACTCAGTAGGCGCACAGGTGCTTCACCAGAGCTCGTCAGCTCAAAGGCTCATGGGAGCCATTAAATACACAATCCAAAAAGGGAGCAGCCTGTCTTACATTTCAGATATAATAGCCCAAAAGCATCATGATAAATGCAGTCATTAGAATGAATTCGAATAATATTTCAAAAAGTCTTTCACCATAAATGGGTGTAGCAAGTGGTGTAACGTTGTAGAAAGTTTTTCACCATAAGTAGGTGCGGCGAATGCCGTATCTTCAGACAGATGTTTCTGGCTTTCGGCCGTCATCAGCGGAGAGCAAAGTGTGGCAGATGGGGTTGCATGAAATGCCGCCTAAACGTATTCTCAGGTTTTTGTACCACTCAGTAGGTGCACAGGTGCTTCACCAGAGCCCGTCAGCTCAAAGGCTCACAGGAGCCGTCAAATATGAAATCCAAAAGGGGAGCACCCTGTCTTACATTATAGCTCGAATAGCCCCAATGCATCATGATAAATGCAGTCATTAGAATGAATTCGAATAATATTTCAAAAAATCTTTCACCATTAATGGGTGCAGCAAGTGCTGTAACGTTGTAGAAAGTTCTTCACCATAAGTTGGTGCGGTGAATGCCGTATCTCTGGACACGTGTTTCTGGCTTTCGGCCGTCATCAGCAGAGAGCAAAGTGTTGCAGACGAGGTTGCGTAAAATGCTGCCTAAACGTATTCTCAGGATTTTGTACCACGCAGTAGGTGCACAGGTGCTTCACCAGAACTCATCAGCTCAAAGGCTCACGGGAGCCATTAAATACACAATCCAAAAAGGGAGCAGCCTGTCTTACATTTCAGCTCGAATAGCCCCAAAGCATCATGATAAATGCAGTCATTAGAATGAATTTGGATAATATTTCTAAAAGTCTTTCACCATAAATGGGTGCACCAAGTGCTGTAACGTAATAGGTTTTTCACCATTGGTTGGTGTGGCGAATGCCCTATCTCAGGACACGTGTTTCTGGCTTTCGGTCGCCATCAGCGGAGAGCAAAGTGTGGCAGATGGGGTTGCTTGAAATGCCGCCTAAATGTATTCTCAGGTTTTTGTACCACTCAGTAGGCGCACAGGTGCTTCACCAGAGCTCGTCAGCTCAAAGGCTCACGTGCGCGTTAAATACACAATCCAAAAAGGGAGCACCCTGTCTTACATTTCAGCTCGAATGGCCAAAAACATCATGATAAATGCAGTCATTAGAATGAATTTGAATAATATTTCAAAAAGTCTTTCACCGTTAATGGGTGCAGCAAGTGCTTTAACGTTAAAGAAAGTTTTTCACCATAAGTTGGTGCAGCGAATGCCGTATCTCCGGAAACATGTTTCTAGCTTTCGGCCGTCATAAGCAAAGAGCAATGTGTGGGAGACGGGGTTGCTTGAAATGCTGCCTAAACGTATTCTCAGGTTTTTGTACCACTCAGTAGGTGCACAGGTGCTTCACCAGAGCTCGTCAGCTCTAAGGCTCACGGGAGCCATTAAATACACAATCCAAAAAGGGAGCAGCCTGTCTTACATTTCAGCTCGAATAGCCCCAAAGCATCATGATAAATGCAGTCATTAGAATGAATTTGGATAATATTTCTAAAAGTATTTCACCATAAATGGGTGCACCAAGTGCTGTAACGTAATAGGTTTTTCACCATTGGTTGGTGTGGCGAATGCCGTATCTCAGGACACGTGTTTCTGGCTTTCGGTCGCCATCAGCGGAGAGCAAAGTGTGGCAGATGGGGTTGCTTGAAATGCCGCCTAAATGTATTCTCAGGTTTTTGTACCACTCAGTAGGCGCACAGGTGCTTCACCAGAGCTCGTCAGCTCAAAGGCTCACGTGCCCGTTAAATACACAATCTAAAAAGGGAGCACCCTGTCTTACATTTCAGCTCGAATGGCCCAAAACATCATGATAAATGCAGTCATTAGAATGAATTTGAATAATATTTCAAAAAGTCTTTCACCGTTAATGGGTGCAGCAAGTGCTTTAACGTTAAAGAAAGTTTTTCACCATAAGTTGGTGCAGCGAATGCCGTATCTCCGGAAACATGTTTCTAGCTTTCGGCCGTCATAAGCAAAGAGCAATGTGTGGCAGACGGGCTTCCATCAAATTCTGCCTAAACGTATTCTCAGGTTTTTGTATCACTCAGTAGGCGCACAGGTGCTTCACCAGAGATCATTAGCTCAAAGGCTCATGGGAGCCATTAAATACACAATCCAACAAGGGAGCAGCCTGTCTTGCATTTCAGATCGAATAGCCCAAAAGCATCATGATAAATGCAGTCATTAGAATGAATTCGAAAAATATTTCAAAAAGTCTTTCACCATAAATGGGTGTAGCAAGTGGTGTAACGTTGTAGAAAGTTTTTCACCATAAGTTGGTGCGGCGAATGCCGTATCTTCAGACACGTGTTTCTGGCTTTCGGCCGTCATCAGCGGAGAGCAAAGTGTGGCAGACGGGGTTGCTTGAAATGCTGACTAAATGTATTCTCAGGATTTTGTACCACTCAGTAGGCGCACAGGTGCTTCACCAGAACTCGTCAGCTCAAAGGCTCATGGGAGCCATTAAATACACAATCCAAAAAGGGAGCAGCCTGTCTTACATTTCAGATCGAATAGCCCAAAAGCATCATGATAAATGCAGTCATTATAATGAATTCAAATAATATTTCAAAAAGTCTTTCACCATAAATGGGTGCAGCAAGTGCTGTAATGTTGTAGAAAGTTTTTCACCATAATTTGGTGCGGCGAATGCCGTATCTCCGGACAGGTGTTTCTGTCTTTCGGCCGTCATAAGCAGAGAGCAAAGTGTGGCAGACGGGTTTGCTTGAAATCCTGCCTAAACGTATTCTCAGTTTTTTGTACCACTCAGTAGGCGTACAGGTGCTTCACCAGCGCTCGTCAGCTCAAAGGCTCACGGGAGCCGTTAAATAGACAATCCAAAAAGGGAGCGCCCTGTCTTACATTTCAGCTCGAATAGCTCCAAAGAATCATGATAAATACAGTCATTAGAATTAATTTGAATAATATTTCTAAAAGTTTTCACCATTAATGGGTGCATCAAGTGCTGTAACGTTGGGGAAAGTTTTTCACCATAAGTTGGTGCGGCGAATGCCGTATCTCCGGACATATGTTTCTGTCTTTCGGCTGTCATCAGCGGAGAGCAAAGTGTGGCAGACGGGGTTGCTTGAAATGCAGCCTAAACGTATTCTCAGGTTTTTGTACCACTCAGTAGGCGCACAGGTGCTTCACCAGAGCTCGTCAGCTCAAAAGCTCACGGGAGCCGTTAAATACACAATTCAAAAAGGGAGCACCCTGTCTTACATTTCAGCTCAAATAGCCCCAAAGCATCATGATAAATGCAGTCATTAGAATGAATTTGAATAATATTTCAAAAAGTCTTTCAACATAAATGGGTGTAGCAAGTGGTGTAACGTTGTTGAAAGTTTTTCACCATAAGTTGGTGTGGCGAATGGCGTATCTTCAGACACGTGTTTCTGGCTTTCGGCCGTCATCAGCGGAGAGCAAAGTGTGGCAGATGGGGTTGCATGAAATGCCTCCTAAACGTATTCTCAGGTTTTTGTACCACTTAGTAGGTGCACAGGTGCTTCACCAGAGCCCGTCAGCTCAGAGGCTCACAGGAGCCGTCAAATATGAAATCCATAAGGGAAGCACCCTGTCTTACATTATAGCTCCAATACCCCAATGCATCATTATAAATGCAGTCATTAGAATGAATTTGAATAATATTTCAAAAAGTCTTTCACCATTAATGGGTGCAGCAAGTGCTGTAACGTTGTAGAAAGTTTTTCACCATAAGTTGGTGCGGTGAATGCCGTATCTCTGGACACGTGTTTCTGGCTTTCGGCCGTCATCAGCAGACAGCAAAGTGGGGCAGACGGGGTTGCTTGAAATGCCGCCTAAATGTATTCTCAGGTTTTTGTACCACTTAGTAGGCGCACAGGTGCTTCACCAGAGCTCATCAGCTCAAAGGCTCACGTGCCCTTTAAATACACAATCCAAAAAGGGAGCACCCTGTCTTATATTTCAGCTCGAATAGCCCCAAAGCATCATGATAAATGCAGTCATTAGAATGAATTCAAATAATATTTCAAAAAGTCTTTCACCGTTAATGGGTGCAGCAAGTGCTTTAACATTGTAGAAAGTTTTTCACCATAAGTTGGTGCAGCGAATGCCATATCTCCGGAAACATGTTTCTAGCTTTCGGCCGTCATAAGCAAAGAGCAATGTGTGGGAGACGGGGTTGGTTGAAATGCTGCCTAAACGTATTCTCAGGTTTTTGTACCACTCAGTAGGTGCACAGGTGCTTCAACAGAGCTCGTCAGCTCTAAGGCTCACGGGAGCCATTAAATACACAATCCAAAAAGGGAGCACCCTGTCGTACATTTCAGCTTGAATAGCCCCAAAGCATCATGATAAATGCAGTCATTATAATGAATTTTGAATATTTCAAAAAGTCTTTCACCATTGATGGGTGCAGCAAGTGCTGTAACGTTGTAGAAAGTTTTTCACCATAAGTTGGTGCAGCGAATGCCGTATCTCCGGAAACATGTTTCTAGCTTTCGGCCGTCACAAGCAGAGAGCAATGTGTTGCAGACGGGGTTGCTTGAAATGCTGCCTAAACGTATTCTCAGGTTTTTGTACCACTCAGTAGACGCACAGGTGCTTCACCAGAGCTCATTAGCTCAAAGGCTCATGGGAGCCGTTAAGTACACAATCCAAAAAGGGAGCACCCTGTCTCACATTTCAGCTCGAATAACCCCAAAGCATCATGATAAATGCAGTCATTAGAATGAATTCGAATAATATTTCAAAAGGTCTTTCACCATAAATTGGTGCAGCAAGTGCTGTAATGTTGTAGAAAGTTTGTCACCATAAGTTGGTTCGGCGAATGCAGTGTCTCCGGACATGTGTTTCTGGCATTCGGCCGTCATCAGTGAAGAGCAAAGTGTGGCTGACGGTGTTGCTTGAAATGCAGCCTAAACGTGTTCTCAGTTTTTTGTACCAATTAGTAGGCGCACAGGTGCTTCACCAGATCTCGTCAGCTCAAAGGCTCACGGGAGCCGTTAAATTCACAATCCAAAAAGGGAGCACCCTGTCTTACATTTCAGAACGAATAGCCCCAAAGCATCATGATAAATGCAGTCATAAGAATGAATTCGAAAAATATTTCGAAAAGTCTTTAACCATAAATGGGTCCAGCAAGTTTTGTAACGTTGTAGAAAGTTTTTCACCATAAGTTGATACGGCGAAAGCCGTATTTCTGGACACGTGTTTCTGGCTTTCGGCCGTCATCAGTGGAGAGCAAAATGTGGGAGAAGGGGTTGCTTGAAATGCCGCTTAAACGTATTCTCAGGTTTTTGTACCACTCAGTAGGTGCACAGGTGCTTCACCAGAGCTCGTCAGCTCAAAGGCTCATGGGAGCCGTTAAATACACAATCCAAAAAGGGAGCACCCTGTCTTACATTTCAGCTCGAATAGCCCCAAAGCATCCTGATTAATGCAGTCATTAGAATGAATTCTAATGATATTTCAAAAAGTTTTTTTAAAAGACTGCATTTACCATGATGCCTTAGGGCTATTTTCCGCTTGAATGCAAGGCAGTGTGCTTGCTTTTTCTTTTTGGATGTCTAAATGACGGCTCCCGTGAGCCTCTTGCTGACGAGCACTGGTGATGCACCTGTGCGCCTACTGAGTGGTACAAACACCTGTGAAGACGTTTGGCGGCATTTCAAGTGACCCCTTCAGTTACATACGCTCTCTGCTGATGACGGCCGAAAGCCAGACACACATGTCCAGAGATACAGCACTCGCTGCACCTACCTTAGATGAAAGACTTTCTACAGCGATACGGCACTTGCCGCACCTACTATGGGTGAATAATGCTGTGAAAAATTCTCCCCAAAAAGTCTCGCTATTTATATTTAAATGACTGCATTTACCATGATGCCTTGGGGCTATTTTCCGCTTGAATGCAAGGCAGTGTGCTCCCTTTTTCTTTTTGGATGTCTAAATGACGTCTAACGTGAGCCTCTTGCTGACGAGCACTGGCGATGCACCTGTGTGCCTACTGAGTGGTACAAAAACCTGTGAAACACATGGCGGCATTTCAAGTGACCCCTTCAGTTACATACGCTCTCTGGTGATGACGGCCGAAAGCCAGAAACACGTGTCCAGAGATACGTCACTCGCTGCACCTACCTTAGGTGAAAGCCTTTTTACAGTGATACGGCATTTGCTTCACCTACTTAGGGTGAATAATTTTTTGAAAAATTCTCGCTATTTATTTTGAAATGACTGTATTTACCCTGATGCCTTGGGGCTATTTTCCGCTTGAATTCAAGGCAGTGTGCTCCCTTTTTCTTTTTGGATGTCTAAATGACGGCTTCCGTGAGCCTCTTGCTGATGACCACTGGCGATGCACCTGTGCGCCTACTGAGTAGGACAAAAACCTGTGAAGACGTTTGGCGGCATTTCAAGTGACCCCTTCAGTTACATACGCTCTCTGCTGATGACGGCCGAAAGCCAGAAACACGTGTCCAGAGATACGGCACTCGCTGCACCCACCTTAGGTGAAAGACTTTCTATAGCGATATGGCACTTGCTGCACCTACTTAGGTTGAATAATTTTCTGAAAAAATCTCGCTATTTATATTTAAATGGCTGCGTTTACCATGATGCATTGGGGCTATTTTCTTCTTGAATGCAAGGCAATGTGCTCCCTTTTTCTTTTTGGATGTCTAAATGACGGCTCCCGTGAGCCTCTTGCTGACGAGCACTGGCGATATACCTGTGCGCCTATTGAGTGGTACAAAATCCTGTGAAGACGTTTGGCGGCATTTCAATTGACCCCTTCAGTTACATAAGCTCTTTGCTGATGACGGCCGAAAGCCAGAAACACGTGTCCAGAGATACGGCACTCGCTGCACCTACCTTAGGTGAAAGACTTTCTACAGCGATACGGCACTTGCTGCACCTACTTAGGGTGAATAATTTTTAAAAAATTCTCGCTATTTATATTTAAATGACTGCATTTGCCATGATGCCTTGGGGCTATTTTCCACTTGAATGCAAATCAGAGGTCAACTCAGTAAGTTGAGCAATGCAGGATGGAGTGGTGGGGACCTTCGCCAGGCTGTGCACAAAGGAATCCTTGCAAAAGTGCACAGAAGCCCTAGCAGCTGCATTTCACGCAGTACACAGGATTACTGTCTGGCATGGGAGGCAAGGACTTACCTCCACCAAATTTGGACAGAAGGACCACTGGACTGTCAGAGTCACTTGGATCCAGCTCGTGTGTTCCATTGACCACGCTCGTCAAGATGAGAGGGGACCCAGAGGACCGGTGATGCAGAAGTTTGGCGCCTGCAGTAGCAGGGGGAAGATTCCGTCGACCCATGGGAGATTTCTTCTTGGCTTCCAGTGCAGGGTGAAGGCAGACAGCCCTCAGAGCATGCACCACCAGGAAACAGTCGAGAAAGCCGTCAGGATTAGGTGCTACAATGTTGCTGGTAGTCGTCTTGCTACTTTGCTACTTTGTTGCGGTTTTGCAGGCGTCCTGGAGCAGCCAGCGGTCGATCCTTGGCAGAAATTGAAGAGGGAAGTGCAGAGGAACTCTGGTGAGCTCTTGCATTTGGTATCTGAAGAGGAACCCACAGGAGAGACCCTAAATAGCCCTCAGAGGACGATTGGTTGCCTAACCGGGTAAGAGCCTATCAGGAGGGGTCTCTGACATCACCTGCTGGCACTGGCCACTCAGATGCCTCCATTGCGCCCTCACACCTCTGCATTCAAGATGACAGAGGTCTGAGACACATTGGAGGAGCTCTGGGCACCACCCCTGGGGTGGTGATGGACAGGTGAATGGTCACTCCCCTTTCGTTTGTTCAGTTTCACGCCAGAGCAGGGGCTGGGGGCTCCCTGAACTGGTGTAGACTGGTTTATGCAAGGAGGGCACCATCTGTGCCCTTCAAAGCATTTCCAGAGGCCAGGAGAGGCTACTCCTCTCAGGCCCTTAACACCTATTTCCAAAGGGAGAGGGTGTAAAACTCTCTCTCAGAGAAAATTATTTGTTCTGCCTTCCTGGGGCCGGGCTGCCAAAACCTGTCTGAGGGTTGGCCGCAGCAGTAGCTGCAGAGAAAACCCCAGAGAGCTAGTTTGGCAGTAACAGGGTTCCATGCTGGAGTCCCGGGATGTATGGGATTGTCCCCACAATACCAGAATGGTTGGGGTGACAATTCCATGATCCTAGACATGTTACAAGGCCATGTTCGGAGTTGCCATTGTGAAGCTACATATAGGTATTGACCTACATGTAGTGCACGCGTGTAATGGTGTCCCCGCACTCACAAAGTCCGGGGAATTTGCCCTGAACAATGTGGGGGCACCTTGGCTAGTGCCAGGGTGCCCTCACACTAAGTAACTTTGCACCTAACCTTCACCAAGTGAGGGTTAGACATATAGGTGACTTATAAGTTACTTAAGTGCAGTGTAAACTGGCTGTGAAATAACGGGGATGTTATTTTACTCAGGCTGCAGTAGCAGTCCTGTGTAAGAATTGTCTGAGCTCCCTATGGGTGGCAAAAGAAATGCTGCAGCCCATGGGGATCTCCTGGAATCTCAATACCCTGGGTACCTAGGTACCATATACAAGGGAATTATAAGGGTATTCCAGTATGCCAATGAGAATTGGTAAAATTAGTCACTAGCATGCAGTGACAATTTTAAAAGAAGAGAGAGCATAAACACTGAGGTTCTGGTTAGCAGAACCTCAGTGATACAGTTAGGAGCCACACAGAGAACACATACAGGGCATACTTTATGAACACTGGGGTCCTGACTAGCAGGATCACAGTGACACATAAGCAAAAACAACCATACATACAGAAAAAATGGTGGTAACATGCCAGGCAAGATGGTACTTTCCAACAGTCAGCAAATCTAGTAATATTTGTGTGGAGATGTCCAATACAATAGTTTTTCCTCATGTATAATTGTTACAATCCCAATGTGATGAGTCTCCTGTTGACACAAATCACATGTGATGCCCATAACAAAGGTTGTACAATGCACAGGGACATTTTGATCATGTTGTTGTCATACATGACAATACTACATGGTTGATAAATTACACTTACACAAAACCTGTGTTTAAGGTGTATTTATTTGAGAGTGCAAAACAATATGTGTGAATTTGGACAAAACTAACAGAGAGCAAACAGTAAATAGTTCAGTATTTGTGGCTGAAATCTCAGGGCAGCTGCTACACTATTTGGAAACACAAGTCAAGGTTACTTATAACATAAGAAAATGGATTTAGGTTTCAGAAAAGTCAACAGGGTGTATCTGTGGCACACAAGGGGAACAATCAGGAGAGCTTCACTTCCTGGCAGTGGGTTTTGCCTTGGCATTTGCTCCTCCTGGACATTCACGTTTGCAGGGTGGGGGGTTCCTCTGCTACAGAGGGTGGGATATCTGAGGCATGTCCTTCTTCTGCCAGGGCCTCCATTCTACTAGCCGCTGCAGATGTAGAAGGGCCAGATGAGTCATTACTAGTGGAAGCGGCCTGATGTTGTTGGCAGACCTACTCAGGGTTGTGTTGATATGCCTCAGCACCCCAGCAATGGAACCCAAGATGGCATGTTATGCCTGCCACTGCTGCAGGATTTCCTGGTGAATGTCCCTCTGCATCTATTTGATTTCCCCCATCATGGTGACTTCCTGGTCCACCATGCTTTTGAAATTTTGGTAGGCTCCCAAGACATGGTAGATGGTTTCCTGGTCAGTATTGTCCCTTAAAGCCCCCACCCCCTGGCCCACACCATCCCCCTACATACCCTACCCCCATGTGCCTGTGCCCCAGCACAGTGTGTCCACTCCCACTGGTGGCAGGACCATCATTGTCAGGGGTGACAAGGTGAGACTCAGGTACCTGTACTGCGGGGCACACAATGGATGAGACAGTCCTTGGGACACAGGTTTGAGGGTGAATGGTTGCCTGTGATGTTGATGCTACAGAGCTGGGAGGAGTGGAAGTGAGCAGGGTGAAGCTGACAGTTGTTGACTGACCAGGTGTCACTAATGGGCAAGCTTCGTCCTCAGTGTCCACACATCCAGGGGTGTGGTCCTCACTGTGGCCTTCATCCAGAGGGGAAGTGGCAGTCTCTGGTATTCTTTCCATGGTGGCAATTGCAAGATTACCTGTGGGAGAACACAGGGTTGCTGTAAGTGATACAACAAGTAATGTTTAATTTAGAGTATTAGTGATGTTGTGTGAGATGCACACAGTGCCTTAACAATGCCAGCTGCTGCAAAAGCTTACTTAGTACAACATGAGACTCTGTAATTTCAATACCATACACCATGCTTAAAGATGTTAAATTATGTTGGTGGTAATTAGACTGCTGATACCATCTTATGTTGACAGACTACTGACATGGGTGTTCATCTTTGTTGCCTAGTGAAGTGTCTGGCATGATACATGACAGAAAATAAGCTGGACAATGCACAAAAGTGTCAAAGTAGGGGCACAGTATGGGAGCAAGCAATTTAAAGTGACCCCTATCTGGATGTACTGTATGTGTATCCACTTTGGCATCTAGATTTCAACCCCAGGTGAGTGAATTTAAATCTTGGGAATCTTTTTTCTGAGGGCCGTTTGATTGGGCACTCAGCTGTAGCTGTGTTTAGCTTGAAATAATAGTGGGAGTGTGCCTTTGTATTGCTGTCATTACCATACACTATTTCACAGTTGGACCTTCATGATGGGTTAGATTGGTAGTTAATTTCACATGCATGGCATCTCACTTTTGGTGCGCTGTTCAGGTTTTCTTAATGGTGGGATATTGCCTTTTGGGAGTCGTGCTATCAGTTCCCAGTACTTCACATGCCATTTCCAAGGGCTGTGGTGCCAGATGATTTTAGTGGACATGTGTCATGCCAGAGAGGGGTACTAGGACATTTAGACAGAGGGTTAGTGGATGGTTTGTCAACTGAGGTGGGGTAAGGTGGTGAGGGAGCATAAAGGACCAAACAATTGCGTGACATGAATTTTGTGGAGACTTACCCAACTCTACTCCCCCAGGTATTTCACAAGATGTGAAAGTAGGGGGAGGAGGTGGGGCCCCCAGCTAGTCTTCAGTACTGTAGTGTAGCCATTTTTAATATAGCCTTTGTGCGTTTGCTTAAAACATTAGGCCTCTGTGCACTTTGATCTAGATGCATTTTATTCAGCCTCGCACTGTTATTTTTCAATAACCAGTTTCACGGTCTTGTTTTATTTTCTTCTATCACACTGTTTAGCTTACTTCAGCACCGGAGTTCTCAAACAATACATTATTGCTCGCTCTGTGCTCCAGTCAAGGATACAGTCTGGTACATTGCCGATAGACGTGGTAGGAGTTTAGTCTTTAGGGTTCGTAGAAAGTACAGATTCTTACGTAGGGACGTTTCTTAGAACACCGGCGTGTTAATTATAAAAACACTTCCTAGTCTTAGTACAGGCAAGAGGGATATTCCGACCAGGGAACCACAACTAGACGCTGACTGCCCTGTTGCAGATGCTGATCCAGATCACAGGCCTTTGCTCAGGTATGAGGGTTGATGTCCTCCAGGGGAACCTGAAAGGCAGGCTTAGAGCTTAACATGCTGTGCTCAAATAGAACTTAGAAGAGAGAACGTAATCTAGTAGCACTATGATAGCGTTATTTCTATGTTTTACTCTCCTCGTTACTATTTCAATCCTACTGTGTTGTATGGTTCTGGTTATTGCGGCTCACGCCTTGTTATCTAAAATGCAGTTGTTTTATTAAATCAATCTGTAAAACTTAAACTGCCTCTGTCATTTGTATATGAGACCACATTGGGTATGAGAGAACTGGTTGGGATCTGAGTGACCACGACTTCCCTGGGAAGTACTAAGATGTCATGCGCTCGGCTGCCCAATTATCTCTTCCCTCTGGGAGAGATGAGGCACTGCTAGTTAGCCGGAGCAAAACCGGATTGGGGGTGACAAGGGTCCTTCACCGTGGGTTAGACTTAGTCCCCCACACTGTGAACGATCTTGCCACCCAAAAATCCAGTAGTCTCATTAGGATAATGAGAGCCTACGCGACATGGCGCCGCCAACGTTTGGTCTGGCTCTAATTTTCGGGTCCACCAGTCTCTTTCGGTCTCATATATTATAATGATCTCTCAGTTCCTTTAACGGAGACGTCCGTGGCACTGAGGACTTCCACCACCGCGATATAGGTAATCCTAGATATAGCGGATGGTTGTTCAAGCTTGAACCTTAAAAGGAAAGATCCCGTTTGGGGTGTGCCTTGTCTGAACAGTCGCTGTTTTTCTAATGGCGAATCCCCAGGTAATACAAATAGCTCTTAATATGAGACAACCGCTCACAGCGCATTTGCATGCACATGGTCTTACGAACCAGGGGGGTCCAGTCACGTTTGTGGTGGCCGCCCATGCAGCCTATAGAACAGAACTTTTTTACTCTTGGGTCACATTTCCAGCAGTTGATGGGAACACAAATACATTTCACACATACACGATTGCGAATGCCCCTCTATCTTTTCAAGAGCATAATAATTGGCTTGATAGTGCCTTACCCCATACAATATTACCAGTACGGTTAGGTCCACTGAGTAATGATGGTCCAACCTGGCCTTTATTGGCCACATATACACCTCATCCTGCAGTTGCAAATATGCCGGTGGCTGAAGTTCGTCGTTTATATACAGATATAACGGCTACATGTAGACGCTTAGTACAATTTGTGATGCAGACACTAAACACAAACCCAGCGCGTGCTGCTCCAGCTCAACAACATGCAGTAGCTCCAGGCATAAACCCAGCGACTGTACACTCTATCATGGGTAAGGTTCCAGCCAAACGGGAAGAGACTCCATTTTGGCTGGCGCAAAAAATTAATATGCTGGAGGCGGTATTTCCCCATACGGGACCTCAGGATAAACATAGAATATTAACAATGTGTTTACCGTTTGGAATGGTTCCCACAGTGGAACATTGTAATACATGGGGCACAGTGTTTGCCGCGCTCTACACAACAGCACGCTGTACACTGACATTGGCAAACCTACCGGAAGTGCTTAAGCAAATTCAGGATGAATAGGGGGCTTCCCCAGCCTTAGATTTGGGAATGCAACTGATGGGTAATTTTGCCACGGTTTCTTCAATAATACTAAGTAATCTCAAAGGGGAGGCAGTCGCATTAGCGGTGCGTATGCGGCTCCGTGACGTCCCACAACTAGATCAGGAGCGGGAACTGCCTAAAATAATAGCGGAAACATATTCCAGTATCGGTCGAGATAGCCTAGGGGCTAGACCACAGAAACTTCAGTTTCAAGGAAAAAATTGTAAAGATAATACTAAACAGCAACCTGAGGGTAATAAAAAGCGCTGGGAGAAAAAACAACAGACACCTAGAAAAGAAAGGGGAGAATCTCCGAGACCGGAGACCCCGCAGACTAGGTATAATCTCAGAAATAGGGATAGCTTGAAAACGCCTGATAGATATCAATACACTGATACACACCAATCTCGTTCCTTTCAGGACTCATCAGAAAAGAGAAATGAGAGAGGTGGGCGGTCAGAGTGGAGAACAGAGTACGTGAAACTGAGGCAGGAATCACAACGCTCTTCAGAGGTTTCTGTCAAGAAGGAAGAGAAACCGATACAACAAAAACAACAGTTTAAAAAGAAAAAGGTGGCAGCAGTCTCAATTAGACATGCCACACAGGAAGAGAGTTCTCTTGAAGAACAAGAAGTGGGCACTAGCACTGTTAGACAGCGTGGCAGAGGTCACAATAGTTCGCCGGAATCTTCTAGAGCATCTGGAGGTGAAAGCAACTGATGACTTCATACAAGTTGAAACAGCAGATATGCGTGTCTCTGAACCCGATAGGGTTTATACAGTGACTTTACAATTGGAAGGAGACATTGAACGCACTATAAACGCAATCTTTTGGGATCGTGTAGTCAAGATATATATCATTTTCCTGGCTGAACAGGATTGGCCGCCTGACTTTGTTTGCACATGCCCAGTTGGGGAGGAGGTTATTAAACCTTCATTCTCACCACTTGTTTCAGGGGAACTCGCTGAGTCCTATAGCATCAAATGGGCTCTAGCACAAGCACCTGCCTTATATAGAAATCACATAGGGTGGGATAGGGATTCTCCATATCATGTAATTCTGATTAAAGGTGAACCTCAGCCACAACCGCAATATCCAATAAAACATGAAGCAAGGGCACCAGTGAGAGAAATACTTACACAATTAGAATAATAGGGAGTAATTGAACCCTGTGTCTCGCCGATGAATAATCCCTTATTCCCTCTAGCTAAACCGGACCATTCATATAGAATAGTCTTAGACTACAGACATTTGAACGGACATACACGTACATATGCTATACAAAATTCACATAGCGCAGCACTAATGAACAACATTGTGCGGAAAAAGTACAAAACGACCTTAGATATCTCGAATGGTTTCTTCTGCCAGAATATAGCACCAGAAAGTAGGGACCTCACAAGTTTTAGTGCGTTAGGCTCCCAGAAAAAATTATGTTGTTTGCCTCAGGGGTATAAGAATAGCCTAGGACTGTTTGCGGCTCGTGTGACTGAAATATTGCACGGGTTGGACCCTGAAGCATTGTCATGTGTAGATGATATATATCTCACGGATGACGAGTTACTACAACATTTAAGACGAGTAGCCCGCATTGTTGTAGGGTTTGCCAAAATTGGCTACAAATTTGACTTCAAAAAGTGAAAAATTGCCTTCCTCAGCGTCATATTCCTGGGATATGAGCTGTCAAACGAAGGTAAGAGCCTAGCGCCACAATTCTTAGAAAAATTTGCACAATTACAACCTCCTAATACGATTAAGAAACTCCAATCATTGTTGGGATTTCTAAATTTTTGCAGAACATACATTCCTGATTACGCTACATGCGTAAAACCATTATACGAATTAATACGTCCTGATTTTTCAAGCAAATTTTGGACGATTGAGCATACGCATACTCTTTGAAAGTTGCAAGCAGATCTCCTAGCTGCAAAACATTTACATACACGGGACAATAAGACACATTTGGTCATCAGGGTAATAGCTGGGGCCATTGGGTTTACATATGTCACCTTTAATGAAGGTGAGACAGTCCCGATAGGATACAAGTCTCACTTGTATTCAGCTGCTGAACAACGATTCGCGGCAACAGAGAAAATTCTCACTGCTGTACAGATGGCCGTTATTAAAGAACGACCTCTTGCCCAGGGCAAACGCATTATAGTCGTTTCCCCCATTCCGGCCCTAGAGGCTGTTACGAAAGCGAGTGTTCCTAACGCAAAAGCATTACACCCGCGATGGATACAATGGGCTACGTCTTTAACAGCCACTGATGTAGATTACATTTTTGACCCAAAGCTACAGACACAGGAATTTCTGCAATATGAAACTGAATATCCAGTTCCCGCTGACACGTTGCCTATTGATCACTATCAAGTAGTCATGTACACCGATGGCTCTGCGCAACCGGCGGTGGGGACAAAACACCAATATTCTGCTGCATGTGCAGTAGTGAGCGGCCATTTGGAGGGGGAGAAATTCTGCCCCCAACATACTTATACACAAACATTAGGGGACTGTACAGCACAATTGGCTGAGCTGAAAGCTCTATTGATGGCTCTAGAACATACGGATCCGACACAGTTCACACTGATTGTTTGTGATTCATATTATTGTGTCCAGTCTTTTAATGAATACCTGCATTACTGGCGATTGAATGGGTTTAGAGATTTAAAGGGCAACACCATAAAACACAGACTACTGTGGGGGAAGGTAGCAGACCTGAAGGAGACGCTACCCAAAGTCCATATTGTACATACTCTTGGACACCAGCGCGTTGGAATACACGTTGCTGGGAATACTTTGGCTGATGAAGCCGCAAAGTCGGCAGTGGCAGTTGCCACTGTGGCCGTAGTTACTCATTCGAGTTCCAAACCAGACACAGAGATTTTGGCTACCATAAAAGCTACGGTTGATGGCACGCCTTATCCTAAAGGATTTCCTAATAAATATCAATACTTCATAGGAAGTATGCTGAATGCTGAGGTTAAAATTCCGGGCGTAGGCGTACGCGAGATTCCCAATAAAGTTGTAAGACCTCAATTGATTAATGCAGCGCATGAGGGGGTGGCATCTGCACATGCTTGCGTGGCCGCCACAATTTCGCTGTTACGGGCCCGTAATTGGTGGCCTGGTCTCTATAAGGAGACGAAGCAGTATGTCCTTTGTTGTGACATCTGTCAACAAATTAAAGTCTCAACAGCTAAGCGCCCACCGCAGACGTCCCTCTTAATATCAAACAGACCATTACAATGTGTGTACTTGGATCATTGCGGTCCACTCCCACCAGACAGTGCATACAAATATATACTAGTCGCTGTTGATTCTTGCTCCAGATTTGTGCGGGTATGGCCACAGCGCTCGGCTGACGCTCGAACTGTTATTAAAGATTTGCGTGTCTTTGTCGGTACATATGCAGTTGCGGCGTTCCATTCAGACTAGGGCCCTGCTTTTGCCTCAAGGGCATTCAGAGACACCATGGTTTCGTTGGGGGTCCAGCTCCAGTTCTCGTCTCCATTTCATCCCGAGGGAAATTCTGTCGTGGAGCGATTAAATTGGGATTTAAAGCAACCTTTAACGGCAAGAGTCTTAGGTACGGGTCGTAGTTGGCTAACCCACCTGTATGGAGTACAGAGAGCACTGAATAACTTGCCTAGAAGGTCCATGTGGGGTCGTACATCATATGAGTGCCTGCTCAGAACACAAATGTTTGTTCCAGATCTAGATGGTCCTGGTGTGGAGGTGGCGGAAACGCCTTTTGACATAAATGATCGTGTCACTGTTTTGCAGGAATTACAACAGTTCCGTGAAGATAACTCTTCTAAAAGTGCTGCCTCCACAGGAATTAAGGATGTGCCAGTAACGCCTACTGGTTGGATTCCCAGAGTTGGGGATCTTGTGCGTGAAAGGTCGCAGTGAAAAACTAATTTGGCCCTTCTTATCGAGCACCAGTCCCTGTGTTGTGGATACACGGAACAAGAACTGTTATTTTACCACCTTTGCCAGGTGCCAAAGAAAATTGCTTTGTTTCCATTGACAATGTCAAGTTACATGTGGCCGATTCTGCACAGCAGACCAAGAGGAATGTCCAGTAGTTCCTGAATTCCTCTCACTACTGGAGAAGATGTTCCGCTCCAAGTTATTTATACCAACACTGTTGCCTCTCCGAGCTTGGGGAGGGTGGAAGATGATCTTGCGATAGTTCCACTGACGGCAAATAATTTGGAAACATTTGATCGAGTCACCATGACTGCTGATGTTGCAGGTGGTGTTATCTACAGTGTACCACCGCGAGAAACACCTACTCCTCCTTTGAACATGGCGGCACCTTTTGCAAGAACTGCCTCTGGGTACTTTGCCAACGACGACGATGGTCTATCGGATTCATTTGCCTCTTCAACACCTGACCCAGGTCCACGTAAGCTGATTTATTGGCTTAAAGATACGTATTTTGTTTTTCCTTGGAACTATCTGTGGCTCTTATTGACTATGATAGCATTTTTTCTGTGGATAGGGTTTGTCGTTACCTTTTTTCTGTTGATACATGGTAATTTTCTTCCTGAGAGATCAGCGGTTCAACAGGTGGAGGAGGTGTTGAAGCCACATTTTCCATCACATAAGGTTCGAAGAGACTTGTCATTTGTGAACATTTCTGCAGTGCCAATTCCGTATGGGATTGTTTGGGATAAAGTAATGTTTGATATATACGGTCCCACTGAGATAATTCAAATACCGTATGTTCTAAAGTTATCTATGAATGATATTGTGATACCAGGCATTGTATCTGATGATTGGGACGTGAAGACAGTTGATTCCATGATGACTGAGTTGCAATATTATACTGTCTATGAGAATGAAGACGTTTACCAGTTTAAAGACAATTATGGTGACATGTTTTGTTATAATTATTATGGGCACCACTTTATACATAAAGCCAATAGTCCAAAGACAATATTTGACTACATGCAATGGGAGCATTGCCCAACTCCCCCGCGAGGGAGTTCTAAAACATATTCTGACAAATTTGCGTATTTTTCTGGGCATCATCAAATGAATGCTAAGTCATATTATTTTAAGTTAACTTTGTATAAAGATAAGCAAATGTTGTTGACTAATACGAAATTCAAATACTCAGATTCCTTTGTTTCTCGACTGTCAATTGAAGGTTATGAATAGTGGTCCAAAAATGTTGATTTGAAAAGTGTTTGGGGAACAAAACATTGGCAGACACAGGGTAGAGAAACATTGTTTAGAGCATGTCTCATTCCCGTCCAAATGTTTTTTTTAAATGAAACTGTGCAACAGACAAGCTGTTTGGGCTTAGCAACAATTAGAGAATTGAATATACCTGGTATACCTGTCCCTACCAAAATGAAGGATTGGCAGAAATATATCAATACCACTTTTAGTGAACTTACAGACTGGTTTCAGAATGGTACTTTTAACACTTCATTGTCACGTCCGGGTGGGTGGTTATTGTGGCCTATAGACACCAACGGGTGTCATCAACCGTTTTGTCACCTCCTCGGGTTGGTTTCTGGACAAGTAGGGCAGACCCTCGCTACATATCACCTGAACATGCTGAAATTATAACTACATATAGCGTGGGAAAATTGTGTCAGCAATGGTTAAAATCATCTACGCTAGATGCAGTTAAAACACATCTCACTCTCCTGTCTAATAACACTGGCTTGCAAGATTTTTTGTCAGGCGGACAAGTAGGAAACGTTTTTTGTACGAAGTGTACTATGAAATGTGGAAACTTTCCCAACAAGAGGCTGCGGCCCGGTTAAGGCAAATAGATCAGGAAAATTTGAAAAAGGCATTAGCTGTTGTGGATAATGGAATTCACACCCTGTCCGACCGAATATATACAATTGACAATATTGTTTCTTCTGCCATAGACATTATACGATCTGACATGTCTTCATTATATCATGGACAAAGTCAAACAAGGTCCATTATGCAGTTGGGTTGGACACTTCAGACACTAAAGACGGGTCGCGTTCCGTGGCAGCACATCAGAGCCAGGGAGATATTTTTTTCCTTTAATTTAACACGTCAACAACAACTGATGGCTAAGAAGGAGGCGACTTATGTCATGCTTAACATCGAAAAATTGGAAAGATTGCCTTTTACCGTGGCCGAGATTCCCTCAGCTGAGTGGTTGATACACAGGGTTATTAATCTGCCTATTTCTACACTACAATTCACTTCTTGTTTAAAACATGTTCCGGTAGGCAGATATGAAAAATTGGGAGATAGCTATATACATGAGTTGTGGGAACTTCCCTTCTTGTACAAATGTCTTATTGGCATGAGAGAGGTTTTTCTTAGCGGTAGTGAATGCGAGACTTCAGTCAGCCATTCGATGATTTGTAAGCAGCTGTCCTTACATGGGGCATGTAATGCCTCGGTTGCGAATTTGGCTTGCTATCTGAAGGGTGTTCCGGTCCCCTTGATTAAACGCACATTCCAGGTGCTTTCAAACGGCAGCTACGTCCTCCTCAATAGTGAAGACTGTTGTGGCATGCGGGCCGGAATAGTTTACATTGTTTGGGTCACCAAGGTCGTTACTTGCTGCGGGAATGTGTTGTTTCCCCCCACTAAATTAAGGGAGGTAGCGGATATCTTACCTCACATTGCTACTTCCAAGGTGAATTTCGACAAGTTAAGTAGACTGAAGGCTTTATTGTTTCAAAAGCATGTGGCCCTTAGATCTGCGCGCGAGACCTACGCACTTCAGGTGGCAAGGTCATCAGCAAAAATACAGTCCCTGTTGAATACCAACTTTCCAAGTCACTTTGGTGAACTCGTGGGACGTATATTTATTGCGTCCAGCACAGCTGCATTGGCACATTTTTTTAAAGCTGTGCGTGTTGGTTTTTTTCACACCTTCTCTTCCATATTCGGTTTAATACCTTTGGCTATTCATTAAATTTTCGGAAGCATTTTTGGGGGATTTCCGATCACTTTGGCTTTATTAGCCGGCGTTTTGCTGTTGCTCTTGTTTTTCCTTAATGGCTGTCCGCCGCAACAAGAACGAATGTGGGTGCTCCCATCAGCTCAGCTGTTTTGTGAATGCATGATGCAGCACTTCGGAGCAACACTCCTGGAACATTTGGAGTGTGACTGGTCCTTGTCATTCAGACCGGTTTTGGATTGTGTGCAGCCCGTGTTTCGGTGCCGTTGATGCTCGTTTGAACATGCACTAGTCGTCTGTCTCTCACAGAAATGCCCCCCAGTGGTTGATGCTGATCTGTTGCTGATTACGAAATACCCTTCCTGGAGGAAGTTGATATTGACTCGTTCTCAGGCCCTGCACGGGATGCCGCCTTGGTTGATTCTGAGGCTTTGGAACACACCAGCTCCTTAATAGTCTTTGGCGTGGATTTTCCGGTCTTGTCATCTGCCGAAGTGGAGAACCTCCTGCTTTCAATGACCACCGTTTGAATTGGATTTGGTCTAAATTGACACTGTTATATGAATTAGGCTTTTAGCTGCATGCTTATTTTTGAATTTAGGATTTTTGTGCTTTCGGGGGTCATTACAACCCTGGCGGACGGTGTTAAAGCAGTGGAAATACCGCAAACAGGCCGGCGGACAAAAAAAGGGAATTATGACCCTGGCGGAAACCGCCAACAAAGACAGCCACTTTAACACTTCGCCCGCCACGGCGGTACAGACAAGCAGCGCGGCGGTCACCGCCAACAGACAGGCGGAAGACAATGTACCGCCCACAGTATTACAACCCGCCAATCCGCCACCTTTTCCGGGGCGGATTCACTGTGGATAAAAACACGGCGGAAACAGCTTTTGCTATGGGCAAACGCTCACCTGAACATATCCCTCGAGGAACGAGGAATCCGTGGAGCTGGAACTCCAAATACTCCCTTCCCTTGTGTTTCTGCTCCTCTACGACCAACAGCTACGTAGGCGCCGCGGACAACGGTGAGCACTGCACCTACGACATGGGGGAGGGGGAGGCAAAAGTTAGTGGGACACCCACCAAACACCCCCACCCTCACCTATTACAACATACACACCAATGCATTCACAAAAAATCACAGTAACAACCCACAATCCCCCCAGAAGAATGAATACACAAAGCGAAAATCGGTCAAACAATGTAATGTGCCAATATACATGTCATACAAAAATATACAGATATATATTTGAAAATCAGACATAATTATATACAATACGAGAAGTAGTGCAGATATGTACATAACAATGTCCATGCACCAACAGTCCAAAAATGCATGGGCGAGGCCCTCTAACGATACCTGACCACAATCGGAAAGAACACTGCCGGGGCATCAGATTGAAATACTACAGGCACCTCAGGGGGAAGGGAAGGGGGGGCACCTCAGCCGGATGACTGCAAAGCCAGATCCACGACGAGGCTCCATGCCCATTTATGCCATCTTGGGGAGTGCAAAGCCACAGTCTCTCAAGTCTATACAGTGGGTGGTTTGCCCACTGTGCCATCCTGGGGAGTGCAATGCCACAGTCTCTCAAGTCTATACAGTGGGTGGTTTGCCCACTGTTCAATCCTGGCGAGTACAAAGCCACAGTCTCTCAAGTCTATACAGTGGGTGGTTTGCCCACTGTGCCATCCTGGGGAGTGCAAAGCCACAGTCTCTCAAGTCTATACAGTGGGTGGTTTGCCCACTGTTCAATCCTGGCGAGTGCAAAGCCACAGTCTCTCAAGTCTATACAGTGGGTGGGTTGCCCACTGTTCAATCCTGGGGAGTGCAAAGCCACAGTCTCTCAAGTTGATGCAGGTCTCTACTGGTACTGGGGGGGACTGGTGCCCAGACTGGATGAGTCTCCCCGTGAAAGGTCGTGTCCTGTCACTGTCCCAGCTGCACATGGGATAAGGATGACTGATGTGGCGGTCCTTTCATTCCTACACGGTGCATTGTCCTGTTCAGCTGTGCTTTGACATGGCGGTCTTTGCCCTGTTCAGCAGTGCTTTGACATGGCGGTCTTTGCCCTGTTCAGCGGTGCTTTGACATGGTGGTCTTTGCCCTGTTCAGCGGTGCATTGACATGGCGGTTCAGGACTGTTCAGCGGTGCTTTGCCATGGCGGTTCAGGACTGTTCAGCGGTGCTTTGCCATGGCGGTCTTTGCCCTGTTCAGCGGTGCTTTGCCATGGCGGTCTTTGCCCTGTTCAGCGGTGCTTTGCCATGGCGGTTCAGGACTGTTCAGCGGTGCTTTGCCATGGCGGTTCAGGACTGTTCAGCGGTGCTTTGCCATGGCGGTCTTTGCCCTGTTCAGCGGTGCTTTGCCATGGCGGTTCAGGACTGTTCAGCTGTGCTTTGCCATGGCGGTCTATGCCCTGTTCAGCGGTGCTTTGACATGGCGGTCTTTGCCCTGTTCAGCGGTGCTTTGCCATGGCGGTTCAGGACTGTTCAGCGGTGCTTTGCCATGGAGGACTTTGCCCTGTTCAGCGGTGCTTTGCCATGGCGGTTCAGGACTGTTCAGCAGTGCTTTGCCATGGCGGTCTATGCCCTGTTCAGCGGTGCTTTGACATGGCGGTCTTTGCCCTGTTCAGCGGTGCTTTGCCATGGCGGTTCAGGACTGTTCAGCGGTGCTTTGCCATTGCGGTCTTTGCCCTGTTCAGCGGCGCTTTGACATGGCGGTCTTTGTCCTGTTCAGCGGTGCTTTGACATGGCAGTCTTTGCCCTGTTCAGCGGTGCATTGACATGGCGGTCTTTGCCCTGTTCAGCGGTGCTTTGACATGGCGGTTCAGGACTGTTCAGCTGTGCTTTGCCATGGAGGTTCAGGACTGTTCAGCGGTGCTTTGCCATGGCGGTTCTGATAAGGACATTGGTGTGTGGCATGACATTCTCCACACTGGACATTGGTGTGTGGCATGACGTCTTCTACACTGGACATTGGTGTGTGGCATGACGTTTCATCATTGCCCAGCGGGGCTGTGGCAGCCGGGGCCCTCCAGGGCACTGACTCCGGCGGTGGCGGTGGTCTCCTGACCAGTGACGATACTTGGGCCCTCCTGGGCAATGACTCCGGCGGTGGCGGTGGTCTCTGGACCAGTGACGATACTTGGGCCCTCCTGGGCTGTGCACCTGGCGGTGGTGTCCTGACCAGTGACGATACTTGGGCCCTCCTGGGCTGTGACTCTGGCGGTGGTCTCCTGACCAGTGATGATACTTGGGCCTCCCTGGGCACTGACTCCGGCGGTGGCGGTGGTCTCCGGACCAGTGACAATACTTGGGCCCTCCTGGGCAATGACTCCGGCGGTGGCGGTGTTCTCCTGACCAGTGACGATACTTGGGCCCTCCTGGGCAATGACTCCGGTGGTGGCGGTGGTCTCTGGACCAGTGACGATACTTGGGCCCTCCTGGGCAATGACTCTGGCGGCGGTCTCTAGACCAGTAACGACGGTGGTGGCGGTTGTGTCTCGACCGCCGGAAATGATGGTGCACTTCTCTGCCGTGAGACTCACAACAGGCTGGGGAGACTTCCTCTGGCCCTTCCCCACCTTTGGTGGAGTCACAGCTGACTCTCCAATCCCCTTGGAACCCATGTCAGTTGTTTTCCCACCAGGAGTCTTAACACGGTCCCGTCTTCCACTCTCCAATTGTAGAGCCTTTACAGGGGGTGGGATGCCAGTGCCTTGGCTCCGGGTCCTACTGCCTGCCCTGGTGGCCGGTGCACTCTAAAAACCTTGAACAGGCACCACTGGTATTGGAGGCTTTTTGGCTGAGGCGCTACGACGGGACTGATGAATTGGAGGGGGGTTTGGGGGCAAAAAGAAAAAGGTCAACTTTACAGAGGGACAGTTTCTGACGAACACTGGGATGGGTAGCTGGAGGGGGTCTGGGAGTAGAGGAAGAGGAGGTGGTTGTCGGAGGTGTCACTTTAGGTGTTTTCGGTGCAGGTGCAGGTACTGGAGGCTGTCGTGAGGTGGATGGATGTTGGGTGAGTGATTGCCGGCGTTTGTGTACTTTGGGAGGGGGCGTCACAGACACACTGGGAGAGGACACAGGGGACTTGTAAATGGCAGTGGAGGTGGTGAGTGCAGGTGAGCGGCTTGTGGTGCTGGGTGTCCTGGTGCGATTCATGGTGCCTGTAGATGTGGTGCATGCAGGTGTGTGTGTAGACGAGACTGGGAGGGAGGAGGGAGAAGAGGAGGAGGGGGACACAGTGGAGGCAGTGGATGTTGTTGTGTCTGTATGTGGCTGAGGCTTGCGTGAGTGCCTGTGGTGTGTGTGGTGCCTATGTTTGCTTGAGCTTCTTGGGTGTGTTGACTTGTGTGCATGCTGGTCTGTAGGTGTGCTTGGGATGTGATGGGGTACAGGAGATTGGGTCTGGGTGGAGGAAGTTGGAGGGGGGAGGCCAGACACAGGGACAATGGCTGTCATCAGTGCTGAGGCCAAAGCTTGCAGGGTTCGCTGAAGGACAGCCTGACCAGAATGAATGCCCTCCAGGAATGCATTACCGTTTTGCAACTCTCGTTCTACACCCTGGATGGCATTTACAATGGTAGACTGCCCAACAGTGAGTGTCCTGAGGAGGTCAATGGCCTCCTCACTGAGGGCAGCAGGGGTGACTGGGGCAGGGCCTGAGGTGCCTGGGGCGAAGGTGATGCCCACCCTCCTGGGTGAGCGGGCACGGGGCGAACGCTGAGGGGCTGCTGGGAGGGCAGTGCTGGTAGGGGAGGTGGCTGCTGTACCTGTAGAGGTGGGGGGCACAGATGGTGCCGCCACCACAAGGGAGCCCACATCGTCAAACAAGTCCGTGTCGCTGCTTGGTGATCCGGTGGTCGACGTAAAGCTCCCCTCGCCCTCCGTCCCACTGGTGCATTCAGAGTCCATGGTGTGGCCCTCCATGGCCATGTGGGATGCAGCTTCCTCGTGTTCCGGTGTCACTGTACCGCCGCCTGTTGATGCTGATGTACAAAAGGACAGGGAGAGCAGAAAAAGAGGGGGAGACAGAAGAAAGAGGGTTTTAGTGCACAGCATACCGCTACAGTTGGCGGACAAAACAAACGCAGCTGCCCCCTGCATTACGCCGTGCTCCTGCCCTCTGCACATGCAATTTCTGGGATATGGCCTATATGGCAATGGTGGACATCTGCACACATGGATGCCACAGGGGCAACTATACCTCGACTTGGCACTCTGCTGAGGTGGGGTAGAGTGCCACATGGCCTACATTACGGGGGGGCCTTGCCTACCTAACTCGCCCTGGCCTAGGGACACCCACAGCCCACCTCCCCCACAAAGACACCTCCACTGCACGCAAAGTCCGCAGAATGAGGTTGTACTCACCCCCTTTTGGCTGCTGTGATGTGATGCCCATCCAACTCCGGGTAGGCCACCGCCAGGATCCGGAACATCAGGGGGGTCATGGTGCGACGGGCACCCCTCCCACGTTGGAAGGCCATCCCCAGCTGAGCCTCCGCCGTCTTCTTGCTGCAGCAGCGAATGTCCTCCCATCTCTTACAACAGTGGGTGCCCCGTCTCTGGTGGGCCCCCAGGGTCCAGACTTCCTTGGCGATGGCACGCCAAATGTCCCTCTTCTGGTGGGCGCTGACCTACATGACATGCACAAGGAAAGAGGAACAGTCATTACCAAATGCACCGTCGTTGTGAGTGGCCCCCTCCCTACTCTGGCCATGTGGCCCATTCATTCCCATGCATTAATGTTCTCTGAACTCTGCCCCCTTCCCTCTTCCAACCAGCCCTCTCCACCCAGGCCTGGCCCAGACAACGTGCTCCCTGTGTACTAACCTGTTGGTCTGGAGGACCGTAGGGTAGCGTGTACTGGGGGAGGACCCCGTCTAACAGTTTCTCCAACTCCTGTGCAATGAAGGCAGGGGCCCTTTCCCCAGACGCAGCAGCCATCGTTGCTTCCAGACCGAGGTCGCAGCAGCACTTGCAGTGTAGGTCCTCTCCTGTCGAAGGTCAGGTATCTAGTGAGTGAACAGATAGAAAATGGCGGTGACGTCCCCGGCGGTGACGTCCGCGGCGGTGCGCATCAGCACCGCCAGCGCACCTGTTCATTGGCTCCTGGGGCCCATAGGGTCCAATGTTAACCAATTCAGCATTGCACCACGGTCTACGACCACCTACCGCGACGGTGTGCAACGCCAGCGCAGTTACCCCACAATCCCATTGTCCCACTTTAGAGGTCAGGCAGCCGCCATTTCAGGGGCCCACATGCCTTCATTTCCTACTGCGTCACACATAGCTAGGCCTACACTCAACACACATACAGGAAGGGTTTTGTGAGTGGTGTAGTCTTGTGTGTGACTGTGGGTAAATACCTGGAGGAATAATGACTGGTCTTCGCTGTTTTCCTTCCTAGGCACCATCTGCTGGGACATATGAGAAGATGGCAGAATCCTCCGGTGTACAGACCGCTGGTGGACCTGTTGACAATGGAAGAGCGACATGTCATCGTAACCTACCGGTTTGACCGTGCCACAATCCAGGAACTATGTACCCAGTTGGAGCCAGACCTGATGTCACCAATCCGCCATCCGACTGGAATCCCCCCTGACGTGCAGGTGCTGTCAGTGCTCCATTTCCTTGCAAGTGGGTCTTTTCAGACAACTGTGGCCATGGCATCAGGGATGTCCCAGCCTATGTTTTCAACGTGTTGTCCAGAGTGTTGTCTGCCCTGCTAAAACACGTAAGGAGATACATCATTTTCCCTGAGGTGGAGGTTTGCCTACAGTGAAAGGTGACTTCTATGCCCTTGGACATATCCCCAATGTCATAGGTGCTATTGATGGGACCCATGTAGCTCTGGTCCCCCCCAACAGGAGTGAACAGGTGTACAGGAACCGGAAGAGTTATCATTCTATGAATGTCCAGATGGTCTGTTTGGCAGACCAGTACATCTCGCAGGTAAATGCTATGTTCCCTGGCTCAGTGCATGACGCCTACACCCTGCGGAATAGCAGCATCCCTGATATGATGAGTCAACTCCAGAGGCACTATGTATGGCTATTGGGGGACTCTGGTTACCCCAACCTGTCCTGGCTATTGACCCCAGTGAGGAATCCCAGGACTAGGGCAGAGGAACTGTAGAATGAGGCCCATGGGCGGACTAGGAGGGTGATCGAACGCACCTTCGGCCTCCTGAAAGCCAGGTTCAGGTGCCTCCATATGATAGGTGGATCCCTATTCTACTCACCGAAGAAGGTGTGCGACATCATCATCGCCTGCTCCAAGCTCCATAATTTGGCTTTGCGATGCCAGGTGCCTTTTCTGCAGGAGGATGATCCCGATGACGGTGTTGTAGCAGCTGTGGAGCCTGTGGAGCCTGTGGAAAGTGATGAGGATGAAGCTGATGAAGAAGACAACGACAACAGGGAGTCAGTCATACAGCAATATTTCCAGTGAGACACAGGTGAGAACATTTTCATTTTTAGCATTACATTAACTTTCACACGTCTACCTCTATCCTGGTTTTCGCTTTAAATCACTATTTGGTAACTGAGTTGTACCCTCCCTTTACGGTTTCACAGGTGTGGTTACCTACGTGTCAACTGCTTGCATCCTTCAAGGGCTTGTGATGTGTGACATAGGTATGTTAGCTTTACAATGGTACACCCATTATGACACTGTCATTGATAATACATTTTTACTAAATCACAGACTGACTCCAGATTGTTTTGTGTTTCAAGGGTGTTTATTGAAGTGCTCAGAAATGGGAGGGGGTTGTAAAATGAGGATGGGTGATGGCGAAGGAATGTCCATGGCAGAGTCCAGTCTATTAGTCTCACAGGTGCACTGCCCATCTGGGCATAGGAAGTGGAGCTGGGGCAGTTTGAGTATGGACAGGATAACAAAGTGGGACAGTGGGGTGACAATCAGGGTGGTCTCATTTCCTGGTGGGGGTCTTGCCATCTTGCTCTGTCCTGTTCCTGGATCTCAGGGACCGCTTGCGTGGTGGTTGTCCGTCTGCAGGGGGTGGGGTGCTGGTGTGTTGGTCCTGTGGCAGGGCATCCTGTCCACTAGCGCCGGCGGAGGTGGTGGGCAGTTCATCGTCCATGCTAGTGTCAGGGGCCCCTTGGAGTGCCACGGTGTCCCTTAAGGTCTGCTGTATGTCCTTCAGCACCCCTACGATGGTGCCCAGGGCGGAGCTGATGGTCCTGAGCTCCTCCCTGAACCCCAAATACGATTCGTCCTGCAGGCGCAGGGTCTCCTGCAATTTGTCCAGGACCGTCGCCATCGTCTCCTGGGAGTGGTGGTATGCTCCAATGATGGAGGAGAGGGCCTCGTGGAGAGTGGGTTCTCTTGGCCTGTCCGCCCCCTGTCGCACAGCAGCCCTCCAGGTTGCCCTGTGTTCCAGTGCCTCCGTCCCCTGGACCGTGTGCCCACTACCACTGCCCCCAGGTCCCTGTTGTTGTTGGGGTGGTAGGTTACCCTGGGTGCCCTGTAGTGGTGGACACACCGCTGATTGACCTGTCCTGGGTAGGGAGGTTTGGGCCCGCTGGGTGGGTGCTGTGCTGGTGTTACCGGAGGGTGGAAGGTCGGTGTTGGGCTGTGCCTGTGCAAGGGGAACCGACTGTCCCGAGGCCCACTATGGTCCGTGCTGGTCATCAGGATCCAGTAGGGCAGAGCTGCTATCGTCACTGTGGGCCTCTTCTGGGGGTGGAGTGGTGTTGTCTGGACCCTCTGGTGTGGTGACGGTCCTTTGGGTTCCTGCAGGGGCATAAAAGCTGGATTATTGCATATGTGTGTGTAATGGTGTGCAATGGGTGGGTGTTTGTGTACCCCATTGCAAGCATTCCTGTGTGTGGGTTTGTGTGGTGATGGTTGGGGGGGTGTACTGGGTATGTGCAGTGGGCATGCTTTAGTGATGGGTGTCCATGCTTAGTTGTGTCATGCAGGGCTTGGTGTTGGGATGGGTGGTTGGTGTCATGGGTACATTAGTGAGGAGTTGTAGTGATAGGGGAGGGGGTGAGGGAGGGGGTGTGTGATAGCATGCAGGTAGGGTGGGGGATATGATAGTTAAGATTTGACTTACCAGTGTCCCATCCTCCACCGACTCCTGCGAGGCCCTCAGGATGCAAGATGGTCAAGACTTGCTCCTCCCATGTTGTTAGTTGTGGGGGAGGAGGTGGGGGTCCGCCGCCAGTCCGCTGTACCGCGATGTTGTGCCTGGAGACCGTTGAACGCACCTTCCCCCGTAGTTCGTTCCACCTCTTCCTGATGTCCTCCCTATTTCTTGGGTGCTGTCGCACGGCGTTGACCCTGTCCACTATTCTGCGCCATAACTCCATCTTCCTGGCTATTGATGTGTGCTGTACCTGTGAGCCAAATAGCTGTGACTCCACCTGGACGATTTCCTCCACCATGACCCTGAGCTCCTCCTCGGAGAAGCGGGGGTGTCTTTGGCGTGCCATAGGGTGGTGTGGGTGATGTGTGGGGTGGTGTATGTGGTGATGGTTGTGGTGAGTGTAGTGGTGTGTGGTGTTTTGTGCGTGGATGTTGTGTGGGTGATGGTGTTGTGTGCCTCTGTGTAGTGGGGTTGTCTATTCTGTGCTCTCTCTCTGTTGCCTTCGTCTCTAATTTTTGGTAGTAGGGGTTTGTGGGTGATGTGGGTGTGTGTTTTATATTTTATTGGGTGTGTGGGAGTGGTGTTTGTATGTGTCTCAGGTGTGTGTGTTTTGAATTGTCCAATGTGGCGGTGTTTTGGAGCTGTGTGTGTATTTTGAGTGCAGCGGTGTGTACCGCCAATGGAATACCACGGTTGAAAGACCGCTGCGTGGATCGTAATAGCATGGGCGTGTTTCTGTTGGCGTGGAGGTGGAGGATTTGTTTCCGCCACTTCTGCACTGCGGTAAGCGCCTTTTACCGCCAATGTTGTAATGACCCCCTTGGTGTCCTCTTGACTTGTTGAAATTGTATAAGGTTTTAGTTATTTTTTAACATAGGGTATTTTTTAAGATTAGATTTGAACCACTTTCTACGGACAAGGGGAGGGTGTAGTGTAGCCATTTTTAATATAGCCTTTGCGCGTTTGCTTAAAACATTAGGCCTCTGTGCACTTTGATCTAGATGCATTTTATTCAGCCTCGCACTGTTATTTTTCAATAACCAGTTTCACGGTCTTGTTTTATTTTCTTCTATCACACTGTTTAGCTAACTTCAGCACCGGAGTTCTCAAACAATACATTCTTGCTCGCTCTGTGCTCCAGTCAAGGATACAGTCTGGTACATTGCCGATAGACGTGGTAGGAGTTTAGTCTTTAGGGTTCGCAGAAAGTACACATTCTTACGTAGGGACGTTTCTTAGAACACCGGCGTGTTAATTATAAAAACACTTCATAGTCTTAGTACAGGCAAGAGGGAGATTCCGACCATGGAACCACAACTAGACGCTGACTGCCCTGTTGCAGATGTTGATCCAGATGACAGGCCTTTGCTCAGGTATGAGGGTTGATGTCCTCCAGGGGAACCTGAAAGGCAGGCTTAGAGCTTAACATGCTGTGCTCAAATAGAACTTAGAAGAGAGAATGTAATCCAGTAGCACTATGATAGCGTTATTTCTATGTTTTACTCTCCTCGTTACTATTTCAATCCTACTGTGTTGTATGGTTCTCGTTATTGCGGCTCACGCCTTGTTATCTAAAATGCAGTTGTTTTATTAAATCAATCTGTAAAACTTAAACTGCCTCTGTCATTTGTATTTGAGACCACATTGGGTATGAGAGAACTGGTTGGGATCTGAGTGACCACGACTTCCCTGGGAAGTACTAAGATGTCATGCGCTCGGCTGCCCAATTATCTCTTCCCTCTGGGAGAGATGAGGCACTGCTAGTTAGCCGGAGCAAATCCGGATTGGGGGTGACAAGGGTCCTTCACCGTGGGTTAGACTTAGTCCCCCACACTGTGAACGATCTTGCCACCCAAAAATCCAGTAGTCTCATTAGGATAATGAGAGCCTATGCGACAGTACCACCAGCTGATTCCTGGATGCCATGGAAGGCATCTTGTCCTGGAGGTCATTCTACCTCTTTCTGATGTCCTTCTTGTGCTCGGATAGATGCCTACAGCATTGACCCTGTCAAATTCTCTTTGCCACAAATACATTTTCCTGGCTAATCATGTTTGCTGGACCTTTGCTCTGAACAGGTGTGGCTCTACACTGACAATTTCGTCCACCACGACCATCAGCTCATCATCTGTGATACACTGGTATATTTGTGGGGACATGGTAGTAGTGGTAAAGACGGTGAGGTAGTGTTTACAAAATTTAAAATTGTACCAGAGGTAAGTGAGGTGTAGGTGCTGTGATTTGTGTGGGTGACAGTTGTTGTGTGTTGTGTGTGAAAGTAAATTTAGTGTTGTGTATGCTGTGCAGGTGTGTGATGTATGCCTGTTGAAATGTGTGTGGGTAGCAACAGTTATTGGAGTCAATCTGTGATGGTTATTTCTCCTCTGTGGCTGTATGTGGCGTTCTGGTTGCAAAGGATTGTGGGTTGTGTAGGGGTGTTTTATGTAGTGGAGTGTGTCAGTCTTTTTATTGTGTGGACGTGTGTCAGATGTGTGATTTTCAAGCTATTCAATGTGGTGTGCAGTGTGATGTGATTTGAGACTGCTGCTGTTCGCTCCGTCAATGGTTTTTCGACATGGAAGAACTGCTGTCGAGATTTGCAGATCTTAATCTGATGGGAGGATTTTTGTCGGGCTGGCCAGGCTGGTGGTAGGACCAACTCTTTTACGTCCACCAATGACCTGGCGATATCAGATATTTGGCTCTTTTTTGGCAGATTTCACAGTGTAACTCATAATACGGCGGTAGGATCTTCAGCTGCCACCGCAGCAGTCTTTAGAAAAGACCATCAAACTCGTAATGATCCCCACAGTGTTTTGAAGGTTCAGGTAGGTGAACTGACTTTTGAGATGCAGGAGATAGGGAAGGGAAATGCACTTTCTATGGTGAAGTGTTTAGGGTGTTTTTAGGGGCAGTGCTGCGGGAAGTTCCAGGTTAAATAAATTGTTGTCTAGTTAGGCTTTGAGGTAGCGTAAGGCTAAGTGACAGTTTTTGTGTGGTTTGTAATGTGCACCTACTCATTAAAGCGGACTTGTCCACACTAATTATACATGTTCTGAGTAGTTTTTGCCCAAAACAACATTTCAATAAAGGAGCAACTTAAAAAAGCATGCATAGCTCGTACCTTGCCACGACTTATATGAAGCTAGTTAAACCCATAGCTCCTAGAAATCTTTCATGACAGATAAATGTATTGGACGTTTCAACCTGATAAAAGTGTTTCTAGACTCTCGAAGGTTTGTAACACAACATTACGTAGTGTGCAGCGTTATCAGTACTGTTGGAGGGAAAGTCAGTAACCACGAGCATACATTTTGGTGCCGGAACTTGATAGCTGTTATTAATTGTGGCGCCCCTTCGCTCCCCCTTCATTTTCTCTCGGTGACATGCAAATTTTTGATCTTGAATTTTTGATCTCTTCTTGATTAAATATGAATGAGCATTGTAAATAATTGACTGTGGTAGCTAGTCCGCTTGGAGAACGTTTGCGTGTACGGTATCTCAGCGGAGGATGAACAATCTCATAAACTGCCGTTGTAAAAGTATCTTCCTATGGGAGATTCAACCATGCATATTCCATAAGACTCTATTTAAAAAAAAGCTGACAGTTACTGAAAGTGGTTATAAACGTGTAAAATTGCTGTATGCGCTGATTCAGGCTATGCTATGAATAATGCACGCATCACTTATGATGGCGTAGGCATGTTTTCCCCTGTTAATTATGGGCTAAGGAGTTTGTGTTCTGTGGGCTAAGTACCACGGAACTAGCATTTTTTCTGTTGAACATGAGTTTCAATTTCGTACAAAATTAAGAGAAGAATAACTTAGCTGCTGGGACCTCTTCCCAAAAATGCACATTGAGTGAAACAGAAGAGAGTCAAACCTCCTGATTCAGTGAATGGTGACAAAACATAACAGAAGAGCAGTGCAATAAGATCTTCTCTAGAAGTATAAATTACACTATAAGATCATCTGAAAGAGAAATTACCGCTGCCAGCAATGCTATAGCCTTCCTATCCAAGCCACTGCACTAAGAAGTGATTTTTACCTTTGGTCAGTTGTAATGGTATGGTTTGTCCCAACGTGAGGGGCTCTCGTTTGTCAGAGAACTACTTGAGGCCCAGGCTGCAGGATCTGCCTGATAGGCCTCTATACCAGTATCAGAAACGTCAAATAACCAGGAACGTAGGTCCATATTTATACTCTTTTTGCGTCGCATTTACATCATTTTGTGATGCAAAGTGGCGCAAACTTACAAAATCACTAAATTAACCTGTGCTTAAACGTGGGTAGTTTGGCACAAAAAACAGTCAGGCTTAACTTAGAGTAAGGGTTTAAAGTATTTATGCAGCAAACAAACAGAAATAATGTGAAAACGCAACACAAGAAAAACCCCAAAGCAATTTAGGAAAAGAAAATGACAAAAATACAATCCTTAGCACCAGAGTTATGATTTTTTTAAAGTTTTCAGTAAAAACTAGTGCCTGCCTAAATGTTCAAAGCGCAAGACCAGGTCAAAGTCTAAAAATCTGGCCAAAGTGGATTGAGTGCGGTTAGGACACAGAAAGTGGACTCGCCCAGTCAGTGCTTACCTTCGAATTTAGAAACATTTCTGAGAAATATTTTCGGAGAAGGTAAAGTTCAGCAGGGCAAGCCTACCCAAAGTGTCCCCGCCAAAATGGAAGTAAAAAATGTCTAGCAGAATGAGACAGAGGGACGTAGCCAAAGACAGTTCCACTAGGTCAGACACCCCTTTTGTGAAGGACTGCTGAAAAGGATTTGCTGCTGCAGAGAAGAACTGAACAGGAGAAGACACAAAGTCAATCTGGCCGGAGATACACTTTGGACGAATAGGAAAGTAGGTTGGTCCCAGTCTCTTCACGAGTCCAACAGTAGTCCCCACTTTTGGATTTTGACTATCGGGATACATTTAACACCATGTCCAATGGTCCAACTCTGGTGAGGCACCACTTGGAGGGTCAGAATTCCCTCAGGCTGGGCCCAGGTGCCGGTACAAGATGGAGGAAGCCTTTTGTGTCCCTGCAGCTCTGAACAGAAGGCCAGCAAATTATCCATTGTGAATCACTTTGGAGGTTCTAGGACAGTTTCAGATCCAGACCTTGTGCCCAGGCAGAAGGTAGTAGAGCAGCAGGACAACAGGGCAGCAGTTCATCAGGGTAGTAGTCCCTCTGAGGAGCTGTCCAGCAGAGTGACAGTCCTTCCAGAAGCAAAGCAGTCCTTTTTCCCAACAGAGTATCCAGAGGTCTAGCAATGTACTGAAGAGTTGTTGTATGAGTTTCCCTTTTAATCCCTGGTACCCTGGTTGTAGAATGTGGGAAACGCTTCTAGAGAGCAGATTTGAAGTGCATGGAATTTCCTGCTTCCTCTGCCCTGGCTTCAAGCTGGCTGCAGTGACAATGTGGGGATGACAGATTCTTTGTGTGATAGCAGAGCAATTCGTATTCAGTTTCAAGGGAGGCTGTGTTCAGCTCTGCACCCATCCTGCTTGCAGATGGCCCATTCAGACACACCTAATCCCTCTGTTATGTGACTGTCTGGGCAGTTACACCCAGTCATGTGACCCAGGCTACAGGCACCAAGAGGCTATTTAAAAATAAATAAAAAACAACTTTACCATTAAACAACTTTTTATTATTAAATGTAATAAGGAATCCACAATATTTTTCTATGGGAAGTGTAGGCCTAACAATAGTGAAATATGAATTTAGGAGTTTTTGACTACCAGGTCATGTAAAACCTAAAATGACATGTCTAACCTTTTAATTACACAGCACCCTGCCCTACGGGCTACCTTGGGTCTTGTTAGAAATTGGGTTGTTGGTTGACTGGTATATGGACCCTTGGCAAGCAACAGCCACAATCCCTTGCAGGGTAAAACATGAAAAGTCACTAAATTAACCTGTGGTTATCCCTGGGTAGCTAGCCACACAAAACAGTCAGACTAAACTTAGAGGCATTGTGTTAAGTATTTATGCAGTACACAAACAGCAACACAGTGGAGACACACCACAATGAATATACCAAACTAATTTAAGAACATAGAGAAAATGTCAATGCATTTTTGATCCTAAAACCATTTAAGTAGTAGAACCAGAGTTATGAATTTTGAAAGTTTAAGGTTCAATATAACAAGTCCTCAGTTTGGAAAATGGCTACGTTGGCACTTTTAGCATCATAACAAATGGGCAAGGAGTGTAGGAATACCTCTTGGGAGTACAAGACTCACTCAGGCTGTGTCCAAGTGCAGGTTTAAGATGGTGGGAGCCTGTTCTGTCCCTGTAGCTCAACCAGAGGACCAGCTGAACTAGCCCTTTGAGTCACTTCTTGAGTCCTGGGTGTAGGTGGTGATGCAATGCGCTGAAGGTCCCAACCAGGCTCCAGGCAGCAAATAAGTTCTTCAAGATTTAGCAGCAGTCTGGCAGAGTGCACTTCAGGCCACAGCAGCAGGCATTCCTCTGAGAGTACTTCTGAAGGTCCAGTAGTAAAATAAGGAGCAGGACTGAGAGTGTGACTTTTATACCCTGGTGCTTTGTTCTTAGAAGTTGGGAGAAGTTTCCAGAAGGGTTCTCTGAAGTTCGAGCTAATCCCCCTATTGTCTGACTGTCGAGGGTGATTTCACAAAGTCTCAACTGTCAGTTACACCCATGCATGTGACCTAGGGCAGAATACAGGCACAGAGACTGGGACAAATTTTAAGGTGTCACTTAAGTGGGTGGCCCTGGGTATATTGTATACAATTCTACAAGGGTCTTACATGTAAATTAAATATGCAAAGCAGACATATGCCAGTCAAACCATGTTTAGGAGAGTGAGCACATGCACTTAAGCACTGGTTAGCAGTGGTAAAGTGCACAGAGTCCAAAGTCCAACAGAGCAAAACCCCAGACAAAATAGAGGTAAGCAGGCAAAATGTTTAGGGGGAGACCACCCTAAGGCTGACAGGTCTAACAGGTCTGCAGTAGGTGTGACATATATATTAAAAAGTGATGTTAAGGCTTGGCAAGGGTGTTCTAATGCCCATCGGCATGGCAGTTTACTACTGCAGTCAGGCTGCCATAGGAGGCCTGGTCCATGTTCTAAAGTCCTACATCAGTGGAAGGCACAATAAGTGCTGTAGGCCCACTCATAGGATACAATTTACAGGCCCTGGGTGTATGTTATACCATGGTACAAGGGACTTACAAGTAAATTAAACATGTCAATTGGGTTTAAGCCAATGCAACCATGTTTGAGAGTTTCATGAGGGTATTTTAGTGCATACATTGGCACATTTATGTTAGCTTGGGTCTCAGGCTTGTGCCCTCTCACCTAGTCACTTGTCATTTTATTCCTTGCATTGTTTTAGCAAGGCTTAATTTCAGTGGCAATGTTTTATTATTTTTATTGGTTGCCCTTCCATGCAGAATTAGTTATTCATTGTTTTGTACAACCATTTAATCCTTTGCTCACTCCAAGGCTGCACATGATAGTTTACTGGGTACTGCCGGTCCAGAGAGTACAATGTCTACCCTACACAGAAAAATATGTGTTGTCACATCAGGGCAGCTCTCAGAACAACACGATCTTATGTTATAAAACAACATGCTGCCTTCACCACCTTAGAAGGGAGATTTCAGCCAGCCTGCCATCTCATGCTGCATGCTGTTGCAGTTTCTGCTGAAACTTCACGCTTCCTCTTCATCTACTTGGAAGGACTCCTAGAAGACTAACAGACCTCTTGTTTAGCTATGTACACAGGTTCAGGGATCGTGCTTACTTCCCAGGACGAGATGGGTGGATTAAGGCTAAACCTGCTATAAATGTCATGTAGAATCTTGGTAGTGTAGGTATGGATCTTAGATAAACTATTGTGACAAAATAGTGGAAATTTTCCTGTGAACACTTTCCTGGTTACTGCTGTAACAGTGCTGTTCTCCATTATCCTCATAATCAAAATTTATACCATTTTACATAGAATGCACTTGCATCAATAAACCAAACATGCCCTCATTATGACATTGGCGGTAAGTACTGTTTCCCGCCATGCTGACTGCCGCCAACAAACCGCTGCCGCAGCGGATTACCGCCACACATATTGATCAGTATAGGGAAAGGTGCGGAAGACATTGTGACGCAAAGGGTTCATTAGCTTGAACAGTGTAGATGAGCGTGATGCCTGCTGAAGCCAGAGCAACGTGGAAAAAATTCACAATGTTCGCTTTCAAGCTTGTTTTCTCTTTTGACATTCCGTAGATAAACGTATTCGCAGCTGCATGTGTGAGAAACAGGTTGTGAAGGAGATTCAGTCTCAACCTTGAGAACAAGACCACAGTAAAAGATGGAATGAAAACAATGGCCAGGGAATGGCAAGGCAGCCAAGAGACATGTGCTGATAACATAGCTAGAAAATACTCGAAGGGGATAGAATCCAAGCTTCAGGTTACTTAAACACTGAAAGGCGGGTGATGGAATTGAAGCTCGCAGATGGAGTTGTGAAAACTGTCATCTTCAGACCCAGAGCTGCCTCCCTGTTTTGCTGTTCAGAGACCGTGACGCTCAAGGGGGAGAGAGGTCCAAGCGGGTGGTAGAGGGCTTCCCAGCATTTCGTGCACTAAGTTAAATTCCACCCAGGGATGAAAGGCCTTTGTTTCTCTGCTCTATTATTATGGTAGATATGCTTGTACTGTGTTTATAATCTGAAGTATTCAGCTCGTTTATATTTTGCTTTCTAAACATCTTAGTGTGAGCCTGCAACAGTAATTGAAACATACATTTTGGTATGCAGTTAAGCAAAGCTAATCTGAAGAATTCAGCTCGTTTATTTTTTGCTTACTGAACATCGTAGTGTGAGCCGGCAGCAGTAATTGAAACATGCATTTTGGTGTGCAGTAAATCAAAGCTATGTGAAGTATTCAACTCGTTTATATTTTACTTCCTGAACATCATAGTGTAACACATTTTGGTATACAGTTATTCCAAGCTTATATCTGTCAATGAACTCTTTGATCATATGTATACATAGATGCTCTTTGTAGTGTACTTATATATAAATAGATGCTTTTCATTGCTATTCTTATTCTGTCAATGAACTCTTTGCTCATACGTATACATAGATGCTCTTTGTAGTGTACTTATATATAAATAGATGCTTTTGATTGCTATTCTTATTCCACTATTGTTAATGTGCTAAATGCCTACATTTACCTGGAATTCTAGTAAAGTTAAATTGTATTCATAATTGGCGTGTGGTCCTTCATTGAGCGTCCTTATTGACTTATACCGAACAGGTGTCAACCGGTCAACTGAATAAGACATTTTGGTTCCAGAAGTGGGGTATAAGTCAATAATGCCTCTTTGGGGACGTAAGAAAAGTGAGGCAGAGAGCGGAAGGCAGCATGGGGCAGAAGCCAGATCAATTCCTGGGTGGTTAGCAGCTGACCCGTTCTCTGGTGTGGCAGGACTCCTGAACCGGTGGGCAGCACCGGTGTTATGGGAGGCATTAGATGAGAAAGTGACTCCTCTCTTAGTGGAAGATGCGGTTGAGAGTGTGAAGCTAAGAGGGGCGAAGCTGGAGCTGAGAGCAGCAGGGCAAGTGGGATGGCTTTTCCTGTCTCCACTCCGTACGGTATACAGGAAAACATTAACACAAGATGCAGAGATAAGAAAACTGGGGGATGAGGTTGCAGCCTTGCAGGAAAGGCAGTTACTTTTGAAAGAAACTATAGAAAGTGCAGTGACTAGGGGTGATCAAATGGAGGTAAGGTGCACCGCATTAGCAGTACGAGTAGCAAAACAGAAGAGTAGGCAGAAGCCTAAAATACCCTCAGCTGTGCAAGTCAGGGCATTGGTACGCAAAGAAAACTGGGATCCTTATACTTGGGATGGTACAGTCTCGGATAATGATGATGACTGGAATTGGGAGGATGAGGTCGTAGTACGTGTAGCAGAACTAGGTGGAGTTGAAAGTGGAGAAGGACGTGTAGGTGAAAGGGGAAGTGTAATGGAGGTTCGCCCACTCATGCAGAATAAATCAAAGGTAGTGAATGGTGGGAAAATACAGAATTCACATTTGGTAAGAGATTATACACAGAGTGAGTTGTTAGAGATAACTCATATTTTTAGGCAGATGCCTGCAGAACCTTTGTTTAAATGGTTGGTGAGATTGTGGAACACTAGAGCAGATGGTACATATTTGTCACCAAACGAACTTTTGAAAATGGGATCAGTAACTACACATGCTATGTTAGGGCAACGGTTACAAGGTGAACAGGGGCACCAAACTTTCTCTCTAATGGGTTGGTTGATGGAAGGAGTGAAGCAATTGTACCCAACTGCTATAGATGTGGAAGAGAGTTAGAGCCCTTGGCATACGATTTCAGAGGCAAATGAACAACTGCGAGAAATGGGGATGCAGAACGCAGTGTATACCCAACAGTTTTTAGGACCTGATGTTGAACCCGTGACGGCAGGGATCAGGGCACGGTTAATCAGAAATGCCCATCTGCATAGAAAGGTGCCTTGTTGGTTCTTCTAGGACCCGCTCAGGGAAGACCAGTGGGGGATTTGGTATTATTAATGGCACAATTAGAAGGGCTTGACAGACAAAAATCAGCAAGAGCAGTGGGGCAGGACAATAAGTATAAGGGAGGAGAATCTACAATAAAAGTGACCAGACGACAAATGTGGATAGATTTGTTGAATGCTGGGGTGAAGAAAGAGGAGATAGATGGAAAGCCTACCCCTTATCTGCTTAATGAATGCAAAGCATTGACAGAAAGAGAAGGAGGCATTTGATGAGAAGCAGCCCTCAGCACCACCCATGGAAGAGTCTGAGAAGGAAAAAACAGAATCAGGGAAAAATAGGAAGGTGCCTGTCTCAACTCTATATCCCGACTTGTCCAGCGATGGCTGGGACGTCCCAGACCCCTTATTATGAAGGTCAGGCCTAACCCCGGGGGGTCAGAGCAGTGTAAGAGGTAAGCCCCGGGGACAGGCGGCCATATGTACCTCTCATCATTTATTGGCACAAAGGAACACAACATGTTATGGCACTGCTCGATACAGGTGCAGAAGTAACTTTGATAAATGGAAACCCTAAGAGGCTGCCAGGGAAGGGTGTGATCATCAATGGTTACGGGGGTGCAGAGACAGAGGCCAACCCTGTTAAGCTCAAATTGTCAATTGGTAAAGGACCCCCGTTCATGGCAGAAGTATTAATAGCCGAAGTACCAGAATACATTATTGGCATGGATTTGTTACTAGGCAAAACTATTGATACGCAAGGGGTTACATTTACTTTTGGTGTGAGGAGCGTACATACAAAGAAATCTAGGAGAGTTCTGGTTGGGCATACAAAGTGGAATCCATTACATGTGCCTCCTCCAAAGGAGCCGGTGTGCATTAAACAGTACCGCATACCCGGAGTTCATAAAGAGATTTCAGAAACCATGCTGGGGCTGCTAGATGCAGGTGTGTTAAGGCCGGCTGTGAGCCCATTTAACTCTCCCATGTGGCCTGTGAAGAAACCAGATGATACCTATCGAATGACTGTCGACTATCAACAACTGAATAAAGTGGCTCCACCCTTGGCAGCCACAGTCCCAGACATCATCACACTGGTGGAACAGTTGAGTAAAGATGTGGGGGAATGGCATGCCGTGATTGATTTAGCAAACGCCTTCTTTTCAATTGATATTGATGAGGCCAGTCAAGACCAATTTGCAATAAGCTGGCAGGACAGACAATTCACATTCAGGAAGTTGCTCCAAGGGTACTTGCATAGTCCCACATTGTGTCATGGGCTAATAGCCAGAGATTTAGCCAATTTCTCTGCTGGAAACACCCGACTTGCACATTACATTGATGACATCATGATCACTGGGGACACTAAAGAGCAAGTCTCAAACACGCTGGAAAGATTAATTGAATACTTACAGCAGAGGGGATGGGCTATTAACCCTAAAAAGGTCCAAGGCCCGGCACAAGAGGTGAAATTCCTGGGCACTATTTGGTCAGGACCAGTAAAAAGAATACCACAGTAAGTGATTGATACGGTACAGCAGCTAAAGATTCCTTCAACTAAGGCAGAAGCACAACGATTTATTGGTTTGATGGGATTCTGGAGACAACGTATCCCTCACTTAGGATTAATACTGAGACCATTATATCAAGTTCCTCGAAAAAAGCACCCTTTCCAATGGGGACCTGAATAGCAAGAGGCCTTTGAGGGAGCAAAAGATGAATTACAGAATTATTTTGCATTAGGTCCCATCACAGAAGGAGACCGGTTTGAGCTGGAAATGATAGTACAGGATGATGTAGTGATGTGGAGCTTATGGCAGAGGCAGGAAAAAAAGAGAGTGCCACAAGGATTCTGGTCAAAGAGATTAACCCCATCCATGAGCAATTACACCCCGTTAGAAAAAGAACTAGCAGGAGCATATTGGGCATTAGTAGAAACAGAGCGCATAACTGGTGACCGGCCGGTTACCTTAAGAACACAGGTCCCCTTACTAGGCTGGATAAGAGAAGGAGGGGTTGGCACTAAAGTAGGCAGGGCGCAGGAGTCTACCATTGTAAAGTGGAAATGGTATCTGCAGCAGAGGGCAAAACCGGGGCCAGCAGGAGTATCGAAGTTACAAGAAGATATGCTGGGGGCAGTGGACTTACAGGCAATGGACCCCTCGCCAGAGCCATCTAAGATGGAGTCCTCACCATTTAAAACAGCCTCACCTTTTGAACAACTCACAGAAGAAGAACAGCAAAATGCATGGTTCACAGATGGTACCGCCCGGTACCATTAAGGAAAAAGACAATGGCAAACAGTCGCATTCCAGCCTGCTACAGAAACGCTGTTGCTGCGAGGAGGAAAAAATGGATCAAGCCAGCTTGCAGAACTGCAGGGGGTAGCAGCAGTGATCGAACAGGCCTCCATCGGAGAGAAAACGTTTGTGTACACTCACAGCTGGGCCACCTACCAAGGACTAGTAAGCTGGGCCCCGACTTGGCGCAAGGATGGATGGAAAATCAAAGGCACCCCCATTTGGGGAGGCGAGCAGCTATGGGAAGAGATGTGGGAGAAAGAGCAAAAATTACAAATATGTGTGGGACATGTGGATGCCCATTGCCCATCGGACACCTCACTTGCATCTCTATTCAACAACACCGCAGATTAGATGGCCAAAACACGAACAGTGGTCATCAATGAGGAGGCTGAAGCTGCTCTAGCAAACTGGGCCCATGCAACATCTGGACATCTAGGAGAGAATGGCACGTATGCATGGGCACAGCAACGACAGATTCCAGGTAGTAAAGAATAGGTGCAACAAGCAGTAAAAGAGTGCCCCACATGCAACGAGATAAGATAAATGCCTCTGCAGAAGAAGCCTAGCAGCCATATCAGAAGAGGAACTGCAGCTGCTACAGTGTGGCAATTGGACTATATCGGGCCGCTACCAAAGGAAGGAGGAAAAAGCTATGTATTGACCATGGTGGACACCTACTCTGGCCTTATGTTGGGTATGCCCTGTAAGTCTGCAGACCAAAAGTCCACTTTGCGAGGGCTAAACTATCTGATAAAACATTATGGGGTACCTGATGAAATCCAAACAGATAGGGGCACACACTTTTCAGGGAAAACAGTGAAGGACTGGGTGCAGGAACAGGGAATTCGGTGGATTTTACACCTTAGTTATTATCCACAAGCTGCAGGCATGATTGAGAGATATAACGGATTGTTGAAAGAACAGCTAAAAAAGTTATCAGCACATCAGACTCTAAAAGGATGGAATAGTAATTTAGACAAAGCCTTGTTCGAAATGAACAATAGACCAGTTGGGCAGCAGACTCCTTTCATTCGGATGACAGGGCATGATAAAGAAATCACCCACACAATGATTGTCTGGAAAACAGAGCCTCAAGCTTGATTACCTTTACAGGCTACTTCTGGCAGTATAGGACTGGACCTTTTGCTCCAGAGGATGGAGAAATACCCGTAGGACAGGTGAAAACTGTTCCCTTAGGAATAGGAGTAAAAGTACCAACTGGAACATATGGTAGAATTTCCCCTCAATGCAGCCTAGCCATCAAGGGAGTGTTAGTGCTAGGGGGAGTCATAGACCCAGATTTTAGAGGAGAGGTTAAAGTAGTATTACTGAACCAAGGAGATGCTACTGTATCGTATCAAGCACAAGACAGACTTGCTCAATTGATTTGTGAACAAGCGTATACCCCCCACATTGAAGAAAGATCTGCCCCCCCGATAACACCCAGAGAGGTGAGGGAGGATTTGGAAGCACAGGAAGAAGAATATGGGTGCATCATCCAGGGAAAAAGCCAGAGGCAGGAGAGAAATTGAGTCAAGGGGTGGGGAGTACGTATATTGTACTTTTAAAGAATTCTAATGTACCTGTATTTGTACCTGCAGTGAGACTTACCCCACGGTCGTAAATGATGACATCTGCATCGATGATGTGGTTCCTGTGTGCGGTCATGATTATAACCGGAGAAAGTGTATGAGTCCGACCGAATATAGCAGAGAATGTTGTTACGGGCCTTCATGTCACTTGTGCACCTCAAGCCGCTAATGTAACTGATGACCAGGGAAATGTTTCACTTTGTAACGTGAAGGCACCTGGAGGCAAGTGGATGGCTGCCAAAGCTGCAACCTTGAAGGTAACTGGACAGCAAATCCGCCATGCCAACGGACTGAACGAGTTGCAGGGGATGCCAGCAACAGTATAGGCTTTGAATTATACGCTAAACATGATATGTAAATATTGTGATACCATTGTACCTTTTACACCAGTACAGACATATCCATGTAGACCTTATGATTGTTCTAACAAACAATACATTTTACCAGGACATATGGTGGTTGTTACAATGACCAATGGAACCAAACTAGTTCGATACTCCAAACCGCCCGCCTTTAAGTTAATGTAGCCATAAAGACGCATGGTTAGCAATTTAGGCAACGTTTCCATAGTTCGATATAGAATAGGATGTAAGCAAGCTTTGCATGCAAGCATAATTAACCATATTGTGTTACAGATAATTATTGCCAAGGGGAATGTTTCTAAGTATGATCCATTATGCACACCATGGACACTACAGTTATGGCCCTCGCCGAAGTTATGCATCAGAAGAGATCTAGGATCCTTGATAGCCGGGGCCACCGGAATTGGGGTATGGGCCCTGAACACTTTTGATATTGAAGCCATTAGGAATAAGCTATCTTCTACAGGATATCATACAGGGGAGGCCATAAAAGTAATTTCACAATGGGGGCCCACACACTCATAAGAAGTATGGAAGGTTCTGCGTGGATTGTATCGTGATTGGCAATGGCATAGTTTCACTTATGAACAATTTGGAAAAAGCTTTCAAAGCACACAAACAGTGTCCAAAGGCATTCGTGCATACTATGGCAAAGCATTGTTAATCAACAGTATGTAGACTTCAAAGCGGAATGGGGACAGCTTCAGGGTGAATATTGGAGACAACAATTGCATTTGCCTGAGAAAATATGGGTAAAGCACATACGATTTCATTGTGAAGGAGAGATGTGTTATGCTCATTTTGATATAGCTAGAAGTGATCTTCCTCCTGAAATATGGTGCCCCTTTATATTGCTCCTTGTAGTAATAGGTGAAGAATGGTGGATACCTCACACTGACAAAAAATGGATTGATCAAACAAATCACACCGTAGATCCCACTAGATGTGCAGATTGGTCTAAGGGTTGGGTATGTACTCACACTGGACAGGTGCTAGATCCATGCCTTCACCTAATACCAGGAGAATGTGAATGGTTACCTTATCCTATTAATGGCACAGACTTACATCAGATAGGAACAGAGAGTATATGTTACGTTACTAATCATCCCTTACTTATTAACGGATTTGTACAAACCACCGGAGAGCAGGTAATGTGTATGTGCAATATTACCAGCATTATTGACATAAGTACTCACATCCTATACCGACCGACTAAGTTCACCACAACCACATTACAGACGCAAATGCAAGCACAGTTAGAATGTAACATCCCGCTTGTTGTGAAGCTACCTAGACTAGAGGCAATCAGGCGCTACGCACAAATCACATTTGCTAAATTCGACATGGCGGCTAAATATACCAAGGATACCGCCATACAGATGACCATAGACGCCAAACAGCTTATGCACACTGCTTCACGCATCCAGCAAGTAACTGAGCACCCTTGGTATGACATCTTCTTAGGTTGGGCACCAGGAGCTACGAAGACGATAAATATAGTGTTACATCCGCTAATTTGGTTATTGATTGTCTCTGTCACGCTAATGATTATACTATGTAGGCTATATGTATGCACAAACCAGCTTTATACTAAGATGCAGGCACTTAGAATAATGCTAACAAGTATTCGTAGCAATCTAGCTAGCGAAGTGTCAAAATAAATAATTCTTGTTTCGCATGCATCGCGCTCATCTAAGGGGTGGAGTGATCAGTATAGGGAAAGGTGCGGAAGACATTGTGACGCGAAGGGTTAATTAGCTTGAACAGTGTAGATGAGCGTGATGCCTGCTGAGCCAGAGCAATGTGGAAAATATTCACGATGTTCGCTTTCAAGCTTGTTTTTTCTTTTGACATTCCGTAGATAAACTTATTCACAGCTGCATGTGTGAGAAACAGGTTGTGAAGGAGATTCAGGCGGTGATTCTAACTGCGGCGGCCGGCGGTCGCCGCCCGCCATGCGGTTACCGCCAAATGACCGCACCGCGGTCACAAGACCGCGGCGCCCATTCTGGCTTTCCCGCTGTGCTGGCGGCGACCGCCAAAAGGCCGCCCGCCAGCACAGCGGGAAAGACCCAGCAACGATGAAGCCGGCTCCGAATGGAGCCGACGGAGTTGCTGGAGTGCGACGGGTGCAGTAGCACCCGTCGCGGATTTCAGTGTCTGCTAGGCAGACACTGAAATTCTTTTTGGGGCCCTCTTACGGGGGCCCCTGCAGTGCCCATGCCATTGGCATGGGCACTGCAGGGGCCCGCGGCACCCCCTACCGCCATCCTGCTCCTGGTGGGAGACCCGCCAGGAACAGGATGGCGGTAGGGGGTGTCAGAATCCCCATGGCGGCGGAGCGCGCTCCGCCGCCATGGAGGATTCTCAAGGGCAGCGGAAAGTCGGCGGTACACCGCCGACTTTCCGTTTCTGGCCGCGGCTGAACCGCCGCGGTCAGAATGCCCAGCGGTGCACCGCCAGCCTGTTGGCGGTGCTACCGCGGTCATGACCCGGGGTCATTCTCACCGCCAGGGTTAGAATGACCCCCTCAGTCTCAACCTTGAGAACGAGACCGCAGTAAAAGATGGAATGAACACAATGGCCAGGGAATGGCAAGGCAGCCAAGAGACATGTGCTGATAACATAGCTGGACAATATTGGAAGGGAATAGAATCCAAGCTTCAGGTTACTTAAACATTGAAAGGCGGGTGATGGAATTGAAGCTCGCAGATGGAGTTGTGAAAACTGTCATCTTCAGACCCAGAGCTATCTCCCTGTTGTGCTGTTCAGAGACCGTGATGCTCAAGGGGGAGAGAGGTCCAAGCGGGCGGTAGAGGGCTTATCAGCATGTCGTGGACTAAGTTAAGTTCCACCCAGGGATGAAAGGCCTTTGTTTCTCTGCTCTAATAATATGGTAGATTATTATGCTTGCTCTGAAGTATTCAGCTCGTTTATATTTTGCTTTCTAATCATCGTAGTGTGAGCCTGCTACAGTAATTGAAACATGCATTTTGGTATGCAGTTAAGCAAAGCTAATCTGAAGAATTCAGCTCATTTATATTTTGCTTACTGAACATCGTAGAGTGAGCCTGCTGTAGTAATTAAAACATGCATTTTGATGTGTAGGAAATCAAAGCTTATCTGAAGTATTCAACTCATTTATATTTGACTTCCTGAACATCGTAGTGTAACACATTTTGGTATACAGTTATTCCAAGCTTATATCTGTCAATGAACTCTTTGATCATATGTATACATAGATGCTCTTTGTTGTGTACTTATATATAAATAGATGCTTTTCATTGCTATTCTTATTCTGTCAATGAACTCTTTGCTCATACGTATACATAGATGCTCTTTGTAGTGTACTTATATATAAATAGATGCTTTTCATTGCTATTCTTATTCCACTATTGTTAATGTGCTAAATGCCTACATTTACCTGAAATTCTACTAAAGTTAAATTGTATTCATAATTGGCGTGTGGTCCTTCATTAAGTGTCCTTATTGACTTATACCGAACAGGTATAAGCCCAAAGGTCAGTGATAAACTGGCGGTAGCAAAACCAACACCGTTACGCCAACAGAACTACACCCACAGAATTATGACCCACAAATCACTGTGGCAGACATTCAGTAGCGCTAAACCATTGGTGGAACATACCACTGCGCTCAAACTACACACACTCAAACAAAACTACACCACATTGGACAATTCAAACTACACACACCTGACACACATACACACACCACACCACACTGTAATAAAACACACACCCACATTACCCACACCCCTTTACCAATACAAACAAGTGCCACGAGAGAGAAAGCAAGACCACAGACAAGATCACAGACACACACCACCATCACCTATACACCATCCACGCACCTTACATCACACACCCAAACACATCACCCCACACACATTCACCCATCCCACTCACACTACATCCTAGGCACCACAACAAAACCCCAGGTTCTCAGAGGAGGAGCTAAGGGTCATGGTGGAGGAAATCATCCGGGTAGAGCCACAGCTATTCAGATCACAGGTGCAGCAGACGTCCATTGCTAGGAAGATGGAGCTATGGCCGAGAATCGTGGACAGGGTCAATGTCGTGGGACAGCACCCAAGAACAAGGGATGACATCAGGAAGAGGTGGAAGGTACGTTCGACGGCAGCAATACACCAAATAGTTGTACAGAGGACTAGTGGTGGACCCCAACCTCCTCCCACACAACTAACAACATGGGAGGAGCAAGTCTTGGCAATCATGCATCCTGAGGGCATTGCAGGAGTAGGAGGAGGACTGAACTCTGGTAAGTCAAATCTCTATTACTCTCACCCTCCCTACCTGCATGCCATCACAAACCTCCACCCTTGCCCACACTCCCATCACTCCACCACCTCCCACATACCCCACCATCACAACCCACACATCCCAATACCAAGTCCTGCATGCAACACCGATGCATGGACACCTATTACCACTGGATGCACACTGGAGAGAATCACCTAGCCCACCAAATAGCAATTCACACAAAGGCAACCATAGATGGCAACACACCCATGCACAAGATGACACACACAGAAACAATAACACAGCATTTACATCCCCACAAGTCCCCGACCCAACGTCACCAGAGAGGAGGTGCCAGCAACTTCCAGTCCACCTCCAGAAGAGGCCCACAGTGATGACAGCAGCTCTGGACGCCCGGATCTGGATGACCAAACTGGCCAATTCAGGGATCCCAGGACAGTCGGTTACCCAGGCACAGTCCCATACCACCACAGAGCCTCCCCCCTCAGGTAACAAAATCACAGTACCCACCCAGCAGGCCCATACCTCTGTCCCCAGGACACGTCAATCAGCTGTTGTCCACCAATACAGGGACCCCAGGCCACCCCACGAACACAGGACGATCAGGGACCTGGGGGCAGTGGCAGTGGGCACACGGTTCAGGGGACAGAGGCACAGGACAACAGGGAAGCTGGGAGGACTGCTGCGTGACAGGGGGAGGACAGGCCCAGGGAACCCACTTTCCAGGAGGCACTCACCAACATCCTGGGAGCATACCACCATTCCCAGAGACGATGGGCCAGATACTGGACAAGTTGCAGGAGACCCAGCGGCTGCAGGAGGGACAGTACCTAGGGATCACGGAGGACTTGAAGTACATTAACACCACCTTAGTCACCATTGCAGGGGTGCTAGTAGACATGGCCAACACCATGAGGGAGGCAGTGGCACACCACCGGACCCATGACACTAGCCAAACCACTGAACAACCTTCTACCTCAGCTACCGCTAGTGGACAGGAGGCCCCACCACAGGAACAACAGGCCACCAGCACCCCACCCCCTGCAGAAGGAGAAGCACCCTGCAAACGGTCCCTGCGATCCAGGCTGAAGTCAGGGAACATTGCGAAGACCCCCACCAGGAAATACGACTCTCCTGATTGTCACCCTTGTATCTCACTCAGTCACCCTGTCCATCTTGAACTGCCATTGCTCCCCTTCCTATGCCCCCTTGGACAATCACTATTGTGATACAAATAGACTGGACTCCATCCTGCACTTTCCTCCTTCATCACCCCAGCCCATTACACATCCCCCTCTAATCATTAGCACTTAAATAAACACCATTTGAATAAATACATGTATGGACTCTGTCAAATCATTTAACCATGCATTCGTATAAAAAGCTTTAAACACTGCAATATGTCTGTACAGTAATGTATACATAGAAATGACCTGTAGTTGGCTGCAGTCAACACACCAGGAGCGATAGAGGGGCACAAATATCTGTAAATAGAGATGCCAAAGGGTACAGTAAGTGGCCATAGAAGTGGGAAATTCATCCTGCCAGTGACAATGTCAAATACAAAACTGTGAATGTAAAGCATAATTACAGTGTCTTACCTGTGTGTTATTGGAAGTACTGTTGTATTATTGCACTTCTGTTGTCCTCATTCTCATCCTCTGCCTCATCATCTTCACTGACCAAAAGGGTCCACTGCTGCCACACGCCCATCTCCAGCCTCATCCTCCTGCAGAAAAGGCACTTGGCGACGTAAGGCAAGGTTGTGCAACATACAGCATGCCACGATGATCTGGCATACCTTCTTGGATGAGTAGTATAGGGATCCACCTGTTAGATGGAGGCAATGAAACCTGGCCTTCAGGAGGCCGAATGTCCTTTCTAATATTCTTCTTGTTGACCCATGTGCCTCATTGAAACGTTCCTCTGCCCTTGGCCTGGGATTCCTCAGAGGGGTCAGTAGCCATGAGAGGTTGGGATCACCAGAGTCACCTGCAAATATTGAGGGACAACTGTTAGTCACACACCAATCCTTAGGGCCCACACCATACCCATACACTAAGATCCCCTGGGTGGGAACCAGGGCTCACTTACTTGTAATGTATCCGTCTCCTATTCATCAACAGCGCTTGCAATCTAGGGGGCAAACGTGAGTAGCTGCTCAGTATTCCATATTTCCAAACACTGCAATGCTTGTTGTGACTGTAACACAATATTGTTGTCTAGGCCCAAGTGGTGCCTATGTGTACTGTGACGCAGTTAGGTGCCGTGGCCTGCCCCCCCCCCAACATGGCGTCTGCCTGTCCTGTATGGAGGGACAGGTGGAAATTAGGTAAACCGCTGTTCAAATCCTCATTATCCCATTGGGCCCTATGGGTTACAGTGGCCAATGGTGATGTACGCCGGCAGTGAGGGTACGCACCGCCGCAGACGTGACTGCCATTTTCCATCTGTTCACCCACTTGCTACCTGACCTTCAACAGGAGAGGACCTACACTGCAAGTGATGCTGTGACCTGTGTCTGGAACCAACCATGGCTCATGTCACTGGGGAAAGGGCCCCTGCCTTCACCGCTGCAGAGTTGAAGAGACTGGTAGATGGGGTCCTACCCCAGTACTGAATGCTGTATGGGCCTCCAGACCAACAGGTGAGTACACTGTGAGCACGGTGAATGGGGCATGAATGCATGGAGTGCTGTGTGTGAGGTCCTCATGTAGGGGGGTAAGGGCCCTAGGCAGCATGCTGCATGTATGGTGGGCAATGTCTGTGCATAAGGGAATGTGAGGGCTATGGTGGGCCATGAGTGTAACAGGCGGTACGGTGTGACTGATACCTTTTCCTATGTGTATTTCTCTGCAGGTCAGCACCCATCAGAAAAAGGGTATATGGTGTGCCTTCGCCAAGGACGTGCAGACCCTGGGGGTCTTTGCAGGCGGAGCACCTACTGGCGCAAACGTTGGGAGGACCTGAGATGCTAGGCAATCAAGACGGCGGAGGCCCAGCTAGGGATGGCCTCCCAACGAGGAAGGGGTGCATGTCGAGCCCTGACCCCTCCTGATGGCCCACATACTGACGGTGGCCTATCCGGATCTGGATGGGCGCTTGAGGGCATCACAGCAGCTACAAGGGAGGTGAGTACAGTGCCCCAGTATACTACTTGCGCATGGTGGGGTGGCATCCGGATAGGGGATGTGGGCCTGTGGGTGCCCCGAGGCCAGGCCGGCCAGTGCAGGGTAGGGTCCATGTTGGGCTGGGTCTGATGTCAACCTCCTCCAAACAAGTTAGTAGGTATCCACTACTGGGCAGGGGTCTGTGGGTCTCAGGTATGCTGCAATTGACTAGCATTGTGACTGGTAGTGCATTGCCTAGTGCGTAGGGCTGTTCCCTGTGTGTGAGTGTGTTGTGTACGCCAGAGGTGGTGGTGTTGGTGCCATTGACCAAGGGTATCCTTTGTCTCATCCCCTCCCCCTTTTTGTTTTGTCATCCTGTCCTTATGTGCATTAGCATCATCTGGCAAAGGAGCTGAGGCACCTGCAACGGGGAGAGCTGCATCCCATAGGTCCCATGAGGCTGAATCCACCAACGGTGAGGGCACCAGTGGGACAGAGGGCGAGGGGAGCACCACGGCGGAGACTGGAGGGGACAGTTCTGTCAGTGATATCTCCCCTGATGGAAGCTCCCTGGTGGTGGCGGACACCTCTATGCCCACCACAACTACAGGTACAGCTGCCACCCCCATACCAGTACCGCCCTCCCAGGAGCCCCTCAGCGTGTTTCCCGTGCCCGCTGACTCACAAGGGTGGGTATCTCCTTTGCCCCAGACACCTCAGGCCCTCCCCAGTGAGCCCTGCTGCCCTGAGTGAGGAGGCTATTGACCTCCTGCGATCCATCTCTGTTGGGCAGTCAACCATTGTGAATGCCATCCAGGGTCTGGCAGCCCATTTGCAACAAACAAATGCATTCCTGGAGGGCATTCACTCTGGCATGGCGGCCCAACAGAGATCAATCCAGGCTGTGGCCTCCTCCCTGATGGCAGCCATTGTCTCTGTTTCTAGCCTCCCCCTCCAACCTCCTCTGCCCTATCCCATTCCCCTCAACCCCAACCTATCCCAAGCACACAGGCAGACCTGCATGCACCCAGGACAACACACAGGAGTGGTTCAGGCAAACACAAGCACCACACATCAACCCACAGGCACTCACACAAACACCATCCAGATGCAGACATACCAACATCCACTGCCTCAACTGTGTCCCCCTCCTCCTTGTCGTCCACCTCCGTACCATTTGTGTCTACACTCACACCTGCATGCACTACATCCTCATCCACTACCACCATCACACCTATCACTACATGCCCCTCACTGGCAGTCACCACCCCCACTTCCATGCACACGTCCCCTGTGTCATCTCCCACTGTGTCTGTGCCCCCTCCTCCCAAGGTACACAAACGCAAGCACTCAGACACCCAATAGCTATCCACCTCACAACAGCATCCAGCCCATGCACCTGCACCCAAAAATAACAAACAGACACCTCATACAACCACTTCCTCTTCCTCCACTCCCAAACCTTCACCCTCTTCCCGCCCCAATGTCCCTAAGAAGATTATCCTCTCCACCATTGACCTCTTCCCTACCCCTCCTCCCCCCAGTCTTCTCGTCAGGATAGGGTGATGAAAACCCAGGCAAGCTCCTCAGCAACCCAATCCAGGGGCACAGTTGTGTCGACAGCTACGGCAGGTGGGAGAGGATCCTGGGCACCAGGCAGCAACACTGATAGATTGCCTGCAAGGAAGGGCAAGGAGGCACCACCTGCTGCGACTAGGAAGGGCAAGGAGGCACCACCTGCTGCGACTAGGAAGGGCAAGGTGGCACCACCTGCTGCAGGTGTGAAGGGTAAGGGGCAATCCCCGCCTGCTGTCAGATAGGGCAAGGGGCCTGCACCAGTAGGCTGGAAGGACAGGAAGCCTGGTGCTGCGACTCATTTCTTAGCCCCACCACCAACCATGGTGAGTCAGCCGTCCGAGACTGCAGGGGATGGGCTGGAGCCTCCTCTCACCACTGGCAGCACCGCAACCAGCACCGCCACCAGCACCACGGCCAGCAGTAGCAGCCCCAGTGGGCAGCTATCTGAGGCTGCAGGAGAAGGGCTGGAGCCTCCCCCCACCACTGCCAGCACCACTGCCAGCAGCAGCAGCCCCAGTGGGCAGCTGTCCGAGGCTGCAGGGGAAGGACTGGAGCCTCTCCCCTACCACTGCCACCACTGTCACCAGCACTACTGCCAGCAGCAGCAGCCCCAGTGGGCAGCTGTCCGAGGCTGCAGGGGATGGGCTTGAGCCTCCCCCCACCACTGCCAGCACCGACACCAGCCCCGCCACTGCCACCACTGAGCAGCCATCACCGCTGGCAGACAGTGTGTAGTCCTGCCTCCATGGCCTCTTGTGCGTCCTGGCCCCTGCAAATCCAGTGGGTCTGACACCGAGGTAAGAGACTGTGACCTTGCACTCCCCAAGATCTGCATCACAGGGCACAATGCCCTCTCCAGAACCAGTGGAGAAGCCATCCACTCACCCCATCCTTCCCAGGATGAAGCACACTGGGCACTATGCCCCCTCCAGAACCAGTGGAAGAAGCCATCCACTCACCCCATCCTTCCCAGGATGAAGCACACTGGGCACAATGCCCCCTCCAGAATCAGTGGAGAAGCCATCCACTCACCCCATCCTTCCCAGGATGAAGCACACTGGCCTATGTGTTGTGGCCCTGTGGCCCATGGACATTGAAGACTGGGCAGTGTCCCTATATTTGTAAATATGTATATACGTTTGTATTTTGATGCACTTATTCCTACAATTTTTTCGCATTACACTCACTTTCTTCACATCATTTTGTCCTTGCTTTATTCATGAGGAGTACGGGGAGAATATGTAATGTTACTGTATCTGTTTGTGTGTATGGTGTTGGGGGTGTTGCGTGTGTATTTGTCACTCTCTTTTTACTCCCCCCTCCCTTGTGTGCTAGGTGGCAGTTCTCACCATCGTCGTCTCCGCCAGCGTTGGTGTTCGTAATTCAGGAAAAGGTAGACGAGCATGGGAAATATGTGCAACTTGGGCTCCATGGCATTGTGGTTGTTCCCTGTGTCTCCAGAGGTGAGTCCTTTGACTTCTGTGTTCTGTTTCTGCTGTGCTTTTGATGTCATTGGTAGCGTCCCGGAAAAGCTGGTGGATAGGCTGGTAAAAATGCAGTGCGTTGTACATTGACCGCCTGGCTGTTGGCGATTACCGTTGTGGTGCTTGTTGCTACTGCCGTGGCCGTCGGTGTGTTAAAGTGGCTGTCTGTCTGAGCGGTTTCCGCCGGGGTCATAATTACATTTTTGTTACCGCCAGCCTGTTGGCGGTATCACTGCCACTTTATCACCGACCGCCAGGATTGTAATGAGGGCCATTGACTCAAATCCTGCTTCTGTTTATCTTTGCATGTGTGTGACTCGTATGACTGAGAGAAAGGGGAATGATATGTTTTACCACAATTTCACTGAGGAGTCTTAGATTGTCATGCGATAGGCTGCTACAAATTACTTCCACCTCTGGTACTGGTGAGGTACTGCTAGGTAGCTGGAACGGTTAGGCGGATACCTGTCACACTGTGTGGGATTGGACTCAGTCCCCTATCCTCGGTGGTGCTGCCGCTTAAAATCTAGCAGTCTTGTTACGACAACAGGAGCCCTATGACAGTGCACCACCAAAATTAGTTAGGCACTGACTTTACGGATCTCCCAAGTATCTCTGTCTCATTACGTGTAACAGGCATCCTAATTACATTATACGGAGACATCCGTGGTATTAGGGAATATCCTCCGCAGCTGTACAGGTAGTACCTATTTCACTCTTTAGGTTGTTCAAGATTGAACCTTTAAAAATATCTCCCCATTTGGTGTTCCTATCTCTGAACAGTTAAATTACATTTTTTTTTAAACGTCAGACCAAAACAGGGTCGTAATTGCAGCAAATATGAGACTCCCTCTCACAACACATTTAAGAAATAGTAACTTCACAGAAGAGGGAGGAGTGGTTACATTTGTTGTTGAGGCTCATGATGCATACAGAATAGAATCGTTTTACTCTGGGGTCACCTTTCCAGCAGCAGATGGGAACAAATGCACCTGCACAATATAGGCCTTATGTTTATTTAAAAATACCACTATCTTATCAATTACACCAAAATTGGCTTGATGGTGCCCTACCAAACATTCAACAGGATGTTAGACTAGGTCCTTTAAGTAATGACGGACCTACATGGCTAGAATTGGCTACCAATACACCACACCCTGATATAGGTACAATAGCGGGAGCAGACATACTCTGCCTATGCACTAATTTAGTAGAAATATGCAGACAATTAATAGAACTCGTAATACAGACTTTGAACATTCTCCCAGCAAGGGCTGCTCCAGGGCAACCACATACGGCAAAAGCTAGCATTAATCATACTACTGTGCACTTGATTATGGGTAAGGTACCCAACATACAAGAAGAGATTCTGTTTTGGTTAGCACAAAAAAATTGAGAGCAGTGTTTTCCCCATACGATACACCAAGATAAACATTCTTGCAAAGTGCTTGCCATTCAAGATGGTTATCTCAGTGGACAACTGTGTCACTTGGGGTGCAGTGCTTGCTGTACTCTACACTACCGCACACAGTAATTCAACACTTGAAAATCTTCTGGAAGTGTTAAAACAAATTCAGGATGAATATGACGCTGCCCTGGCTCTAGATCTGGGGATGCAACTAATGGGCAACTTTGCCACAGTATCCTCAATAATATTAAGCAACCTTAAAGGGGAAGCAGTAGCATTGACAGTAGGCCAGTGGCTTCAGAGTGTTCCTGCACCAGATCAAGAACGTTAGCTGCCAAAGATTATTGCCAAGATTTGCAACAGTATGCGTCAGAATAGTCTGGGAGCTAGACCCAGTAAACCACAGTTATAAGGTAAATCCAATAAGCATTCCATCAAGCAAGCAGATGAGTGTTCTAAAAATGACAGGATAAACAAAACCAAAATAAAGATAATGTTAAACAAAGAGGAGAATCTCCACGATTTGAGATCTCTGAGAAACGATTTAATCTGAGAAATAGAAATACTTTAAAGACTCATAATAGATATCAATATATTGATACACGCCAATCTTGTTCCTTTCAGGACTCACTGGATAAATGCAGTGAGAGAGGAGGGCCTTCCAAACAATGAAATGAGTACATGAAACCAAGAAAAGATTCACAATGCTTACCTGAACCTTCTGTAAAAAGGAAGAGAAACATTACCAAAAGAAGGTACAATTTAAAAAGAAAAAGGTGTCAGCAATTTCAGTTTGTAATGCCATACATAATTGAACTTTACTGAAGAACATGACATGGACACCGACTCTTCTAGATGGTGCAGCAGAGGTCACAATAGTTTGCTGAAATCTTCAAGAGCCTCGGGATGTGACAGCAAATAACAACTTTTTAGAAGTTGAAACTGTGGACATGGGAGTCTCCTCCCCAGGTAGAGAGAATACAAATTGAGGGAGGCATAGAGTGCATGATTAAAATGATGTTCTGGGAAAAAACTAATGTTATCTTGTGACAACCTATTGGCAGAAACAGATTGGCCACCATAATTTGTCCCTAATCTCCCACTATGGGAAGATGTCACTATGCCATTTTTCTCGGTCATTGTTCCTGAAGAATTAAGACATGCTTACGCTGTTGTTTGGGCATTGGCACAAGCCCTAGCACTGTATCGCAACCATATAGGATGGAAGAAACACTCCCCTTAGCACACAATACTGTTAAGATCGACACCACTACCACAACCACCGTACCCCATTAAACATGAAGCTAAAGCGTCAGTGAGAGAAGTACACAACTTGAGTATCCATGTGTAATAAAAACCCTGAATACCACCAATGAACAATCCTTTGTTCCCTTAAGCTAAGCTGGACCATTCATATTGAACAGTTTTAGATTTACAGACATTTAAACAGTCACACACGCACATTTGCTATACAAAATGCACACAGCGCTTATCAACAATTTAGTGTGCAAAAGATACAAAACACCCTTTGATATTTATTTCCATCATTTTTTTATGTCAAAATATAGCACTTGAAAGCAGAGATATGACTGCCTTCAGTGCAGTAGACTCGCAGCGAAAATTTTGCCAACTCCCACAAGGGTATGAGAATAGTCCTGGACTGTTCTCTGCAGGTATAACATCCACACTACACTACATTGACCTTGAGGCGTTGTCTTATGGAGAAGACATCTACCTAACAGATAATGACTTGGTCAGACACCTGAGATGGGTGGACCACATTGTGATGAGTTTCACTGAAATTGGCTAAAAATGTAAATTCAAGAACACAAAAATTGCCTTTCTCGATGTCCTGATTTTGGGATAAGAGTTATCAGACAATGGAAAGAGCCTGGCGCCCCACTGTCTAGAAAAGTACGCACAATTGCAACCACTAAATATTATCAAAAAGCTACAATCATTGTTCAGTGTGTTTTCAATTTTGGCAGAACATACATCCCAGATTATGCAGAACGCACGAAACCACTGTATGACTTGATAGATCCAGATTTTTCAAGTAAATATGGAACAGCTGAGCAATACAGCAGGACATGCTTCAAACAAAACATCGACACACTTGAGACAACAACACAAACTTTGTCATTGGAGTAATTGCTAGTGCCACGAGGTTCATCTATGTAACATTCAATGAAGGTGATGCCGTCCCCCTAGTATGCAAATCAAATTTGTATTCCACAGCTGAACAATGCTTTGCTCAAAGTGAGAACATTCTGATTGCTATTCAGATGACGGTCATGAAAGAGAGACCTCTGGCCTAGGGGGAACACATTGTTGTCATGACCCCAATGCTAGCCTTAGAGGCTGTCATAAAGGCTAGCATACAAAACACAAAAACATTACTTCCAGGTTGGATTCAACGGGCCACCTCTCTGACTGTCACAGATGTTGATTCTATTTTTGATCCAAAACTTCAGACCCAAGAATTCCTTCAATATGAAATTGAATACTCAACACCTACAAACATTTTGCCTCTTGTTATTATTCTTGATATTATTATTTACACTTATAGTTAAGCACAACCAACAATAGGCACCAAACAATAATACTGCCTGCGTGGCTGTGAGTGGATTCAGGAGGGATGGCAAGTTCCACTCTAAAACATATACACATAGATCTTAGGGGACTGCACTTCACAACTGGTAGAGCTTAAGGCTCTATTATTGGCACTGGAGCATACAGATCCTGAACACTCGTTGTGTGTGATTTGTATTACTGTGTCCGGTCTTTTAGTGAATATCTGCATTCCAGATGCCTAAAGGGGTTCAGAGATTAACAAAGGGAACACCATCAAACACAGACTTCTATGGGGGAAGGTAGCAGGTCTAAAGAAGACACTACCAAATACCCATGTAGTACATACGATGGGCCATCAATGTGTAGGAATAAATGTTGCAGGAAACACTGATGAAACAGCCGAACCAGCAGTAGCCACAGCTTCTGTTGCTGTGATTACTCATTCTAGGATGAGGTTGAATGATGAAACTCTGGCTGCTGTGAAAGCTTCGGCTGACAGCAAGCCCTTGCCAAAGATGTACCCCACCAAATATTTCTACCATCTAAGCTCTCAAAGTGTTTCATTCGTCAACCATAGCAGCGGTGGGGGATTGTGTGATTCTCCAACCAAGACCTAAGATTATATCTTACAAAAGCAGTGCATGAAGGGGTTGTTTCTGCCAATGCAGGTGTGGCGGGTACAATTTTATTATTGCAGAAATGCTATCGGTGGCCAGGCCTATACAATAAGACCAGACAGTATGCTCTTTGTTGTGACATCTGCCAACTAATAAAAGAGTCAACCGTGAAATGCTCACTGCAGACACCCCTCCTAATTTCCAACAAACCACTACAGTGTGTTTGCCTGGCACTTTGAGGTCCCCTAACATCTGATGGTACATACAAATACATCTTAATCGCTGTTAATTCTTGCTCCAGAATTCTGTGGGTATGGACACACTGATCAGCTGATGCTTGAACTGTTAGTAAAGATTTGCAAGTCTTTATCAGGACATATGCAGTTGCAGTGTTCCATTCAGACCAGGGCCCTGCTTTTGCCTCAGGGCATCCAGGGACCCCATGGTGATGATGGATGTCCAACTCTATTCCTCGTCTTCTTTTCATCCAGAGAGAAATGTGGTAGTGGAACAGAAAAACTGAGACCTTAACAACAAGAGTACTAGTTACGGGTCATAGTTGGCTTAACCACCTACATGGAGTCCAGAAAGCATTAAATAATATGTCCTGAAGGTCCTTGGGAGGGCGCACCCCATATGAGGTTCTGTCTGGCATACCTATGTATGCCCCAGATCTTGATTGCCCTGGTGCAGTGGTGGCAAACACATTGTGACATAAATGAATGTGTCAATATCTTGCCTTGCAGGAATTACAACAGTTCTGTGATGAAAATTCATCTGCATGTGCCACCACCTTGGGAATAAGGGATTCACCAACAACATCCACCAGCTAGATCCCAAAAGTTGGGGATCTACTGCATACAAAGATTGCTGCAAAAAAAGTAATTTGATCCTGCCTATTGAGCACTGGTTCCAGTCTTGGGAATACACCATACCAGAACTGTCATTCTACCACTGCTGCCTGGTTCCAAAGAAAACCATTTTGTATCAATTGACAATGTCAAGATGCACAATGTGGCCAGTCCTGCACAGTAGACTATGAGGATTCCTGGGCAGTTGCAGAATCCTTACCACTGCCAGTCAGGATGTGCCTCTTTAAAATTTTACCAACAGTGATCAGGCTTCCCAGAGCTTGGGGAGGGTGGAAAATTAAATTTCATTAGTCCCCGTCTCCACATCATTAACAAGAGAGTTCTGAGTTATTTTTCTCTAACTCTATATAAATGGATAGAAGTGTTCACTATAAACCACCAAGGGATACATCTGTCAGGTTTCCTTCTCTGACATCGACTCCAGTGTTTGCACGAAGTGCTTCTGGATGTTTTGCTGACATCAACCATTCTTTTTCAAATTCTTTAGCATTTTGGTTTATCCATGGAGTTATCTATCGGTCTTGTTAGATGTGCTTGCCTTCCTTCTTTGAATGACTTTATCATTGTTTTCTTCTGCGGATACATGGCATTATCTTCCCGAACGCTCTGCTGTTGAACTATTAGATGAGGTTTTGAAACCTTACCTATTCTCACATGAGGGCTGAACAGACTTGTGAACATTTCAGCTAATCTAATCCTTGAAGGCATTGTTTGGGATAAAATTCCTTTTGATATAATTGGGTAGATGAAAGTGATTCAAATTGCATATACATTTAAATGGGATGTGAAAACTGTTCATCCTATGTTTTCTGAGCTTGAATGCTATGCTGTGTTTGAAAGTGAAGATGTTTACCAAACAACAGCAAATCATGGGAAAATGTTCTGTTACCATCATTTTGGACATCATTTTATACATAAAGCCTGCGACCCAAGAACTGTTTACAATTACACACAATGGGAACATTTTCCAACCCCATGAGTGGGGAGTTCTAAAACATTTGTGGAAAATGTTGTATATTTTACTGGACATGATGTTAAAAATGCCAAATCTTAGTACTTTAAACTCCCTCCCATGAAACTGATGAATGTCCTGTTAATAGATACCAAATTAATCTACTATTATTCCTTTGTTTCCCAGTTGACTATTGGAGGCTATGAATATTGTTTGAAGTCGATTGGCTAAAGAGTGTGTAGAGAACTAGAAATTGACAAATAAGGGGATGGGAAGCTCTGTTTAGAGCATAGCTTATTCCAAAGAAAATTATTTTTTTAAATGAAACTGTATGACAAACAAGTTGTTTAGGCTTAGCAAAGATTAAGGATAACGAACTGAACGCGCCCAGTATTCCATCACCAGCTAAATTTGACAAATGGCAAAAGATTTTAAATGTCACTGAAGAACAGCTCAACAGGTGGGTTCAAAATGGAACATTTACTTACACACTTTCAGGTACAAATGGGTGAGGATTGTGGCAATTGGACATAAAGGGTTGTGATTTGTGTTTTGTAAACTCTACAGGGGGGTTTAGAGTGAGTAGACCTGACCCTTGTTATATGATAAGCAATTTTTACATCATGGAAAGAGTCAACTTAGGTCCATTATGCACTTAGGGTGGAAGTTACAAATTTTGAAAAGTGGTTGTGTACCCTGGTAACATGTCTGCTACAGGGAACTGTTCTCTGTATTTAACTTGATATGAAAGCAACAAATAATGGCTAAGAAAGAAGCAACTTATATTATGCTAAACATCAAAAAGTTAGAAAAGTTGCCTTTCACTGTGGTTTGGTTAATACACGGCATTAAGATTCTGCCCATTTCAACACTTCAGTTCAACACATGTTTGAAGCACTTTCCTGTAGGGAGACTTAAAACACTAGGAGATAATTACATCCAGGAGGTATGGGAGCTACCTTGACGTACACATGGTTCAATGGCGTGAAAGAGATCTTTCTTTGCGGAAGCGAATGCAAGACTTCTGTAAGTCATTCAATGATTTGTAAACAGCTGTAATTGCACGGAGCATGTCATGCTTCAGGTGCAAATTTAGCTTTTTATCGGAAGTGCGTTGCTGTCCCTTTGATTTGTCTAACTTGTGACTTGTTGCGGAAATGTGCTTTTTCCCTCAGGCAAGAGGTAAAAGTACCAGAAATGTAGCCTCATATTGCTTGATCAAATGTAAATTTTGCAAGCTGAGCAGACTGAAAACTCCTTCGTTTCAAAGACACATGGGGCTTACATCTGCATGGTAAACCTATGATCTTCAAGTAGCCAGGTCATCCGCAGAGTTACAGTCCCTTTTAAACACCAACTTTCCAAAACATTTTTGTGAACTAATATGTTACATTTTCAACACATCTAACACCGCTGGGATTGTACATTTATTTAAGGCTGTAGGTTCTGGTTTTGTCAGCACCTACCAATCTGTATTTGCCATAATACCTTCAGCCATACACTTAATATTTTTAATGTTTTGGGGGTATCTTGCTGTTGCTATTTTTTCTTCGCAATGGCTGATGCATCTCAGCAAGGAGGACTGATGGTGCTTCCACCAGCCCAACTGTGCCATGAACGCATGATGCAGTATTTCAGAGTACCTCCCCTGGAAGAACTGGAGTCCAACTGGTCTGTATCATTCAGACCAGTTCTGAATTGCGTGAAGCCCATCTTTCGATGTTTGTGGTGCCCATTCGGACATGCTCTGGAAGTGTGTCTTACTATGCAGTGCGTACCTTCTTTGGACACATGCCTATTAATTTTCGCGATGAGGGTTCTTTACCAGACATGCATATGGAGGTTGCGGTTGCTACAAGAAGCTTCCTATGAATTGTAATTTGTAGATCAAGTGTCTCCTGGTGCTACAACACATGCCACTGTACGGGATGCTGTTGTCTCTGCCAGAGTTATGGCTGAGGCTACAAAACTTGAGTGCTCCCTCATTTTCATTGTCAAAAAACTGATTACTTTGTCCCCTGCTGAAGTGATTCTTTCCTGGATTCAATAACAATTGATGACATTGGTAATTTTTTAAAGGATCATGATTATTGTTGATGGTCTGACATTTGACCTTAATTTGATAGAATGTTTTTTATAAACATCTAAATTGACCTTCTAAATTTGGCTTGGCTTTGGTCCTGTTTGTCAATATAGCCATTTTGATCTCCTTTTATGTACTTTTTTAGCTTGCTTTTAATTGTTGTAAACACAGTCATTTTTAGCAAGAGGATATATTTCTTTGTTAGACCTTGGCACCCTCGAACGGACAATGGGGTAGGTATCACAAGGTTATTTTAGCATTTATATAGGCACATTAATTTTAGCTTAGGTCTGAGCCCTGTGCCTGTTCACTTAGTCACTTGCCAATTTATTCGTCTTGTTATTTTAGCAAGGCTTCATTTTAGTGGTATTGATTTATTACTTTTAGCAGTTGCCCTTCCATGCAGAATTTGTTATTAATTTCTTTGCACAACATTTCCATCCTTTGCTCACTCCAAGGCTGCACATGATAGTTTACCGGGTATTGCCTGTCCAGAGAGTACGATATTCATCCGACACTGAAAAATACTTTTTGTCACGTCAGGGCAGTTCTCAGAACAACAAGAGGTTTTATCATAAAACAACATGCTGCCCCCACCACCTTAGAGGGGGCATTCCAGCCAGCCTGCAATCTCATGCACGTTGTCACAGTTTCTACTGAAACTTCATGCTTCCTCTTCGTCTATTTGATAAGACTCCCTGCAGACTTACAGACCCCTGCTTTACCTCTGAACACAGGTGTGGGGACTGGGTTTCCTTCTCAGGACTAGATGAGCAGATTAGGGCTAACACTCCTATCAATGTCATGTAGAATATTAGTATTGTAGGTAGGGATATTAGATACACTATTGTTACAGTATGGTGGGACTTTTCCTGTGTTTCACTTTCTTGGTTACTGCTGTAATTATGTTGTGCTCCATTATCCTCATAATTGCATTTAATTCCTTTTTACAGACAACGCATTTGCTTCAATAAAACCTAGTGAACCAAATCCTGCTTCTGTTTGTCCTTGCATGTATGAGGCTCATATAATTGAGAGAAAGGGGTACGATGTGTTCTACCATGACTTCCCTCAGGAGTCTTAGAGTGTCATGTGATAGGCTGTCACAGATCAGTTTTACCTCTGGTACTGGTGTGGTGCTGCTAGGTGGCCGGAAGGTTTAGACCGACAGCTGTCACACTGTGTGGTATCAGACTCAGTCCTCCACACTTGGTGGTGCTGCTGCCTAAAATCCAGCAGTCTTATTACCATAAAAGGAGTCCTAAAATAAGGGGGGTGAGCACAAGCACTTCAGCAAGAGTTAGCAGTAGTACCGTGCAGAGTCCTAAGGCCAACAAAAATAAGTTGAACAAAATGGAAGAGGTGATGCAAAAAGTGCAGGGTAAGACCACTCCAAGGCTGACAGGTCTAACAACATTTCATTGGTGTAAGGGTTTTAGGAAGCACATATTGTGCCATTTTTAGGTGTTCTACTGCTATTAACATTCTCTATTCCATTCTGCACTCATTTGTAATCAGCCTGCCAGCACTCACCCGCTTCAAGCTTCAAGCTGCTTTTAAAGATCTGGCTGTTGTGTGTGTATAAATGCGTTTTTGTGTGTCAATTTTTACAGTGGAAAACAATCACTCAGAGTAGCACAATACATTACATTTTGCTCAGAACTCCAGAATGTTAATTCATGTACTACATCAATCTTATTTTGAGAGGAGGGATGTCTCTTGTATACTTTAGGAACTTCAATGTACTAGAAAAGAAATTCAGCAAACATTTCAGTGAAGCTAGTTTTTATGTCTCACATACAAACAGCTGCTGCTGTCTGTTGGAGACGTCATTTACCAAAAAAAACACATACATATAAAGATAGTTACATAGATATATATATACATACATATACAGTATAGAATAATAGGTTTTTCGTCAGCCAACTCAGCAATTAGTTGAATCAGGTGCCCATCATGTTTTGGGTTTGCCGTGTCATTTGGTGGATGTTTACATTTAGTACCAAATGAAGGAAGGAAGGTTCACGATTTACGATTGCTGTCAAGGCAACATGGCTTCAGTTTGTGTTAGAGACCTGGAAATGTCAATCCTGCAGCAAGCGACACTGTCATCTGACTTCAATAAGCCATTCCAGAGATGAAGTGAGACCCACACAGGTGTATCTCTTTGCAAACACAACATATCCACCTGCACCCAGCCACTCAGCCTTAGTATAGCCTCACCTTAGATCACCAGCAGCAGAAGCTTAGTGTAGCCTTTTGCACTAAACCCTGGCAGTAAGTAACCACTGCCAACTGCAGTAGCCATAGAGAAAACCCAAGACACAATAGTCAGCAGTGATGGGGTATTTAGCTAATTATAGTGCACTCCACTACACAACAGACAGGGTACTGGACGTGAAGCAGGCATGGGCTTTCATGGCCCCTTAACTCTAATGTCAGGCATAACCCTTATTCTGGTGTCCAATAATGGAAATTCTCTTCCTTGCAGAGCACTGACTTCTGATGCTGGTGCAGGCATCCCTGGTGCAACACAGTCTGCAGAAGAGACTACCAATCTGTTTTGATGGTGTACATTTTAAGGTGCCATGTGGTAACATGTACCACCCTGATTGTGTGTACATAAACAACGCTATGTGGCTTCAAAGTACGGTTCAGCTGTCACTGATGAAAGTGAAAGCAGAACTGGTCACTCTCACAGCAACATGCACTTACATTTTGTCACTTTTCTGCACAAGGCCTGAGCCCTGTTAATTAGAAATAGGAGGACTACTGCTATGACCCGTTGTTTCTGCTGCATCAAGATCAAAGCACAAGTTAAAAAACATAGTATAAGAAGTACTGGCAGAGTATCCTAAGGTCCAGAAGTGTACTAAAGTGTTGGTGTCTGAGGCCCACTATTATTCCTATTTGTTTCTGTGAATTGGGGGAAAAGCGTTTAGAGTTTTCCCTTTGAAGGCCCGCAGATCCTGCCTCCTTGTTTTGGCTCTGGACTAGGTAAAGGAGGTATGCATCCCTTTGCCTGGATGTAGGACACAGCCTACTTGAGTGTAAGTGGGACTGTGGCCAGCTCCTCCCTCCCATCCTGCCAATGATAGCCAATCCAGGCACACATAAGCTCCCTATTGCACATAGCTTCCTACGTAAAGCTCAACTATCAGCTATACCGAACCATGTGACCTAGGAATAGACTACAGGCACTAATTGACTTAGGGCATGATTTAGAGTTTGGCAGATGGGGTTACTCTGTCACAAACACGACAGACTTTCCCATTCACCATTTTACGATCCAGTTTTATCCTATGGGAAACATAATACAGCACAATGGACACGCGTCAAATTTGTGATGAAGTAACTCGTCTGCCAAACTCAAACTGATATTTTCAAAATTAAAACTTAAAATCCAGCTTCACCATAAGTTACGATTTACTATAGTCCTGAAGACAACACAAACATTACATTTGGAAATTACAGCTTATTAAATGTAAAAAGGTAACTCCAATGTTGGTCTGTGAGAGAAGCAGTCCTTGCAATAGTGAAAAATGACTGTGGGAGCCTTTAAATTTCAAATAGACTGCACCCTGCCCTCTGGACTGACATATGACTTAAAAGGGAAGGTTTGGGCCTGGCAAAAGGGTTATTTTGTCAGGTTGAAAAGGCAGTTTTAAAATGCACACACAGGTTGCAAAGGCAGGCCTGAAACTTGTTTAAAGGGCTAATTAACTGGATGGCTGTTAAATAAGTGGGTAATAAACTTCAGAGGAAGATATTATTTCCAATACTTGGTCTTCAGTAGCCCCATTGATATTTATAACATATATAGGGCCTCATTATGAGTTTGGCAGTTCCATGACTGCCATGTTGGCTGTGGTGGCCGTACCGCCAACAGGCTGGCAGAGAAGACTACCAAATTATGGCCATGGCGGTCTATACAAAAGAATACAGCCAATTCACCGGCGGCACCGCCAGTGCGGCCAGACTACCACACACAGCGGGAGGCACCTTCAGTCCAGCTGAGACCATGTTCCCGCAGGACAGATTACAAAATTGTACACCACCAAGGTTTCCGCCGCGGTCGCACCACCATGGAAATCCTGGCGGAAACCAACAGCATAAACGGAGACACTCACCTTCAGGATACCAAATCTGTTTGTTGCTCCTGCTCGCCCAATACCTCTAGAACCCGAGACGACGATGACGGCAGCAACTGTGAGTGCACACACTTACTTGTCACTGTTACATAATGCCAAGGTCGCGACGCACACACAACATACATGTATTCCAACATTGACATGCATATCCACTCACAGCCACATACACACACACACAGACTCAGTACACACACGACAGACAACAAACACTACCAAAACACACACTGAGCCACAGAAACACCGCACCAGTGCTGTCAAACACAACAACACACAACACCAGCAAAATACACAACTACACAACAACCATAACTCCTCATAAACACCACCACCTTACAATACATACAAACAACACAACGTTACAAGACCATTGTACCAATACACACAATCACTCAGTCATATGACTGGCAAGTGTCACATCACACAAACACACCACGCAGCAGTTCTGACATACAAAACACCACACTCACGCATGCACACAGTATAACTACACAAGGGCACACCACACTCCAAATAACAAATGCCAACACTATCAATACACACAATATCAACATAAATGAATGTTCAAAACACATACATGCCTAACACACCATACCCAGCCATTACAGTGGGGCAAATGGAAAGCACACACCCACACAAGCTGCTCAGATACAACTGGTAGCACAACCACCACACACAAAAAACACACTTGCACACAAAACAAAGCAGGTAAGACCATAACAGGCATGAGGAATGAAAGACGGGACAGATATGGAACACTGGGATAAAAAACTGGTCTGCCTGGATGTATGTAGATAAATATATAAATATTTATAAATTTTGAACTATGTACAATACAAAACAGCCCTTAGGCCGGTCCAAACTAGATAGTGCACAATGCACAGATGGCATAGCAGAGTGCCCCTACTTGACTCCTGACTGCTCAATTACCGCCACAGGTAGGGGAATGAAGGGGGCAGACAGGTACCTCAGGGATTAGGTGATGGGCAGAAGGGGGTTTGGGCTTAGGTTTGGGAGGGGGTCCTTGGGCTTAGGAGGGAACATTTAGATGTGGCTTATGGGAGGGCTGGATATACTTTGGAGGGGTTGACATCTTGATGGGGAGGGGAATGGGCAGTAGCGGGGAAGGGGAGGACTTGGAGGTAGTAGGGCTAAACTTTGGGAGGGAAACTGATCTCTTGGGGGACAGACAGGTTGAGGGATGAGTAGGGAAAAGGGACAACTCAGAGAGAAAAAACTTCTTAGACAAACAGGGGCAGTCATATCAAAAGTGTTTGGGAGTAAAGGGAGAGGGAATGCTTGTAGGAGGTGCCTTTGTGGATGTTTTGGGTGCATGTGTGAGCAAGGAATGCTTTTGTGTACTGGGTGTCTGTTGGGTGGGTGAGTGTGGGCATTTGTGTCCCTTGGGAGGAAGGGGTGGAGGAGCTGGGAGTTTCCATGCTGGGTGGGTGACTGTCTGTTGGGGTAGTGACTGCAGGTATGATGGATGTGCTGCATCTGGGTCTGTCTGTGGTTGTGGTGTCTGGCGATGGGGTGACTGGGGTGGACGTCTGCAGGTCTGTTATTGTGCTGAATGTGGGTAGAATAGGAGTCATGGATATATCAGTGAATGTGTGTGAAGTGTCTGCAGGTGTGTCCGGTGTAGTGTCCGTGAAGGTGGGTGTGGTAGGGGAGTCTGTGCGGGTAGTGGGTGTTAGTGTGTCTGTAGGTGGGTGTTGTTTGTGTGCATGCTGGTGGTGGGTCTTGTGGTGCTTGTGTTTGTCTGCAGAACCCTTGGCTTTTGAGGTAGATTTATGCTTGTCTGTTTGTGTGCTCTAGCTGGGACGGGGAATAAGGGAGTGAGACTGGGAAGAGGAAGATGCAGGGGGGACGGAAGACAAAGGGTGACAGGCTGCTGTTAGTGCCGAGGCCAGAGCCTGAAAGGATCTCTGTAGGCCAGTTGGTGCACCGTGAATGCCCTCTAAGAATGCGTTGCTCTGTTGGACTTGAGTTGCAAGTCTCTGGATGGCATTCGTGATGGTTGACTAACCCACAGAGATGACCTGAGGAGGTCAATAGCCTCCTCACTGAGGGCAGGAGGGCTGACTGGGGCAGAGGTGCCTGTGGCAAAGGAGATGCATACCCTGCTGGATGAGTGGGCACAGATAACTGGGTGGGGAGCTACAGGGAGGGTGGTGGTAGCAAGGGGGGTGACAGACAAAGATGGTGCTGGGGTGGTCCCAGATGGGTCTGCCACTACCAGGGAGTGTCCACTGGAGAAAGATTTTGAAGATGATGATGCAGAAGATACAGTCTCCCCTGTGGCACTCTACTCGCCCTCTGGGCCACTGGGTCCCTCGCTATCGCTGGTCGCAGCACTCTTGGTTCCATGGCCAGCAGCATCCCCACTCACCTGTGCCCCATCTCCTTTGCCTACTGATGCTGATGCACTCAAATAGAGAGCGAGGGAGGGAGAGACAGAGAGGGAGAGAAAGGGTTATTATATTCCTTACATACACATATGTAAACATGCACAACTGTAGGTAAACATCTCCAGGCTAGGCAGTCTCTGTTGGCATTACACATATCCTGTCATGTCATATATTACAAATATCCACTCATTTATTTCATCCCTCACACCCACATCATATTCCAAGTATGTTAGTACGACTGCAATAATCCAATTGAACACCCATAAAGCCATGTCAGTATGGTACTCATGGAGATCATATCTCTCCATACTCCTATCACCTAGTGGAAGAACAAGTGACTTATCACAACAGAATATGCATGTCCTGAAACAGCACCTGACCAGTCCATCTCAAATAATAATGTCCCTTGCTATTGTAGACTACCTATTCACAGACCACACAGCACCTGCCATACATATCACCTGGCTGACTGACCCCCTATACATATATGGCAACAGGGGTACCTGAGCTGATGAAGCCAGAACAAGTGGGACTCCCATACATGTGACAACTGATGTGTAACATACATGTCAGGAGTACAGGCATGGCATGACATTCACACATTCACTGAGGCATATCTGTTGTAAGAAATCACAGATACACACCAGCAGTGTATAAATTCATGTGCAGCTACAATGTCCTACATAGCATACATGATACAGCCATTGACAATCACTGAGTGCAGTGTCACAACAACTATACTTCAGGCAGCCACAATTGACATCATAGGCCACCTACCATTCCACTTGACATGCAGTTACAGTTCCAGGACATATTTCTGTTGTAAATGAGATGGCAGCCTCACATGGAGGCCATACCTATAAAAGTACTGTGAATATTTGGACCCTGTACCAAAGAAGTGAGTCACCCAGTTGGTACAACAGGTGGTCAGCACAGATAGGAGTGGTCAGACACCTTGGAGTTACTAATGCTCATATGCAGAAGGATGGACCAGGTTTGAGTCAATGAGTATGGTGAAACACCAGCTCGCATCCATACGAATGGCAGGATGGGGCAACACATGTGGCATTGACATTTAAGCCTCTCCACATGCAGTCAGAATGATGTCTTGATACAGGAGTCCAAAACTTACACATAGCTTACCATGATGCCAGATCCACATCTCATACACTAGCAAGGTGGTACCAATTGATTCCCACTAGTCTACAAACATTCATCACCTACTTTATTGTCATAGAACCTACAGTAAGACAGCAACCACCATACAACCAGAGCCAAGTATCAGGAAACAGTCAGTACCTACCCCCTTGAGGCTGCTGTGCTGACCTCAAATGCCCATCTACCTGAGGGTAGGCCACCAAGAGAATGCGGGGCCATCAGGGGGGTCAGTGTCCGACCGGCACCCCTTCCCTAATTGGGAGGACATCCCCAGCCTCCGTGTTCTTCTAGGCCCATCGTCTCAAGTCCTCCTACCGCTTCTGACAAAGGGTACTCTACCGGCTGTGGACCCCCAGGCTCTGGACTTGCTTGCCAATGGCACGCCAGATCCCCTTCTTCTGATGGGTGTTTACCTGCATGGATGACACAGAAAAAAGAAAAAATCATGTCCACATGTTCCATACCAACATGAGTTGACCCTACACAACTGCAACAGCAAGTGAGCACACATAACTATCCTCTCAGCATGCATGCCTGTACGGTATGACACATGCATGCATCTACTCCAACTACAGTTCACATGGCCAACTCACCATTACACACAACACCAAGCTCACATGGCTGGCTCACTGGACTCACCTGTTTATCTGGTGCCCTACATAGCTGTTCATACAAGGGCAGCACCTCCTCCACCAGATTCTCAAGCTCTTACTGTATGAAGGCAGGGGCCATATTACCTGCAGGGCGCGGTATGATGGCTCCCAGAGGCAGTACACAGAAGCTCAGTTAGTGGAGGTCTTCCTAGCAACAGTGTCAGAAGTCAATTGCGCAAGACTGCAGAAAATGGCAGTCGCGGCCGCCACGTACAGGACCATCACACCTGGCGGTCATCGTCATTGGCCCTAGTCCACTATTGGCAGCAATTTTAACCTCTGACAAGTTGCACTGTGGTTGCTACCACCTACCACCATGACGACTTCTTCCGGCGGACTTAGGTCACTTCCAACTGTCCAGAACAGTAAGTCAGACGACTGCCATTTTGGGCACATGCACTCGATGCATGTGATTAAATAAGTGCGTCAGATATCTGTGTTGCCCAATGTTGTGACTTAATGGTTGTGCTACATAATGGGCCATTCATGAGAATATGACGTGTTGAACCTGTATATTGTTCTGTGTAGCTACTCTTGATTTAATTACATATGTGTGATCAGTGTAGGACTGCACAGTCACACACACATTTTCTCATACATATGTGTCAAATGTCCTATCCAACTTACATTTCAGCCAATGTGCTGCACTGACAGTGTATGATGTGCATTTCTATGGTCTGGATTGTTTAGGTCAGCACCGCTATGCATCCCCTACACGTTAGGTGTCTGCTACTATACAATGTGCTGCTGACATGTGCCTACTGCATAGCTAAATGTACATTCTCTCCTCTCAACATAGATATCCTGCCATGAGGAAAATGAGACATCCACTAGTGTACCGTCCACTGGTAGACCTGGCAATCATGGAGGACAGGGATGTCATCCAGACCTGTTGTCTGACTTGCCAGACCGTCATGGATCTATATAGACAGTTGGAGCTAGATCTAATGTCAGGCAATTGCAATATCTTTTACATAAATCCCATCGCTCAAGTATTTTGAGTGTTTCACTTCCTGGCCACAGGGTCATTCCAGGATACTGTAGGCTTAACAGCAGGGATGTCACAGCCAATGTTCAGTCTGGTGCTGATGGATGTTCTTTGTACTTTCCTGAAACAACTGGACAGGTACATCAGGTTTCTTTAAAGAGTGGATATGGCCTATGTGAAGGCTGACTTTTATCAGATAGGACAGATTCCTCATGTGATAGAGGCCATTGATGGCACCCATGTCTCCTTGGTCCCTCCTAGGGTCAATGAACAGGTGTATAGGACAGGAAGAACTACCGCTCTGTCAACATGCAGGTGGTGTGTCTGGCAGACCAGTAAATCTCCCAAGTGACAACCAAGTTTCCTGGATCAGTGCATGACTTCGACATTATGCGGAACAGCAATGTCCCACACATGATGGCACGACCTCACACAGAGAGGGCCTGGCTGGTTGGTAAGTATGCATTGTAGTGTATTTTTTTTTATGTAATGTGACCTGTCATCACAATCTACCCACTCATTGAACCCTCAATTTAAATAGTGCACAATTGTGTTTGCAGGTGACTCTGGCTATCCAAACATTTCTTGGCTGTTGACACTTGTGAGGTACCCAGCCACGCCAGGGGAACTCTGTTACAGTGAGGCCCACAGGAGGACAAGACATGTAATAGAACACACTTTCAGCCTCCTGAAGGCAAGATTCAGCTGCCTGGACCTATCTGGAGGTGCAATCCTCTACTTGCCCCACTAGGTTTGCCAAATCGTCATTGCCTGCTGCATACTCCACAATCTAGCCCTGAGGCATCGGATACTATTGCTGGCTGATGACAGTGAGTCAGCTGAGCCTGTGGCTGCACAAGGTGATATGGAAAGTGATGAAGAGCCAGAGGAAGAAGGAACAGCTGACTGTAGGACTGAGCTCATCAATCAGTACTTCCAGTGACATACATTTATGTGAGGTGGGCCTTCTCAAGTCTTGTCTGTGGACAATCAGAAGTGGATAGCTGACATTACACCTCCTGACCTTTAGCATATGTGATGGGGTAATGATGCCCAATTCCTATGTGTGAGTTGTAGAAGCAGACAGATAGAATATAAGGTGTACAGTATTAGTGGCTGACAGTTAACATGTGTTGTAGCAACTGATTCCAACATTCGCATATCTCATGGACTGACCAATATTAAGCTGAATTACGTGCATTCTCATATTCCTATCTCCTCCCACACACTAGATGTAGATTTCATCATTGGGTCTGCTACCTAAGGCTTCAGATATACAGTGTCAGTAGTCAATGGGGATTGAGTACAGTTCTGAGAGTTGTACGTGACAGATAGCCTCTTAAATGGATCTTGTGAAGGGCCTGAGCCTGGTGCTGTATAGGTCCAATCTGGGTGCCCATGATTAGGAGTTATACTACAATAGGCACAAAGTAGATTACCTGTAAATGTACTTGCATTTCTTGCATCCTCATGGTACTCTCTGTCTTGCTCTATTTGCAGATGGCTCAACGGACTGAACACTGCTGTTACTGTGGATTTCAGCCTCACTCTCCGATATCTGTCCAGTTAGATTAGTGTTGCCATGTGTGTCCTGCTGAGAGAACCTCCATCTGATGGCCATTACATTGCCAGTTAGAATCAGGGGGCATTGCTAGACCACAGTTGAGTAGAAGGACAAATTATTGTTGTATCATTAAACACACTTATACAGTAGCTTTGTTCATAAGTGATTTATTGTGCATTTAAGTTTTGTGACAAGTGTAATGAATGTGAACAACATAACAAACAGGTGATGAGTGGAGTCGTGGTAGATGGATTGATCAGAATAGCTGCTACGACATTTGGTTACACAGGCCCAGTATCCTTGTGCCATGGGAAAATGGAGTTCTGTCTCTGAACAGTCAACAGGATATATCAGTGGCACACAAGGGTGACAAAGCAGGAGAGATTCACTTCCTGGCAGTGGGTTTGGTCTTGGCATTTGCTTGCTGGATGTCCGGATGGACATCCACATTTGCAGGAGGTTCTTCAGCTACAGAGGGAGTGGTGTCTAAGGCTTGGGGTTCCCCTGGCAGGGCCTCCATTCCACTAGCTGCCACAGATATAGAGGGGACAGATGTCACATTACTAGTGGAAGGGGCCTGATGGTGGGTTGCTAAACCACTAGCGGTGCTGGTCATGTCCCTCAGCACCCCTGCTATTGAGACCAGGGTGGATTGTTTGCCTGCCGCTGCTGAATGACCTCCTGGTGGTATTCCCTCTACATCCTTTGATTTTCCCCCCACCATGGTGATGTTCTGGCTTACCCTTCGCTGGGAAGTTTGGTATGCTCCCAGGACTTGGGAGATGGCATCCTAGTTAGTGGAGTCCCTTGGGTGCCCCATCCTCAAGCCCACAGCATCCCTTCCACACACCCTGCCCCCAGGTGCCTGTGCCCCTGTACAGTGTGCCCACTCCCAGTGTTAGCAGGATCATCATTGTCTAGAGTGTAAAGGTCTGACTCAAGGTCCCTGTACTGTGGAGCACAAAACAGATTGAACAGTTTTTGGGACCCAGGCTTGGGGCACTTGCTTGGCTGTGATGTCAGAGCAACAGGGGTGGGGGGATTGATGTGGGCAGGGTGAGGCTGGGAGTCCTTGACGGACCAGATACCCTGGATGGCCCAGGTAGGTGGTCACTGTCAAGATATCCAGGCATATTGTCCTCACTGGGGCCTTCATCCTGAGGAGGGCTGACAGTGTCTGTTATCCTCTCAATGGAGACAATAGCAGGGTTACCTGTGAATGGAGTGAGACACATATTACAGTTAAGAAAGTGTGTTTGGTTCCCTCTTTGTGAGATGCAGACAGTGGCGTGCCATGATTCCCTGCAATGACAATGAGAGATACTGCACAGCAGAGCTTGGTAGTACATACAGGTCTGTGACAGGTGTAACATACCCCATGTTGGATGCTGTCATCAGTGATTTGTACATATGTCACTGCTGATGGGTTCTGTTACTATCTGATACTTGACTTGACTATTTGACTATGCTAAATAGTGATTAGTCAGGTTTGGTAGTTGTCACACAATATGGCTGCACATTGAACCATGATGTCCTATTGAGAATACAGTATGTGAGTATACAAGGTTAATATTCTTGTTACTGGATGTTGTGGATGTGCAAGGAGTCTGGCATCATACGTTCCAACCCATAGTCAGTCCATTACAGGCCTGGGGATATGGATCAGTGTCCATTTGGAATTGTCACTGGGCTGTAGCTGTGTTTAGCCGTGCTTCCTATTGTAGTGTGCCACTGCATTGCTGTCATTGCCATGTACTGGTCCTCAGTTCTAGTTGGTGTAGGTAGTACAATAGTCATACGTGCATGTAATATGACGTGATGTGCGCATTGCAGGTTTTCGCATTATGGGTTGATGCATTGTGAGAGTTGTAGTGATAGGATTAGACTCTGATATCCGTGCCCTTGCCAAGGGCTGTGTTGGCAGTAGGGCTGTGTGGGGTGTTGGCATGCAGGAGAGGGGCATTGGGTGATTGGCAGGTAGGTGTAGTGGGACATTCAGTGAATTAGAGGATATTTCGGTGGTGAAGAAGCATGCAGGACACAATAATTGTGTGACATTGATGTTGTGGGCACTTACCAGGGTCCATTCCCCCAGGTATTTCAGTTAGGCCCTCAGGATGCAGTATAACCAAGACCTTATTGTTCCAAGATGTGAACTGTGGCGAGGAGGTGGGGGCCCACCACCAGCCTTATGCATGGCTATCTGGTATCTCGATGCCATGAAATACACCTTCCCCCGAAGGTCGTCCCACCTCTTCCTGATGTTCTCCTTTATGAGTGGATGGCTGCCCTCTGAGTTAGCCTTGTCCACTATTCTATGCCTTAACTCAAATTTCCAGGCAATTGAGGTTTGTAGGACCTGTGCTCCAAACAGTTGTGGCTCTACCCTGACAATTTCATCCACCATGACCCTCAACTCATCGTCGGTGATTCGTGGGTGTTTAGTGGGGACATGGTTGTGATTTTGTTGACAGTGGGGGGGGGTGTTGTTTATGAAAGGTTGCAGTGTTGGGTGATTGATGGGGTGTGGGTGGTGCGTTGTGAGGGATAGACGGTTGTTGTGGAATGTGTGCGCTCGCCATGTGTGTGTTGTGTTTGTTTAGCTAGTGTGTGATGTATGTGTGCCTATAGCATTAGGGTGCTCTCTCTGTATGTGCCTGCTCTGTGTTTCTCAGTATTGCAGGTTTGTTGCAAAAGCCTGTGGTTTGTGTGGAGGTGTGTTATATAGTGGTGTATGTAGGTGTGTCAGGTGTGTGGCTGTACGTCAGGTGTGGGGTATTCCAACTGTCCAATGTGGTGTTCTGTCAGTGGTGGTTTCTGACTGCAGCAGCTCGCACGCCAATGTTTTGCTGCCATGGAAGAACTGCTGTGATGATTTCTGGGTCGTAATCTGGTGGGCAGATTTATGTTGGACTGGCGGTGCTGGTGGTGGAACCCCCTCTCCCACCCACTGGTGTCCTGGCGGTTTTGGAATTTTGGCTGTTTTTGTCCGTCTTCACAATAGAGTCATAATACGGTGATCGACTGACTGCCAACATGGCGGTCTTTTGGTGCCACCACCGCTGTAGTCTTGGCAAAATGAGAGTTTGTTCCTTGGTACTGTTTATGTTGTTCTTCCCTCTGGGTTCCTGAGGGACAGTGTTGTCTTGGAATAGTGTGCCCCTCAAGGAAAAGAAATTGCCACAGGTCAGTGTTCAATCCTTACTTTCAGGAAAGTCCAGTGAGCGGAAAACCAAACACCTGGGTCGTGCCTCCTAACCCACCACCAAACGTTTCCTCTAAGCTTTCAAGTCAAGCGATAAAGGAAAATCATACGTAGAACAACTGAAGAACCTTTCCTAGGAGATTTGAAATGCTCAGTCCTGAAGGCCAATACAAAAACCAAGAATTACCTATTGATTCTGGCTCTTTGTGTGTTTGTATGCAGTCAAAGAACATGTCCTTCATATCTAGAACCGCCCGTTGCAGGTGCCATCCCCCTCCCAATACTTTATTGTCTCTTCTTCGCAACAAGCGAGCACGTGCCTGGGCTAGCCACATTCCTCTGGGAATGTGGCTGGGTGACTCATCCTTCTGTTGACTTCTCTGTGGTCCTTGCAGATGCTGGACTTCTTTTTCTCCGCCCTGTGTTTCCGTTGCATTCTTGGCATCTTCCCAATCGTTTGCAACCACAACACGCTCTTCCTCTGTGTCTGGTCTGTGTGTCTCTTCCTGCTCGCTATACCTTTGGTCCAAATGTCGGATGACATCTTCTAGTTCTTCCACATGATCCTCAATGTTGAAAGGCTAAAAGGGTCAATTTTCCTGTGAAACAGTGTTACAGACCTGACCTCTAGTACAAAAAGATGTGTTTAACTCAAGTTGTGTAATCTGTCTCTCTGTTTCTTGATGAAAATTGAGGCAAGGAGACTTTTTGGGTCACAGGCTGGGTGAGTACCAAAAGTAATTGTTGGCTTCTCCATCTTCTTCTTCATCCCCTCTATCTTCTTGGCTCTGATCATAGAAACACAGCTCTACCCCTGGATTTCCTGATTGAGGTAAAGCGGGAGTCAAGATATGAAATCAGCATCGCAATTGTCTAGCTCTCAATGATGTCAGACCTCAAACCTAAATGGTTGGATCAACAGAACCCATCTGAGAATCCTTGGATTATTGCCATTGTTTCAATTCATCAATGTCAGCGGGGCATGATCCATAAACAATAAAAAAAGGTTTGCCACTGCCCAATTGATGGCCAAGTATTCTTTTCCTAAGACCGGGTACTTCTGTTCTCGTAAAAATAGTTTCCTGCTTATAAACAGAATGGTTACTTCAAGCCCTTAATCAATGATTTTGGATAAAACCACTCCAAGCCCTATCTATCCCAGAGGTGTTGCTTTGTAGTATAAAATGCTTGAAGAAATTGGGCGATGTTAGTATAGGGCTGGATGTGAGGGCTGTTTCTAGGAGTCAAAAAGCTTCTCTAGTTTGTGGTGAGAGATTAAGTAAATCATTCTTGGAAACCCATTTCTTCAGCAAGTTGGTTAGAGGAGCTGCTAGTTGGGAGTATTGGAGTATGAACAATCTATTGTACACAAGTAGTACTAAAAAGCTCTCACTTCTTTCTCGGTAATAGTAAATGGTGTTTTTTGGATGACTTTTCTTCCTGAGGTGGTATCAATCTATTCCCAGCACGTAGCATAAATATTTCACATTGTGACATCCTACTTTGGATCTTTTTGCATTTATGTATATGTAATAGTACTTATATAGCGCTTACTACTCCTGAGGAGGTGTCAAGGCACTTTTCGGTGAGTCGCACGCTACTCCGGAACCCAAAAGGATTAGTGGTGGATTAGTATTGGGAAATATGAGTATGGTATTAGTATTACTATAGGGAGGTATGAGTTAATTTGAGGAGAGGAAATGTGAGTCTGTTAGTTGATTTGAATAGAATGATGGAGGGATAGAAGAGAGAAGAATCCAGAGGTGTTAATTGGGAGATCAAGATTTGGCTGAGTTAAGGAGATGTGGAAGATATTAGATTCTGTAGAAAGATATTAGGGAGAACATAGTAGTAAAAGAGGGTTTGGGATGAGTCAAAGGAGAGATAATGAAAGAGAATTTAGTAGGTTTGTTTGGGAGTTCATAGTCGTAAACTGAGGTTTGGGGTGAGCGACAAGGGGTAGAGGAGGGAAGAGTCTGGAAAGGCTTCTTTGAAAGTCATAGTAGTAGAATGATTATGGGATGAGTCGAGCTAGAGGTAGATAGATAGTAGTATAGGGTGATGGTGTAGGAAAGTTCCATCTTTCTTGGCATGTTACCCCCAATTTCTGCCTATTTGTCAGTGTGTTTTTACTGTCTCACTGGGATCCTGCTAGTCAGGACCCCAGTGCTCATAGTTTGTGGCCTATATGAGTTGTCAGCATGCTTGACTGTGTCACTGGAGTTCTGCTAACCAGAACTCCAATGCTTATGCTTTCTCTGTTTACCCAATTTGTCACTATAGTTTTGTGACTCCATATTCCAGTTCAGATTGGCACACTGACCCCCCTTATACGTGCCTAGTATGTGGTACCTATGTACCCAGGGCACGAGGGTTCCAGGAGATCCTTAAGGGCTGCAGAATTTCTTATGCCACCTATAAGGAGCTTATACAAACAGTCCTTCAGGACTGCCACTGCAGCCTGAGTGAAATAGTGCACACACTATTTCACAGCCATTTTCACATCACTAGGTAACTTATAAGTCACCTGCATGTCTAACATTCACTTACTAAAGGCTAGGTGCAAAGTTACTGTGTGTGAGGGCACCCTTACACTAGTGAAGTTGCCCCCACGTTGTCCAGGCCCAATTTCCCATACTTTGTGACTGCAGGGACACCATTATAGGCGTGCACTACATATATGTCTATACATATATGTAGCTTCACAATGGTAACTCCGAATATGGCCATATGAGGTCTCTAAGATTGTGAAATTGAACCCCTAATCAAAATATGGTATTGGGGGCCCAATTCCATGCACCCTAGGGCTCCACCATGGACCCCCAGTACTGCCAAACCAGCTCTTTGAGGTTTCCACTGCAGCCCCAGCTGCTGCCACCTCACAGACAGGTTTCTGCCCTCCTGAGGATTGAGCAGCTCAGTCCCAGGAAAGCAGAACAATCAATTTCCTTTAGGAGAGGGGTGTTACACCCTCTCCCATTGGAAACAGGTGTTACAGGCATGGAAGGGGTACCCTCCCAGAGCCTCTAGAAATGCTTTGAAGGGCAGAAATGGTGGCCTCCTTGCATAATGTAGTCTACACCGGTTCAGGGACCCCCAGTCCCGGCTCTGGCACGAAACTGGACAAAGGAAAGGGGAGTGATCACCCCCCTGTACATCACCACACCAGGGGTGGTACCCAGAGCTCCTCCAGAGTGTCTTTGGCATTAACCATCTTAGAATCCAAGGTGTGGGACCCTTTGGGAGCATCTGAGTGGCCAGTGCTGGCAGGCGACTTCAGAGACCCCTCCTGATAGGTGCATACCTGGGTAGGTAGCCAATACCCCTCTCAGGGCTACTTAGGGTCTCTCCTCTGGGTGTTTCCTCTGATTCCATTTGCAAAACTCCACCAGGACGCCTCTGCATCCTCTACTTCAGCTTCTGACCATCAGATTAACTGCAGACTGCTCCAGGAACCGCTGTACCTACAACAAAGTATCCAGGAAGGCTACTTTAATCTGCAACTGCACCTCCAGCCAACAACTGCAACAGTTTCCAGGTTGTGCACGCTCTGAGGACTGCCTGTCTTCACCCTGAACCAGAAGAACCGAAGGAGTCTCCCATGGAGTGACGGAGTCACTACCTTGCTTCAGCAGGCACCCTTCAGCAATGACGACCGCTGCTCTGGTACTCATCTCCTGTCAACGAGCGTGACCCCTGGAATACAGGTGGTGGTCCGAAGTGATTCTGATTGTCCAAAGGTCCAACTGTCCAAATTGGTGGAGGTAAGGGCCTTCCTCCCCATGTCAGACAGTACCCTTGTGCATTATGTCTTCTGCATCTCCTTGGGCTTCTGTGCACTTCTTCCAAAAGTTCTTCATGCACAGCGTAGCTCAGGTCCCTCCATTCTATTCTGCGATGCTCAGCTCCCTCAGTTCTTCTCCAGCGGTGTGGGACCTCTATGTGTAGTGCTGCGATGACTGCACTTTGCAACTCCTTTGTCCCCGTGTTCTGGGACTCCTGTGGGTGCCTGGTCTTCTGAGGGCTCTCTGAAGTGCTGAGAGACCCCTCTGTCTACTCAATCCAAGTTAAGACCCCCAGGTCCCTCCTGGGTCTGGGCAGCACCTCTTTGACGAAAACGCGTTCTTGCGTGAACCAAGACTTGTTGGCGGAATCCAGCAATGCAAACAACCTGCATCCAACAACTCAACGTGGGACATCTCTTGCATCAAGCAGTAACCCACAGCCATATTCTTTGGTGCACTTCACTACTTTTCTTCTGTCCGGAGAATCCACTTTTGCACCTTACACTCTCAGCGCCCCTCTACACACTACACTTGCCTAGGGTGGATTCCGACTTTTGCATTCCACTCTTTTAGTATACGGTTTGTGTTGCCCCTAGGCCCATTGAAATCTATTGTGTTTTTCACTATTTGCACTAGTTTCTGACTGTGTACTTACCAGATTTTGGTTACTAGCGTATATATTGCATATGTTGTGTATAATACTTACCTCCAGTAGGAGTATTGCCTCTAAGATACTTTTGGCCTTGTGTCACTAAAATAAAGTACTTTTATTTTTGGAAACAGAGTATTATCTTTTATTGTGTATAACTACTGTGTGTCTATAGTGGTATTGCAAGAGCTTTGCATGGCTCCTAGTTCAGCCTTGGATGCTCTGCTATAGCTACCCCTAGACAGCCTAAGCTGCTAGACACTACTTACATTTCACTAACGTGAATCACTGGACCTGGTATAAGGTGTAAGTACCTCTAGTACCAACTACAAACCAGACCATCTTCTCACAGATGGTCAAACGGAGTAAAGCTTTGAATAGAGTAAAAAAATAAATTCTCTTGTACAGTAGGACTATAGTAATAAATAAATAGATACATGATTACATAATCAAGGGGACAAATGTACAAAGTTGTATCAAATAAAATGAGACTTTCAATAGTTCCAGTATTTGAAGTTAATGTATTTGTGTACTTTAATAATTTGATTTTATCTTCCCTCAATATTTCAATAGTGAAATGCATGTTGGTAAATAGTTAAGATTATATTTACGTATTGTGATAGATAAAATAAAAACAAACTCACAAGCATCATAACCAAGCAATCTATATAGAATCTATGCAATGACCTATGAACATGTCAAGTGTAGAATGATAGACACATATATATATATATATATATATATCTATACATAGAAACATACATATCCATAATATACATACACATCCATACACCTACACATAGAAATACATACATATATAAATGTAATTGAAGCGAAATACACATGTATTAAAGAGGCTTAAAGAGTATGTGTCTATTTTAAGATAAAATAGTTATTATATGGATTTGTACAAAGAAATGCACATATGTAGTTATATACACAAAATCAAATTATAACATGTTTATGTACATGGAGATAAGCAATCCATTGCTATTTAGTGTGGTCGTTATGTGGGAAAGAGTCAACTCTTGAATAGTCTTCTGAAGGTAAGATAGTTATCTTTGGATCTTATATTTGGGGTAATGAATTCCATTGTTTGACCGCTTAAACAGAGAAAGATGTACCACTTGCTTTCTTTTTCTTGTATTATGGTGTTTTGAGGCGGGGTGCCAATCTTGAGCAGAGGTTTCTTTGGTAAATTTATTTGGTGATTTTACTCCTGATGAAAAGTGGACCTGTTCATTGTATTGCTTTGTGTATGATACAGAGCAGCTTGAAGGTGGATCTTCTGGCAACCGATAACCAATGTATGGCCCTCAAGGCAGGGCTTGTGGCTTGTGGCTTTACATGTAGGAGTAGTCGGGCCACCAAGTTCTGAGTGTGCTGTAGTTTTTTCATAGTAGATAGAGATGATACACGGTAGAGGCCATTGGCGTAATCCAGTTTAGATAGTATAAGAGAGATAGTAGCCTAGACATTGTGTGGAAATCTGAGGTGGGGGAAGATGCATCACAGAGTTTCCATGGTGAGGAAGCTTGATCTTTCCACTTGCTTTGTCCACGTAAGCATGGTTAATTTTGAGTCCATGCTAATTCCAAGATTTCTTAATTCCTAAAATAGTTTAAGAAGTGACCACAGAAGCAGTAGAGTGGGTCATTATTTTTCCAATTGCCACATGTGAGTATTTCTGTTTTGGAAGCATTCAGTTTGAGATGGTTCCATGTCATCCACAGATCAACGGCTCTCAGGCATGAAGATTTGTGAGTTTGCAATGTCTTTGGGGCATTCCAGTTTAAGGAGTATTTATGAGTCATCTGCATAGTTGTAGCATGTGAGTTAAAATGATTTGATTATTGTTGGTAATAACATCATGCAGATGTTGAAAATCATGGGTGAGATGATTGAGCCTTGAGGGACCTCTGTTTTTGTGAAGTAGGGTGTGCAAGGGAAAGTGGGGTTATGGATGCAATTGTTCTGTTTTGAAGGCAGGATGTGATCCAGTCAAGAGCAGTACCCTCTATGCCGGATTTACAGAGTCTTTGTACTAGAGGGTCCTGGTCAACTGTGTCAAAGGTAGCTGAGAGATCCAGGAGAAGTAGTGCAGCAACTCCATTCCAGTCTATTCTTTTTAAGATCATCTCAGAGGTGATGAGGGTTTATTCAGTGCCTCTTCTTGGGTGGAATCCAGTTTGGTAGTCTGAAAATATAGAGTTATCTTGAATGAATTGTGAAATCTAGGCAAAATCTGCTCTTTCTATCAGTTTGCCCAGAAAAGTACCATTTGTAATCAGTCTGTAGTTGCTGCGGGTCGAGGTTTATTTTATTTAATGACAGGTGCATATATGCCTTTTTAAGATCTTCCGGAAAGATTCCGGTAGTTAAAGAAGTATTGATGATTCTTCTTTCCGTTGTGGCTGCAGAGGTAGATAAAAGAATATTCCTGAAGATGTGTGGTGGAAAAGGGTCAGAAGGGCAGCCAGAAGGTGTGCTTGCTTTGACCAGCTCCATACATTCACTTTGTGATATTTGTTTGAAGGAATGCAGAGGTTGGGTTGGCTTACTCTTGGAGGGAATGTTTGGAAATGTATTGATGCTGGTGGTTTTTACTTTGTTTTAAACGGGAATCCAAAATGTCTGCCTTGGTTGTATAATAATTTGCAAATTTGTCTGTGAAAACTTGAGTAATGGGATGAGTTCCTTCCAAGCATTTAGGTTTGCAAAATTTGCTGAGAATTTTATAAAACTCTTAATTTGCAGGCGCAGCATTTTGAATTATGTCCCAGTAGTACATTTGTTATTTTTTGATTGTTGATTTGTATGTTCTGTTAAGTTTGTGTAGCTGAAGTTTGTCTTAAATGTTGTTTGATTTGAACTATGTTCGTTGCAGCCTTCTGATTTGTTGTTTTATCTTTCTTTTATAGGTCTGTATTTTTCCAAGGTCTTTGTTTTCTTTTGTTCTGTTTAGTTTTTTTAGTGTTATTAGGATATTGAAAGCTTTCTGTAGCCACTTGTAAAGTTTTTTTAACATAATTTATAGTTTCTATGTCTGTGTTGGCTGTTAGTTGTGTTTCTAAGAGTTTAAAATTGAGTTTGTTCCATGGTCGACAGGTGCTTGTGTGTAAGGTGGTTTTGGGTGTGTTAATGTGTGGTGTTTTTTTGTTGGAACGAAACCAAATGGCAGTCTGACAATGTGACTGATATGATACTTTAAACAGTAACTAGTTGTGGGTTTGCAAAAATGACATCTAGGATGTGTCCAGCGATGTGTGTGAGGTTGTTTGCAATCTGGTGTAGGTTGAATGTGACTAGGAAAGTGAGGATAGCTTTTGGATGGGGCATATTGGGTTTGTCAAACCAACTTTTTAGGTCCCCAAGAATGCATAGATTGAAGTATAGTGTTAGAACGTTTGAAACTGTGTCTAGAAATGAGTCTGGGAATGTAGAATTGCTAGGAGGGATATGTCAATGAGGAGAATGGAACATGTGGGGCAACTCACCCTGCTGCTGACTTCTTTGCAGCTACCCTCCTGCTTCTTCTCCTTCCGGTCTCTCGTCTGCGTTCTTGGCATCTTCCCAGTCGTTCACGATCACAATGCACTCTTCCTCTGCGTCTGGTTTGCATTTCTCTTCCTTCTCTCTCTCCTATTAGTCCAAATGTTGGATGACGTCTTCTAGATCTTCCACATGAACCGCAATGTTGGAAGGCTTAAAGGGCCCGTTCTCCTGTGAAACAGTGTTGCAGACCTGACCTCTAGTACAAAAAGAGGTGTCTAACTCACATTTTGTAATCTGGCTCCCTGTTTCTGACTGAAAATAGAGGAGAGGAGACTTGCTAAGTTGGGAGCTTTTTTGGGGAAAGACTACGGTAAGCAATTTTCTATCCAAGGATCCCTATATTTAGGTGACCATCTCCCTTGAGGTCATTACAGGAATTTTTTCCTGAGGTGGACTTTTGTGTTTCAGCCTAATGCATTCTGAGTGTTGCAGTGTTATTTAGCCTCCATTGAACTAATCATACTATAACACCTGAAAACAGTGATTTGTAGGTGCAAAGTTAAATACTGGAGACACTGTGCGCAATGAACTTAACTGAGGTAGTAATCTTAATCATACCCATTTGTGTATACAACGGCTTTCAGCTTGGTTCTAGTTGATGCAAAAGTAATCATTTTACTGGAGGGTGACCTTGCTTCACTTCGTGATTTGAAGGTTTGCGCCCTTCAGACAAGGCCTCAGACTTCTGCAAAGCTTACTGTCCTTCAAAGATCAAGTAGTACACCTAAATGCATCTGCCCACCACCCCTCTTATACATGATGCAACACTAGCAGACTGTTAGAAGAGGGTAGCCCACTGCAAACTCCTCAGTACTGCCTTTTCTTATTTTTTATGCTCAGCTGCAGGTATGATACCCTAAGGAGGCAAATAGCTGCTACCTTCAAAAGCTGAATTTGTACAGACTATATTCCACCTAGCCACATACTGAGATACATGACCTAATATGAAAAATATGGTTCAATTGTATTAAAAAAAAGAATCCTCAAGCTTTTCAGATTCAGGTGCGGAAGCTAACCTATTAAAGGATTTCTTTTTTGTATACTGATACTCGTAGTCCTGATTTTAAATAAGATAACTAAGAAATCATGCTCCAGAATGTAAAGAAAGAAATATGGGCTGAATGTACTATTTACATATGCACCAAGAAAGCCTTAGGTCTTTACCATAGATGGATTGATGGGTGAGCTGGCCCTGTCATAATTTGAATTTACAACTAAGGGCTAGATGGGTTAATGGGTGAGCTGGCCCTGTCATAATTTGAACTTAGAACTAAGGACCTGATTTAAATATTGGCAGATGGGTTACTCCACCACAACAGTGATGGGTATCCCATCAACTGAAATCAAAATCCCATTGAAAATAATGGAATTAAGATTTTGGGGACTGTATATCCGTCACTGTTGTGACAGAGTAACCCATCTGCCAGTATTTAAATCATGCCCGCAGTTTTTTTATTACATATGTGTTATGTCTCTTCCACAGGCAACATTAGCTGTATGTTTTAGAAAATCTTTTGTAAAAAATAAAGTACACAAATGGAATTTGGTTCAGTTCCTTACTTGTGATTAGATGGCTATGGCTTTTCTTTGCCTGTGCCACTTCCCTACTCTTAATTTGAGGGTTTTTCTCCATACTCCTATGTTAGCCCCACCCAGCAACCTGGGTATCTCACAGCAGTTTCATTGGATGGCAGGTATTCTTCCACTTCTGACATCAAACTTTGCAATTTAGGAAATACGACGGACTATTTTATTTGCCCTTCTATTCCAGCTTCATTGCCCTTCTCTTTATTAAAAACTAGCCTCCCACCACGGCACCCGATTGCCCTACCATCACCACTTGTTCTGAGTGCATAGCTGCCACTATATTGGTGGGTGGCCATCATAAAATGATATTAGCAAGATAAGATGGCTGCTCGTGCGTGCTTGTCCTTTTGTGTTTGAATGGATTTTGTTAAAGCATATGAAAAGCATAAGAAAATGAGTTCAAAGATGTCTACAGCACTTGCACATAGATGATGTTGGCAGCCATTTAGGTTGAATCTTTTGGCTTTGTCAGTTTTTTTTTAGAAATAATGTCAGTTCACCTTTCCTCAGATTATCATTTATGATGCTTTCAAAAAGGACTCTGAGCATGCCCTCTATCCTATGAGCTCTTAATCTATACAGATATCATGTCATAGTTTGTGATTGGCATGGATGAAGTAGGGGTAATTCAGCAAGTTCGTGCTATGGAATTATGTATGCAATCAATGGAGCTTCATTGGTTTTGGGATAACTCTGACACATGGCAGAGAGTGGATGTGATCAAGATGTTGGTTCTTTTTTTTTAAGTTCAAGAAATATTATTAAACATTTTTATAAGAACAAATAATGAGGAGCATACAAAAAATAGTTCCATAACAGTAAGCATTAAAACACAGAGAAGTATATAAGAATGATCATATCAAAAATTACACAACCACATTTGAATAGTCATTAAGTCTAATAATCTAAATAAAACAAAGATGGGCTACTATAATAAATAGAAAACAAAATATTACAGACATAATGATACATGAAAGTTGCTAATGTTAGATAAAAGCATATAGGAATCTATATAGGTACATAATATTGGAGAAAAACCACGTCTGAGAAAGATTATCTACTCCCACCTAGAATTAAGAGATAATACTTGTGCATTTTTTCAATTTGAAGTGGCTGACTTAATACTAGAAGACATAAGGAAGTCAAAAATCTTACAGCCAGCATGAGATGGTAATTGGTAGAGTGCATGAGCCTTATAAAGAAGTACAATTAATGTTGGAAATGGCCTTTCTGCAGGGTCAACCTCAAACGTTTTGCCTTTTACCACTGCTAATCAGTGCTAAAGTGCATATGCTCTCTCCTTAAAACATGGTGATATAGGTTCATACCCAATTGGCTTATTTAATCTACTTGTAAGCCCCTAGTCAATTGCACTACGTATGCCCAGGACCTGTACATTAAATGCTACTAGTGGGCTGCAATACTGGTTGTGCCACCCACAAAAGTAGCCTCCTAACCATGTTTCAGGCCTGCCATTGCAGGGCATGGGTGTGCATTTTCACTGCACCTTCGACTTGGCATTTAAAAATAATTGACAAGCCTTAAACTCCCCTTTTTCTACATATAAGTCACCCCTAAGGTGGGCCCTAGGTAGCCCATAGGGCTGGGTGCTATGTAGATAAAAGGCAGGACATGAACATGTGTGTTCTACATGTCCTGGTAGTGTAAAACTTCTACATTTGTTTCACACTGCTGTGAGGTCTGCTACTTTCATAGGATAGCATTAGGCGTACCCTCATACACTGTTTGAGTGGTAGATTATGATCTGAAAGAAGTAGCCAGGTTATAATTAGTATGGCCAGAATGGTAATAGAAAATCCTGCTTATTGGTAAAGTTGCATTTAAAATTGCTATTCTAGAAATGCTACTTTTAGAAAGTCAGCATTTCTCTACACTGAAATCCTTCTGTGCCTCACAATCCATGTCTGGCTAGGTTTAGTTGACAGCTCCCTTGTGCATTCACTCAGACAACCCCAAACTCAGTCACACTTGCATACATCTGCATATTGAATGGGTCTTCCTGGGCTGGGAGTGTTGGAGGCCTTGAAACTTACATGTCAAAGGACAGTAGCCAGCCCTCACACAAAGGACTGTCACACCCCCTACTGGGACCCTGGCAGACAGGATGGACATGAAAGGGGACCTTGTGCACTTCTAAGCCACTCTTTGAAGTCTCCCCCACTTCAAAGGCACATATGGGTATATAAGCAGTGTCTCTGACCCTACCAACTCAGGCACTTTTGGACAAGATACCACTGGTGAAAAATCCCTGAACCAGAACCTGCAACCTGCCAAGAAGAACTGCCTGGCTGCCCAAAGGACTCACCTGACTGCTTTTCTGCAAAGGACTGCTGCCCTGCTGTTGCCCTGCTGACTTGCTGTCTTCTAGCTGTGTTTAGAAGTGCTCTCAAAGAGCTTGGATAGAGCTTGCCTCTTGTTCCCCGAAGCCTCAGGACCAAAAAGACATCAACTCTGCAAAAGAACTCCTTGTGCAGCAGAAATCGACACACAGCCTGCAAGAAACGGTGCACAGCCTGCCTCGCGGTAAGAAAAGCACTGCACGCCGAACCGTAACAACGCAGCTCGACTTCCCATGTATAGATCAACGCAAAGCTGAACTGGAACGACACAGCCCGACGCAGCGCCAGGCATGTGGCAGAAATTTCCATGTAACGCCCACCAGATCCACGCAACCCCTGTGACTTTCTCCTGCACACCCAGGATTTAAACGCATCATCCCCAAGGCGTCCGAAAACCCCAGCAACCCGAAGAGGATCCCAGTCTCCGCACCAGAAATCGATGCAAAGCCTGCCTAGCGTTGAAACTCAACAACGCATCATCTGTGTGCACCAGAAAAATCGATGCACACCTCCCTGTTTTCCACGCAACTCCTCCTCTGTGGTCCCTTGCGAAGAATTTGAAGGCAAACCAGGTACTGTGTGCCTACAAGAGACAGTTGTTGCTTTTTAAAGACTAAAGACACTTTATATCATTTTTTACAGTGATATCTCAATGTATACTTATTGAAAATTGATCGTTTTGACCTGCATCTTATCAGATAAATATTATATATTTTTCTAAACACTGTGTGGTGTATGTTTGTGGTGTTCTACTGTGTTATTGCATGATTTATTCCACAAATACTTTACAGATTGCCTCCTAAGTTAAGTCTGACTGCTCAGTGCCAAGCTACCAGAGGGTGGGCACAGGATAATTTGGATTGTGAGTGACTTACCCTGACTAGAGTGAGGGTCCTTGCTTAGACAGGGGGTTGCCTGACTGTCAACCAAAGACCACATTTCTAACAAAAAATGAAATGGAAAATGAAAAATTTTGTAGAATGATAGTCCATATTGCTATCCAAAAATGGAAACTAATGGAGCAATCATAAAGTATATGTTTGAAAATCCCTGCAGCAGTTTTACAGTGCCAACAATTTAGTGTCTTGATTAATTTTGCCTCAAACATTTGAACTGGGGGCCAAAAACATTTGTATAACAGGTATACATTGGTTTGTATAAGAGTGGCTGAAAGGCAAGTGGCAATGTTACACAACCAAATAGCTTTCCATTGGACAGTTGAAGATTTATTTTCTACATCAGACCATCTGTGGGTTTTATTAGCAAAAGGGGAGAAAATGGTGAGCTTACATGTCCTACATACAACTCCCTGTTAGGTAACTTTGCAGGTGGTGTTGAATTAGATTAACCATTA